>NC_140992.1:101694583-102292246 GCF_052327205.1 Somniosus microcephalus | reverse complement strand
ACCAACGGCCCACGATTGCCGCCATCTTGGTAAAGGCTGGTGGGGGCTGAGCCGATCGTAGCCATCGCCGCCATCTTGGTAAAGGCTGGCGGGGCGGGAGACAGTGAGCGCGTGAACGGCGGCGATGGCCCGGAGCAGAACCTGAGCTACGGTGAGTCGGGCCGGGCCTCACGCGCTAGGCCATGCACGGGCCAGCCCTGAGGTGCTGATCCGCACACGTGGGCTTCGGGTCACCACAATCCGGGCTCTGAGGAAAGGGAGAGAGAGAGGGGGAGGGAGGGAGAGAGAGAGGAAATCAGGGAGACACAGGGGGAGGGAGAGGAGAGACGGGGGAGGGAGAGGAGAGGGGGGAGAGGAGGGAGAGGAGGGGGGAGGGAGAGGAGGGGGGGAGGGAGAGGAGAGGGTGGAGGGAGAGGAGGGGGAGGGAGAGGAGAGGAGAGGGGGGTAGAGGGGTGGGTGAGGGAGAGGAGGGGGGAGAGGAGGGGGGAGGGAGGGAGATGAGAGGGGGGAGGGAGGGAGAGGAGAGGGGGAGGGGAGGGAGAGGAGAGGGGGAGGGAGGGAGAGGAGAGGGGGGAGGGAGGGAGAGGAGGGGGGAGGGAGGGAGTGGAGAGGGGGGAAGGGAGGGAGAGGACGAGGGGGAGGGAGAGGAGAGGGGGGAGGGAGGGAGAGGAGAGGGGGAGGGAGAGGAGAGGGGGGAGGGAGGGAGAGGAGAGGGGGGAGGGAGAGGAGAGGGGGGAGGGAGGGAGAGGAGAGGGGGGAGGGAGAGGAGGGGGGGGAGAGGGAGAGGAGAGGGGGAGGGAGAGTGGGGGAGGGGGAGGGGGAGGAGAGGGGGAGGGAGGGAGAGGAGGGAGGGAGGGAGAGGAGAGGGGGAGGAGAAAGGGAGAGGGGAGGGAGGGAGAGAGAGTAAAGCAGGGACGGGGAGGGAGAGAGAGCTGGGAGGGAGAGAGAGGGGGAGGGAGGGAGAGCGAGGGGGAGGGAGGGAGAGGTGAGGGGGAGGGAGGGAGAGGAGAGGGGGAGGGAGGGAGAGGAGAGGGGGAGGGATGGTGAGGAGAGGGGGAGGGAGGCTGAGGAGAGGGGGGGAGGGAGGGAGAGGAGAGGGGAGGGAGGGTGAGGAGAGGGGGAGGGAGGGAGAGGAGAGGGGGAGGGAGGGAGAGGAGAGGAGAGGGGGAGGGAGGGAGAGGAGAGGGGGAGGGAGGGAGAGGAGAGGGGAGGGAGTGAGAGAGAGTAAAGCAGTAAAGCTTTGGCAACATAAGATGTACCTTATCATGCCAATAAAGCGATTTGAATTTGAATTTGAATTGAGAGACAGGCGGAGGGAGAGACAGAGGGTGAGGGAGGGAAAGAGTGAGGGGGTGGGAGAGGGAGGGAGAGCTCGCCTTCTTCCTTCCTTCTTTCCTTCGCAGGGGTCCATCGGGCCAGGCCTGAGGCGCTCCTTCCCCCCCCCCTCTCTCCAGGCTAATCCCGAACTAAATCCAGCAGCCTCTCTCTCTCTCTTCCCCCCCGTCTCTCTCTTCTCCCCCCCAGTCTCTCTCTCTCTCTCTCTTCCCCCATCTCGCTCTCTCTCTCTCTCTTCCCCCCATCTCTCTCTTCTCCCCCCAGTCTCTCTCTCTCTCCCCCCCAGTCTCTCTCTCTCTCTTTCCCTCTCTCTCTCTCTCCTTCCCACACAGACAGACAGACAGACAAACTCTTTTATATATATAAAAATTATTTCTACTTTTTTCAGAACAATATACCCTCAAAAAACCCTCGGCACCGCTGAGCACTCCAGTTAGTAAACTATAAATTACATTAAATAACTATTTTAAACAATAATTTAAATTTTTGAAAAAAATAAACTTACCTTGCTTTAAAGTATTTAAAAATAATAAACTTGTGGAAAAAATGTTTTAATTTTAATTAATTGACCACTTACCTTTTAAATTGCAGGCCTTATGCCTGGTTTTTACATTTCTAATATCTAAAGACTTACCCTCACGGAAAAACCTGGAAAAAAAAACGTAAGTTCAAATCGCACGCGCAGACTACCGCGCGCACGCGTTCGACCTCTGAACCCCTTCGTTCAGAGGAACGGAAGTGCCGGTTTCCCGTGCATGCGCAGTGCATGCAAGAAACCGGCACTTCCATCGGGTCCACGCATGAGTACCCCATGCGTACTCATGCGTTGGGACCCGAATTTCTGGGCCACTGAAACAAATACCAGGATTGGCAGTCTGCAAACCGTGGCATATTGTAAACACCAGCATTGGCCCAGAAATTCGGGTTGGAGGCTTCCCGCAGGTGCAAGCCCCCGACCTGCACTTACCTAGCACACCGGCCGTTGAGCTGTGGGCCCACATGGGATTCCGATACTGGGCCTGCTCCAACTGCCGGCGCGCAGTGCTTGCGTATCCCAGGGCGCAATTAGTTTGAAGCGTCCCCTGGGATCATGTGGGTCATGGAGAGCCAATGGTAGCAGGGAAATGCCCATTCATAAAATTGACAGGAAGAGCTGTCAAAACTTATAAATACTATAAGTCCCAAAACATCACTAAAACTTCAAATAAATTTTTTTAAGAATCACATTTTTAAAAGAACTATAAATTACATAAAATAACTATTTTAAACAATAATTTAAATTTCTGAAAAAATTAATTACAGTTTCTAACGGGGCTAAAAATAAATTTACCTTTCTTTAAAGTATTTAAAAATAATAAACCTGTGGAAAAAATGTTTTAATTTTAATTAATTCACCACTTACCTTGTTAAAAGCAGACCTTGCGCCTGCTTTTTACATGTGTAGCTCCTGGACACTTATCCTCCCGGAGAAACCTGCAAAAAAAACTTAAGTTCCATGCGCACGCGCTGCCTCTCTGGCATACGCATTCAACCTCTGAACCCCTTCCTTTAAGGGAACAGAAGTTCTGGTTTCCCGTGCATGCGCAGTGCATGCATGAAACCGGCACTTCCGTTGGGCCTACGGGTGAGTACCCCGTGCATACTCACCCTAGGAGACCCGAATTTCTGGGCCATTGTTTTCAATTCCAGCAGTTCGTTAAACCTTTGACTTGTGTAACATGATAATATTCCCAAGTTCTCCTAACTGCAGACATTCCTAATTGATTCAGTCAGTACATTAGTTGAAAATGATGAAACTATAATATAGTGAACTGCAGTATATTTGTTCAGTGTTGTACGATAAAGACCTTTCTTTTATAAATACTTATTTGGCGAGTGTATAGTGGAACCTGTGTGCAATATTCATTTTTTAAATAGCCCCACTCACCACAGAAAACCCCAGTTGATTTTAAAAATAGTCTTCGTATATGCAGGAAGATTTCCATTTTCAAAATTATTGTGTCAAAACGGAGCTTCATAATCAGCAGTGAAACTTTCCTTTCAGCACACACTGGTTAAGTCAAAGAATTGTTCGGATATAGGCTGACAGCAGTTGTAACGTTGTCCTACAGGTATCGATATCAAACAAAAAGTAAATCCTTAATGTAAAAAGTTACTCAAGCTGTAGCCAGTTGAATTACCCCAGAAAATAAAGCTCTTGTGTAAAATATGCTATTGAAATATTTGACACAAATTATTTTCATTCAGTCACTGGCAATTTACTTCACAGATCTGTTGTGTATCACCAAGTGCCATGACTGTTCACTCCATTACATACTGGATCCATTTTGACAAGTGAAAAATAACAAAATTTTATTCACTTCGTATCCATTTCACATCTAAGATCGCCTGCTGTGTTCCATGTGGTGGTGTTCGTGTGTCAGCGTGTTTGTCATTTGAAGAACATGAAACTTTATGCCTGAACTACGCAATCAGCAACCACATGAATTATTACTGAACCAAAATTAAAAATCTGTGATATTATTGATAACTGACCAGAGAGTACAGGTGAGGTCAAGGTGTCCAGCAAAAGTCAAATTGATAAAGAATTTGGAAATGTTAGCAGTTAATCCTCGACTTTGTTGTTGCATCACTCCAGAAAGAAGACTAAACAAGTTATGCTTTGCTGAAATACTGTCGATTAACATTTTTGATGTTCTGAGATGAAAACAGCCATGAGTGGACCTTCCTGAAAGAGTAAGACCCTCCATCACCAGCTGGTATCATTGTGGCTGCAACACTTTTATATACACAGCTGGAATCTTTCTTCTTCTTGATGCAATTTGGATTCAGTTCTACCTGAAAGCTAACAAAAATGCAATTTCATTCTGGTGACCCTGAGAAATGAAAGAAAAAAAAGAAAGGACTTGGGGTGAAGTTGGCCTTAGTAGCGCCCATTTTTTGGGAGCTAGACGCCCCTCAAGCTTCCAAAATGGCATCCATGGAGTGCGGGCACATTTCCGATGGGAAGTACGCCAGACGCCATATTTGTAAAGGGGTTAGTGCACGTGTACCTAACGTCCACCGGCAGCATGCAGAGCAGGCAGATCATTATGTCAATCAGCACGCAATGCTGATTTGATACCAGCACTGCCATTTTGGAGCTCCACACTCCAGCCAATGCCCTCTGTTAACCTCGCACAGCTGAACATGACATTAAGCAGCATGAAGGACCCCCTACCAGCGCTTTTTAAAGGGATCATCAACTACTTACAGGTTAGTTGCTGGTTTACTTCTGCTGGCTGCTGGCTGCTGCTGCACTTCTACGAGTTTCGGGTGCTTTCTATAGTTGGTTAAAGTTTCAATAGTGTACAGGGAGCGGAGTGGCAGGTGCTGAAGTACTTCTTTGCTCATTTAAAGGCTTCTACACAGACAAGTTGCTACAACACATGGGTGGACTCATAGGCCTTCCTCTTGGCATTGAACATGACTGGGAGAATGAGCAGAGGTCACATAGAGCTGCTGGAAGAGGGAGGAGGAGGGGGAGAAGGGCTCTCAGCAGGAGGCCATATCCGCAGAGGGTCTGTAGGGAGCAGATCTGTTGGAGGTCAGATTGCTGGAGTGCTGTGATGCCCTGGAAGTTCTTTTGCACACTGGTATCCAGAGCCATGATGAGAGCAGTCTGAGCTTCCACTGTAGCCCTCAGGCATTGAGAGGATGCTGCTTGCACTGCAATGGAAGCTGAGACGTCAGCTACCAGACGCTGCATCATGGTGGGTTTCACAGGTGTGCTGCTAGAGGTATCCATCCATTCCATGTTGGAAAGGATGAACTCCAAACTTTGCGCAAAGCCTTGTGCCAAGTTCGTACCGGACTCCTCCATGCCCCTTGACACTGAACGCAGGCTTTCTGGCTGGCTTTCCAGTGCGCCAAGCATTTGGGTGTGTACACCCATCAGCTTTCTTCTGTAGTCTGGCCCATCAAAGTCATCATCTGAGTGCTCTGTAGCAGAACTAGTGTGCGACCTCGCCCTATGACAAGCTGGTACCTGCACTATCCTTTCCCCCCGCCCTAGCTACAGTGCATTTGTGCTCAGTGTCTCACCATGTGCAAATCCCACCTCTATGCTAGCCTCTAAATTACACGGAATGTCAGTATCTGAACTGATGGCTGCAACTGTGAAATCGAGTGACGGTGTGTCTTCAACTTCACTGTCTTCTTGTTCTTCCTCCACTGCCTGGGCAGGTTGTAGTTCTTGAGTAACTGAAAGGAAAAAGGGACAAGGGTAGGTTTGTGGTAAGGGGAGAGGAGAAAGTAAGAAGTGCATGCTTACACTATCAGCAGCTTCTCTGTCAGAAGAGATTGTGGGATGAGGGAGAAGTGGGATGAGAGAAGGAGGATTAGGTATGCAGATACCCTCATCTTCAATGACTTCAGCCCCGCTGGTGGCCACGGCCTCAGCAATGACCAGCACCATCTCCACCATGGCCGTAAGAACATGCAGGTGTGCTTCTCCCCCTCCTTTTAGTTCTTGCTGCCACCGGTTGTGCACCACCCTCTCCTGTATTTGAGAGGGAAGTGTGTCAGTGAGTGTCAGGCAGTATGTGTGGGTGATGTGGCTGTCATGATTGAATACCTGGCAGTGTGTGCAAGCTGTGAGATGTGGGTTTGAGGCTTGCAACAGTGCTAAGTGTGTGAGGGTGAGGTGAAGTATATGAATGTTAGGTATGAGTCCTGATTGATAGAGATTGCTGGTAGGTGAGTGATCAGGGTGGGGTGAATTGAGCAGTGGCTGAGGCTGGTGGTGCAGTTGGTAGAAGACGGCATTTGAAGATGCATTCACTAACTATGATCACACGTGTGAGATCATTAAACATCCTCCTGCACTGCATCCATGTGCTTGGAGCTATACTCCTGGTATTGACCTCCTCTGCTGTCTCTTGTCCTGCCTTCTGAACATGTGTCTGAAGGCCCTCCGGCTAAGCTGAGGGTACAGGACATCTCTCCTCTGTTCCACCTCTTCCACCATGATGTCCAGTGCAGCATCCGAAACCCTTGGTGCCCACTCTATCCCATGGTCAGCCATTGATTGTTGCACAGCACACTATTCCCAATGATCTCAGCACATGCAGCAGCCACAATGTACCTTCCCTTTAAGAGGTGCAGGCTAGCTTTAAGTAGTGCTAGGCAGTAATGATATTGGGCTCCCTGCTGATGCGTGTAGCCAATGAACAGTGCGGGTAGTGCTGGCTGCACACAGAAATCATTATAATGAGCAGGCTGTACAAAGTTGGCATGCTGCCTGCATTCCACTGAACAGGCGCTGGTTAATCGGCATCATGATCCCCCCGCCCATTCTCAGGGTCTAACCAATTTAACCCCACTTATATTTATATAGTGCTTTTCATGACCTCAGGATGTCCCAAAGTGCTTTACAGCCATTTAAATACTTTTGGAAGTGTAGTCATTATTATAATGTAGGAAATGTGGCAGCCAATTTATGCACAGCAAGATCCCACAAACATCAATGTGATCATGACCAGATAATCTATTTTAGTGATGTTGGTTGAGAAATAAATATTTGTCAAGCCACCGGGGAGAACTCCCCTGCTCTTCATCGAAATAGTGCCATGGGATCTTTTATGTCCGCCTGAGAAAGCAGACGGAGCCTCGGTTTAACATCTCATCCGAAAGAGGGCAGCTCTGACAGTGCAGCACTCTCTTAGTACTTTCCTACAGTACAACAGTGACTACAGTTCAGAAAGTACTTAATTGGCTATAAAACACTTTGGGACATACTGGGGTTGTGAAAAGCGCTATATAAATTCAAGTCTTTCTTTTTACTGTATTGGAGTGTCGACCTAGATTTTGTACTCAAGTCTCTGGAGTGTGAATGAACCTATAACCTTCTGATTCAGAGGTAAAGGTGGCATATAATGTAAACAAGTAGAAATTTAACTAATGCAGTTCAGTGACACATCTTCTACCATGTCATCTGGTGAAAGATTGGTACGAGATCGCTGCGACAAAAATGAAGTATTTATGTCCACTGGTATCAGGTACAAAAAATAATTAGAAAGGCTAATGGAATGTTGACCTTTATCTCAAGAGAGTTGGAATACAAAGGGGTGGAAGTTATATTGCAGCTGTAGAGACCTCTGGTTAGACCCCATCTGGAGTACTGCATTCAGTTCTGGGCACCGCACCTCAGGAAGGATATTTTGGCCTTCGAGGAGGTGCAACACAGTTTCACCAGAATGATACCGGGACCAAAAGGACAGGTTGCATAGACTAGGCTTGTATTCCCTTGAGTGGAAGATTAAGGGGTGTTAAGGGATAAATTGAGGTGTTTAAGATGTTTAAAGGATTTGATAGGGTATATATAGAGAAAAATTTCCTTTCTCCCTCATGTATTTATCTAGCTTCCCCTTAAATGCACCTATGCTATTTCCTCAACTATTCCTTGTGGTATCATGTTCCACATTCTTATCACTCTTTGGGTAAAGAGGTTTCTCCCGAATTCCCTATTGGATTTATTAGTGACTATCTTATATTTATGGCCCCTAGCTTTAGACTTCCCCACAAGTGGAAGCATCTTCTCTAGGTCTTCCCTATTGAACCTTTTCGTTATCTTCAAAACCTCTATCAGGTCACCCTTCAGTCTTTTTCAAGAGAAAGGAGCCCCAGCCTGTTCAGCCTTTTGAAATCCATGCTGACTACTGTTTATTTTATTTTCAGTTTCTTGTTGGTTTCTATTACATCTTTGAGTAAATGTTATCTTTCCTAATGGCCCAGAAATTCGGGTCGGAGGCTTCCCGCGGGTGCAAGCCTCCGACCTGCACTTGCCTAGCACACCGGTCATTGTGCTGTGGGCCCACATGGGATTCCGATCCTGGGCCTGCTCCAACTGCCAGCGCGCAGTGCTTGCATATCCCAGGGGCGCAGTTAGTTTGAAGCATCCCCTGGGATCACGTGGGCCATGGAGAGCCAATCGGAGCAGGGAACCTGTATTCATAGATTTGACAGGAAGAGCTGTCAAATCTATGAATACAATTCAGCCCCAAAACATCACTAAAACTTCAAATAATTTTTTTTTTAAATCACATTTTTAAAATAACTATAAATTACATAAAATAACTATTTTAAACAATAATTTAAATTTTTGAAAAAATTAATTACAGTTTCTAACAGGGCTAAAAATAAACTTATCTTTCTTTAAAGTATTTCAAAATAATAAACCTGTGGAAAAAATGTTTTAATTTAACTTAATTCACCACTTACCTTGTTAAAAACAGGCCTTGTGACTGCTTTTTACAAGCGTAGCTCCTGGAGATTTACCCTCCCGGGGAAACCTGCAAAAAAAATGAAAGTTCCAGGCGTACGCGCTGCCTCTCCGGCGCACTCGTTTGACCTGTGAACCACTTCCTTTAAGGGAACGGAAGTTCCGGTTTCCTGTGCATGCACGAAACCAGCACTTTTGTTGGTCCTACGCGTGAGTACCCAGCGCGTACTCACCCGTGGGAACCCGAAGTTCTGAACGTTTATGTAAAGCTAACTGGTCTATAGTTCCCTGGATTTGTTCTATCTCCCTTCTTAAATATAGAAATAACATTAGCTGTCTGACAGTCCTCTGGCACTATTCCCTTTATTAATGAATTTTTATATATATGAAATAATGCCTCTGCTATCTGTTCTCTAACTTATTTTAATATGTGGGGATGCAATCCATCCGGGGTTTTATCCTTTCTAAGTTTGATTAGTTTATCAATTATCTCCCCACTTTCTATCTTAAATGTCTTTATATGTTTTTTGATCTAGTCTTCTAATGTCATGCCCACCTTTTTAGTCTCCCTGTGTTAATCCCCCTTGTTACTGGCAGCCAGTGGCTCAGTTGATAGCCCTCTTGCCTCTGATAGCAAGAAAGTTGTAGGTTCAAATCCCACTCCAGAGACTTAAACACAAAAATCTAGGCTGACACGCCAGTACCGTACTGAGGGAGTGCTGCAATGTCAGAGGTGCTGACTTTCAGATGAGACGTTAAACCGAGACCCTGCTGCCCTCTCAGGTACATGTGAAAGATCTCATGGCACTATTTTGAAGAAGAGCGGGGAGATTTCCCCGGTGTCCTGGCCAATATTTATCCCTCAATCAACATCACTAAAACAGATTACCTGGTCATTATCGCATTGCTGTTTGTAGGAGCTTGCTGTGCACAAATTGGTTGCTGCGTTTCCTACATTACAACACTTCAAAAAGTACTTCATTGGCTGTAAAGTGCTTTGGGATGTCCGGTGGTCATGAAAGACACTACAGAAATGCAAGTCATCCTTTTTTTACCTAGTAAATACTGAGGTAGAGTAATATTTCTGCCATTTCGCTGTCACTACCTGTGAGTTTATCTTGTGCATACTTTAGTGGCCCTACCCCATCCTGATTTTTCTTTTGTTATTTGTTAATTATGTGTCTGTAAAATACTTTACTATTTCTTTTTATATTCCTCGATAATTTAATTTTGAAGTTCCTTTTTGCTTTCCTAATGTTTTTGACTTATTTCCTAACCTCTTTGTATTCCCTCTTGTCATCTTCTCCTTTGTTGTCTATGTACCCAGCGTCTGCCTTTTTCTTTAGTTTCAATTTTACCCTTATCTCTTTATTCATTCATGGTGTTTCATTATTAACTAGTTTGTTCTTGTTTTTTAGCAGAATATATTTCTTCTGAACTCGAGTGATCACCGTTTTAAATATTTCTCACTGCTCATAGCAAGGTGGTGAAACAGAGGTTTTTGAAAAGAGACTGAATGATTTCCTATTCAGAAATACAGAGCTGTTAGTTCTAGGCTCACAGTACAGAACCTGATGGGGGTTTGGAAGGGTAGGCTAGATGGACCAGTGGGCTTCTGCCCAAAACATCACTATGTAAGAAAGCTATCACCCTCAAAATGGCTCCTGTAGCTACACGATGAGAAAATGTCTTCTCGTCTTTTGAATCTGCATAAATGATTTGTGGGAAAAGCAGTCAATTTAAGTGAATAACTGACATATGCACATAGTTGACCAGTCATCAAGCACACCCAAATGCTGGAAACAATTAATGTGTAATCTTTTGATGCACACTATAAAGAAATAAACTGTAACTTAACAAAAACATTAAATAAAACTTAACAACTTAAATTAAAATTGTATTCCCAGGGGTGATGATGCACTCCAGTCCCTGCGGTGCCCACCGGTCACAGAAGGCCTCGAGCGTGCCGGCGGACATCGCGTGCTCCATTTCCAGGGCTACCCAGGCGCGAACGTGGCCATGGAAGAGAGGCAGGCAGTCGGGTCGAACAATCCCCTCGACCGCCCGCTGCCTGGACCAGTTGATGGCCACTTTGGCCAGGCCCAGGAGCGGTCCTATGAGGAGGTCCCCGATCCGCCCGCTGCCCTCCGCACCGGGTGACCAAAGATCAGGAGCATGGGACTGAAGTGCAGCCAAAAATTGAGGAGCTGCAACCTCTCACATTCTACATAAACATGGAACACGGATTCCTCCAGGCCTCAGAAAAGGCAGGCGGCCTGGGAGTCTGTGAACTTACATAATACCTTATTTCATGGGTCTACTTCATGCCACACCCTCCAGGCCAAGTCCCCAATAGATAAAGGGAGAACTCCCGCATAACAAGTCCTCCATTGAGGACCCTCGCCTCCGCCTGACGGCAAGATGATGCGCCAAGACGTGTCTGGATGGCAGATGAGGATGGCTAAATGGAGGGTGTGCAAGAGCAGCCCGTTCAGGGAACCCCTCAAACAATTAATGTGTATTAATTGATGATATAATCTATTTAGGATAATCCTAACACACACAGCACTTGTCAAACACCACTGGTGACTATCCGTATCCTTATGTGCATGTGTTATGAAGCTTGCTGCCAAATGGTCAAGTGAAGTGTCCCTGTCTCACAAACTGACTTTTCAAAAGGCGAGAATTTATTTGAAAGGATATTTTTGGATATAAAATTCTGACATATTTGACGGGTTTTGACTAAGCCACAACAGATGTGGAGATAAAACACAACTCCATTGCTAGTATGCCTACTTAGTACGGATAAGGTGGTTTAAACCCTTTCTGAGAAGCATTTTTTTAAGTTCTGCAAACATAGGCAATCAGAGAAACTCAACTGATGGGAATTGTTTGTTTTAATCCTTTCGTGAATTGATTAAAAGCTGTTGTCATTTGGACTAACTTCAAACAGCAGTCATTGCTTCCTTCTGTAAATGGCTACCTCTGAATAAACCTGTTTGGTAGTTTAGTCTTTTATGGAAGTGTCTGATTTTAATCTCCTTCCTCTGAAGTGACATGGGTATGTAGTGGAAACCCTACGTGTCACCCATAGGACAACAAACAGGCCTATTGTTAGCTCAGGTCATGCTATCCCAGATTACTCTTGCTTCAGTTCATAGGAGGCAACAACTTGTCTATTGGAATAGGTTTTTCTGTTGTGCATGAGGAAAAGCACCTGGAGAAGCCTGAATCGCAACAAAAAAAAGGCACTTCCCTTAAATCCTATTTCATAACCCATCACAAAACAGTTGAACCCTTGTTACTTTGTGTAGAAGAGCCTTTTATTTTTTTCAGAATAATAAGGATAATTGTGGGTTCATGGCCTAGCTGGAGTGAGCCTTTGGCACAGTGGTAGCATTCCTGTTTCTGGGCCAGAAAGTGTAGGGTTCAAACCCCACTTCAGACAGTCCTGGCAAGTGAAGTCAGAGCTCTGGCCTTGAATTCTGGGTTGATATTCAGTGAGATACTCACTGGGTGTGGGTGGCCCACCCCCTCTCATTGTATGGGTTATGTGAGTCTATAAAACCCTCCTGCCATATAGTACTAACCACCCTATCAGCTGATATAAAGATGGTTATGGGCATGGAAGGAGTGTTAATGCAGCCAGTCAGACTGTGAATCCTTTCATGATTTCACACTGTTCCCCAAAGGGAAGATGTGAAAATGATAGCTACACCCACTGAAATTATTTGGAATTGCCTTGGCAACTAGCCAAATTGTAACCAATACAGTGATGGTAAGCCTTGCACCTCCCATCAATCCTGCTGGCAAAACACCTCCCAAATAATACCACTGATTGTTTTGTTCAGAATATGAAAGTTACAAAGCATTACTGGTAATTTTGGTCATCCACACTTTCCAGTCTATTTTCTTCTCAGTTCCATGCAGCTTCAATTGGGATATATATCAATTTTCACTTTTTTTATTTCCGTGTTAATGGTCCTTCCATGGTGTCCAACCTTCTGCTACTTTCCCAGCCTAGGAGCAAGTAAGACCAGGATTGGCGGTTGATACTCCCATTAGGAATAGACGTGCTGGCCTGTCGATTGGTGGCTGCGAGCCCTACCTGAGGGTCCACGCCTGGAATGTAACCTGGAGCCCTGAAGGAGGGTAAGCTTTATAAAACTTACTTTAAATGTGGCTGCCAGGGGAACATAAATGTTCTTTCCAGAAGGTCGGGGGGGGGGGGGAAAGCAACTTGGCATCTCCCCTCACCCCCTTCCCTACCCTGAGTGGCAGCAAATTACCAATTTCCAGCCTCTGGGAGTAGGTGCATGTCCGAGATACGCCCTAGTGGTGCCAGCGCTCACTTCAGGCATTCAAATTAGGTAACCTTCCCTTGGCCCTGCATACTTCAAAGGGGTCAGAGGCAGTGCAATTGCCAGGATCGCTGGTCCATGGGTATGCTACAAACTTAACCTGGTTATCAGGGCAATTGAAAACACTCTCAGGGTGTAGGGACTTTGGGCTTTACAAGAATAATACGAAATTTAAAAATATCTGATGTAAAATAACATAACTGACATTTCTTGGCAAGATAACAAAAGCTCATCAAAATAAAAATGTCCACTCTTTGCTATTGCTCCGGAAATTTGGAATCTCTTCAGTGTAGAGAAGTTCTGGAATCTCTCAGTATGAGTTTTGCAATCTGTATTAATGAGAAGTTTTGGAATCTCAGTGTTGCCCATATCCTAACTCGCGCCAAGTCCCATTCACCCATCACCCCTGCGCTCGCTGACTTACATTGGCTCTCGGTCAGGCAGCGCCTCAATTTAAAAATTCACATCCTTGTTTTCAAATCCCTTCATGACCTCACCCCTCCCTATCTCTGTAACCCCCTATAACTCTCTGAGATCTCTGCGTTTCTCCAATTCTGGCCTCTTGCGCATTCCCAATTTTAATCGCTCCACCATTGGCGGCCGTGCTTTCAGCTACCTCGGCCCTAAATGCTGGAATTCCCTCCCTAAACCTCTCTACCTCTCTCTCCTCCTTTAAGACGCTCATTAAAATCTGCCTCTTTGTCCAAGCTTTTGGTCATTTGTCCTAATATCTCCTTATGTGGCTCGGTGTCAAATTTTGTTTGATAACGTTGCTGTGAAATGTCTTGGTACATTTCACTATGTTAAAGGTGCTATATAAATACAAGTTGTTGTTGTTCTAGCTCTTAATTAAAGGTGCATTGTCTGAGTGAATTTATAAATACAGGACACACATAGTAAATTGTGCTGAAATGAGTCTTTCTCCAACAAATGAAACAAGTTTGCTGAAAAATATTTTAAAGCAGGCAGTTTTCCTTTAAACCAGATAATTGATGGTAATGGTTCCAAAATACTAAGAAAACAGGAGAGTAAACCAATGTGCAAGGCCACAGGAATTGTTTCTGCCATTGGTTTAATTGAAAATTCCTCCTGTCAGCTGAGAGCAAATAATTGGCTCTCGGATGCTTAATTTCCTCAGACCCTTGCAAAATACAAGCCTGTTTTGCATTAGCCAACTTCCCACCCTAAAAGTGGAAAAAAAAACATTATCACAAAAACAAATGATTACATGTTGCTGCAAATATCCTCCTCCGAGCTTTTTAGCAAGGCCTATTGGTCACCGAAGTGTATTGGTATATGTGTATAATTGGTACTGAGGGCAGCTGGAGAGAACAGTAAGATTGGCAGATTTCTGCAGGGTGTTTGTTGAGTGGAATGGAAAAGTCCTGACTGGGTTTCACAGTCCTTACACTTGTTAACAATAAAATCTATCCATAAACTTGCTTCATTGGCTTGACTCTCTGAAACGCAGCATAGGCCTCTGCGTGCACTGCACCAGCTTGTTGCCTTTAATTGATCTGGTTCCGCTTTCAATACGACCTGTTTATGACAGGATTGAAAGGAGGCCAATCCTATCAGACCATCAAGCAAGTGCTCTTCTGTTGAGAACTATCCTAAGGGCATACAGGGAAGGAGGAGAGTTAGTTGGAGGGTTGTTAAATTGGAGGGCAATGTTTTGTTATTAAAGCATTAAAAAGCCTTCATCTTTAACTGAGGCATTTAGAAAAAAAACTAAATTCTGCTTCTATGTAAATTGAGTCTCAGTGCCATTCAAGCCTCTACAAAAGAAAATGTTTGATACTTGCATGAAAGGAGGTAGGAACATGAATAATGTTTTCTTATGTACAAATGATCTAGTTCCAATAACTGTCAAGTAATGCAATGTTAAATGCTACCTGTACCAGACTATTGAATTTGTGATCTGACTGTACCCATCGGATTAAAAATGTTTTAATAAGCTTTTGTTATGAAATGATTGAAAGATTCTGGTAACAGTTGAACAATATACATTGTTTAACATTGTATTCTCATTGCTCATGAAGTCTTGAAGTTGATTGTTACAACTGAAGGTTATTCAAATCTTGGCATGTTATGCAAATTGAATATTGGAATGGAGAAACAGCAGTGGCAATAGAAAAAGTTGTTTACAAATATAATGCAGTGCCAGTTTTTGGGTGTTAAGGTAGGATATATGAAGGGATGGCATCACTCCCCGAGTTGGCAGGGTCAGCTCTGCCTTTGGAAAACTTGAGCGGAAACTTTGGCAGGAATGAGGGACTAATTGGGCAACAAAAGTTGCTGTGTACCAATCTGTTGTCCTCGCCACCCTACTACATGGATTGAAGCTACTGCCATCACATCAAGCCACTTGACCATTTCCGCATGCGCTGTCTACGATGTATCACTGGCATCGAGTAGCAGAACAGGGGGCTACAGTGTGTACCGTCTAAAAGATGCACTGCAGCAACTCGCCAAGGCTTCTTCGGCAGCACCTCCAAAACCCGCAGCGACTTCCACCTAGAAGGACAAGGGCAGCAGGCACATGGGAACACCACCACCTCCAAGTTCCCCTCTGTTAGATCCGTGGTTCAGTGGATAAAGAATTACACGGATGCTGTATATAACAAACAACGGGTCTTTACTGGAGGAGGGTCATCTCTAGACTGGAGTACAGAGGCATGCGCACAGCTTATATACCGGTGTGGTTACTGCCGGTACTACAGTATACAGGAGCTGTAAAAAGTAGTTCTGACTTAAAGCACATAAACTACAATTCCTCCCTTTCTGGATTAATAATACCCCCTTAATATTCAAATAACAATTACATTTTTACATGTACATTCAATAACAAAAAGTCCATTTATAGATTCAGTCTTTGGGGCGGCTTCCTGACCCTTTCGGGATAGCGCCTTTCCGGAGGTTCTTGTTCTTGGTGCAGAGGCGATTCTGACCCCTTTTCATCGGGTAGTTCATCGGGTTCCACTGCTACTGGGTCTGAAGTAGATGCTACCAGTATGTCAGGTTCATCCCCAGGTACTCGAGGCATGGGGTTGACGCCTTCCTGTGACGCTAAGATCTGATCGACGTGACATCTCACAATGTTCTCCCTGACATCCACTGTGTACATTAATGGCCCCTGCCTTGTACATATCGTTCCGGGTTGCCACTTCTCTGTTCGATAGTCACGGGCCAAGACTGGTTGCCCTACATTGAAGCTCCTTGTCGGCTTCTCGTTGATGTGCTGGAATTGTTTGTCCTCAGCATTTCTTCGCACATTTGGTCTGAGCAAATCCAGACGAGATCTCAACCTTCTGTTAAAGAACATCATGGCCGGAGTCTGGTTGGTAACTGCATGTGTCGCGTTTCGGTAGGCTAATAAGAAATTGTCCATCTTATGCTGTAGTGGAATTTCCTCGTCGCACATGGCCTTTATCGCCTTCTTAAAGGTTTGTACGAACCTCTCAGCCAATCCATTGGTGGCTGGATGATACGGGGCGGATGTGTAATGCCTTACCCCATTCCTTTCATGAATTTTTAGAACTCGTCGGACACAAACTGTGGTCCATTATCAGAGCAAATCTGCTCTGGCAAACCGTTTCTGGCAAATATGGTCCGTAGGACTGCAATCGTTTTCTCTGTAGTGGTTGAAGACATCTTTATCACCTCAGGCCACTTTGAATGAGCATCCACGGCTATTAAGAACATTGAGTCCATGAATGGACCAGCGAAATTAATGTGCACCCGTTGCCATGGAGAGGAGGGCCACTCCCATGGGTGTAGAGGGGCATGTGGTGGTGCATTTTGGACCTTCTGGCATCCTAAGCAGCTCTTAGTTAGGTCTTCGATTTGTTGATCGATTCCCGGCCACCACACATAAGCCCTAGCAAGGCTTTTCATTTTCACTCCCCCCAGATGACCTTCATGTAGCCCCTTTAGCACTCTCTCCCTTAACTTGGGTGGAATCACCACTCTGGATCCACACATCACTGTCCCCTGGCATACTGACAGCTGTTCTCTTCTGGATGAGAATGCTGGCAACAGTGAGTCGCCATGTGTTGGCCATCCCCTCACCATCAATTCATATACCCGTAACAGCATCGGATCATTGCGGGTCTCCTTCTCTATATCCGCGTTTGTTACTGGCAATCGTTCAATTATCGACAAATAAAATATCTCGATAGGGTCCACTGCTGGTGCTTCCTCCACCGTAGGCAGTGGCAGGCGCGATAGCCCATCAGAGTTCCCATGCTGTTTCGTGCCTTTATATTCTATTTCATATTGATTCGCCCCTAGAAACAGGGGCCATCTTTGTAACCGCTGTGCAGTCATTACTGGCACACCCTTCTTAGGGTTAAAGATGGAGACAAGTGGTTGGTTGTCAGTCAGCAAGGTGAACTTCTGTCCATGCAGATAATGGTTGAATTTTTTTACTCCCCATACTAGGCCGAGGGCCTCCCTGTCAATCTGGGTGTAGCTGCGCTCGGCTGAGGTTAGTGACCGAGACGCAAAGGCCACTGGCCTCTCCAAACCGTCTGGGAATTTGTGCGACAGCACCGCTCCAATGCTGTAGGGTGATGCATCACACGCCAAACGAATTGGTAGTGCTGGGTTGAAATGGGCCAACACCTCTTTTGATGTGATCAATTCTTTACACTTCTGGAAAGCTCGTCTACGTTCGTCATCCCACTTCCATGGCACCCCTGTTTGTAGTAGGGTGTGCAGTGGGTGTAGTACCGTAGACAAATTTGGTAAGAACTTGTGCTAATAGTTTACCAGCCCGAGGAACGACCTCAGTTGTGACACATTTTCCGGTGCTGGAGCCTTGACTACTGCCTCAATCCTGTCAGGGGACTTATGTAACCCCTCTTCATCGATGACGTGGCCGCAATACGAGATCTGTTTCTGGAAAAACTCGCACTTGTGGCGATTAGCTCGTAGCCCATATTCCTTTAATCTGGCAAGCACCTTCTCCAAGTTAGCGAGGTGATCACCGTCATTTTCGCCCGTGACCAAGATGTCGTCTAAATAACACTGGGTCCCTGGAATCCCTTGCAGGACCTGATCCATTGCCCTTTGCCAGATAGCCGGAGCCGAGGCTACTCCAAACACCAGCCGGCTGTATTGATAGAGACCTTTATGGGTGTTGATCGTAAGGTAATGTTTCGAAGCTTCTTCTACCTCCATTTGCAAGTACGCCTGGGCTAGATCAATTTTAGTGAAGCGTTTACCACCAGATAGCGAGGCGAAAATATCCTCAGTTCGTGGAAGCGGATATTGCACCGTGTGAAGGACTAGGTTCACTGTCACCTTAAAATCCCCACAGATGCGGATCTTCTTTGGTTCCCCAGGCGTATTACTCAACGGCCTCTTCATTACAGGGACGATGGGTGTAGCCCACTCGCTCCAGTCCACTTTGGACAGTACTCCTGAACGTTCCAACCCTTCCAGCTCTGCTTCAACCGCTGGTCTGATCACATAAGGCATTGGTCTGGCCTTCAGAAACTTTGGGCTTGCATTATCCTCTATTTTAATTGTTGCTGTTACTCCTTTTAGTGTTCCTAATCCCTCCTGGAACACTTCTTTTGCGTCAGTTAGCATTTTTGACAGTCGTCCAGGTGTGACGTCGTCATCCTTTTTGGCCTCCACCTTCAGTGCCTATATGGAATGCCAATCTAAATGTATCTTCCAGATCCACTCACGTCCTAGCAGTGGTGGTCCTCCATTTGGCAATATATATATATCCATTTTAGGTATTTCCTGACCTTTATATGTCACTTTCACCCTTATTTTTCCTTTGGGGTAGACTTTTTGCCCCGTATACATCTTCAAGACAATCTCTGTAGCTTTCAAGGGTATGTGTGAAAATAGCCGCTTGTAGTCGCTTTGATTTATGACTGTTAGAGCTGACCCTGTGTCCAATTCCATTTCCACTTGGACTCCGTCTATCTTGAGTGTAACCCAGATAGTCTGGTGATCCTCTATTTCGGTTACATTATGTAGTTTCAGACAACCCAGCTCCTTGCTTCCGGAGTCTGTGTCACTTTTCTGTTCGTCTGAACCACTGTCCATCACCTGGTGTACCTTTTTGTACTTCTCCTGTGGAGATTTCTTACTGTTGGTTTTCTTCCCAGACCTGCAGACTCTTGCTATGTGTCCTGCTTTCCCACACTGTCTGCACACTTGGTCCTTGAACCAACAATCTTTCTGGTCATGTGTTGTTCTGCCGCAGCGATAGCACTTCCCTGTCCCATAGGTCATTTCGTTGGTGCCATATTCTTGCGGTCTCCGTTGTATCTCTGCAGCGCCCCTTGCAGCTGCTTCGTGTGATACTGCCATATTGAAAGCTTTGTCCAGCGTAAGGTCCTTTTCTGATAGAAGCCGTTTCTGGGTTCCTTCACTTTGTAGCCCACACACAAACTTGTCCCTTAATGTGTCTGCTAGTCCCGCTCCAAACTGGCAGTATTTCGATAGCTTGCGCAGTTCCGTTAGGTACTCAGCATTGCTTTCGTCTTTGTGTTGGTTCCTTTTATGGAACTTAAATCATTCTGCTATCAGCAGCGGTGTGGGGCTTAAGTGGTCCTGTAGGATTTCTACTATGCTTCCAAAATCCTTGTTTACCGGCTTCTCTGGGGTTATTAGATTCCGCAGTAACCCATAAGTTTTTGCACCCATGGAATTTAACAGAACCAGTGCTTTATTAGCATCTGGCACTTCATTCGCCCTGCAGTACACCTCAATACATTCCACATATGTCGCCCAATCTTCGACTTCATTGTCGAACATAGAGATACTGCCACTCTTTGGCATCCTTGGTTGTGCGTTAACTATCCCCAATGGCGCCTCCTGCGCTTCCCCTTCTTCTCCGCTGGCACAAAATGGCATCTCCCGCGCTTTCCTTCCTTCCCGCGCTCGCCCGTCTTCTCCGCTGCGGCTTCGCAAAATGGCGTCTCCCGCGCTCTTCCTTCTTCTCCATGGCTCAATGGCACCTCCCGCGCTCTCCCTGCTTTTCCGCGGCTCAATGGCATCTCCCGCGCTCTTCCTGCTTCTCCGCGGCTCAATGGCGTCTCCCCTTGCTTCGCCCCGCGGACCCTGATCAGCCCGTGATCCCTGGCTGTGCTCTGCGCATTCTTCTCTTGATATTTGTCGACGCCGCTCGGTCTAGAACCCAGCTGCTTCTTACCCTCTCTCTCTCTGGTTTTGCAGTATTTTTCCACGACGCTGCTTGGTGATCAACCCCCGGCTGCGCCCTGCTCTCTTCACCCTTTTTCTTACCCCGTCGACGCTGCCCGGCTCTCTCTCTCTGCCGTCGGTCGGCTCCAGCCGCTGCTGCTCGGGAAGGGTCAGCTCAGGACCTGTCGTCGGTCTCTTACTGCTCGTTGTGGCTGGGGAACCAAGCCCGGCTCTCCACAGCCTCCCCAGGGAAGTTGGATCTCTGCCTGACTGCTGGGCGGTTGCTCGCGGTCGACGCCCGTGTTCCTGGACTCAACTATTTTTTTTGTTGTTGTTTTTGTTTAATGTTACAGGTAGATTTGCATCAACACTCATCGCCACTGTTAGATCCGTGGTTCAGTGGATAAAGAATTACACGGATGCTGTATATAACAAACAACAGGTCTTTACTGGAGGAGGGTCATCTCTAGACTGGAGTACAGAGGCATGCGCACAGCTTATATACCGGTGTGGTTACTGCCGGTACTACAGTATACAGGAGCTGTAAAAAGCAGTTCTGACTTAAAGCACATACACTAGACCCTCCAAGTCATAAACCATCCTGACTTGGAAGTATATTGCTGTTCCTTCATCATCGCTGGGTCAAAATCCTGGAACTCCCTCCTTAACAGTACTGTGGGAGTACCTTCACCACACAGACTGCAGCGGTTTAAGAAGGTGGGTCACCACCACCTTCTCGAGGGCAATTAGGGGTGGGCAATAAATGCTGGTCTTGCCAGCATCCCACATCCCATGAATGAATAAAAAAAAGTTGCCAGATGCTTAATAGCTTTTTTTCCACTTACCTTTTGTCTTTAACTTCATGACCATGGGATCTCCGCTGAGCGCAGACCATGGCTGTCAAGCTGAGGTGTGAGTTCAGTGGCTATTGCTCCAGCTGATTACTTGACAGCTTCAAATGTACAGTAAAAGCTCCCACCTGATTGATATTCACTTTCCTCAGGCTGAAGCTTTTTCTTTCTCCATTTCCAGCAAACATTCTGCAGGCTTTCCACTCTCCAACCACTCACTTCATTGACAGAATGCTTCTGCCATTTCTACTTCACCTGCCATCTATTCCATCAGCATGGGTGCCCTTTATACTCTTTCTCACCTTGGTCCTCAGAATCCCACCGCGATCAGCCCCAACACCAGCAGCTCCAGCAATAACACCAACCTTCTCCACAATCAACTGATGCTGCACAGGACACAGGGCATCAGCACCCAACTACATTGCTGCCCGGGAGGCCAGGGATGGCCTCACCATGGCCAGATTTACTTCACCTTGATGCTGTACACCCTGGCTGCCACATGATGCACCAGGTTGGCACCACCCCACACCAACACCATAATGCATCCCAACAATTCCCAAGCCATTCCTTTCACACTCATCACCATTGCGGAGGGTACCATTATGTCTTGCCATTCAGTGCAACTCACTAAGCCACTTCCAAACCTGTCCAAGAATGCAAAGTGTTGAAAATAAAGATTTCAATGTTTGACACCACATTAACAGAAACTTTACATGAACATTGCATAAAACACCCAAATGCCTACCCTTGTGTGTTGTTAGTTGGTATGATTGCACTAGAATGAGTGTGAGGGGTGGTTAGTGAGATGGGGATGTGATAATGTAGATAGAGAGGGATGGGTGGAGGTGCAAGGTAAGTTGGTGTGAGTGAGGATGTGCAGGAGTAGGGTAGGGAAGGCAGGGTGATGGGGATGTGATGAGAGGCACAGCAGGATGTAGTTGAATGTGGCTTTGTACTAACGTTTCGTGATCTACTGAGATCATTGAAACTTTGCGGCACTGCACCCAGGTCCTCCTGACCACATCCCTGCTTGTGTCCTCCTCTGCAACGTGCAACCAGGCTGTCTTGATCTCCTGGGGAGGTCTCTTCCACCCATCAGAAGGGAAGAGGACCTCCCTGCGTGCTGTGACTCTTTCCATAAGCATATGGAGGGAGTCATGGGAGAGCCTGGGTGCAGCCCTCTGCCTTTGTGCAGTCATTGTCAGTGTTTGCAGCACTTCAGTGCTGTAGAACACTGACCGCACAAATGTCAAGACAAATGTGGCCATGGTCCCTTTAAGGAAATCAGATGATGACACATCATGAAATCACGTCACCAGACCTGCTTCCTCTAATTGGCCGGGTAATGCACTGGGCGGGCTTAATGAGCCCAATGAACAGAAAATCATTTTACACAGCGGCATGGAGCCAGCAGCGGGGCAGCGACCTGCCACCGACGTCACCTGCCGAGGTAAGTATAAACGCAGCCAATATATTCATAAGCAGACACCTTCAAATGTTGACAGACCCATTTTGAACATTTGTGTCACTGGCTAGAATAAAGAAAGCTCCCAAATATGGTGGCAGGTATTTACAACAAGGTGATTAATAATTTGAAGTGGTATTATATGCTGCACTCTCTTAGTCATCACTGTTTCATGGCTCAGCCACAGTTAATGTGATGCAGCCTTTAGTAGGCCTTTGTGGGTGTGGGGGGGAGGGGGACTAGAGAAGTTCATAACAGTTTCGGTGCATTTTTAAAATTATTTTGAGCTACGGCAGTATTTTGACAGTGAGAATTTTTGTCATTATTCCACACTCGTGCTGAATGACTGACTGATAGACTCAGACTACCTCACAATCTATTGTTACAGCCTTTTGCCATGCAGGGTTCAGGAGTTTTTTTTTAATTCATTGATGGGATGTGGGCGTCGCTGGCTAGGCCTGCATTTAGTGCCCATCCCTAATTGCCCTTGAGAAGATGGTGGTGAGCCGCCTTCTTGAACCGCTGCAGTCCATATGGTGTAGGTACACCCACAATGCTGTTAGGAAGGGAGTTCCAGGATTTTGGCCCAGCGACAGTGAAGGAACGGTGATACAGGTCCAAGTCAGGATGGTGTGTGGCTTGGAGGGGAACTTGTAGGCGGTGATGTTCCCATGCGTCTGCTGCCCTTGTCCTTCTAAGTGGTAGAGGTCGCGGGTTTGGAAGGTGCTGTTGAAGGAGCTTTGGCGAGTTGCTGCAGTGCGTCTTGTAGATTGTACACACTGCAGCCACAGTGCGCTGGTGGTGGAGGGAGTGAATGTTGAAGGTGGTGGATGGAGTGCCAATCAAGCAGGCTGCTTTATCCTGAATGGTGTCGAGCTTCTTGAGTGTTGTTGGAGCTGCACTCATCCAGGCAAGTGGAGAGTATTCCATCACACTCCTGACTTGTGCCTTGTAGATGGTGGAAAGGCTTTGGGGAGTCAGGAGGTGAGACACTCGCCGCAGAATTCCCAGCCTCTGGCCTGCTCTTGTAGCCACAGTATTTATATGGCTGGGCCAGTTCAGTTTCTGATCAATGGTAACCCCCAGGATGTTGATAGTGGGGGATTCAGCGATGGTAATGACATTGAATGTCAAGGGGAGATGGTTAGAGTCTCACTTGTTGGAGATGGTCATTGCCTGGCACTTGTGTGGTGCGAATGTTACTTGCCACTTGTCAGCCCAAGTCTGAATGTTGTCCGGGTCTTGCTGCATATGGACACGGACTGCGTCAGTATCTGACGAGTCTCGAATGGTGCTGAACAGTGTGCAATCATCAGCGAACATCCCCACTTCTGACCTTATGATGGAGGGAAGGTCATTGATGAAACAGCTGAAGATGGTTGGGCCTAGGACACTGCCCTGAGGAACTCCTGCAGTGATGTCATGTGATTGAGCTGAATGACCTCCAACAACCACAGCCAACTTCCTTTGTGCTAGGTATGATTACTACCAATGGAGAGTTTTCCCCTTGATTCCCATTGACTTCAGTTTTGCTAGGGCTCCTTGGTGCCACACTCGATCAAATGCTGCCTTGATGTCAAGGGCAGTCACTCTCACCTCACCTCTTGAGTTCAGCTCTTTTGTCCATGTTTGGACCAAGGCTGTAATGAGGTCAGGAGCTGAGTGGCCCTGGCGGAACCCAAACTGGGCATCAGTTAGCAGGTTATTGCTGAGTAAGTGCTGCTTGATAGCACTGTCGACGACACCTTCCATCACTTTGCTGATGATTGAGAGTAGACTGATGGGACAGTAATTGGCCGGGTCGGATTTGTCCTGCTTTTTGTAGACAGGACATACTTGGGCAATTTTCCACATTGCCGGGTAGATGCCAGTGTACTGGAACAGCTTGGCTCGGGGCGCAGGTAGTTCTGGAGCACAAGTCTTCAGTACTATTGCCGGAATGTTGTCAGGGCCCATAGCCTTTGCAGTATCCAGTGTCTTCAGCCGTTTCTTGACATCACGTGGAGTGAATTGAATGGGCTGAAGACTGGCATCTGTGACGCTGAGGACCTCAGGAGGAGGCCGAGATGGATCATCCACTTGGCACTTCTGGCTGAAGATAGTTGCAAATGCTTCAGCCTTGTCTTTTGCACTCACGTGCTGGGCTCCACCATCATTGAGGATGGGGATATTTTTGGAGCCTCCTCCTCCTGTTAACTGTTTAATTGTCCACCACCACTCACGACTGGATGTGGCAGGACTGCAGAGCTTTGATGTGATCCGATGGTTGTGAGATCGCTTAGCTGTCTATCGCATGTTGCTTCCGTTGTTTGGCATGCAAGTAGCCCTGTGTTGTAACCTCACCAGGTTGACACCTCATTTTTCGGTATGCCTGGTGCTGTTCCCAGCATGCTCTCCTGCACTCTTTGTTAAACCAGGGTTGGTCTCCCGGCTTGATGGTAATGGTAGAGTGAGGGATATGCCGGGCCATGAGGTTACAGATTGTGGTTGAATACAATTCTGTTGCTGCTGATGGCCCACAGTGCCTCATGGATGCCCAGTTTTGAGTTGCCAGATCTGTTCGAAATCTGTCCCATTTAGCACGGTGGTAGTGCCACACAACACGGTGGAGGGTATCCTCAACATGAAGACGGGACTTCGTCTCCAGAAGGACTGTGCGGTGGTCACTTCCACCAATGCTGTCATGGAGAGATGCATCTGCAACAGGTAGATTGGTGAGGACGAGATCAAGTAGGTTTTTCCCTCTTGTTGGTTCCCTCACCAACTGTCGCAGACCCAGTCTGGCAGCTATGTCCTTTAGGACTTGGCCAGCTTGGTCAGTTGTGGTGCTACCAAGCCACTCTTGGTGATGGACATTGAAATCCCCCAACCAGAGGACATTTTGTGCCCTTGCTACTCTCAGTGCTTCTTCCAATTGGTGTTCAACATGAAGGAGTACTGATTCATCAGCTGAGGGAGGGCGGTAGGTGGTAATTAGCAGGAGGTTTCCTTGCCCATGTTTGACTTGATGCCATGAGACCTCATGGGGTCCTGAGTCAATGTTGTGGACTCCCAGGGCTACTCCCTCCCGACTGTATACCACGGTGCCACCACCTCTGGTGGGTCTGTCCTGCCGGTGGGACAGGACACGCCCAGGGATGGTGATGGTGGTGTCTGGGACATTAGTTGTAAGGTATGATTTGGTAATTATGACTATGTCAGGCTGTTTCTTGACTAGTCTGTGGGAGAGCTCTCCCAATTTTGGCACAAGCCCCCAGATGTTGGTGACACCAAAGATCAGTATGATGGGGAAGAGATGTGAATCAAATTGAAATCCCCAAAGTATTCTAAATTTAGCCATTGCAAGTTTATTCAGAAAGACCTAAATTTGATGGTTGCTGTTCCTTTAAAAAGAAATGCCTTTTTCTGAATTTATTGTGGCAGTTGCCAGGCTGTCTGGTGTATATATTTTTCAATTTTAGGCGCCATGGTTATGAAACAGTGTGTTCTTATTTTGTTTTTGTTTACAAACAACACGACAAATGGGGAGCAATTTTAACCTAACTCACTGGGCGGGCGACCGACGGGATCGGGTGGAACGCTGGATTTATATCCCGCCCTATATTACGCGCCATTGACTGCAATGGAGAGTAAAATCAGGCGGTGTGCAAAAGCAGCGTTGCATCCGATCCCGTCAATTTACTGATGGGCGAGTTTGGTTCAAATTGCCCTGATTGTGTATAATCCCAGCATCATATTTCATGATATGACAAATATGATTGCATGTTCTTGTAATTCCCCAAAAGAAAGTAAAGATTGGACAAACATTCCTTGTGGGAGCAGTGGTATTATTTAATGGTATTCTCTAAACAAATGTTTGACTTCTGAGGGGACAGGGATGGCAAGGAGGGACGCATGTATCTCTAGCTTTATGGTCCAGTGAGTCAAAAGTTCAACGCCTAGCTGCCAAGTGATGGCTAAGCATTAATATTTCCCGGGGAACTATTTGCTGTGATCCACATTATCAGAATGGATCTTTGGCTTGAGCTTTAAAAAAAAAACTGCCATTTTGTCCCTCTCAGGCCACTGTCCAAACAGTTCTCAGCATTAAGCCCAATTTATGGTGGGCCATCGTCACCAGAGACTTTGGGCTAGATTTTCGGGGAGCCGTCAGGCGGGGTTTCAGGCGTGTGGGGGGGGGGGAAATCCCAACTTTGGGGGTCCCGCCACCATCCCGCCCAAAACCCCACCCCACGTAAGTTTCAGGGGCGGCGGGTACCCGCCCCGCACTGGGACCCGTCGAAACCAGGCGGGAAGGGATTAGTGCCAATTAACTGCCTGTTAACAGGTAGTTAACAGGCAGTTTTTAGCCTAATCCCCATTTTGAGGGGTTTCGTGTGGGTTTCCCAACGGCTCCAAACCACGCCAGGTTGGCGCGGCGGGCCGTCGGGTTCAAGGAGTTGGAGGGGTCGCGATGTCGGCGCTCAGGTGAGTGATGGGTGCATGAGTGTAAAGGTAAGTGTGTTTGGTGTGTCTAAAGTGTGTAAAGTACTTTTACTTACCTGTGCTTACCTTCACAGCCTTTGTTCCTGTAGGCGTCGGGAGCTGCATCACTCAGCCGGAGCTGAAAGCTGAACGGCTGCGATCTGTCAAAAGTGACAGCCTTCAGCTTTTAGTGCTGCTGAGATTTCTAAATGAGTCTGCGCAGAAGGACTCAGGTTAGAAGTCAGACTGTCAGTGTTTGACAGCTTCAAACAGCTGTGAAGCACTGATATTTCATCTGTCAGGAAATCTTGACAGATGAAATTGCAGTCTGTGACGTCACCTGTTGCCGGGCGGACTCAACAAGGGAAAATCGCGCGGATTGGCTGGACGTCAATGTAGGCGGGACTAAAACCCGAAAGGGGAAGTCCCGCCTTCTTCCCGACAGGTTCGACAAAATCGACCCCTTTGCTTTCAGAAGAGTGAAGACTGCGGATTGAAATTCCTCTTGTGCGCCAATTTTAGCACACTGGTTAATAATTTGCAGTAAATTCCTGTGGGCTATCGCCACAAAATTGTGAACCCATTTATTTGAAATGGGTAAAGACACTACAAATGATTACTTAATACAAATGCACTAACCTGTGAGCTACAAATAGTGCACAGAGCACTTTTAATTCTGCATGGTTCATTGATAACGAAATGAGTATGAAATTAATGTGTTGTTCCACCAGCTGCGTGCATTTCCACTGTTAGATGATCTGAGATTAATAAATGTTTCCCTCTTGCTGCAGCATTATCACTCTCATTCAAGCAAAGGGCACAAAATATAAAGGCCGTTTTCCTTTTGGGTAACTTATCGCATTCTTATCCTTATTTCTACTGGGAGAATAAATGTACAGTGATTTTATTGGGCTGTGAACTATTGTCTACAGCTTGCAGCATAGAATGCTTAATATTACTGAGATGTTGTGGGTTCCACTCAGGAGGGCAATAAAGAAAGAATTCACGCAACAGGGCTTAATAGAGAAACTGGGGAGCGACATCACTGAGAGCTGCCAATACAGACGTACTTATTTTAACCTCCGCGCTCTTTCTGCTAGTCTGCATAAAACGCACACCCACTCATAACTCACCACCCTCAGCTTTATGTACTCTGAATTTCTACTCGTACTTTTGTTGCACATTGTAGTGTCCGCGTATCAATAACACACGGACTGCAGGGGAACGGTAATAACAGGTGTTTACTGAACAGAGTGTATGCTGGAACTGAAAGTACAGAAGCCTGCTACGGATTTATATACAGGTGTGGTCACTGCCGGTACTACAGTATAAAAGCAGTTCTCTCTTAAAGGTACATACACAACAATTCCTCCCCTTTTAGATAAATAGTACATAACATTCATTTAACAATTAAATAATAACTAATTACAATTACAATTTTCTCTGTACTATATACATCAACTGAAGTAATCATTTATAAATTCAGTCTTTGAGGAGGCTTCCTGATCCTGTCTGGATAGCGCCTTTCTCGAGTATCCTGTTCTTGCGGCAGAGTCGATTCTGGCTCATTGTCATTGGTTGGTTCGTCAGCTTCCAATACCACTGACTCTGAGGTAGACGCAATCTGTACTTCGGGTTCATCACCAGGTGCACATGCTCGTGGTATGGGTTTGACTTGTTCCTGTGACTCTAGAATCTGGTCAGCATGGCGTCTTAAGATGCCCTCTCCAACGTCCACTGTGTACATTAGTGGTCCCTGCTGGGTGCATATCATTCCTGGCTGCCATTTTTCTGTTCGGTAGTCGCGGGCCAGGACTGGTTACCCTATCTTGAAGCTCCTAGTTGGCTTCTCATTGATGTGCTGGAATTGCTTATCCACAACATCTCGTCTTATGTTTGGTTAGAGCAAATCCAGGTGACATCTTAACCTTCGGTTAAAGAACATTATGGCTGGAGCTTGGTTGGTGACTGCATGTGTCGCATTCCGATAAGCAAACAAGAAATTATCCACCTTGTGTTGTAGTGGTATGTCGTCGTTATTCATCGCATTTATTGCTTTTTTGAAGGTCTGAACAAACCTCTCAGCCAATCCATTTGTGGCTGGATGATATGGGGCAGATGTGTAATGTTTTACCCCATTATTCCTCAAAAACCTCCGGAAATCCTCGGATACAAACTGTGGTCCATTGTCGGAGCAAATCTGTTCTGGCAAGCCATTCCTGGCGAAGATGGTCCATAGGACTGCAATAGTTTTCTCCGTGGTGATGGAGGGCATTTTGATGACCTCTGGCCATTTTGAATGTGCATCCACGGCGATTAAAAACATTGAGTCCATGAATGGACCAGCAAAATCAATGTGTACCCTTTGCCATGGAGATGAGGGCCACTCCCATGGGTGTAGCGGGGCCTGTGGTGGAGCGTTTTGGACTTTCTGGCATCCTGTGCATCTCTTGGTCATATCCTCGATTACTTTATCGATTCCCGGCCACCACAAGAATGCCCTGGCTAGGCTCTTCATTTTTACCCCTCCCAGATGACCCTCACGAAGCTCATTGAGCACTCTTTCTCTCAACTTGGGTGGAATTACCACTCGGGATCCACACATCAAGGTCCCCCGGCACACTGACAGCTGTTCTCTCCTTGGCGAGAATGCTGGCAACAGTGAGTCGCCATGTGCTGGCCATCCCTTCACCGTCAAATCATAGACCCGAGAGAGTGTCGGGTCATTTCGGGTTTCCTTCTCTATACTTGAGTTTGTAACAGGTAGACATTCGACTATGGTCGCATGGAATATCTCAACAGGGTCCACTGCAGGTGCTTCCTCCACCGTAGGCAACGGTAGGCGCGACAGCCCATCAGCATTTCCAAGCTGTTTCGTACCCTTGTACTCTATGTCGTATTGATGTGCCCCTAGAAAAAGGGACCATCTTTGCAGCCGTTGCGCCATCATCACCGGAACGCCCTTCTTTGGGTTAAAAATGGAGAACAGGGGCTGATGATCAGTCAGTAGGGTGAATTTCTGCCCATGCAGATAGTGATTGAACTTCTTCACCCCCCACACCAGGCTGAGGGCCTCCCTGTCAATCTGGGCGTAGTTACGCTCGGCTGAGGTTAACGAGCGCAACGCAAAGGCTATTGGCCTCTCTGAACCGTCAAGGAATTTGTGTGACAGCACCACTCCAATGCCGTAGGGTGACGCATCACATGCCAACCGAATCGGTCGTGTTGGATTGTAGTGGGCCAATACTTCTTTTGAAGTGATTAGGCATTTACATTTCTGAAAGGCACGCTTACACTCATCACTCCATTTCCATGCTACTCCAGTTTGCAGCAGGGCATTCAGTGGGTGCAGAATTGTAGATAAATTCGGCACAAACTTATGGTAGTAGTTCACCAACCCGAGGAATGATTTCAGTTGCGACACATTTTCCGGTGCTGGAGCCTTGACTACTGCCTCAATCTTGTCTGGGGACTTATGTAACCGCTCCTCATCAATCATGTGGCCACAATATGAGATTTGTTTCCTGAAAAACTCGCATTTGGGGTGGTTGGCTCGTAGCCCATATTCTTGTAATCTAGTGAGCACCTGCTCCAGGTTGGCAAGGTGTTCACTGTCATTTTCGCCCGTAACCAGGATGTCGTCCAAATAACACTGGGTCCCCGGGACTTGTTCCATCGCCCTCTGCCAAATAGCCGGAGCGGATGCTACCCCGAATATCAGTCGGTTGTACTGGTAAAGACCTTTGTGAGTGTTTATCGTGAGGTATTTCCTAGATGCTTCTTCTACCTCCATTTGTAGATATGCTTGGGCCAGATCAATCTTCATAAAGCATTTTCCTCCAGATATTGAGGCGAAACTATCTTCTATCCGTGGAAGTGGATATTGTACTGTGTGCAGGACTGGGTTCACAGTTATCTTAAAGTCCCCACAGATGCGACCCTTCTTCGGCTCCCCAGGCGTGCTGCTCAATGATTTCTTCATTACAGGAACGATGGGTGTGGCCCACTCGCTCCAGTCTACGTTGGACAGCACACCCGAACGCTCCAGACTCTCCAGCTCTGCTTCGACGGCTGGGCGGATCGCGTACGGTACCGGTCTGTCCTTAAAAAATGTTGGGTTTGCATTATCTTCCATTTTTATCATTGCCGTTACTCCTTTTAGAGTCCCAAGTCCTTGTTGGAACACCTCTTTCGCGTCAGTTAGAACTTTTGACAGTCATCCAGGTGTGACGTCGTCATCCTTTTTGTCAGCCACAGTTTGCGCCTGAATGGAATGCCAATCCAATTGTATTTTTCGGATCCATTCACGTCCCAATAATGGTGGTCCTCCATCTTGTAGTATATATAGATACAGTTTCTGTGTTTTCTTGCCGTTGTATTTAACGGGCACCCTTATTTTTCCTCTGGGATAGACTTTTTGCCCCGTATATGTCTTCAATACAATGGACGTGTCCTTCAAGGGTATGTGTGAGAATAGCCGCTCATAGCCTCGTCGATTCATGACAGTTAGGGCTGATCCTGTGTCCAATTCCATCTTTACTTGGGACCCTGCTATCATGAGGGTGACCCAAATGGTTCGGTGCTCCTCCATTGCGATCACATTGTGTAACTTTAGACAACTTAGTCTCCTGCTCCCGGAGTCATTATCACTCTCCTGATCTTCTGAACCACTGTCTGTCGTTTTTTTACTTTCTTGTACTTTTCCTTAGCAGTTCTTGTAGTGTTGGTTTTCTTTCCCGACCTGCAGACCCTTGCTATGTGTCCCACTTTTCCACATTGCCTGCATACTTTGTCCTTAAACCAGCAGTCCCTCTGGTCATGGGTTGTTCTGCCGCAGCGATAGCACTTTTCTGCTCCATATGCCATTTCATTGGTGCTATATTCTTGCGGTTTCTGTTGTATTTCCGCAGCTCCCCGTGTTGCTGCTTCGTAGGATACTGCCACGCTGAAAGCCTTTTCTAGCATCAGGTCCTTTTCCGAAAGTAGTCGTTTCTGGGTTCCTTCACTCTGGAGCCCGCAGACAAACTTATCCCTTAAGGTATCTGCCAGTCCTGCTCTGAACTGGCAGTGCTTCGATAACTTGCGTAGTTCCATAAGATAGTCAGCATTGCTCTCATCTTTGTGCTGGTTTCTTTTATGGAACTTGAATCTTTCTGCTATCAGCAGCGGTATAGGGTTTAGATGTTCCTGTAAGATATTGACAATCTCTTCAAAGCTTTTCGCCATTGGTTTAGCTGGGGTAATTAAATTCCGCAATAGGCCGTACGTTCTCGCGCCCATCAAATTTAATAATACCGACGCCTTCTTTCCATCGGCCACCTCATTTGCCTTGCAGTACACTTCAATTCTTTTCACATACGTGGTCCAGTCTTCTATTCCGTTGTCGAAAGCAGTGATACTGCCACTCTTCGGCATCTTGGGTGGTTTAAAATGGCACCTCCCACGCTTTTCCTTCTTCCTCAGTGGATTAAAATGGCGCCTCCCACGCTTTTCCTTCTTCCCCTTGCTGCCAATGCTGCTCCTAGCATTCTAAATACTAATGGCGGCGCCCCGCGGCTTCGGCGCGTCTCTCTTTTGTTAGTTCAATTCCTTAGTTTTATTCTTCTTCGACGCTGTCCACTGCGCGTCTCTTTTCCTTCCCCTCATTTTATTTTCTCTAACGCTGCACGACTCTTGAGCACTCCACCCTCTCTCTCTTTTCTTTACGGCCCCTTTGCAGAGCCACTCGATCGAGCTCAAGCCCGCCGCAGTCAGCGCACTACCTGCTACCAGCACGATTTGCTGGAACACCTTGACTGGGGAGCCAAGCCCAGCTCTCCACAGCCTCCCCTGCGATTCTCTGAACTCCGATGGATCACTGGGCGGTTGCCCGCGGTCGACGCCCGTTGCTCTGACTTCGACCTCCAAGAAGCTTCTTTTCAGGGATGGATCCCCGTGAGGTGATGCAGTACTGCAGGTTAGTTCGAACCTGCTCGTCGCCAGTGCAGTGTCCGCGTATCAATAACACACGGACTGCAGGGGAACGGTAATAACAGGTGTTTACTGAACAGAGGGTATGCTGGAACTGAAAGCACAGAAGCCTGCTACGGCTTTATATACAGGTGTGGTCACTGCCGGTACTACAGTATAAAAGCAGTTCTCTCTTAAAGGTACATACACAACACACATAAAACTCTTTTTTAACAAGAAATGAAAGAATAATTGGAGTAGATCTTGACTTTGTACGATAGTGTAAAACAGGTGATTGCGAATCAGCAGCCCGTTTTACATCTCTCCCGATTCTTTTTTTAAAATGTTATTTCCTTTAAAGACTGCTTTATTAGCCGCTTGTGGTAAAGACATTTGAAATTCTGAGAGTCCTTGGTGTGAAGCCATTTCTTTTAACCACCCCTTTCATTCTGAACCTGGAATCTATGCCCCACTTGTTACCCTTCACTTTCTTTGCTTAACTCGTGATGTCATTGAATGGGTCCATTCGGGAACAACATTAAACAGCAGAAAACAGTTTTTAAGATGCAGACTGATGAGTTTTGCGCTGCTTGATATTGGCCACTGGCTGTCTAAATTTAAATAGTGTGAGTTTTGCCTCCAGGATCTGCTTTAAGTTTTAAATTGGGATGCGATTTGAGGAGGAAAAAGTAACAGGAAAGATGACGCTGAAGCCCTGCAGAGGTTGTATTTTCACACAAATGTGCCATATTTTAACTGGCAGCCTACAGTATGTGAAAAGAGGCAGGGAATGTCCACAGCTGCCAAGTTTCTAATGAAATCTCTGCTTGCAGAAGTGCAATGGCAATGTTTAAAATTATGACTGGAAAGCGTATCTATACAGGCAATATATGAATTGATGGTATATGCAGTCTGTATCCGAAGAGAAAAAAACACATTTTTTCCTGTTTCTATATATTTTGATTTTACCACCTAAAATTGTTATGCTTTGCTGAATTGTGGTAATAGTAGGATCTGGACAAATAATTTTAATGGAAATAATGTGCTGTTTTACAGGAGGCCTATTTTAATTATTAAAATTAAAGTTTTGTTATTTTGTAGATCATATACTGTAGTACATCAGCTATTAAAATTCCATTCCCTCCTTCAGTAAACATATTATGCTTAGAACAAGTATGGTGTTGGAAGTTATATGCAAGTTTAAGTTTTTTTCCTTACATGTAAAATACTTTTTAAGCATTGCGTGATACATTCATATTTTACATGCTGACAGTTCATCACAATTATTTACAAATATGCATTCCAATTTCCTTTACCCTCTCCCATTTTGCTTTTTTTTAATATAGTATAGGTTCCTTAAGTCTGCAGTACCTGAAGGAAAGAAATTTGCAGGGCTAGGGGAAAGGGCGGGGGAGTGGGGCTAGCTGAAGTGGTCTTGCAGAAAGCTGGCACGGGCTCGAAGGGCCGAATGGTTACAGCACGGAAGAAGGCCATTCTATGATTCTAGTGAGATGTAACCTCATTGAAACATACAAAATTCTTACAGGGTTTGACAGGGTAGATGCAGGGAGGATGTTTCCCCTGGCTGGGGAGTCTAGAACCAGGGATCACAGTCTCAATAAGGGGTCAGCCATTTAGGACTGAGATGAGCAGAAATTTTTTTCACTCAGAGGGTGGTGAATATTTGGAATTCTCTACTCCAGAGGGCTGTGGAGGCTCAGTCGTTGAGTATATTCAAGACAGAGATCGATATATATTTGGATATTAAGGGAATCGAGGGATATGGGGATAGTGCAGGAAAGTGGAGTTGAGGTAGATCAGCCATGATCTTATTGAATGGCGGAGCAGGTGCGAGGGGCCAAATGGCCTACTCCTGCTCCTATTTCTTATGTTCTTATTACAAAATTCCACTCATTCATCCACCTTGCCAAGTCCCATTTCCTCCCTCTCCCCCAAAACATCACCTTCAAGTTCCTCATCATTGCAACTTCTTCCATGGTCTTGTTCCTTCTCACTTCAGTGTTCTTCTCCAGGTATATCCTCTGACTCATTCGCCTCCCTCCACTCCATCATCAGAGGCTGCTTCTCCTGCTCTGTGGATCACTTCACCTTGCTACTTTTCTTGCTTCATTCAAAAGCCTATCTCTTCTTTCAACCTTTTGAGCTCCCCTCCCTTTAATTTTTCTCATTTCCTCCTTGGTGGGCTCCCCATTCCACCTCTTGTAAAGCGTTCTGAGATGTTCTACCTGCAGGGTGCTATACGTGTGCAAGTAGTTCTAAGTTTGTTGCCCCTAGGTCCATACCTGTGGCTCTCTTAAACTGACATGAGAAGAAGCCTGTGAAGACTGTGTTAATGCGCCCTCTACTGATCCTGCCTGTGTTGTGGGGGATGGTGGGGGGGTGGGGTGCAATGCCTGCCTTCCTTACTAGCTTCTCTCCCTGAGAATATGACTGAGATTGTTAGCTCATGATGTGGTTGACTAACTATGGGAGTGGTACATAGTACAGGGAGATTTCAAAGAAAGGACCAGCTCTCCTGATGGCTCAAAGGGAACCTGGAGATAAACCCAGGAGATCCTCAGTTCAGCCCTTGGTCTATGCCGAGTTAGCTGATCCCAATCAGGACAGCGGTAGCAGGGCTATAATTGGCCTAAGTACCTCTGGGCTGGAATGGGGAAATGAGGCAAATCTCCACTCTTCCTGCCATCCATTGACTCTGGGAATTATTCTAGTGTGGACAACAGTGAGGCCAGGATGGTGTTGAGCTGTACTGCCCCCTGTGGTTAAATAGCCCGATGCCACTCACTGTCTGGGCTCAGACATAAAGGATAGCCATTTGGGTGAGGGCTGTTGCTGCCTGTTGACCAGTACCCCAGTAAGAATTGCAACCTTCAGTGAAAAATAAGGAAAACTGGCAAAGAAAAAGCATAAAATGTATTTATTAAATTCACCCTTAAACTGCCAACAAGAAAGTGACATTCTCTCTGGCTAGTTTTATTGTAAATTTTCAGTTTATAATGCTGAAATAAACTAATATTACAGCAACAAATGTCAAAAATAACATTATTATAGTATTAAGCTCACAGGACAAAATTAGATTTGTATGTTGTACATTTTTTTAAACAGATGTACTCACCTTGTTTCTTCACCAGCCCCACACCCCCCCCCCCATTTTTTATCTTTCCTGGGTTTTTTTCACCTCATTTATCATGCTAACCTTCTAAAAACTAACATTAAAACTCTATCCATGACTTCAAATGTTAACTCTGTTTCTCTCTCCACGGATGCTGCCTGGCCTGCTGAGTATTTTCAGCATTTTCTGTTGTTATTTCAGATTTCCAGCATCCGCAGTATTTTGCTATTCTATCCATGACTGTTTTCTTCTGCCTCCGAGTTCCCACAGACCATTTTGGAAGGGCAAATTCCAAAGATAAAGGGGTTTCATTTATCTCAACGCCAGCTCAAATGTTTTTTTTTACAGTCTGTTGAAAGCCAAAGACTGAAGATTGCCATGGTGACATCATTCGCATGAAATGGCCGCCAACAGATGGTTAAACTTGTCAGCAACCCCACAGCCTGACCAGGCCCAAATGAATAAATGTATCCACTGTGCTATAAGGGTTAAACCATCTTTCTTTAATTTTTGGGATGTGGGCGCCGCTAGCAAGGCCAGCATTTATTGCCCATCCCTAGTTGCCCTTGAGAAGGTGGTGGTAGGCCGCCTTCTTGAACTGCTGCAGTACGTGAGGTGAAGGTACTCCCACAATGCTGTTAGGAGAACCTTCACCATATGGACTGTCGCGGTTCAAGAAGAAGGCTTACCACTATGATTTATTTAAATTTTCCTGTCATATTTTGCTCTTTATTTTAATACACTACTTAATAATTGAGTTAAATAATGAGTGCTGAAGACATTAAAGAGATGTAGCATTGAGAATTCCAGAACCTGACAATGCATGGGAGCTGAGTTCCTCATGATACTTGAAATGATTAATACTGTAACTCAATCATTGCTGTTATGAATCACTTTGTACTGTCTGGCTCAGAATTTCCTCCCAGCCCATTGTCAACAGCACTTTGTGTTTAAACTGAAAAATTCAGGGAAAGACAATTTATTTTACAAAAAGAAGGGCTACAAGTTCATTTCTGAGTCTGTGTTCAATTAGATCATGGCTGATCTGTACCTCAACTCCATTTATCCACCTTTGCTCCATATCCCTTGATACCTTTACCTAACAAAGATCTATCGATCTCAGTCTTGAAATTTCAATTGTCCCAGAATCCACAGCCTTTTGGGAGAGAGTTCTTGAATTCCACTATTCTTTGTGTGAAAAAGTGCTTCTTGAATTCATTCCTAGCTCTAATTTTGATATTATGTAGGGGCACTACATATAGTTGTAATGGCCCTGTGGAAGGGAAGGGGGGCGGGGGGGTGGCGGAAATCAGCCAGTGTTCATTGCTGTCTGGTGACTGGTGCTGGAAAGTGTGTTGGTGAGGTCAGGGGATTGGGCTCAACTGCAATGTCCTCCCTGGTCACACGGTCTGTTGACGGTCACTATCGTGCTAATGTACGAGGATGGCTCTGACAGTGTGGTACTGGAAGGCAGTCGCCGCCCATGGACTCGCACTACAATAGCAATCAATGGCTTCAGGAGAGGAGGGAAGAGCATTTAAATGGACAATATAAAATAAAGATTTAATAATGAAATTAACGACCTCAAAAGTTCAGTAGTGATGGTGAGACACGGGCCCAGTAATTCCGGGCCCAACGCGTGAGTACAGATGGGGTACTCACGCGTGGGCCCGATGGAAGTGCCGGTTTTCAGCATGCACAGCGCATGCGCGGAAAACCGGCATTTCCTGTCCTCTGAACCAAGGGGTTCAGAGTACGAATGCGTGCATGCAGGAGTCTGCGCGTGCACGCTGAAATTCCTTTTTTTCCACAGGTTTGCGCGTGTGTAAGGGCCTCTCCTTTTTACGAATGTAAAAAGGAGACGTAAGGACTTCATTCGTTAAGGTAAGTGGTCTATTACTTAAAATTATAACATTTTTTCCACAGCTTTATTGGCCCAGAAATTAGGTTCGGGGCTTGCCGCGTGTGCAAGCCCCCGATGTGCACTCACCCGGTGCGCCGACATCTGAAGCCTGGGCCTGCTTGAAATTCCTGTCACTGGCCCGGTTCAGATGTCGGCGCGATGTGCTTACCTGATCCAGCGGCGTAGTTAGTTCGATGTGCCGGCTGGGATCAGGTGAGCACTGTGCAGCCAATCAGGGGAGGGGAAACTTCATTCATGAGTTTGCTAGTAAGAACTGTCAAACTCATGGAAAGTACAGGCGCCCAAAAGACTAGTTTAACTTTAAATAAAAAAAATTAAAAATCCCAATAATTAAATAAACTATAAATAACTTTAAAAAACTATTTTAAATAATTAATCAAATTTTTGAAAAAAATAATTTATTTAAAAATCGTGTCTAAAACTACACTTACCTTACTGTAAAGTCCTTAAAAACAATAAAGCTGTGGAAAAGATGTTATAATTTTAAGTAATAGACCACTTACCTTAAAGAATGAAGCCCTTACGTCTCCTTTTTACATTCGTAAAAAGGAGAGGCCCTTACACACGCGCAAACCTGTGGAAAAAAAGGAATTTCAGCGCGCACGCGCAGACTCCTGCACGCACGCGTTTGTCCTCTGAACCCCTTGGTTCAGAGGACAGGAAATACCGGTTTTCCGCGCATGCGCTGTGCATGCTGAAAACCGGCACTTCCATCAGGCCCACGCGTGAGTACCCCGTCCGTACTCACGCGTTGGGCCCAGAATTACTGGGCCATTGTTTTTAAGGACTTTACAGTAAGGTAAGTGTAGTTTTAGACCCGATTTTTTTTTTTAATTATTTTTTTCAAAAATTTGATTAATTGTTTAAAATAGTTTTTTAAAGTTATTTATAGTTTATTTAATTATTGGGATTTTTTTTTAATTTTATTTAAAATTTAAACTAGTCTTTTGGGCGTCCGTACTTTTCATGAGTTTGACAGTTCTTACTAGCAAACTCATGAATGAAGTTTCCCCTCCCCTGATTGGCTGCACAGTGCTCACCTGATCCCATCCGGCACACCGAACTAACTACGCCGCTGGATCAGGTAAGCACAGTGCGCCGACATCTGAACCGGGCCAGTGACAGGAATTCCAAGCAGGCCCAGGCTTCAGATGTCGGCATGCCGGGTGAGTGCACATCGGGGGCTTGCACGTGCGGCAAGCCACCGAACCTAATTTCTGGGCCAATTTCTTTAAAATATGTGCAAAAGATATATCATGATGCATCTATTGATCTTAGTTGATCTCAAGAAGGGCAGTGGGAGTACAATTACAATTAGCCTATTAAGGTTAGGGAATGGAAAATCTGCCGGGCTCTGATTCCTATAGCAGCCCTGCTGGAAGTGTGTGTGCATGTGTGAGTGTGCGTGTAGGTATACAAGTGGTTGGTGAGGACAGGGGATCAGATTCAGGTATATTCCTCCCTGTGATCAGGTTGCTTGCTGACACTTGCTTGTCCAAGCTCCTGTATGAATAATGGGGACACTGGAAGGTGGCCCCCACCTATAGAAATGAACCCCAGCGAGTCAGTCAGTGCATTCAGCTGATGTGATATCACCGGGGAGGATTACATACAAAATAAGGATGCATGGAGGGAACGGCTGGGCAGCAACAGAAATAAATTATCACTTAAAAGTTATTTACAGCTTTCATGTAGTTCTTTGCATTTCAAAAACAGAAGATCCCACATGCTGATGGATCCGGAAACATCACAACTCATGATTGATGAAAGTCGGGACGGAGTTATCGAGCCATCCGAGCACATTACATCAAAATTGTATCTCACTGGTTAGTGTGTGGGTGTCTGGTTCTAGGCACTGATGATGAATGTGTTTTGCTTAAAAACAGATGACAGATTGGGATTTTAAAACAAAATGAGAATGTTCCAGAAGGGTTGCTAAGAAAAAATGAGGATGTTTTTGACATTTTGAGCTGCTGCTGTTCAGAATGGTGAAGAACCAAAACACATCCCACTCCTGTTAAACTCCAGGACGTTACAGCAATAAATAGCTGTGCGGATACTCTCTGCACACAGTAACATTAAATTGGTTTTGATCAAGAAACCTACCAGCATTGACATTCCAAAACTGTCCAGTAAAGTAAAGAAAGTACTTGCATTTATATAGTATCTTTCACGGCCTCAGGACGTCCAAAGCGCTTAACAGCCCATGAAGTACTTTTGAAGTATAGTCACTGTTACAATGTAGGGAAATGCGGCAGACAATTTGTACACAACAAAGTTCCACAAACAGTAATGAGATAATTACCAGGTCATTTTTTACTACGTTGGTTGAGATAAATGTTGACCAGGACAGCAGGGGAACTCCCCTGCTTTTCTTCAAATAGTGCCATGGGATCTTTTATAACCACCTGAGAGGGAAGATGGGGGTCTTGGTTTAATGTCGCATCCAAAAGACAGCACCAACAACAGTGTAGCACTCCCTCAGTACTGCACTGAGGTGGTATCATCCTGAGATTATACAGGAGAGCATGATTATAAATTGTGTTATCTATATGTGATCTTCATTATAGATGTTAAGCACCTTGGGGCATTTTTCTACATTAAAGGCACTGTATAAGTGCAAGTTGTTTGGTATACAAGAAAAGGTATTTCAATGGCCCAGATTTTGCAGTCAGTGGCGAAGTGATGGCGCTTGCCGCTGACCTCGCAGAAAGCTGCCCACAAAGTTTTAGTGGGCTCTGAGGCGTCTATTTACCCTTTTCTGATGTGACTTTCCATCTGGTGCCATCTATAGGGATCTGTGGCATCCAGCAACGGTGATGTCATCAAGCAGCCAATCATGTTGAAGAATTCTCAGAGAGCAAACCAGGAAGTAAAAAGCAGGTTTTATCATTCACTTTTAGCGAAATAAAGATTGGGACATGTTAAAAATATCATAAACAAACTTTAAAAAAAAATCTATGGAATTTTTTATCATGGAATGGCACTCCACACATATATATTAAAAAAAGTTTGGGCCAGAGAGGTTGTTCAGCAGTAATTATGACTTATTACGCTGTTAAAAACTCAGTTACAACTCATTCAACAAGATTTAACCTTTTTCAATTTTTTTACAGTGAGAATATTGTGAAAAAATTTGAAGTTCACATCAAATCAGTGATTTCTAATTGATGCCATCTGTGAAGACTGCAACAGCACACCCTGTGAGGAGCAGGGTATCACTGGCAACAATTTCCAGATTTCTGTGTTTAACTGCGCTTGTGCGAATACCAGAAGTTGCCGTCCATTTTACACAGTAATGACAGTGGGCGCTGACAGTTTTGCCATCATTACAACCGCAAATTTCGGGCTATTGTTTGAGAAGCTGTGCAGTGATTGTTTTATCTCCTGTGGCTCTGAAAGGATCAACTAATGTTTGAAAGGTTACATACTTGATAAGTACTGGCACACTCCCAGATGAGAAGCCACTGTTGATGCCCACCTGAACAAACTGTTCCTTTCTTACTTCTACCAGCCAGTTGAGCTGCCAATTTTTTTCCAGTCAAGCAAAAGGAGGGAAATAAATCAGTAGGCTTCAACCAGCGGCACACTCGAGTGACCCTCTACAGCGTGGGCAGGGAGTTGCAAAGACCATGGAGATGTCTGCAATTTCTAGGCTGGAGTCCATGGTGTGAGAGGCAAACATTGGGGATGAAATCCAATTGGAAGAAATTGGTCAATAGTTGAATATCATAAATGCATTCCATACATGTTACTGTCAAGTCCAACCACTGGTGCTGTCTGTTGTACTGCTATAATTAGAGATGTCACATGGACAGATAATGTGAAAGCAGGGCAGAAATTGACATTTAGAATGCTGATATTGATCAAGAAAACAATTACACCAGGCAAGATCATTACAGTAAAAGTGACCTCCAAGGTTTAAGATGCAGCTGCGTAATGGAACTTTCACCAATGCTTTTTGGCTGTTTTAGCTGTTGCGTTGAACTATCCTGGCAAGCACAAGCACCAGTCTGTTCATCTGAGATCATCCCAATTAAATCTGACGTACTGTTGGTGCTCTAAATAACCTTTCCTTATTACGGGGTTCTACTTGCAACAGTTCAAGTTTTCTGTTTGCACCTTCCCCCACCACTCTGGCAGGCTTGAGCACTGTTGCCATTGTGTTTCATCATTTCCTGGTTGTGGGTTTTCACAAATCTGCAATTTATCCACTTGCGCAATTTGCTTCCAAAATGGAAGATAAACTTTGCCCTGATGTCAAAAGATTGTTTTTAAATAAAGGACAGATTTCTTTCTGGATTTAATAAAGTGTCCTTAGTCATGTAGCTTGGCGTTCCCTCAAAGTTTGATGGATAATGCATTTGTTCACCAAATACAAGCAGCGTGAGGCCCTATTCTACAAGCATAAAGGATCCTGGAATGTTATTTGTCCTTCTGATGTTAAAAGCCCGAATTTCGTCCGTTTATGCCTCTTTTTTTTTAATGTGGTTAGCCTGAAAGCTTCCTGTTAGTCCATTCCCCTTTGTGAATAGCAACCACTTGCAAGTAGAGGTCACTGGCTGGAGATGTGGTGTAAAAAAAAAACGGAGACTAAAAATACTACATCAGAAACAACGGACAAAGAAATTGTTTGTCTGAGCAGTCCTGAAGAAATCGTTCGGGGATCATTTTACCTTATTGAATAGTTCTTCAACCTTCATCTTCTAACTGAACAACCCCAGGTACAAATTGGATGCTATTTAGAAAAGGTGTTTAAATGTCTCTGTTGTTTTTTTTTAAACAGTTTCAAAAATTAATCTTGTGGTTGCACCACATTAAATCTTTCGAGAGCAAAGAAAACATTTTCATTGAATGCTTCCAAAATTACTAATTTATTTTATATTAATTTTCTCCTGATGTTTTCCCATCCTAATTCATAGATACTTTTCATGATGTTGATATCCCTATGAACATAGGAACAGGATTAAGCCATTGAGCCGGTCGCGCCTGTTCCACCATTCAATCAGATCATGGCTGAACTGTACCTCAACTTCATTCACCAGCTTTTGCTCCATATCCCTTATCTAACAAAAATCTATCAATCTCAGTCTTGAAAATTTGAAGTTACCCATCATCCACAGCCTTTTGGGGAGAAAGTTCCAGATTTCCATTAACCATTATGTGAAAAAGAGCTTCCTGATTTCACTCCTAAATGGCCTGGCTCTAATTTTAAGATTGTGCCCCCTTGTTCTGGATTCCCCCACCAGAGGAAATAGTTTCCCTGCATCCACCCTATTGAATCCCTTTATCATTTTAAACACCTCGTTTAGATCACCCCTCAACCTTCTAAACTCAAGGAAAGCAAACCAAGTTTATACAACCTGTCCTGATCATTTAACCCTTTAAGCCCCAGTATCATTTTGGTGAATCTGCGCTGTACCCCTTCCAAGGCCAATATATCCTTCCTAAGGTGCGGTGCCCAAACCATGCAGTGCTCCAGATGCAGACTGACCAAGACTTTGTATAACTGAACCATCACTTCCTCAGTTTTGAACATCAATCCTCTTGAGATTAAGGCAATTGTTCAATTAGCCTTTTTGATGACTTTTTGTATCTGTGCGCTCACTTTTAGTGATTTGTGTACATGAACATCCAAATCCCTTTGCTCCTCCACAGTTTCTAATCTCTGCCATTTAGAAAATATTCCAATTTCTCTGACATACACTTGGACCAAGAGTGGATTACCTCACACTCCTCCACGATGAACTCCATCTGCTGCAGTTTTGCCCACTCACTTAATCTATGTCCCTTAGCAACTTCCCACTCCCATCTACACAATTTACTGTGCCTCCTAACTCGATGTCATCTGCAAACTTGTATATACCTTCATCCAAGTCATTGATATGTAATATGTTGAAAAGCTGAGGCCCGATTACAGATCCCTGGGGAACACCACTTGTCACATCCTGCTGTTCATTATGTATGATCACATAACCTAAACACTTGAAAGAATTGTCACATTAGGACCAGAAGGGTTGAGAATAATTTATAGGTCACTTTTTAAAGACATTAACTGTCCTGGACCAAAATTAACAAAACGAGGGTCACAGCTGTGTTTCAGAATGTAGCCCCAGAAGCTTTGCTGATTTTGTTTCCTAGTGCCTTGCAGACACCAAATCCATATCATGACAATGCATCTTTACAGGGACCAGGTTACTTGGCTTAATTTTCTCCTGAGAATCTGCCCAGTTTCAGGTGGTCCAGTGGGGTTTTCAGAGGTAGATGGAGAAGGCAGGCCTATTGCCACATCTCCCACCCTAAAACCAGCCACCAACATTCCCTCTGCGCCTCACTCGCTCTCAGTGTCAGCCGCCTCACCCCCACTACCTGTAAATGATGGTGAGCGAGCGGAGCTTGGGCCTCCGGCTGATTTCCCTGACTTGCCACCTCTGCACCACCGATGGAGGGGAAGACAGGGCAGAAGGAGGCGGTGGTGGGATTGTGGCAGTGGGATGCAGGAAAATTCCTGGTCACACCCCCCTTTCCTATCCCCTCCAGCAGCTGTGTTTTTTTATATATGCCACTGGGCACATTCTGAGCCTATTTTAAAATCTAGAAATGAAGGTTTTGGGGGCATGTCTCCTTTAAATTTCACCCCGCCCATTTCAGCAAGGCTCGGCTGCAGCACTATGGCTTTATCCTCTTCGGCTGTGGTTGAAATACAACTCCAAGCCCATCCTGCATACATAGTTGACTCTGACAAAGCAAATTGGGTTGGACTAGGGCGGGGATGGACTGCTGGGTGGAATTTCCATCCAAGGCCACTTCCAGCTGCCACCAATTTGATGTCTTTATACATATATTAACGAGTTTCTGAAACACTGTTCATGGTAAGAATGATACTATGTTTGTTTTTGTTTTATAATGATGGAAGTATTACACCATGTAACACACATTTTATTATTCAGGTGTCAGCTGTGGCTCAGGGGTAGCATTCCCACCTTAGAGTTGGAAGGTTGTGTGTTCATTTCCCACTCCAGAGAAACATAGACATAGAAGGTAGTGTTATGTCTGACATTGGTGATAGGTACTCGATTGCCTTGGCCTGAGCACATGGAGTTTGATAGTGCTATTATCATTGTATTGTGTCTGACATTGGATATAGGTATTCGATTGCTTTTGCCTGTAGAGTGTGTTTGGATCAGCCATTAAAAGCAACATGAACTGAGCTCTGCTTACGGCCTCTGTATTATCTTTGCAAACGCAACATTTGGCGACGAGGATGGCTGAAATCACTCTTCCACCACCTCCTCCCTTCCTTGCACTACCCGGTGAGCCACCGATCCCATGGGTTCACTGGTTACAGTCCTTTGAAACCTACCTCATTGCTCTTGGACTAGAAAATGTGAGTACATCACGGAAAAAGGCACTGTTATCCCATTGCTTGGGAGCGGAGGGCCAGCGTGTTCTTGGGACATTATACACAGCAGACTCAATCCAAACATATGATGAGGCTGTGGCTCTGTTAAGCACACACTTCTCTGCCCCACAAAGTGCCCTTCTGCGGCGATTCATTTTTAGACATCGTCACCAACTCCCCGGCGAGTCGGTGCATCAATACGTGGCTAATTTGAGGGGGTTAGCTAGCTCGTGCAAGTTCAGTGCACTACAAGATGAGATGGTGCGTGATCAACTAATAGAGCACACCAACAACGTGAGAGTGCGTGATAGACTGTTACTCGAGTCCGACGATCTGTCGTTGTCACGGGCAGTCAACATTGCCTTTCAAGTGGAGTCTGCAGCCGAATGTGCAGCAAAACTAGCACACACACCCAGTGACAGCGCCCTCGGCCCCGACAGCTCTGACACGGTAATGCTCGCGTGACGGCAGCAACGCGCGCTACCGCGGCAACAGTGTGGAAACTGTGGATCTCGTTCACATGCTACCAGAGCGCAGAATTGCCCCGCGCGCCGCCAAGCCTGTCGCAATTGTGGAAAACAAAATCACTTTGCCAATGTCTGCCGCTCTGCCCCGGTTGCTACAAATGAACACTCTCAGTCCTCAAGCACTATAATTCACAACATGAGCTCTGGGCCAGTAGTGGCTTTCAAGTCATGCACAATTAACCTGAATGATGTGTGCATGCCGCTGTTGTTGGATACCGGCGCCAGCGTCTCACTGCTGAACGTGGACACATTCAAATGCTTTTTCAGCTCCCTGCCACTCTCTACGCCCTCCACTGCCCTTTGCGGGTATGGTAATTTGAAAATTGGACTAGTGGGCTCAGTCAACCTCACTGTACGCTATGGAACAAAAGTTTTGCCAGATTTTTGTTTTCATGTGGCACGCCAAGGAGCTAACCTGATGGGACTGGATCTTTTCACTGACCTGGGTTTTTCTCTCTTGGACACCGGCGGGTCTGCGATTCTGCACGTCGCCTCACCGTGGCGCCAAACATGGCCAGCACTCTTCGAGTGTCTGGGCTGCCTGACTGCCTTCACCCACCAGCCCATGGTTGACTCCACCGTTACCCCTGTCATTCAGCCACTGCGCCGCATCCCGCTTGCTCTCCGTGACGGGGTCACAGCTGAACTAAAGCAGCTACTGGAAGCTGGCATCATCGAACCAGTTGATGCCTCCCCATGGGTCTCCAACCTGGTGGTCGCAATGAAAAAGTCAGGTGGTCTACGCATCTGTGTCAATCTTCTAGCAGTGAATAAAGCCGTAGTCCCTGACAAATATCCACTGCCCACATCAGAGGAACTCACAGCGCAGTTCTATGGTTCCATCCTGTTCCCGAAACTGGACCTTCGACAGGGCTATCTACAAGTTCCCCTCCACCCCAGTAGCAGGGACCTCACTGCTTTTGTGACACGTGCTGGCGTCTTTCGGTACACCAGGATGCCATTTGGATTTAGCTCTGCACCCAGCTGCTTCCAAAAGGTGATGTCATCTGTGCTCGCGGGCATTCCTGGGGTGGCCATCTACCTGGATGACATCGTCGTGTATGGGCCCTCGACCTCCACTCATGATGAACGCCTTCACAGAGTTTTCACGGCTCTAGCAAAACACAAGCTCACACTGAATGGCGAAAAGTGTGTCTTTGCTGTTTCAGAGATCGAATTTGTGGGGTTTCGGTTGTCGGCTGACGGTATATCCCCACTCCAGTCAAACGTGGATGCCATTCACAGCATCCCAGAACCCAGTTCTGCAGCACAGGTTGCCTCCTTCCTTGGCATGACTGGGTACTACCTGAAGTTTTTGCCCCAGTACTCAGCCACCACAGCCCCACTGCGCCAGCTCCTGCGAAAGGATGAGCCCTGGGTGTGGTCACCAGCCTGTACGGAAGCTGTTCGCCTCCTCAAACCACAGCTCACGTCACCTCCAGTGTTGGCTCACTTTGACGCCGCCGGCCCCACCCTCATCACCTGCGACGCATCCGCTGCAGCTGTGGGGGCGGTGTTGTCGCAGATACAGAATGGAGTGGAGAAACCAATCGCCTTTGCCTCCTGAGCCCTTAGCCCCACTGAACAGAAGTACTCAGTAGGCGAGCGTGAGGCGCTGGCGTGCATCTGGGCATGTGAGCGGTGGCACCTGTACACGTATGGCCGTGCCTTCACCCTGCGAACCGATCACCAGGCTCTCACTGCCCTGCTGTCGACATCCGGCACGGGCCACAGACCACTGCGTCTGCACCGCTGGTCTGACCGCCTCCGCCAATACAATTTCAGTCTCCAGTTCACACCAGGACATGACAATGTTGTCGCAGATCTGCTCTCCCGCACTGTCTCTGCCCCAGCCCCACTCGTCGGGTCTGAACATGTGGAACAGGATATCGTCCAGATGCTGCACACGCCTCTCCAAACCACAGTCTCTCTCCAGGAGCTCAAAGAGGCCTCTGAACAGGATCCGGCCCTCTCCCAGCTGTGCACCTTCATCAGAGATGGCTGGCCTCGCAAGGTGCCTGAGGAACTGTCTGCCTACTCCAGAGTTAAAGAGGAGCTCTCTTGCTGGAATGACTCCTGTGTTGCACGTGGGCTCTGCACTGTGGTCCCAAGTGCCCTTCATGCGCGTGTTTTATCCATGGCGCATGAGGGCCACTTGGGCATAGTGAAGCTCAAACAACGATGCCGAGACCTAGTGTGGTGGCCGGGTATCGACAGGGAAATCGAGGCCCTGGTCAAGGACTGTGCAGCCTGCCTTGTAAGTGGCAAGACTGGCCACCAAGCTCCTCCACCCCTGCAACCCCTTGCCTGGCCCTCTCAGCCCTGGGAGCACCTGCAGCTGGACGTCTGCGGGGAGATCCATGGTGTCCCCCGCCATCAACGGTTCCTAGTGGTGACCTATGACCTGCACTCAAAATGGCCAGAGGTCACTGCCGTGGGCTCCGTCACCTCTCGGGTCATCATCGATATCCTTGAGTCCCTCTTCTCCCGCTGGGGGCATCCAAAGGCCATCACCACAGACAATGGCCCCCAAATGGTCTCTTCGGAACTCTCCTCTGACCTTGAGAGCAAGGGCATCTGTCACATACCCCGAGTCAAATGGGGGGGATGGAGCGTTTTAACCAGACACTGAAAAATGGCCTCAGAGCACACCTATCCCAGGGGTATGTGTTTGACAAGGCCCTCCTCCAGACACTGCTGCACTACAGAGCCTCCCAGCATTCCACTACAGGGGTCTCACCCGCATCCATCATGCTAGGCCGTGAGCTCATGCTGCCCCTTGGCAGGCTCCGCCCCTCGCTAGCTCAGAGCCCTGCTCCACCGGCTCAAGCCACAGTCGCTAGACAACAGGAGAAGATGAAACTCCGCTTCGGCCAGTCGAAGAGGGCCAAGGCGCCCAACATCTCAGTCTCCGATTGGGTCAGAGTCCGCAGGCCTCACCGCAACAATTAGATGGCCTCATTCTGGTCCTCCCCTCTCCCAATCAGCCGCCTACTTGGACCAGCCACTTTCTGCCTCACTGACGGCTCTCGGTGGCATGCCAGCCGCCTTCGGAAGGTGCCAGCACCCCCTGATGCGGGATTATACGGACCTAATCCCCAAGCCTTACCCCCAGAGTGGCGGGATGCACATGTGGCTCAGCCAGCCAACCCTCAAGCAGATATTGTGCCTCAGCCTGCTCCTCACCAGTCCCCACTTTGGTCTGCTCTTCACCAGTCCGCACCTCGGCCTGTTCGTACACGTTCTCGCCCTGGCCACCTACAGGACTTTGTCACTACATTTCATGTTTGAAATTCTGTGAGGGTGGAGGAAATGTTATGTCTGACATTGGTGATAGGTACTCGATTGCCTTGGCCTGAGCACATGAAGTTTGATAGTGCTATTATCGTTGTATTGTGTCTGACATTGGATATAGGTATTCAATTGCTTTTGCCTGTAGAGTGTGTTTGGATCAGCCATTAACAGCAACATGAACTGAGCTCTGCTTACGGCTTCTGGATTATCTTTGCAAATGCAACATATAGGAGCAGGAGTGGGCCATTCAGCCCCTCGAGTCTGTTCCACCATTTAATGAGATCCTGGCTGATCATCCAAATTCAGTACCCTGCCCCTGTTTTCTCCCCATATCCCTTGATCCCTTTAGCCTTAAGAAGTATATCAAACTCCTTCTTGAATATATTTAATAAGTTGACCTCACATGCCTTCTGTGGTTGAGAATACCACAGGTTCACCACTCTCTGGGTGAAGAAATTCCTCCTCATCTCTGTCCTAAATGGCTTACCCCTTATCCTTAGACTGTGGCCCATTGTTCGGGACTCCCCCGCCATCGGGAACATCCTTCCTGCGTCTAGTCTGTCTAGTCCTGTTAGAATTTTATAAGTTTCAATGAGATCCCCTCTCATTCTTCTAAACTCTAGCGAATACAAGCACAATCGACTCAAACTCTCTGCATACGTCATTCCTGCCATCCCAGGTATCAGTCTTGTAGTGTATGTACCTTTAAGAGGAACTATGTTTTTGAAGCCCCTGTATACTGTAGTACCAGTAGTGACCACTCGGGTATATAAGTCTGTGTAGCGAATTTATAATGGGGAACAAAGAAATGGCATACCAACTAAATACATATTTTGGTTCTGTCTTCACAAAGGAGGACACAAATAACCTCCCAGAGATGCCGGGGAACATAGGGTCTGATGAAAGGGTGGAACTGAAAGAAATCAGTATTTGTAGGGAAATGGTGTTAGGAAAATTGATGGGACTGAAGGCCGATAAATCCCCAGGGCCTGATAATCTACATCCCAGGGTACTTAAGGAAGTGGCCCTAGAAATAGTAGATGCATTGCTGGTCATCTTCCAGAACTCGATAGACTCTGGAATGGTACCCATGGATTGGCGGGTAGCTAATGTTACCCCACTATTCAAAAAAGGTGGTAGAGAAAAGGCGGGGAATTATAGACCGGTAAGCTTGACATTGGTAGTGGGGAAAATGCTAGAGTCCATTATAAAAGATGTAATAGCAGAGCACTTGGAAAGCAGTGACTGGATCGGACAAAGTCAACATGGATTTACAAAAGGTAAATCATGCTTGACTAATCTACTGGAATTTTTTGAAGATGTAACTGGTAAAATAGATAAGGGAGAACCAGTGGATGTGGTGTATTTGGACTTTCAGAAGGCTTTCGATAAGGTCCCGCATAAGAGATTAGCGTGCAAAATTAAGGCACATGGGATTGGGGCAAGGTATTGACTTGGATAGAGAACTGGTTGGCGGACAGAAAGCAAAGAGTTGGAATAAACGGGTCATTTTCCGAGTGGCAGGCAGTGACTAGTGGGGTACCGCAAGGATCGGTCCTAGGTCCCCAGCTGTTCACAATATATATTAATGATCTGGACAAGGGAATTGGATGTAATATCTCCAAATTTGCAGATGACACAAAGCTGGGGGGGAGGGTATGCTGTGAGGACGATGTCGTGAAACTCCAGCACGATTTGGACAGGTTGGGTGATTGGGCAGAAACATGGCGAATGCACTATAATGTGGATAAATGTGAGGTTATCCACTTTGGTGGCAAAAATAGGAAGGCAGATTATTATTTGAATGGCAATAGATTGGGAGAAGGGGAAGTGCAAAGAGACCTGGGTGTTCTTGTACACCAGTCGCTGAAGGTAAGCATGCAGGTGCAGCAGGCGGTTAAGAAGGCAAATGGTATGTTGGCCTTCGTAGCAAGAGGGTTCGAGTACAAGAACAAGGATGTCTTGCTGCAGTTGCACAGGGCCTTGGTGAGACCACACCTTGAGTATTGTGCGCAGTTTTGGTCACCTTACCTGAGGAAGGACGTTCTTGCCATGGAAGGAGTGCTGCGAAGATTCACCAGGCTGATACCTGGGATGGCAGGAATGACGTATGAGGAGAGATTGTGTTGATTGGGCTTATACTCACTGGAGTTTAGAAGATTGAGAGGGGATCTCATCGAAACCTATAAAATTCTGTCAGGCCTGGACAGACTAGATGCAGGAAGGATGTTTCTGATGGCCGGGGAGTCCAGAACCAGGGGTCATAGTCTAAGGATAAGGGGTAAGCCATTTAGGACTGAAATGAGGAGGAATTTCTTCACCCAGAGAGTGGTGAACCTGTGGAATTCTCTGCCACAGAGGGCAGTGGAGGCCAGTTCATTAAGTATATTCAAGAAAGAGTTGGATATATTTCTTGAGGCTAAAGAGATCAAGGGATATGGGGAGAAGGCAGGGACTGGGTACTGAATTTGGATGATCAGCCATGATCTCATTGAATGGCGGAGCAGGCTCGAAGGGCCGAATGGCCTACTCCTGCTCCTATCTTCTATGTATCTATGTGTTGTTAGTTCACCTCCAGACTTTGTTCAGTAAACACTTGTTAAATCAACTCCTGCATTCTGTGTCTCCATTAACACACGGATCTAACAGTGGCGACGAGTTAGAAACCAACTTACCTGCAATTCGGCAGCACCTCAAGGGGATCGATTCCTCAGACGAAGGTCGAAGCCAGAAGCAAGAAATAAATAACTAAATAACTCGAAGAAACTCGAAAAACGAGGGCCAGGCTTGGTCTCCAGTCTGTGGTTTCCCCAGCTAAACGGGCTGGTGGCAGGTAGTGCACTGATCCTTCCTGGGCTGTGGCGGGCTAGAGCTCGATCGGGTGGCTCTGCAACGGGGCCGGGCGGCGAGTCGGGAGGCAGAGGCAGAGAGAGAGAGAGAGTGGAGCACTCGGGGCGCGGCCGGTGCTGCAAAGCAGGTCGGCGTTCAGACCGAGCAGAGGGAGGGGAAAGTCCCAGAGGGTCCGCTCCACGACGGGAACGGTTCTCCAAGTAACGGAGAAACTATTGAAGCGATAAATAGAAATACCGCGAAAAGCTGCAGGTCGCAACGGGAACCGCGGAGAACAGCATTGGCAGCAGCGGCGGGAAAGCACGGGAGGCGCCATCTTAACTCGGCGGGGAAGAAAGAAAAGCGCGGGAAGCGCCATTTTAGATTTTCAAGACGCCGAAGACTGGCAATATTACTGCTTTCGATAGTGATATAGAAGATTGGACCACATATGTGGAAAGAGTGGAGGTATATTGCAAGGCGAATGAAGTAGCGGATGATAAAAAGGCATCGGTAATTCTAAATCTGATGGGCGCAAGGACATACGGGCTGTTACGAAACTTGATCACTCCAGCCAAACTGATGGACCAGAATTTTAAGGAGATTGTTGATACCTTACAGGAGCACTTAAACCCAACACCGCTGCTGATAGCGGAACGATTCAAATTCTTCAGGAGGAATCAGCACAAGAATGAAAGTAACGCTGATTACCTCACCGAATTATGAAAGCTGTCAAAGCACTGCCAATTCGGGGCAGGACTGGCAGATTCTGTGCGAGACAAATTCGTCTGCGGTCTCCTAAGCGAAGAAACACAGAAAAGACTACTTTCTGAGAAAGATTTGACACTGGACAAGGCTTTCAGTGTGGCTGTATCATACGAAGCAGCAGCAAGAGGAGCTGCAGAGATACAGCAAAAGCCACAGGACTTTGGCACCCATGAAATGACACGGGGTTTCGAGAGATGTTATCGCTGCGGCAGATCCACCCATGACCAGAAGGACTGCTGGTTCAAGGACAAAGCATGCAGGCAATGCAGAAAGATGGGACACATTGCACGTGTATGCAGGTCTGGAAAGAAATCCGCTGACAGTAAAAAGGTCAATAAGGAAAAGTACAGAAAGGCACAAATGATGACGGACAGTAGCTCCAAAGACCAGAAGAGCGATAGCGACTCCGGAAACAAGAGAGTAAGCTGTCTCAAATTACATAATGTAATTGCCAAAGAAGATTACCAGACCATTTGGGTTACCCTCATGATAGCGGGGTCCCCAGTCAAAATGGAGCTAGATACAGGATCAGCTCTGACCGTCATGAGTCGACGGGATTACGAGCGGCTATTTCCGCATATACCTTTGAAAGACACATCCATTGTCTTGAAGACATATACGGGGCAGAAAGTATACCCCAGAGGGAAAATAAGGGTGCCTGTTGTATACAACGGCAAGGAAACACAGAAGTTGTATTTATACGTTCTGCAAGATGGTGCTCCACCGTTGTTGGGACGTGAATGGATCAGAAAGATACGTTTAGACTGGCACTCCATTCAGGCACTGACGGTGACCAGTAAGAAAAAAAATGATGATGACGTCATACCTGGACGGTTAAAAGAAATCTTGGCTAACGCCAAAGAAGTGTTTCAACAGGAACTAGGAACCCTGAAAGGCGCCACCGCCTCAATAAAAGTGGAAGATGCGGCAATTCCCAAGTTTTTTAAGGCAAGGCCGGTGCCATACGCAATTCGTCCAGCCGTCAAGGCAGAGCTGGAGAATTTGGAAAAAGCAGGCGTGTTATCCAAGGTAGATTGGACTGAGTGGGCAACACCCATCGTCCCAGTCATGAAGAAAACGTTGAATAATGATAAATCTGAAGAACAGAGAAAAGTTCGCATCTGTGGGGACTTCAAGGTGACTGTAAACCCGGTTCTTCACATGGTACAGTATCCTCTTCCGAGGATAGAAGATATTTTCGCCTCACTATCCGGAGGGAAACGTTTCACCAAAATTGACTTAGCACAGGCATATCTACAGATGGAGGTTGAGGAGGCCTCTAAAAAGTATCTCACGATAAACAGACACAAAGGCCTGTACCAGTACAATCGACTGGTTTTCGGAGTGGCATCTGGCAAAAAGCTATGGAGCAAGTCCTGCAAGGGATTCCGAGGACTCAATGCTACCTAGACGGCATCCTTGTAACAGGAGAAAACGACAATGAGCACCTTGCTAACTTGGAGCAGGTGCTCACGAGGCTGAGACAACGGGGCCTACGAGCAAATCGCCCCAAATGCGAATTTTTCCAGAAACAAATATCATATTGTGGCCATGTCATTAACGAAGAAGGGTTGCATAAGTCACCTGAAAAAATTGAAGCGGTCGTAAAGCGCCTGAAAATGTCTCACAATTAAGGTCGTTCCTGGGATTAGTAAATTACTATCATAAATTTTTACCAAACTTGTCGACGGTTCTGCACCCGTTTAACGCACTGCCACAAACGGGAGTAGTTTGGAAATGGAGCGAAGACTGTAAACGTGCCTTCCATAAAGGCAAAGGCTTGATCACGTCCAGGGAAGTGTTGGCTCATTACAACCCATCACTGCCAATCAGACTGGCGTGCGATGCATCCCCTTACGGCGTGGGAGCGGTATTATCGCATAGATTCCCTGATGGCTCGGAGCGGCCGATAGCTTTTGCGTCACGCTCATTGAACTCAGCTCAGCGTAACTTTGCCCAGATCGACAGGGAGGCACTCAGCCTGGTGTGGGGGGTGAAGAAATTCAACCATTACCTACACGGACAAAAGTTTACCTTGTTGACTGACCATCAACCCCTCGTCTCCATATTCAACCCTAAAAAGTGCGTTCCCATTATGACAGCGCAAAGGCTACAGAGGTGGTCCCTTTTCCTAGGGGCACACCAATATGACATAGTGTACAAAGGAACATAACAGCATGGGAATGCTGACGGATTATCGCGCCTACCGTTGCCAACAGTGGAAAAGTCGCCTACAGTGGACCCAGTGGAGATATTCCACTCGACCATAGTGGAATGTCTACCGATGGCAAATTCTACCATTGAAAAGGAAACGCGAAATGACCCGACTCTCTCACGAGTCTACGATTTAACGGTGAAGGGATGGCCAGCACATGGCGAACCACTGTTGCCAGCATTCTTGCAAAGAAGAGAACAGCTGTCAGTGTGCCGAGGAACCTTGATGTGTGGATCCAGAGTGGTGATTCCACCCAAACTCAAGGATAGAGTGCTAAAGGAGCTTCACGAGGGGCATCTGGGTGGAGTGAAAATGAAGAACTTAGCCAGAGCGTTTGTGTGGTGGCCAGGTATCGATGGAGACATCGAAGAAATGACCAAGAGCTGTCTAGGATGCCAGAAGGTCCAAAACGCCCCACCACAAGCCCCTCTACATCCATGGGAGTGGCCCTCATCTCCATGGCAAAGGGTACATATCGACTTTGCTGGTCCATTTATGGACTCAATGTTCTTAATCGCGGTGGATGCACACTCCAAGTGGCCGGAGGTAATAAAGATGTCGTCCACCACCACGGAAAAAACCATCACAGTATTGATGGGCCTTCACTAACCACAAAACTAGAAGTTATAGACTTAAACAAGTTGGCTTTTAATCACTAAGATCAGAGCTAACATCTCAACATGCCGACTGGTTCACAGGAATGAGTCATACAGATCCTAGGATCTTTATGTAAGAGAAGTCAGGGGGGATGCCAAGAGCCAAGACCTGGAACCTCCCAGGTTAGTCGGGAAAGAGGAAGTGAAACTATACACAGTGGGGGAGGGTAATATACATGAGTGCAAAACGAATACAGGATCAAGACAAACAGATTTCATTACATTCACCCCTTCTATAGATTTAGTCCATCGGGGTGATGTTTCTTAAAAGTTGGTATAAGTGAGTCTGTCAGGAGGTTTTGCAGTTCTCAGTGATCGGCGCAAAGCCGGTTGGGGTGCCTCTAGGGGAGTGGATTCTGGTTCCTCCGCTGTCCGGGCCTCCGCAGTGTCTTCCAGGTTATCAGCAGTGTCCTCCAGGTTAAAGTTGGGTATTGATACCTCTGGGCGTCCTTTCTCTTTGTAGTGTAGGTCTTCATCGGGTAGTCTCCCATCGTTCTCTCCGCTCCCCGAGGGAGCGAGGTCTTTTATGGAAACAGTGTCCTCTCGCCCGTCAGAGTATTCGATATAGGCATACTGAGGGTTTGCATGGAGGAGCTGTACCTTTTCCACAAGGGGGTCCATTTTATGGCCTCTCATGTGCTTCCGCAATAGTACTGTCCCCGGAGACGTCAGCCACGCGGGTAGAGATATGCCCGAGGTGGATTTCCGGGGGAAAACGAACATCTTTTCGTGAGGGGTAGTGTTAGTGGCAGTACATAACAGAGACCTTATGGAGTGGAGCACGTCTGGGAGGACTTCCTGCCAGCGGGAGGTCGGAAGACCTTTTGACTTTAAGGCTAACGTGACAGCCTGCCAAACAGTAGCATTCTCCCTTTCCACTTGCCCATTACCCCGGGGGTTGTAGCTAGTGGTTCTGCTAGTGGCTATCCCCTTCGAGAGCAAGAACTGGCGCAGCTCGTCACTCATGAATGACGTCCCCCTATCGCTGTGTATGTAGTTCGGCATGCCAAACATGCAGAATAGATTACAGAGACACTTGATGACCGTGGCAGTGGTCATGTCTAGGCAGGGAATGGCGAAGGGGAAGCGGGAATATTCATCAATGATATTGAGGAAGTATACGTTACGGTCGGCAGAGGGAAGGGGTCCCTTGAAGTCCAGACTTAGGCGCTCGAATGGCCGTGTGGCTTTGATAAGGTGTGCACGGTCAGGCCTGTAGAAACGAGGCTTGCAATCCGCACAGATGCGGCAGGCTCTGGTCATTGCCCTGACCTCCTCGATGGAGTGGGGCAGATTGCGGGACTTTATAAAATGGTATAGTCGGGTGACCCCTGGGTGACAGAGGTCGTTGTGGAGACCCTGTAATTTGTCCGTATGAATGCTGGCACACATTCCCCGCGATAGGGCGTCTGGGGGTTCATTAAGGGCTCCCGGCCTGTACATAATAGTCAGAGTTTCTCTGGGCCACGTCCAGCGATCGCGCAGTGGCCACTGCCTTTTTTAAGTCCAGGACCTCCTTCTCCAGCAGTCTCTGCCGGATATAATTCGATTTGAGGCCCGTGATGAAGGAATCGCAGACCAATTCGTCAGAGTATGCGTTGGTCGTCACGGCCTTGCAGTTTCAGTCCTGGACCAGGTCCTTTAGGCCCTGTAAGAAATCGTCCATTGATTCCTCTGGTCGCTGCCTGCGTGTAGCCAGCAGATGTCTGACGTACACTTTGTTTACCGGCCTCTGGTATTGGGCCTTCAGGATAGTGATGGCCTCCGTGTAAGAGGTGGCATCCCGGATGAACGAATAAATCCGATGACTTACGCGAGTAGTCAGTAGACTCAGTCTATCTACCTCGCTAGCGGATGAGGCCCCCGCGAAGAGTTCGAAGCATTTGAGCCAGAGTCCAAATTGATTTGATGCTTCAGCAGAATGTGGATCCAAGTCCAGACGCTCTGGTTTTAGGAGTCGATCCATCCTAGTATTCTTTAGTGATTAAAATTGATGGGCCTTCAATAACCACAAAACTAGAAGTTATAGACTTAAACAAGTTGGTTTTAATCAGTAAGATCAGAGCTAACATCTCAACATGCCGACTGGTTCACAGGAATGAGTCATACAGATCCTGGGATCTTTATGTAAGAGAAGTCAGGGGCGGAGCCAAGAGCCAAGACCTGGAACCTCCCAGGTTAGTCGGGAAAGAGGAAGTGAAACTATACACAGTGGGGGAGGGTAATATACATGAGTGCAAAATGAATACAGGATCAAGACAAACAGATTTCATTACAAGTATTAAGGACCATATTCGCCAGGAATGGGCTGCCTGAACAGATCTGTTCTGATAATGGACCGCAATTTGTATCCGAAGAATTCAGGAAGTTCTTAAAGAACAATGGGGTTAAGCACTACACGTCCGCCCCATACCATCCCGCCACCAATGGATTGGCTGAAAGGTTTGTCCAGACCTTCAAGAAGGCAATAAAGGCCATGGGTAATGAAGACATAAATCTACAACGTAAGGTAGATAACTTCTTGTTTGCGTACAGGAATGTAACACATGTGGTTACAAACCAAACCCCCGCCATGATGTTTTTCAATAGAAGACTAAGATGCCGGCTGGATTTGGTCAAGCCAAACGTCAGAAGGGATGTAGAGAACCGGCAATTTCAAAGCATGAATGAAAGGCCAACTAGAACCTTCCAGATAGGTCAACCAGTTTTGGCCCGGGACTACCGTACCGAGAAATGGCAGCCTGGAACTATTTGCACACGACTAGGACCGCTGATGTATACCGTGGACATTGGAGAAAGCATAATAAGGCGCCATGCTGACCAGATCATAGAGTCATCCGAAAAAGGACAACCTACACCACAACTCTATACGCCTAGTGATGAAGCAGAGATACCCATAGTATCTACCTCCGATCCGGTGATACTGGAACCAGATGAACCCGACACTAGCATTGAAGCCGAATCGACCTTGCCAAAAGAACCTACTACACCACCGAGGCGTTATCCGGACCGAGTAAGGAAGCCTCCAGAGAGACTGAATTTGTAATTGATTAACTTCAGCAATTGTTCTTGTAAAAATGTTATTTAATGATTACTTAAAATGTTATGTACTATTTATCTGAAAGGGGAGGAATTGTAGTGTATGTACCTTTAAGAGGAACTATGTTTTTGAAGCCCCTGTATACTGTAGCACCAGTAGTGACCACTCAGGTATATAAGCCTGTGTAGCGTCTTGTGTTGTTAGTTCACCTCCAGACTTTGTTCAGTAAACACTTGTTAAATCAACTCCTGCATTCCGTGTCTCCATTAACACACGGATCTAACAAGTCTAGTGAATCTTTGCTGCACTTCCTCCATGGCAAGAACATCCTTCCTCAGATAAGGTGACCAAAACTGCACACAATACTCAAGGTGTGGTCTCACCAAGGCCCTGTACAACTGCAGCAAGCCATCCTTGCTCCTGTACTCGAATCCTCTCACTATGAAGGCCAACATACCATTTGCCTTCTTAACCGCCTGCTGCACCTGCATGCTTACCTTCAGCGACTGGTGCACAAGGACACCCAGGTCTCGTTTCACTTCCCCTTTTCCCAATCTATTGCCATTCAGATAATAATCTGCCTTTCTGTTTTTCCACCGAAGTGGATAACCTCGCATTTATCCACATTATACTGCATCTGCCATGCATCTGCCCAATCACCCAACCTGTCTAAATCATACTGGAGTTTCTCTGCATCCTCCTCACAGCACACATGCCCACCCAGCTTTGTGTTGTCTGCAAACTTAGAGATATTACATCTAGTTCCCTCGTCTAGATCATTAATATATATTGTGAATAACTGGGGTCCTAGCACCGATCCCTGCAGTACCCCACTAGTCACTGCCTGCCACTCGGAAAAAGACCTGTTTATTCCAATGCTTTGCTTCCTGTCTGCCAACCAGTTCTCTATCCAAGTCAGTACCTTACCCCCAATCCTATGTGCTTTAACTTTGCATGCTAATCTCTTATGCGGGACCTTATCGAAAGCCTTCTGAAAGTCCAAATAGACCACATCCACTGGTTCTCCCTTATCTATTCTACCAGTTACATCCTCAAAAAATGTCAGTAGATTAGTCAAGCATGATTTACCTTTTGTAAATCCATGTTGACTTTGTCCGATCCTGTCACTGTTTTCCAAGTGCTCTGCTATTACATCTTTTATAATGGACTCTAGCATTTTCCCCACTACTGATGTCAGGCTTACCGGTCTATAATTCCCCATTTTCTCTCCACCACCTTTTTTGAATAGTGGGGTTACATTAGCTACCCTCCAATCCATGGGAACTGTTCCAGAGTCCATAGAATTTTGGAAGATGACCGGCAATGCATCTACTATTTCTAGGGCCACTTCCTTACGTACCCTATGATGTAGATTATCAGGCCCTGGGGATTTATCGGCCTTCAATCCCATCAATTTCCCTTGCACCATTTCCCTACAAATACTGATTTCATTCAGTTCCTCCCTCTCATTAGACCCTATGTTCCCCGACATCTCTGGGAGGTTATTTGTGTCCTCCTTTGTGAAGACAGAACCAAAGTATGTATTTCATTGGTCTGCCATTTCTTTGTTCCCCATTATAAATTCCCCTGATTCTGACTGTAAGGGACGTACACTTGACTTCACCAATCTTTTTCTCTTCACATATCTATAAAAGCTTTTACAGTCAGTTTTTATGTTCCCTGAAAGCTTACTCTCACACTCTATTTTCCCCCTCTTAATTAATCCCTTTGTCCTCCTTTGCTGAATCCTAAACTGCTCCCAATCCTCAGGTTTGCTGCTTTTTCTGGCCAATTTATATGTCCTCTCCTTGGATCTTATGCTATCCCTAATCTCCCTTGTTAGCCACGGTTGAGTCACCTTTTTTGTTTTATTTTTATGCCAAACAGGGAGGAACAAATTCTGTAGTTCATCCATGCTATCTTTAAATGTTTGTCCTTGCCTATCCACCATCAACCCTTTAAGTAATGTTCCCCAATCCATGCTAGCCAACTCGCGCCTCATACCATCGTAGTTTCCTTTATTTGAGCATAAAATCTAGGGTGACACTTCAGTGCAGTACTGGAGTGTACTTCAACTGTCAGAGGTGCTGTCTTTTGGATGAGATGCTAAATTGAAGCCCCGTCTGCAATCTCAGGTAGACGTTGTTGAGTCTGTGTTTTCAAATGTAGTTATGCTGAATAACAGGACACAGACTACAGAAATAATTAAACAGGTCTTTAGTGATTGAGGGTCAGGGCTGAACTGGGATACACTTTGCTCTGCAGGGTTTATATACCGGTGTGGTCACCACCGGTACTACAATGTACAGGAGCCATCAAAAAGTAGTCCATCACCTTCAGGTATCCTCTTAAGGTGGTACAGGTTACATACACTACAATTCCTCCCCTTTTAGCTTAACAGTGTACACCCCAAATTAAACATTACATGGACAACATATATACAATTTACACACAACTGTTCAAAGATTCAGTCTCTGAGGAGGCCTCCTGATCCGGCCCGGATAACACCTTTCAGGGGTCTCTGGTTCTCGTTGCTGGGTGACTCATCCACTTGATCTCCTATGGATTGAACATCATCAGGTACGTTCGAGTCTGAGGTAGATGCTCCAGGCTCAATAAGTTCTTCAACTGGTGTCTCTGCCGTAGACATGGGGTCGACCCTTGTTCTCGATTCCACAAGTTGGTCAGCATGACATCGTATTACGTTCTCTCCAACGTCTACCGTGTACATCAAGGGTCCTTGTCGTGCACGAATTGTTCCAGGTTGCCATTTATCATCCCTATAGTCCCTGGCCAACACTGGTTGTCCTATTTCGAAACTACGAGTGGCCTTGTTATTTACATGCTGGAATTGCTTGTTTTCGACTTCCCTTCGCACATTGGGTTTTAACAAATCCAACCGGGACCGCAACCTTCTGTTATAGAACATTATGGCAGGGCTTTGATTTGTCACTGAATGCGTGGCGTTTGGATACACCATCAGGAAATTGTCCACCTTGTGTTGTAGTGGAATATGGTCTTCACTCATGGCCTTTATCGCCTTTTTGAACGTTTGAAGAAATCTCTCGGCCAACCCATTTGTAGCCGGATGTAATAAGGCAGGTGTATAGTGTTTCACCCCATTCTTTTTCATGAATTTCTGGAATTCTTCTGACATGAACTGTGGTCCGTTGTCTGAACATATTTGCTCCGGCAACCCATTCCTTGCAAATATGGTTCTTAGAACTGCAATCGTCTTCTCAGAGGTAGTGGTCGACATCTTAATCACTTCTGGCCATTTAGAATGTGCGTCTGCTGCTATCAAAAACATGGAATCCATGAATGGACCTGCAAAGTCAATATGCGCACGTTGCCATGGGGCTGAAGGCCATTCCCACGGATGCAGCGGTGCAATTGGAGGTGCATTTTGAACTTTTTGGCACCCTGAGCAGCTTTTAGTCAGATCCTCTATTTGTTTGTCGATACCTGGCCACCACACATAAGCCCTAGCAAGGCTTTTCATCTTGACTCCCCCCAGATGACCTTCGTGCAATTCTTTCAGAACTCTCTCTCTTAATTTTGGAGGAATAATCACCCTTGTACCATACATCAATGTTCCTTGACATACAGACAGCTGTTCTCGTCTGGCTGAGAATGCTGGTAACAGTGGTTCGCCATGTGCTGGCCATCCCTTCACTGTCAAGTCGTAGACCCGAGACAGTGTCGGGTCATTTCGGGTCTCTCTCTCAATACCCGCATTGGTGACTGGTAAGCATTCGATGATGGTCGAGTGAAATATCTCTACAGGGTCAACTGCCGGTGCCTCTTCCGCTGTAGGTAGTGGCAGGCGCGACAGCCCATCAGCATTACCATGTTGTTTTGTACCTTTGAATTCAATATCATATTGATGTGCCCCTAGGAAAAGGGACCATCTCTGAAGCCTCTGCGCCGTCATTACCGGAACACCCTTCTTCGGGTTGAAAATGGAAACGAACGGCTGGTGATCTGTCAGCAGCGTAAACTTTTGGCCTTGCAGGTAATGGTTAAATTTCTTAACTCCCCACACGAGGCTGAGAGCCTCCCTATCTATCTGAGCATAGTTGCGCTCAGCGGAGGTCAATGATCTGGATGCGAAAGCGACTGGCCTTTCAGAGCCATCTGGAAACTTATGTGAGAGCACTGCCCCGATACCATATGGAGAAGCATCACAAGCTAAGCGAATAGGCAGCGTTGGGTTAAAGTGAGCCAACACTTCCTTAGAGGTGATCAGTGCTTTGCTCTTTTGAAACACCCGCTTACAATCATCGCTCCACTTCCATGGTATTCCCATTTGCAAAAGAGTGTTTAGCTGGTATAACACCGTGGATAAATTTGGAAGAAACTTATGGTAATAGTTAACCAACCCGAGGAACGACCTCAACTGGGATACTTTCTCCGGTGCAGGAGCTTTTACAACAGCTTCGATCTTGTCAGGTGACTTATGGAGCCCCTCCCGGTCAATGACGTGGCCGCAGTACGAGATTCGCTTTTGAAAGAACTCGCATTTCTGGCGATTAACTCTGAGCCCATATTCTTTCAATCTGATGAGCACCTGCTCCAAATTCGCGAGGTGATCCTTATCGTTATCTCCTGTAATCAGGATGTCATCCAGGTAGCATTGTGTGCCTGGAATTCCCTGCAATGCCTGCTCCATGGCCCTTTGCCAAATCGCTGGAGCCGATGCCACTCCAAAAACCAGTCTATTATACCGATATATGCCCTTATGCGTGTTGATCGTGAGATACTGACGTGACGCTTCATCAACTTCCATCTGTAGGTACGCCTGCGCCAGGTCTATCTTAGTGAAGTGTTTCCCGCCAGACAGCGAAGCGAAGATATCTTCAATCCGCAGAAGCGGATATTGCACCGTGTGAAGAACCGGATTAACAGTGATCTTGAAATCGCCACAGATGCGAACCTTTCCAGGTTCCCCCGGCTTGTTGCTCAACGAACGCTTCATGACAGGAACAATGGGTGTAGCCCATTCGCTTCAGTCCACCTTGGACAGTACCCCTGAACATTCTAGCCCTTCCAGCTCTGCTTCCACAGCAGGTCGTATCGCATAAGGCACCGGTCTGGCTTTGAAAAATTTTGGGTTTGCATGTTCTTCAACCTTGATGTTTGCCATAATTCCTTTCAGTGTTCCAAGTCCTTGTTGGAACACCTCCTTAGCATCGTCTAAGATTTTGGACAGTCGTTTAGGTTTGATGTCGTCCTCCTTACAGGCATCTACAGTCAGTGCTTGTATGGAATGCCAGTCCACATTTATTCTCCGGATCCATTCCCGTCCCAGTAGTGGTGGACCTCCATCAGGTAACACATACAAGTCCATTTTCTGAAATTCTTTACCATTGTAGACCACGTTTACTTTTATCTTTCCTTTGGGGTATACTATTTGCCCCGTGTATGTTTTCAATACAATCGCTGTATCCCACAGGGGAATGTGCGAGAATAACCTTTTGTAATCTTGCTTATTCATGACCGTTAATGCCGACCCAGTGTCCAATTCCATCTTCACTTGGACTCCTGCTATCCGAAGCGTGACCCAAATAGTTTGGTGGTCTGCTGTGTTACCCACATTATGTATTTTCAGACAACCCAGTTGCTTACTGCTGGAGTCTGAATCCGTCTTCTGTTCATCCGAACTGTTCTCTGTCACCTTGTGTACCTTTTTGTACTTCTCCTGCGGTGACTTTTTGCTGCTGGTCTTCTTTCCTGACCGGCATACTCTCGCTATGTGACCAAGTTTGCCACATTGCCTGCATTCTTTATCTTTGAACCAGCACTGGTTCTGGTCATGCGTTGTCCTTCCACAACGATAGCACTTTACTGTGCCCAATGCCATTTCATTGGTGCTGAATTCCAATGGCCTTTGCTGTATCTCTGCAGCGCCTCGTGCTGCTGCCTCGTGCGATGCTGCAATGCTGAAAGCTTTGTCCAGCGTAAGGTCCTTTTCCTCTAGCAGTCGCTTCTGGGTTCCTTCCCTTAGGAGCCCACACACAAACTTATCTCTCAGTGCGTCTGCTAGTCCTGTACCGAACTGACAGTACTTTGATAACTTGCGCAGTTCAGTTAGGAATTCAACGTTGCTTTCTTCTTTAAGTTGAATTCTTTTGTAGAATTTAAATCGTTCCGCTATCAGCAGTGGCGTGGGGTTTAAATGCTCTTGCAGGATAGTAACAATATCCGCGAAACTCTTCCCTACCGGTTTATCTGGTGTTACAAGGTTCCTTAATAACCTGTACGTCTTCGCACCCATCGAGTTTAATAGGGTTAGTGCTTTCTTATCCTCCGGTACCTCATTCGTTGTACAGTAAACTTCGATGCGTTCCACATAAGTGGCCCAATCTTCCACATCGTTATCAAAAGCAGTGATGTTACCCGTTTTTGGCATCCTTGTTGAGTTTCCTTTCCTTCGGATATGATTATTATTTTATTTTATTTATTTATTTATTTTCAAAATGGCGGCTTCCTGTGCTTGGCGGCTTTTCCCGCGCTTGTCTTCTTCCCCCGCCGACTCAAAATGGCGATTCGCACGCTGTTGCCGTTCACGTCCCCCAGCGGTCCTTTATTTTCCCCTACGCTGCTGCTCTTGTTCCCCGCCGCTCCCACGGTCCTTGTGGTCATAAACGCTTTCCTGGCTGCTGCGCATCTCTGCCCCGATTGCAGTCCGGCCCCTGACACCGGCTGCGGTCATGTTCTCCGCCCTTTTCGTCGTTTCCCTCCCCTTCTCTTACTGACAACTCGGCCGACTTCCCCCCCGTGCCGCTCGATCGGGCTTACCTGCCGCTGTCGTCGAAGGGATGTTCACTGATGTTTGACTTCGTGGCCAGAAACCAACCCGGGTTCCCGATGGCCTCCCGTGTGATGCAGTGCCCAGCAGGATGTTGAAGGTGGATAAGAACATAAGAACATAAGAAATAGGAGCAGGAGTAGGCCAATCGGCCCCTCGAGCCTGCTCCGCCATTCAATAAGATCATGGCTGATCTGATCCTAACCGCCAACCCACTATCACAGAACCATCTCCTGAATCTAACAGAATTAGACACATGAAATAGGATCAGGCTACACGGCCCCTGGGCCCGCTCCGCTACCCACAGGGCCATGACCGATCCGAACCTAGACTCATGTCCAAATTCCTGCCCGCTCCCCGTAACCCTTAATTCCCTTTACTTCTAGGAAACTGTCTATTTCTGTTTTAAATTTATGTAATGATGTAGCTTCTACAGCTTTTTGGGGCACCATATTCCATGGACCTATCACCCTCTGAGTGAAGTAGTTCCTCCTCATCTCAGTTTTGAAAGAGCAGCCCCTTATTCTAAGACTATGCCCCCTAGTTCTAGTTTCACCCATCATCGGGAACATCTTCCCCGCATCCACCCGATCCGACCCCTTCACAATCTTATATGTTTCAATAAGATCGCCTCTCATTCTTCTGAACTCCAATGAGTAGAGTCCCAATCTACTCAACTTCTCCTCATATGTCCATCCCCTCATCCCCGGGATTAACCGAGTGAACCTTCTTTGTACTGACTCGAGAGCAAGTATGTCCTTTCTTAAGTATGGACACCAAAACTGTACGCAGTATTCCAGGTGCGGTCTCACCAATACCTTGTACAACTGAAGCAATACCTCCCTATTTTTATATTCTATCCCCCTAGCAATGAAAGCCAACATTCCATTGGCCTTCTTAATCACTTGCTGCACCTGCATACTAACCTTTTGAGTTTCGTGCACCAGGACCCCCAGATCCCTTTGTACTTCAGTACTTTCCAGTTTCTTGCCATTAAGATAATAACTTGCTCTACGATTTTTCCTGCCAAAGTGCATAACCTCGCACTTTCCAGTATTGTATTCCATCTGCCAAATCTCTGCCCACTTACTTAGCCTGTCGATGTCCCCTTGCAGGTTTTTTATGTCCTCCTCACTCACTACTTTCCCTCCCATCTTAGTATCATCTGCAAACTTTGATATGTTACACTTGGTCCCCTCCTCCAAATCGTTAATATAGATTGTAAAGAGTTGGGGACCCAGCACTGACCCCTGCGGAACACCACTAGTTACTGATTGCCAGTCTGAGAATGAACCATTTATCCCAACTCTCTGCCTTCTGTTAGATAGCCAATCCTCTATCCATGCCAGAATATTACCCCCAATCCCGTGATTTTTTATCTTAAGCAATAATCTTTTGTGTGGCACCTTGTCAAATGCCTTTTGGAAGTCTAAATACACTACGTCCACTGGTTCCCCTTTATCCACCCTATACGTTACTTCCTCAAAGAACTCCAGCAAATTTGTCAAACATGACTTCCCCTTCATAAAACCATGCTGACTTTGTCCTATTAAATTATGATTATCCAAATGTCCTGTTACTGTCTCCTTAATAAAGGACTCCAAAATTTTACCTACCACAGATGTTAGGCTAACCGGTCTATAGTTTCCAGCCTTCTGTCTACTGCCCTTTTTAAATAAGGGTGTTACATTAGCAGTTTTCCAGTCTGCCGGGACCTTTGCCGAGTCCAGGGAGTTTTGGAAAATTATTACCAATGCATCCACAATCCCTACTGCCACTTCCCTCAAGACCCTAGGATGTAAGCCATCAGGTCCAGGTGATTTATCCGCCTTGAGTCCCATTATTTTACCGAGTACCACTTCCTTAGTGATTTTGATCGTGTTTAGCTCCTCCCCCCCTTTAGCCCCCTGTTTGTCCAGTGTTGGGATATTCTTAGTGTCTTCTACTGTAAAGACTGATGTAAAATATTCATTCAGTGTTTTTGCCATCTCCATATTTCCCACCATTAATTTCCCGGTCTCATCCTCTAAGGGACCAACATTTACTTTAGCCACCCTTTTTCTTTTTATATAACTATAAAAACTCTTACTATCTGTTTTTATATTTTTTGCTAATTTACTTTCATAATCTATCTTCCCTTTCTTAATCAATCTTTTTGTTATTTTTTGCTGTCTTTTAAAGTTTTCCCAATCCTCTATCCTCCCACTAGATTTGGCTGCCTTATATGCCCTTGTTTTTAGTCGAATACTATCCTTAATTTCTTTACTTAGCCACGGATGGCTGTCTTTTCTTTTACACCCTTTTCTTCTCAGTGGAATATATATTTTTTGGAAGTTGTAAAATAACTCCTTAAATGTACACCACTGATCATGTATCGTCTTACCCTTTAATCTATTTTCCCAATCCATGTCCTTGTTCGATGCCTGTTTCAGAGGACGAAGCTTCCTTTGATGCAACTGCCGCTAGGTAAGATCAGACTCGTCGCCACTGTTGAGTCTGTGTTTTCAAATGTAGTTGTGCTGAATAACAGGACACAGACTACAGAAATAATTAAACAGGTCTTTAGTGATTGAGGGTCAGGGCTGAACTGGGATACACTTTGCTCTGCAGGGTTTATATACCGGTGTGGTCACCACCGGTACTACAATGTACAGGAGCCATCAAAAAGTAGTCCATCACCTTAAGGTATCCTCTTAAGGTGGTACAGGTTACATACACTACAGACGTAAAAGATCCCATGACACTATTCAAAGAAGAGACGGGGAGTTCTTTCCGGTGTCCTGTTTGTCTGTCAACCAGCATCATTAATACAGATTATTTGGTCGTTCTCACATTGCTTTTTGTGGGCCCTTGCTGTGCTGCCGTGTTTCCTGCATTACAACAGTAACTATACTTCAAAAAGTACTTTATTAACTATAAAGCACTTTGTCACATTCCGAGGTCATGAAAGGCACTGTATAAGTGCAGATCTGTCTTTCCTTCCTTCCTTATTCAACTGACCCTCAACAAGACACCATTCTAAATGTTGTAAGTAAAAACCAGGTCGATCATCTTCTAATTGCTTTCTGGTAAAGAGGTTAAATACCCACTCTGATCTCAACCAGTTCCGATTTTTAACCTGTCGGCATGTGAGGCACCCGCCTAACGCAGGTGGAAGCCTCATCAATTTATGCAGCTTTCGGGATCCTATCATGTCAATAGGACCCAATGCAATTTTAACTGGGGCATGAGCAGTGAAGATGCAGGGGCATTCCCACTGGGCAGCAGCAGGTCTGAAGACAGAAGGGGGCCTTCAGGTAAGCCTAAAATTCTACGTTGTGGGGCCCGGAGGAGCAGGAGTACCTGTCCAGGCACTACAAGGAAAGCCGTGACATCCCCTGTCCCAGATGCCCCCCACCCGCCACTCACCTGGAAACTGGCAGGCGACCTTTGGCCGCTTGATCTTCACCTGTTTACAGCCGTTCCACGTCCTCTTCATACCTGTTCTGGGCGGGAAGTGGACTGGCAGCATTTAAGTGAGGCCTGAGAGTTAAAATACCTTGAGCCTGAAATTTAGGCCTCGCACCCCGCCCACACTTTGGGCTAAAATCGACCCCATGTGTGTGTTTTAAAATGCCAATGAATTCGCAATCTCGAATAAACTGTACAATGAATGTAGACATGCTCTGTGCATTTTTTAAATTGTTGACCTCATCATAATCCATGATACAAGTATAGATTTTTAATATTAGAACTGAAGAAGCTAATAAATACCATGGCGGGGGGGAAATTGGGTTGCTTTGTGCCACCCATTAGCGCCCGGGCGCAGTGCCGCTGACGCCTCCCGTGAAATTCAGCGAGAGGTTAGTGGCAGCGGCAGGGGCACTGCGCCTCCGGCGATGACGTCATTGCCGTGTGCAGCGCCCCGCTCGCGCCCCGGCCGCAAACTTCAGTCGCGCCCCCTGACCTACCGCCGGACGCTATGTCCGACAGGGTCAAGGTGGTGTTTTTGCGGCCGCGGCGGTGATAATTAAAGGGCAGGTGCCGGGCGGCCACTTTTTTTGAGCCGCCTGCCAGCACCTGCCCCCTCTCCGCTTCTTCATGAAGGGTGCCAGCCGCGATCGGTCAGCCCAGCACTCCTCGAGTGCCGGGCTGTTTTCCCGGCACCCCGCTCCCCGGTGGTCCAGCAGGGCCCCGGTGCGTGCTGCGCTAGGCCCCTCCCCTTTAATCAACGGAGGGAGGCCTGCAGTACTGCGGTGCTACGTGCCGACATGTGTGATGCTGTTGCACGTAGCACCGTGATGTTGAATGGTAGCGCCCCAGGAAGGAGGGGGAGCGCTTCCAGTGGTGCCCCGCCTCTTGCTTGGGATGGTATCACTCAATTTGCGGCATGGTGGCGCTAACTTTTTGGGGGTGCTAAAAGTAGAGCCCCGGGGAAGTTAGCGCCCCAAAGGGGGCGCGACCAAATTTTTCCCCCACAGTTAATCAAGTTTTAGCTAATTACTCCAGTGGCCGCTTGTTAATTTTCTGCCAGTGATAGAAAAACGAGCAGTTTTGATTTTTATAAATGAAGGGAATTTTAATTTCAAGTAACAACATTGTATCGATCGCATATTGCCAATATTCAGTTTACAGACATCTTGTCATCATTAATAACAACTTCTGGTACATGAGAGCTAATATTGAAAGCTGAATGATGCACATTATGAATGATCAATTTTCAATTTCCAAAGTAAAGTGCACCAACTCTTCATCTTCAGCGCTGAAGAGCAGAGTGTCACCAAGATGAAATTGGTACTCATTAGCTCATTCCAAATGATACAGCAAAGCTGCTTCTCATCTTGGTCAATGCACATACATTACCATATGTCTGTTTAATGGTGCTGCTTTGCAAGTAAAGTAGCCACATTTATTTATAGGCTTTAACAATTGAACCTGGGCCTTGTTTTTTGGTAAGCTTTTGCATTCCATGTAAAAGAATGTTGCTGAATATTATATTGAACAAATATTGACCGTGATTAACATCTTGTGGCCCTTCTTGTGACTGGAGTCACAGCTTCAGCTCCGAGTGGAGGTCAACTGTTGTTTCATTTTGTAATTTTTTTACCTCTACCTTTCTCCCCATTTTTTCCTGAAGGTATGGACTCATGTTGAAGTACAGCAAATGTTACAGCCCTATTCAAAAAAGGGGAGGAGGATAAACCTGGCAACTACAGGCCAGCTAGCTCAATGTTGGTGGTGGGGAAACTTTTAGAGACAATAATCCGGGACAAAATTAATTAGCATTTGGAAAAGTTGGACTTATAAATGAAAGTCAGAATGGATTTGTCAAGGCAAAACCTGTTTGACTAACTTGACTGAGTCCTTTGAAGTAATGCAGAGGGTTGATGAGGGTATGATGCAGTTGATGTTGTGTATATGGACTTTGAAAAGGCATTTGACAAAGTACCACATAATAGACTTGTTAGCGAAATTGAAGCCCATGGGATTAAAGAGTCAGTGGCTGCGTGGATATAACATTGGCTAAGAGATGGAAAGCAGAGGGTAGTGGTGAACGGTTGTTTTTCAGATTGAAAGGAGGTATACAGTGGTGTTCCCCGGGGGTTGGTATTAGGACCACTGCTCTTTTTGATATATATTAATGACCTGGACTTAATTTCAAAGTTTGCAGATGGCACAAACTCAGAAATGTAGTAAACATTGAGGAGGATAGTAACAGACTTCAGAAGAAGGAGAGTGGGACTAGTTGGATAGCTCTACCAAAGAGCCAGCGCAGCCACAAGGGCCGGATGGCTTCCTTTTGTGCTGTATCTTTCTATTGTTCTATCATTCGCTGAAGGTAAGCATGCAGGTGCAGCAGGCGGTGAAGAAGGTAAATGATATGTTGGCCTTCATAGCAAAAGGGTTTGAGTACAGGAGCAAGGATGTCCTGCTGCAGTTGTACAGGGCCTTTGTGAGACCACACCTTGAGTACTGTGTGCAGTTTTGGTCACCTTATCTGAGGAAGGATGTTCTTGCCATGGAAGGAGTTCAGCGAAGATTCACAAGGCTGATCCCTGGGATGGCAGGAATGACGTATGAGGAGAGATTGGGTCGATTGGGCTTATACTCGCTGGAGTTTAGAAGAATGAGAGGGGATCTCATTGAAACTTATAAAATTCTGACAGGTCTGGACAAACTAGATGCAGGTAGAATGTTCCCGATGGTCGGAGAGTCCAGAACAAGGGGTCATAGTCTAAGGATAAGGGGTAAGCCATTTAGGACAGAGATGAGGAAGAATTTCTTCACCCAGAGAGTGGTGAACCTGTGGAATTCTCTACCACAGAAGGCGGTTGAGGCCAAGTCTTTAAATATATTCAAGAAGGAATTAGATATATTTCTTAGAGCTAAAGGTATCAAGGGATATGGGGAGAAGGCAGGTACGGGGTACTGAGTTTGGATGATCAGCCATGATCTCATCGAATGGCGGAGCAGGCTCGAGGGACCGAATGGCCTACTCCTGCTCCTATCTTCTATGTTTCTATGTTTCTATGATTCTGTGATTCTATGAACCTGTATGGGGGGCACCGGGCACTGTCTAACACCTTGCCATTCTTCATGGGTAAGCCTAGGTGATGAGGTTTGATGGCTATTCAACCATGAAAGGCATCACCACCAAGTCACAACCGTATACACTTTCCATAGGGAGTCCTTAGATAGGGATTAGGAGCAGAAACCCTATTTTAGTTTTAACCCTCGCTATTCCATGGCACTGAGGCCTCCTCTCCCCCCACGATCAGCTCAGCTGACAGACAAGGGATCAAATCTGTGAGCTTCTTGGTCTGCATGCCTCCGTTCCCTAATGGACATTTATCAATTAAACCGTGGTGGGTGGAGTGGAGGGTTTGAGGTCAATTTGTAGCACAGCGTCCAGTTATTTACCTCTGTCTGAGAGCTGCAATTGATATGGGGCAGAAATGCTGCAGAGTTTTCTGATCTGCCACTGTATCTTCAGTAGGAGATTGGCAGAAACCCCACAGAAATGGCATGAATGTGGAAACTAAGCTTATCTCTCTTACTGTAGCTTTGAGGGGGGGCGGGGAAATGAAAAATCTATTTAATACAAGAAGCAGTTTGATCCCTTTTTGCATCGGATGTGATATTTCATCATATGAACAGTGTCTACACAATTGCCCCCTTGACATCTTTCACTGAAAATTATTGGCTACTGATGTAAATTAGTGTGCAAACATGTAAATTCATTTGACATGTGACTGCTTTTCATCTGGCTTATGTTAACAGCAGTGGCTTAATGGCCTAATGAATTAATATTCTGTGTATATATTACACATGGATAGGGTTTTGTGCTGGTTAATTTTACATCTTGAAGTGCCACTTGACCTGAGTCATAACCATTTCCCATTGCATAATTGTACCAGAAAAGTGACTGGAAAAGAGACTGGCACAGAACTACAGATTGGAAGGGGGGAATAGAATACGGAAAAATAATTCAAATCACCACGTTGTGAAGGAAGCCCGTGAGCTGCTCACTTTTCAGATTCATGAGCTTACTCATGACTATTCCAAAGCTCTCCTGGCCGGCCTCCCATCTTCCACACTCCATAAACTTGAGCTCCTCTAAAACTCTGCTGCCCGTATCCTAACTCACACCAAGTCCCGTTCACCCATCACCCCCTGTGCTCACTGCCCCGTGTCCTAACTCGCACCAAGTCCCGTTCACCCATCACCCCCTGTGCTCACTGCCCCGTGTCCTAACTCACACCAAGTCCCGTTCACCCATCACCCCCTGTGCTCACTGCCCCGTGTCCTAACTCACACCAAGTCCCGTTCACCCATCACCCCCTGTGCTCACTGCCCCGTGTCCTAACTCACACCAAGTCCCGTTCACCCATCACCCCCTGTGCTCACTGCCCCGTGTCCTAACTCGCACCAAGTCCCGTTCACCCATCACCCCCTGTGCTCACTGCCCCGTGTCCTAACTCGCACCAAGTCCCGTTCACCCATCACCCCCTGTGCTCACTGCCCCGTGTCCTAACTCACACCAAGTCCCGTTCACCCATCACCCCCTGTGCTCACTGCCCCGTGTCCTAACTCACACCAAGTCCCGTTCACCCATCACCCCCTGTGCTCACTGCCCCGTGTCCTAACTTGCACCAAGTCCCGTTCACCCATCAACCCTGTGCGTGCTCACCTACATTGGCTCCTGGTCCGGCAATGACTCAATTTTAAAATTATCATCCTTGTTTTCAAATTCCTCCATGGCCTTGCCCCTCCCTATCTCTAACATCCTCCAGCCCTACAACCTTCCGAGATCTCTGCGCTCATCCAATTCTGGCCTCTTGCTCATCCTCAGTTTTAATCTCCACCATTAGCAGCTGTGCTTTCAGCTGCCTTGGCCCTAAGCTCTGGAGTTCTCTCCCTAAACCTCTTTCCTCCTTTGAGATGTTCCTTAAAACCTACCTCTTTGACCAAGCTTTTGGTCATCTGTCCTAATATCTCCTTACATGGCTCGGTGTTAAATTTAGTTTGATAACTCTCCTGTGAAGCACCTTGGGACATTTTACTATGTTAAAGATGTTATATCAATGCAAGTTGTTGTTGTTTGGTTTCCGTGCTGTTATTTCCAAGCCCCCACTATTCCCTGTCAGCATTTGTTAAGTTTCTATGGTTGTTAGCACTGTAAAATGAATTTATTTTTTACACTTTTTTTGTACAGGCTGGTCCTATTGAATAAAGCTTGCAAATAAATTCTTGTGTGATCGCCAACATTCCATGCATCAAGGACCTGGAACTACATCAAATAGTACATCTCCTCCCACCATTTTTTTTACAGGGCTCACCACTGAAAGTGTTCTCTCGATTTCTTAAAAAGGAAGGATTTGCAACTATTTTCAAAATTCTGCCTAACCAGCAGATGCTTTTTCAAAAAAAATTGCAGGACTCAAGCGATCGGTAAATGTTGCAAAAATATAGTTTACTGCAAATGTAACCAGTTTTACAGTAATTCCATAGCCCAGGAATATTGGAGTCTATTTTTGGTAAGGCCTTACCAACCACTGGACATAAACCAGGGTCTCCAGCCCAGCTAGTGTAGGGCCATGGTATCTAACAGCAGTTAATAATTAGCGAGTCTTGTTATAGTTCAGGATCTCTCCCAACACTCTTAACTTGTGTTTATTGGCAAAAAAAAAAGTTTCCATAAACCAATTGAGTCTTCTCTGAAATTAAACCTGTGTTCTTATGCATGCATGAGTGGAATAGTGTGCCGCAGGAATAACCATTAAAATGTAGCTATGGTATATTGAACTGAAGACCATGTGAGGTGCACCGCACATTCTATCTACTTATTATTATATTCAGGCCCAAATAAATAGTTAGATTTATTTACAGGTAAGCGAGTTATACAAAAAGCAGAAAAATATGGTATTCCTGGATTTTCCACTTCTGGCTGCCCATTGCAATGGTGTCAGTCAGGCATCGACAGCAGAAAATGGGTGGGCATTCGTTCTGCTGGAGCTCTGCCCACTTTAGATCCTGTCCCATTTTCTGATCTGATTTCTTTCAGGTGTGAGGTGGCTGGCTGCTGTCTTTCAGTTTGAGCCTCTTTAGAAGTGAGGGAGCCCTTGTCTCATGCCGGCTACGTTCTGAAATGGATTTCCTGCCGACTGCTCCTCTTGTCTTGCTGAATGAGAAAATCTTGCCTTGCCTTCTTTCTGTCACATGTGCAGGCATTCAGAGGTGAATGATGGGAGGGTATTTATGTGCTACTGTCCTGAGAGACAATCCTATAATCTGAGTAGATCTCTAGCATGCTACTTGTACTGGGCACCAATCTGCAGGAAAGCAGATGTAACGAGCTCTGCAACTGATTACCAAACCCGTCCGAGAGAGAAGAGGCCACCCTCTCCAATCTGGCACCCAAGGCCTCAGTCCCAAAGGTCTGAGTGTCTATCGAGGAAGCGCAGGTTGCCCATAGGGCCCCTGTTATAGGGCCTTTGCTATGGACATCACCGGAGCTGTCATGTGCTCTATGGTGACCTTCCACGCTGTTTTACTATCCTCCAATATCCTGCGCACGCTACTAATGGACTGCTCCACCCAAGTGACCATCTGCAGCACACTGTCTGATATGACCCTCGACGTCTATGCTGAAGTTTAATGCTCTGCAAGCAACATTCTTTCAAATCCAGGACCCGTTTGCTGCCGATCACCAACATCTCCTGACCCTCTGAGCAGCGGCATCTTCCCGCTCAAGTTGTCGCCGGCTGCAGCTCCTGCCCACTTGTGCTCAGTGTGGCACTCCCTTATGCCTCACGCTCCAACTCCCCCAGGGTGGAGTTCTCTGGGCTGGTGCTTGGGAGGAATACCGTGAGTGATAGTGGTTACTGCAAACTGCAGGCATCACCAGGTGCTGAGGGCTCTCCTTCCTCTTGCTGTCGCATATCTAAAGGGGAAAAAAAAGAATAGGAGGTTAGAATGGTTTCCTGAAGAGCAGAGCTCATATTTCAGTTGGAGTGACATGAAGTTCCACAATATGGTTCACTGACCATTAATGCAGGGTACAATGCCAGAAGCTGAATGCCATGACGTACACTCATGCCGCCTTTACTTAGCCAACTCTAACACCATCTATGGCCTCCCTCCCTGTGATCTGCAGATAGCTTTGGACCAGATGGATTTTTTTTCTCTTAAAAATTATTAGATATTGTCCTCAGTTACAGGAAACAATTGGATGGAATTCTGCACCACTGAGAACAAGACTCTGCGTTATTATAATTTGAAGAGTAAATACTTTAAATTTATGGCGACATCAATGGAAAAATCAACCAGGGTTCCCACTCCCAGGGATTGGATTTTCCACGCATTAGTGGTCAATGGGTGGAGAATCTACCAAAGTCTATTCATTCCTGGCTGGAAAGTGTACCTGTATGGGTTTCAGATGATCACAGGATTAAGCTATGCTATGTTGTGGTCTGCAGTTGAATAGCTGGCCAACGCGCACCATTTAAGCTCCCACGTGAAGAACTTTCATTTAGGGTAGGTGCCAGTGCTCATGGAGCCAGTCCTCTGCACCCAGCTCAGTCATTCTCTTCAAAAAGAGGAAGAAAGAATATTGTAGGCAGGGAGCATCACAAATACTTTGCAAAGTCAAGAAATTAAACTAGTCCAATGATATATAATATACTCCTGTTCAGTACTTACAACGGCACTGTTAATTGAGGGCTGTACTACAAAGGGAATCTATAATTTAACTCGTGACATTAATATGATAACATATTTCTAAACTTCTCTTGAGATTTCTCACTGAAGTATTTGAATTCACTTGAGTAAAATGGCATGAGTTATATTTTCTACTTTATTTTCAGCTGGTTTGCTCTGCTCTGTTACCTTATCCCCTACATTGTGTTCTGGCGGTAGTTGAGATGTGGACAGAGAGGTTCCCTTTCAGTGAATAATTCCTCCCCAGACGCCTGTACACTAATTGCTCTTTTTATTCACTTCACCATCCACCACAGGGAGTTTCAGGTGTCGTTTAATGAGGGTGCAGGAGCCATTAGTGAGGAAACGAAGCCCATCAGATGAGAATCAGCCATGACCTTTAGCTTCTGTACAGCCAAGGATAGAACTGTCATTACCTGCCTATGGTTGGGTGCTTCTGGGACACAGAGGTAGCTTTATTTAATAGGTTGCTGTTTAGAGGTGCTGACCTTTTATAACAATTCTTCTGAGTCCATGAACATGCAGACTGTAAATTTCCAAAGCTTGATCTAACTGTGCACAACTGTGGTTTAACAAATAGGAATGGCCCATTATTTATAAGCCTCAATGGCGCATAAGTTACAAAGACCGTTTTACAGGCATGTATCACACAACCATCAGTACATATCTTATTTATTTATGCAGGGGTGGGTATCGCTGCATTTTTCAACAAGTTTGTGTATCCTGCAGCTTGGGCTGAAAGCAATATTTCACTGAGGTTAATTAATTTTAATTTCAGTGCAGTCAATTATCTCATCATATCCGTTAAATTAACAACCCTGTCTATAAATTAAAATAGGATTCTAATAGGGAGAAATGGCACACAAGGGGAATTAGTGGATTACGGAAAAGTATAGGCCTCCAAGTGACATTGAGAAACACGTAATGAATTGTGAGGCAAGTGTGACAAATGGTTTATCTATCAGTAAATATTAACCTTCACTTACCTATCTGGATTAACCAGAAACTTTCCACAGAACTCCATCACTTTTACATGTACTTCAGAAGATATAAGATTTTTTGACTTAGAGTGGTGTAATTATGGTGAAAGTTTCAGTTTACAGTTTGCTGGTCTCTGGTGGCACTACAGCACCTCAGTGTGGGTGGGTTCAGGAAGGGGAACAACATGGTCAGCCAAAGTAACTGCTTTTGATTGGTATCCAGTCGCACACATGGGTGTTGGGTGAGGGTAGAAATAGGCTCCGCTGTGATGTTCCCCACAGCCTGCAAACCCACACTTGCGTGACTCATACATGAAGAATGGTCACCACGGGGCTAGCAGTGCCCACGAAGCATCAGGCAGCACCAAAAGGGGAACAAATTGGAAATCTGATGCATGTTTTCTAATGGCATGTGTCGATGCTTGATTTAGTGAGAAAACATATGATGGCCCAGAAATTCGGGTCTCCACGGGTGAGTACGCACGGGGTACTCACCCGTAGGCCCAACGAAAGTGCCGGTTTCGTGCATGCATTGCGCATGCGCGGGAAACCGGAACTTAACACAGAAACATAGAAGATAGGAGCAGGAGTAGGCCATTCGGTCCCTCGAGCCTGCTCCGCCATTCAATGAGATCATGGCTGATCATCCAAATTCAGTACCCTGTTCCTGCCTTCTCCCCATATCCCTTGATCCCTTTAGCCTTAAGAAATAGATCCAACTCCTTCTTGAATATATTTAATGAATTGGCCTCTACTGCCTTCTTTGGCAGAGAATTCCACAGGTTCACCACTCTCTGGGTGAAGAAATTCCTCCTCATCTCTGTCCTAAATGGCTTACCCCTTATCCTTAGACTGTGACCCCTGGTTCTGGACTCCCCGACCATCGGGAACATCCTTCCAGCATCTAGTCTGTCTAGTCCTGTTAGAATGTTATAAGATTCAATGAGATTCCCTCTCATTCTTCTAAACTCCAGCGAGTACAAGCCCAATCGACCCAATCTCTCCTCATACATCATTCCTGCCATCCCAGGTATCAGCCTGGTGAATCTTCGCTGCACTCCTTCCATGGCAAGAACATCCTTCCTCAGATAAGGCGACCAAAACTGCACACAATACTCAAGATGTGGCCTCACCAAGGCCCTGTACAACTGCAGCAAGACATCCTTGTTCCTGTACTCAAACCCTCTCGCTACGAAGGCCAACATACCATTTGCCTTCTTAACCGCCTGCTGCACCTGCATGCTTACTTTCAGCGACTGGTGCACAAGGACGCCCAGGTCTCGTTGCACTTCCCCTTCTCCCAATCTATTGCCATTTTGATAATAATCTGCCTTCCTGTTTTTGACACCAAAGTGGATAACCTCACATGTATCCACGTTATATTGCATCTGCCATGCTTCTGCCCAATCACCCAACCTGTCCAAATCATACTGGAGTTTCTCGGCATCCTCCTCACAGCACACACGCCCACCCAGCTTTGTGTCGTCTGCAAACTTGGAGATATTACATCTAGTTCCCTCGTCCAGATCATTAATATATATTGTGAATAGCTGGGGTCCAAGGACCGATCCCTACGGTACCCCACTAGTCACTGCCTGCCACTCGGAAAAAGAGCCGTTTCACACAGAAACCCCACAGTGCAGATAGAGGCCAATTCGGCCCATCGAGCCTGCACCGACACATATCCTACCCGATCCCCGTAACCCCTACACCAACACATATCCCACCCAATCCCTGTAACCCCACGTATTTAATCCCCCTAACACTAAGGGTCAATTTATCATAGCCAATCAACCTAACCCGCACATCTTTGGACTGTGGGAGGAAACCGGAGCACCCGGAGAAAACCCACGCAAACACGGGGAGAATGTGCAAACTCCACACAGACAGTCGCCCGAGGCCAGATTCGAACCCGGGTCTCTGGCGCTGTGAGGCAACAGTGCTAACCACTATGCCACTGTGCTGCCCAACACTTATTCCAACTCTTTGCTTTCTGTCTGCCAACCAGTTCTCTATCCAAGTCAATACCTTGCCCCCAATCCCATGTGCCTTAATTTTACACGCTAATCTCTTATGCGGGACCTTATCGAAAGCCTTTTGAAAATCCAAGGAAGGGGTTCAGAGGTCGAATGTGTGCAGTGGAGAGGCAGCGTGTGCGCCTGGAACTTATGTTTTTTTTCCAGGTTTCTCCGGGAGGCTAAGTCTCCAGGAGTTACACTTTTAAAAAGCAGGTGCAAGGCCTGCTTTTAACAAGGTAAGTGGTGAATTAATTAAAATTAAATCATTTTTTCCACAGTTTTATTATTTTTAAATGCTTTAAAGAAAGGTAAGTTTATTTTTAGCCCCGTTAGGAAATGTAATTAATTTTTTCAAAAATTTAATTTATTCTTTAAAATAGTTATTTTATGTAATTTATAGTTATTTTAAAAATGTGATTTTTTAAAAATGTATTTGAAGTTTTAGTTTTGTTTTGGGGCTTATAGTATTTATAGTTTTGACAGCTCTTCCTGTCAATTTTATGAATGAAGCATTCCCTGCTACCATTGGCTCTCCATGGCCCACGTGATCCCAGGGGACGCCTTGAACTAACTGCACCCCTGGGATGCGCAAGCACTGGGTGCCGGCAGTTGGAGGAGGCCCAGGATCGGAATCCCACGCGGGCCCACAGCACAATGGCCGGCGCGCTAGGTAAGTGCATGTCGGAGGCTTGCACCCGCAGGAAGCCTCCGACCCGAATTTCTGGGCCATGATGTTGTTGCCCTTTCATATCTCCTCTTTGTGGATGAGGCCGATTTCAGGAGCCTGAAGATTTTGAAAGGGACGGCACACACAAATTGTCACTGACAGCCGATGGCAGTGATTGCGAGTTAACAAACGTGAGATAGCTGCAATGAAGGAAACTTCAAGTGAGAGACTGCCTGGCCGGGATCGGGCGGGTCACCGAGAACATTTATGGAAATGAGGACCACCCGTTCAGATCAGCTGGGCTTCCACCTCCCCTAAAACCTCAGGTACACTGCCCACTTCGGGGCTCGCACGCATCTTACCTGTCTTTTCTCTTCCCTGTTCAGTCTCCCTGTGGTTTTTATATATATATTGTTACTTTCTCTTTTTTAAATAATAAGCCTATTCTAAAATTTCCACTGCTAATTTTACCTCAAATACTTTTAGTTCACTCCTTCTATGAATGACCCCACTCAGGTTGTCCATTTCGGAAGAGGAACCTGCAATGAAAAAATTGACTTTACATTGGCAGAAAACTAAACCAAAGACTAGGCTGGCTACTTTTCTTCTGCCAATCAGATGCCAAAATTGTCATGGTTGACATAAATACAGCCAGGTCAATTTTTGCCATCCTTTGAAGTATCAAACCAGCTGAGTGCTACTGCAAAATGAGCTGCCTGCAAAAACACCAGCAGTCTAATCAGACAGGCAAGATAGCTCGGTACAGGAAAAATTAAGGGAATACATTAATACAGTACTAATACATAATCTTGAACCTTATAGCAAAGATTTTTAATAGAATTATTTCATGTAGCATAAATCATGGCACCAGTCTTCCAAATGATTTTTAGTTTGCCATGTTTCCATTTAGTTATGGTTAATGTTTTATTTGAATTTAGGAGATACATATGGTGTCGGCACCCGAAGTAAAAAGTGGTATACTGACAATATTGTAGCAGAGATTGCCAAAAGCTAATATTTTCTAACTCCCTGCCCCCCTCCCTCCTTTAAAAAAAAAGTAGATCTTCTGTTAGTTTACAGCTAAGATTTCTGGGAAGGAAAATTTCAGTCACATGAACTGAGCCGCAAGGCTTTTTTTAGTTGAGACCTTAATGGATAAAGGTTTATTCTTTAGATTTTGTTACCATCTATCAAGTATCTTGTTGAGTTTGCATGTGTTACAAGTGGTGTCAGAAGTGTTGTTTAAACAGAAAACAGAGGCGAAAGGCCAGCCAGAAAAAACATTACTGTGTTTTTATTTTTGGCCTACTGCAGTAGTTGAAGCCTGAGAGAGGCAGGTCAGCAGACCACCCAGAATGACTTAAAGAACAACTAGGCTGAGGTCGAGAAGCAACTAAGCTGAAAAAGTAGCTAAAGCCCTGCTCGTAAAAGATGGAAATGAACATTGAGGAAAAACTGAAGGCTAGCCAAGTTGATTCAAATCAGTCAGGAAAAGCTACAGGAGGGCCTGAAGTTGACAACCATCCATAAGAGACACATGCAGCTATGGAAGAGATTGAAGGGGTTCAAGGCGTTGAAGGACAATGTCCATGGCAGAACCAGGTTAACCAAAATAGAACATGGACAGAAAGAGCAACTTTAAAATAATGAGCATCATGTGGAAGAGAAGCTGAAGAAAAATAAGTAAGAAAGGCATTGTAGCTACTGTTTTGTACTCACTTCTTCCACGTGAAAATTACATAATCTTATACCAATTAATAGTAGCGAACTAAACAAAGGAATGCACTGAGATCAATGCTACTTCTTCAATGCAGATACATTGTGACATGGAAGAATGTGGCTTAAACCCTTTTTCTTATGATAGAAATGTTTTACCAAGACAGACATATGACTTAACAATACTTTACATCTGAATCATAAACAGTGTTCTGAAATGCAGGAAAGGCCACACAGTGGGTGCTCTTTTGACAATAATGTACAGCTGAGCTGAGATAATGACTATTAGAAGACTTTATGACCCTGGGGAAGGAAGGGCGGGGAGGGGAGAAGAATTCTAGTTGAGCCCCATTCTTTTTGCAGCAGTAGTCGCTAGATAGGAATCAGGAGTGGATCCCTTGGGACCTTGCCCATCGATGGTTCAGCACCACACCAGGCAACACATTTACCCCCTAGGCCTTCAGGGGGACTAATTATTCTCATTACCAAATAAAGGGATTCCTGGTAAACTAGTATGTACTACACTTAGAGTTACTATTTCATGGACAACCAACTAAAAATCAAAGGCATGAACCAACATAATTTAAATAGGTTCATTACTTAAATGGTTGATTTCTGTTACCAAATTGATTTTCAGTTATTACATTTATTCCTTATTTAAATGTTTCTATTAATGTTTTAAGTAGATGGAGAGAGGAGAAAAGTTATTAAGTGTAAAAATGAGTGGGTTGTGACTTCTCAAAATTAATCAATTTTTCTTAGACCATCAGTTACTATCCTAACAAGTTTAGCTAAGTTTCCAAATCCTCTAATAGGCTTGGGTAAAACACAGACAGCAGGCGACAGATGGCAAAAACAGGGAGCTAGTCAAAAATATCCAGATTGAACACTTTAAGCAGATTGTGTTTACAGTAAAACTCCTTAGACATGGCAGAGGTGAGATTCACTTTTCTTTATTAACAGACTGAATTCTCAAGCTCATTTTGGCAACATTGAATTGTGTTGGTTTCTTGGGCTTTGAATGGAACAGCATGCAGATGTATGTTTATCTGTCACGTTGCAGCATTTCCTGGCTTATTGGAAGATCATCTCAAGCCCGGGGCTACTGCAAGGGTGGCAAGGTGTTGGCTGAATTGTTCATAACACATTGTAGGTGAAAAGCACAAAGTTCTCACACTACCAAGAAATCTTGGCATGCATTACCACACTACGTCTGATATTTATATATATTAGCCTGCTGAAAATCAGATTGACGTTACAATAATACTAGTTAAATGCCACATACCATTATGTCTTTCATTGGATTTATTATCTCCACTTATATCAAGCCCCTTCCAAGGAGGTTCCACTGCAGGAGAAAAGATGAAGTTGATTAAAAGATAAACTATTCAATATATTCTTTTGAAGAATTAAAATGAGGTGATGGTGTGACATAGGCTAAAACTGCTGAAATTCTTTACCAGCTCATCTATTACGTCACCAGAACTGCTGAATTAAACTAACAACTTGTTTCTCGGTATCAGCTGTCTGTCATTATGGTGAACTAGTGGCAAAATAAGTCCGCACTGGTACAATAAGTCAAGCGTGGGTAATGGACGCCTCTTGTTTGTCTTTATTCAACATGGCGGGAGACGCACTTCCGACCGGAAGTGTGCACATGCTTTCTGCCCACCATTTTGGGGCCTTGGGAGTCTGCGCAGCATGATGCAATTTCTAGGCCCAGTTCTCTCTTGCTGGAAATGGAAAGAGACTCCTGGGTAAGGGAAGGAATGCAAACAGAACAGTTCAGTTCGCTGGATTGGCCCCTGTATCACTGGACTCTATATTTATTCCTTTTCCCCACCATCGCTGCAGTAAGTATGATCTACAAGATGTACTGCAGCAACTTACCAAGGTTACTTTGGCAACATCTCCCTCCTCGTGGACACCACCACTAAGAAAGATAAAAGCATTAATGCCATGGGAACACCATCACCTCCAAGTCACACATCATCCTAACTTGGTCATGTATCACTGTTCCTTTATTGTCGATTGGTCAATTTTCTGCAGTTCCCTTCTTAACACTATCATCATCACCACAAGGACTGCAGCAGTTCAAGATAGCCCACAGCCACTTTCTTGAGGCAACTAGGGATGAACAATAAATTTAGCCTTGCCAGCATTGCCCACACCTCAAGAACAAATTAACTGGCAATTAGTATTCAGGTCATGCTATTTGTTCCAGCCTTCTGAATTGCTTCTGGGATTAGAAGGAAGTGGGGTAATGCATACAAAAATCTTTTGTGTGCATGAGTAGGACAGGCTTTCGATTGCCTATGCTGATGATCTCATTCTAGAATAGAAGTAAGGGAGCTTACTATTCACTGTTGAAGCAAATAAGTCTATCTGCAGAACCCACCAAGCTTGGAATATTTGTTGTATGAATTTTCTATTCATGCGAATGGATTGTGAGATGCCTGAGTGAGTCTGCTGTTGTGTTATATATGAAGAATTATCTACTGAATGAGGCACCAATGCATGAAATGAACTGTGTGATGACAGAGTGTGCATGAATCAACCCTTCCCTGTTTGTTTAGTTAGCAGACCACCATTCTGTTGTTGATCCAAGGTCAAACCGCTTATCTGGGAGGGGCTATTGGAAACAATCCTCGGGTCAGGTTTAGAAAGGAGCCAATAGATTCTTCAGACTTTGGAGCTGCAAAGGGAGAAAGAATGCTTATTGTCTGATGGACAGTAGCCAGGTTGTAGGGTTGAGGTGTCATTTCTGGCATCTGGGGATCCCTGTTTGTAAAGTCAAGGAAGCATTATTGGTTGAGGCACACTAATCAGCAACAATGTCTTTCGCGGCAGATTGGCAGCATCAGATTCAAGAGTAGAAGCTGCAGGTATATTAAATGAAAAACTCAGTTGCCAGTCTGAGGAAATCCAATGATGCTCCTTCCCCACCCACCATTGTCCCCTTGGACTCTGCCAGCAGATCAACAAACACCATTCCTCTGCACTTCTCACTGGAATATCCATTCACTTGTGAACATGGTCCTTGCCATCCGTGATATTGTGAATGACTGCATCGAACTCCTGACTCTGAGTAAAACGTAGCTCATGGGTGGTAACACCTTACCCCTTACCGATGCCTCCCGCCTGGCTATTACTTTTCCCCACCTGCTCTGCCCAAAATACTGCAGGCTGACCTTGCCACTAAGTCTAAACTTAATGTCTTCTCTGACTCCTTTGGTACCACCTCCTCCTTCGAGCATCTCGTCCCTCGTGCCTCTTTTTAAAAATCCTTGTTCTCTACCATGCCCCCAAGCCCCACCGCGAGTTTCTCTCTTGAGATATCCCCCTTTCCTTTCCTCCTGCAGCCTTTGTACTGAGCAACTCCTCATCCTCAAGTGATTTCAATCTCCATTCTCAGCTCCTCTTGCTTTCTATCCTATTAATTGACTCACCTCTTGCTCTTTCTATCATTTTTCCTCCATATACCCATATTCACAGCCACCTCCTTGACCTTGTCAGCTCCCATGGCCTCTATACTTCCAGTCTTGATCACTGACTGGGCCAATTCTGACCACTTCCTCGTATCCCGCACCACCCACATCCCTCTACCCACTTCCAACTCCCAATTTCTTCTGCATCCAGTCCTGGGACAAAAGAACTGTTCCCACAAGTCACTTACAATTGCATTTTCAAACTCTCAACTGCTTCGTCTTTGGTCTTCCATTCATCATGAAACTTCTGCAACCATTGATTTGTTCAACTACAGTGCCACCACTGGTGGAAGGGTGTTATTACAGTGTGACATGTTTACATGGGCAGTTTCCATTATAAATGTAGATATCGGAATTTCCAATGGGAAAAGTGGAGAGCAAGAACTAAGTTTCTGCAGACATGAAGTCAACGCAGACTCAAGATTTTTTATATATACAATATAAAAACATACAATATGATTAACTGGAAGGTTATAAATTAATTAATTGGGTCAGCACTTGTAGAACAGTGAGTGAAGTCTAGAGATGCATAAACAAGTTTGAAATATCTCTTAATATGCAATTTAATTTTTATTGAAAAGAAACCACATGAGACTTATTGTTTGCAAGTCATTTTTGTTGGTAAGGTTACTTTGTTGGTTATTTATGTTTTGATGTGTTTTGGAGTGATTATGGAGCCCAATGCTTGAACGCTGTGAGCACAAAGCTAAGTGATGGTGTTGCTGTTGAATAATTCCACTTCTCTGGATTATGTGATGCTACAGTAAAGCCTGATTAATTCACTATGTAGCCGCATCGGCTAGATAATTTGTTAAAGATGTGGTTCTAAATTTACCGTCGTTTGTGTTGGAATGGACTTAACAAAAGTAAGAAGGATTATGGTTATGGCAGACATTAGTGATTTACTTTTCCAGCTCTCAGCACAGATTAATTGTTAGGGATATGGTCAATATACTGAGATTTGTTAACCGATCTATTGACAAATTCTAAAACAAGCTTGAATACACTTAACCCACTTTGTTCACTAGATTCAAACAGGATTGACAAAGAAATCAAACCAACCTTATTGATTTCGTGCAGACTGGATCTTTTCAGCTAAGTATTGTTGTAAAGATGCAATTAGTAGTATAGTGAGCTAAAGTACTTTGCACTCTAGTATAACTTTTCTAACACTCTTGCTATGGCAGCTATGAACACAAATCATATTTTGAGTTCCCATCATATTGGGCTCCCTACTGCAACATTATGACACATGAGAGTTATTCTACCAACAACTGACGAGGACAACTGCTGTCTCCTATAAATCTTGCTGGCTGTTGCTCACACGAACAGACTCTGACACCATCTACACTGCACAAACTAGCCCAGTCATGCTGCTATCCTCTCCAGAGGCCACGTATTTTAAATCCAGTATATTACCCTCTATCCTGAACAAGTATTGCTATACAATCAAAACTATCCCCCAAAGGAACCATCTTCCTTAAGGGTAATATAGTGCATTGAAAACAATACTTGGCCATTGGAGACAATAGCAGGATGGCTGGGCTAGTTACATCTTCAGTATAATCCTCAACTTCAATACGAAATATAGGAATGGGAGTAGGCCATTTAGCTCCTCGAGACTGTTCCACCATTCAATTAGACGATGGCTGATCTGTATTTTAACTCCATCTATCCACCTTGGTTCCATAACCCTTAATACTGTTGCCGAACAAAAATCTATCCATCTCAATTTTGAAATTTTCAATTGACCTACAGCTTTTTAGGCAAGAGAGTTCCAGACTTCCACTACCCTTTTGTGTGAGGGAGTGCTTTCTGACATCACCCCTGAACGGTCTAGCTCTAATTTTAAGGTTAAGCCCTCTTGTTCCGAACTCCCCCACCAGGGGAAATATTTTCTCTCTTCTAGCAATTCTTTTAATTATCTTAAACACCTAATGAAGAATAGTATTTTTCATCCATCCAACTGTTCCAATCCATTCTCAATCCTTGTATTCAGCAAAAGACCTAGTCATGCTATTGCTCCCTTACTCCTCACTGGTCTATGTACTTCTGCTTTTCAGACTCCTACTTGTCTTCTGTAGCAGTTGCCCTCTGATGCTGGTGACTGCTGTCTTGCCATTCGCCGTCTAACTGATGGAACAGTCTCATTATTTGCTTCCTTGCTCTCTCCTCCCTAACTCACTGCAGCAAGTACATCACATAAAAACAGGCACATTGTTGATTTTTTTTTGTTAAATCTAATTTATAAGCAAGTGTTAGACAGTTACTTGCATATTTATAGTGCCTTTTATCATCTTAAAGTGTCCAAGCACTTAACACAATGAATTACTTTTGGAGCACGGTAACTGTCATGTAAACATGTACAACAGGCGTCTTGTGGCAGCAACTTCACACAAAGTATCAAGAAGATAAATGACTACTTAAATCCCTTTTTTGGCAGTATTGGCCATTCGAGGAGGAGAACTCCCTGGTCTTTGAATGATCACCTGAACTGATGGGCAGAGCTTTAGTTTAGTATTTCACTCAAAGGACAGCAGGTTTGACAATGTAACACACCCACAGTCCAGAATCGGCTATCACTCTAGACTGCGCTCCAGTCCTGCTGTGGAATTCAGGCCTGCAGTCTTCTAACCCAGAGGCAAGAGTGCTACCAATTGAACTAATTTGACCTTACAAGTGACTAGTACTTTGTTCTAAACCTGCCCAAGTTGCACCAACAGTACAGCAGATAACCCCACGAGATGAAATAAAAGCTCCTTTTATATGTATATTTTAACGTGCTGTTAATTTAAAAGAATTGTAGCAATTATAAGCTCCTGATATGTGAAATGTGGAGTGATAGTTACACAATTTTTCATTAGCAAAGTATTGATTTTCATAGTTAAATTTCCAAAGCATCCCTTTCAGAACAAAACCATCTGCATATGCTGGAAATCTGAAATAAGCAGCTGATCCATCAACATCTGAAAAGAGAGGTTGACATCTTGGGTGTAGATTCTTTGTCAGAACCCACCCAAAAGCTTAACGTGTCCTTTCTCTTCAAATATGCTGACAAACTTGCTGTGTATTTGATACTTTCTGATATAAATAGAATAGCCCGTCTGGACATGTGAAGTATAAAAGCTTTTCTTCCGTGAATCGGGCCGTAAACAACTCCTGGAAATAGAAACAGGATGATTAGATTCCAGTCTGCATAATTTATTGTGGCTTTTGGTGATGCAGTTCTAATATTTAAACAGTGTGATAATTTGAGATTCCTCATTTATTCCAGTACTATTGAAGAAAGGCTGCACACAGTGCCAGTTAGTTGAAAGAATAAGGGTTTTTTTGGAAGGGAGGGGGTGGGGGGAAAGGATTGTTTGATTCTAGTTTCTTGTCCCTTCAGAGATCAAAGCTTATTTTTCTGAAACTGAACAACATTTTCAAACCGCAAAAATATCCTGGAATATTATTGAGGTTACACCCAATGTTTGATGAAACGGTTTGGTTTTGTATACTGTATTTTGTGCTAGTGCAAAACTATTTTATGCTCGAGTCTGGCAGCACAAGGCAGGAATGGGGTATTTTATACTTGGAAAGCCTTTTAGCATCAGAGCAACCACGCTCAAACTGAATAGTTCTGTGGTTTTGAAGATGTTCAGTTCTGGTCGCCGGGACACAAGAGGAAGAATTCGAGAGCTGGAGGCAGTTCAAAGAAAAGCCATGAGGATGATTCCTGGTGTTGGAGATATGAGAGAAGATTGGAGAAACTTGGGCTTTTTAGCCTTAAAGCGATTGTAGAGGTATGTAAGCTAGCGAACAGTGTGGCAAATGTTGACACACATTTAAACTAATAAAGGGGAAATTTAGGGCCGATGTCATACATGCGATAAATGGATTTCCTGTTAAAAGCGTGGATACAAAAGCCCTGGAATTTTTTCAAAAACAATTAGAATCTGACATGGGGGGTGGGGGGGTGGGGGGTGGGTGGCTGTAGGGGCTTTGATAAACCGGGATAGCTGAATGCCCTTCCTTAGCCATATTTTTTTATTTTTTTTAAATTCAGAAAGCGCCTTTCACAACCTCAGGACATCCCAAAGCACTTTACGGTCAATGAAGTATTTTTGAAGGGTAGTCACTGTTGTAATGTCGTAAATGCAGCAGCCAATTTGCGCACAGTAAGCTCCCACCAACAGCAATGAGACAATGACCTATATGAACTAACACTAGTGGCCGCGATTTTGCCGGCGCTCAGAGGGCAGGTTTGGAGGTGGGTCAGCTGTTAAAGTCGCAATAATTGACCGCGGGTTGGAAACCTGCCGCAAACCTGCCTCCGTGTGAGTTTCAAGAGTGTCAGGTCTGCAATTGCACAACAGACCTGACACCAAACGGCGGGTAAGCGATTTAAGGCACTTAACTCATTGTTAAGTGCATGTTACCTGCTATTTTGACAGTCTTTTCCTATTTTCCAACATTTTAATCGGGTTTCATGACATTCGGAGATCACGCCAGGTAAGTGTGTCAGGAGGACCAATGAACTGGATAGTTCACAGCTGCAACTGCAGTTTAAAAGCTGCACTCTCACATCTACTCAATTTCAAATGTCAGAGGTTGCTGATTTCACGATTTGGGAGACACATTCTGTCTTGAGGCTGTAAGTGTGTGGTGTTAACTCTATATCCACTGTCACCTGCATTGCTGGACATAAAAGGCGCCCTCACCCTTCACTGTGCACCTCAAATTGTGAGCACACATATGGCAACGATGTCAAATATTCATACCACATTAATTTATTCCAACATAATAAAAGAACAGACTCTTAACATTGAATTCTATCAGAACACTCAAGTGAGTACCCATAGTGTCAGCTTTCTCTTGCGCGTGCTTCTACATTGTGCTGCACCTGTGACTTCAGCAGATGTAAAAACAGCCTGCTCACCTCCCTGATGCACCTGCTTAGATGCCTTTGACAGCCATCCTCTGGGTTTTGGAGCCTGTGAAGGCCCCGCCAACGTCTGCTCCTCCTGCGGCTGCACAGGGTCAGACTCGGCCATCACTGCTCGGGCAGCCATCTGGGGCTCTGACCAACGGGTTGGCAAGGGGATGGAAGATTGAGCATTTGGAGAGGAGCCCCCACTTGCATGTCGCCCCCACCATCATCCCTCTCATGGGTCACCCGCACTTCTCTGTTAGCAAGTAGCTGGAGAGCACCTTGCTGCACATCAGTGGTGCCATGTGGACCCATCTCTGTACTGACAGTCCTCATAACGGGGATGTCCATGGACCTCTGGTTCCTCTCCACAATAGATGCCCACCTATCATCCATAGCTGACCATCTATTTAGAAGAGTCACCATGTTCATTTGAGTCTGGCGATTTATGTCCTCCATGGAGGTTGCCATCCTTTCCATGGCAGTACCTACATTTGCCATTGCGTGCACCATGGCATTGCTCATGTTTGTGATGGATTCCTCCATTCCCTGTGCACTTGCAGTCACTGTGGTTGCAAACCGAGTCAAAGCCTCCTGCACATGTTCCTGAAACTCCAGCACTGCTCTGTTTCTGGATGGCCCCCGAGGCTGGGCGTCTACATGCTTAGACTGGATATTGTGTAATGAGAAAGGATTAATTAGCAATCTTGTTGCGAGAGGCCCCTTGGGTCGGAGCGATCATAATATGATAGAATTCTTCATTAAGATGGAGAGTGAAGTAGTTGACTCAGAGACTCGGGTCCTGAATTTAAATAAAGGAAACTATGATGGTATGAGGTGCGAGTTGGGTAGGATTGATTGGGGAATGTCACTCAAAGGGTTGACGGTGGATAGGCAATGGCAAACATTCAAAGATCACATGGATGAACTACAGAATTTGTTCATCCCAGTTTGGCATAAAAGTAAAACAAAAAAGGTGACTCAACCGTGGCTAACAAGGGAAATTGGGGATAGCATAAGATCCAAGGAGAGGACATACAAATTGGCCAGAAAAAGCAGTAAACCTGAGGATTGGGAGCAGTTTAAGATTCAGCAAAGGAGGACAACGGGATTAATTAAGAGGGGGAAAATAGAGTATGAGAGTAAGCTTGCTGGGAACATAAAAACTGACTGTAAAAGCTTTTATAGATATGTGAAGAGAAAAAGAATGGTGAAGTCAAGCATAGGTCCCTTGCAGTCAGAATCAGGGGAATTTATAATGGGGAACAAAGAAATGGCAGACCAATTAAATACATACTTTGGTTCTGTCTTCACAAAGGAGGACACAAATAACCTCCCAGAGATGTTGGGGAACATAGGGTCTCATGAGAGGGAGGAACTGAATGAAATCAGTATTTGTAGGGAAATGGTGTTAGGAAAATTGACGGGATTGAAGGCCGATAAATCCCCAGGGCCTGATAATCTACATCCTAGGGTATTAAGGAAGTGGCCCTAGAAATAGTAGATGCATTGCTGGTCATCTTCCAAAATTTGATAGACTCTGGAACAGTACCCATGGATTGGAGGGTAGCTAATGTTACCCCACTATTCAAAAAAGGTGGTAGAGAGAAAACGGGGAATTATGGACCAGTAAGCCTAACATCGGTAGTGGGGAAAGTGCTAGAGTCCATTATCAAAGGTGTAATAGCAGAGCACTTGGAAAACAGTGACAGGATCAGACAAAGTCAACATGAATTTACAAAAGGTAAATCGTGCTTGATTAATCTACTGGAATTTTTTGAAGATGTAACTGGTAAAATAGATAAGGGAGAACCAGTGGATGTGGTGTATTTGGACTTTCAGAAGGCTTTCGATAAGGTCCCGCATAAGAGATTAGCGTGTAAAGTTAAGGTACATGGGATTGGGGGCAAGGTATTGACTTGGATAGAGAACTGGTTGGCAGACAGAAAGCAAGGAGTTGGAATAAATGGGTCTTTTTCCGAGTGGCAGGCAGTGACTAGTGCAGTACCGCAGGGATTGGTCCAAGGACTGCAGCTATTCTCAATATATATTAATAATCTAGACGCGTGAACTAGATGTAATATCTCCAAGTTTGCAGATGATACAAAGCTCGGTGGGCGTGTGTGCTTTGAGAAGGATGCCAAGAAACTCCAGTATGATTTGGACAGGTTGGGTGATTGGGCAGAAGCATGGCAGATGCAATATAATGTGGATAAATGTGAGGTTATCCACTTTGGTGGCAAAAACAGGAAGGCAGATTATTATCTGAATGGCAATAGATTGGGAGAAGGGGAAGTGTAACAAGACCTGGTTGTCCTTGTGCACCAGTCGCTGAAGGTAAGCATGCAGGTGCAGCAGGTGGTTAAGAAGGCAAATGGTATGTTGGCCTTCGTAGCGAGAGGGTTCGAGTACAGGAACAAGGATGTCTTGCTGCAGTTGTACAGGGCCTTGGTGAGGCCACATCTTAAGTATTGTGTGCAGTTTTGGTCGCCTTATCTGAGGAAGGATGTTCTTGCCATGGAGGGAGTGCAGCGAAGATTCACCAGGCTGATACCTGGGATGGCAAGAATGACGTATGAGGAGAGTTTGGGTCGATTGGGCTTATACTCGCTGGAGTTTAGAAGAATGAGAGGGGATCTCATTGAAACTTATAAAATTCTAACAGGACTAGACAGACTAGATGCAGGAAGGATGTTCCCGATGGCCAGGAAGTCCAGAACCAGGGGTCACATTCTAAGGATAAGGGGTAAGCCATTTAGGACAGAGATGAGGAGGAATTTCTTCACCCAGAGAGTGGTAAACCTGTGGAATTCTCTACCACAGAAGGCAGTAGAGGCCAATTCATTAAATATATTCAAGAAGGAGTTAGATATATTTTTTAAGGCTAAAGGGATCAAGGGATATGGAGAGAAGGCAGGGACAGGGTACTGAATTTGGATGATCAGCCAGGATCTCATTGAACGGTGGAGCAGGCTCGAGGGGCCGAATGGCCTACTCCTGCTCCTATCTTCTATGTTTCTATGTTTCTATGCAACTGAGAAGACTCTCCACTGCTGTCCCTATCTGCTCTTGTTCACTCGTACGTTGTGATACACCAGGTGACAACACTACTCTATCTCGTGTACAACCCAGCGAGGTGTGCGACTCTGCTCTGGTGCTTGATGCACTGATTGCTGGTGATGCTTCTCCCTCAGAGGATGCAGCATCCTCTGAGGAGTCCTCCTGCTCTTCCTCCTGGATAATAGGGAGGGGGGCTCTTGATGGTCCTGTGGGAGAGGAAAGACATTTGATATGTAGACTGCAGATACATCCCATTGTGCACATGATGAGCATTCCATTTCTAATGACATCAGATGCCATATGTGTCACTCATGAAAGCCAAATAAGATAGATGGAGAAGCTTTCTGTGACCAGGTTGTTCCACTGAGCCCATCTCTCTGTCCCCCACTTCGAGCTGTTCCACTGATCCCACAATGTCCAGAGCGGCCTCCTCAGTGTGGGTCAGCTGTGAGAAGGATGGTGGTCCTCCTCCTGTTCTCTCACTCTCCCTCTTATTGTGGCCTCTCTTTTCCTGCAATGAGGGGAAGAAGTGGAGTTTCAGTGAGAGCGATGGAATAAGTGTAAAGAATGGATAGGATAGATGTTTAGAAGGAGAATGTGAAGGAGTGGTTTCCCATTACGCAGCTCCCTCCTTTTGATGATGTTAGTTGTCAGTGCATAACATTGAGCGTGGGTGTGAGGGGTGCATAATAAGATGGGGAAGTGAATCTGTGCGTAGGGAGAGAGGGATGGGTGACGGTGCAAGGGATGTTGGGTTGAGTCAGGATGTGCAGGAGTAGGGTTGGCAATGTAGATTGATGTGTAGTGATGACAGGCACAGCAGTATTAAGGTCAATGTGCTTTTATACTCATTTTTCCAGAGAACAGGAGATCATTGAACCTTTTCCTGCATTGGACCCAGGTGCGTCTGACCATGGACCTTGCACTGACCTTCTCAGCTATTCGCAGTCAGGCTGCCTTTGTCTGCTGAGGAGGTTTCCTTCTTCCATCACCTGGATACAGGACCTCCCGACGACTTCTGACTCCCTTCACAAGAACATGGAGGGAGTTTTCGTTGAAGCGGGAAGCTGCCTTTTGTCTCTCTGCAGACATCATGGCAAGAAGCAGCAGGCAGAAGCATCAGAACCGACCTGAGCTCTAATTGTGAAATGGCCCCCTTAAATGCACCGGCTGCAAACGTGTCAGCAGAGCAGTTCAGCAGACCCGCACCTTGTGATCAAGATGGGTAACCCACATGTCAGGCTTAACTAGCACAATCAACCTAAAATTGTGTTAGCAGACTGGCTGGAGCCGGCAGCGGGACCGGAACCCGCCGACTAACGTTCCCGCCTCCATGCAGAAAATTGCAGCCTGTATGTGGTGTTGGAATAGTGCCAAGTTGTTTTTGCAGTGACTGAATAGTCGAGTCATTAATAGGATGTTCGAAATCCCCTCCCCCACATCAGAGCCATGATCCGGAGAGGAAACGTACAAAAATCAGTTCGTTTGCTATAGCCAACTAAGCACAAAATAGATTTTCCACTGGTGTAAAGATCAACCCCATAGTTTTGTTTAATGCACCCCGCCATATGGGTTAAAATTGGGCACACCAACCCGATGTTGCACTGTGCCTACCTAGTGCCATTTCAATGGCCATCTCAAAAGCAGCACCAGGGCTGCCCACCACAGGCATGCAGGGCCTCGCCAATATTTAAATGCCTGGGTCCGATGACTTTATTCAGACATCAACGTGAATTTAACTGCCAATTTCGGCAGTGATGGCCAGTGCCAGAGCCACCAGTGAAAGAGGCAGGAGGGCGCCTCCTGGTCCCAGAAGAAAACTTATGGTCTTTCCTTCCCCAAGCTTCCCTTCCCCCTTCTCTGAACACAATTGACTCCGGACACCTCTCGCCAACTTGCCTTAGGTCGGGGACCATTCCCTTAGGTCCCCGAACTAAGGTAAGTTGTTCCCGCTGGGTTCAGGCAGGAGTCCACGCTGCAACATAGTAACAAGGCCCAGCCATTAAAATTGGCCAAGCCTCGCTCCGATTGCTCCTTGGCCCGATCCCGCGCAAGGATAAAATCGCCCCCTACATCTTTCTTTAAACATTTGTTATAGTGCCTACCCTTCTGCATTCTCTGCTGTTTCTAGCACGGATGGTTCAAAGAATTTACCTGCTGAAGCTCCAGTGAACTATGCCAGGGAAGAAGTAGGTTGAGGTTTCTTTCTCCCAACTGACCCTTATGTTGAGTTCCCAATCTCAGCTGTGCTGTCACCAGCATGGTGGGCTCATCATCTTCCAAATAAAGCAAAGAAGAAATTTCTGTTTTCTACTACAGCATAATAGGAGGGAGAGTCATCCCCTGTCATACTCCTGCACTCTCAAATGGCTGTTTAAAAGTTGCATTGATAGATGCGTTGGGCCAGATCAGTTGCCCACTCTCTCGGATAAAGGACAGGACTTGCATTTATATAGCGCCTTTCACCCAAAGTGCTTTATAACCAATGGAGTACTTTTTGAAGTGTAATATTGGGAAACGTGTCAGCCAATTTGCACAAAGCAAACAACAATGGGATACGTGACCGGCGCTGTTCCCTGGAAGCTGCACTTCGTTCTACGCTGCCTGTTTCTTTTAATGCACGCTCCCTTTAAATTTCTGTGCATGTGTGGGATTTACACGGTAAAAGCCGGTGAATGGCCTGCACGGGATTTACACAGTAAAAGCCGGTGAATGGCCTGCGCGGGATTTACACGGTAAAAGCCGGTGAGCAGCCTGCGTGGGATTTACACGGTAAAAGCCGGTGAGCGGCCTGCACGGGATTTACACGGTAAAAGCCGGTGAATGGCCTGCGCGGGATTTACACGATAAAAGCCGGTGAGCGGCCTGCACGGGATTTACATGGTAAAAGCCAGTGAGCGGCCTGCGCGGGATTTACATGGTAAAAGCCGGTGAGCGGCCTGCGCGGGATTTACATGGTAAAAGCCGGTGAGCAGCCTGCACGGGATTTACATGGTAAAAGCCGGTGAATGGCCTGCGCGGGATTTACACGGTAAAAGCCGGTGAGCGGCCTGCACGGGATTTACACGGTAAAAGCCGGTGAGCGGCCTGCATTGGTTTAATGTCTCATCCGAAAGACAGCACCTCAAACAGTGCTGCTCTCCCTTAGCACTGTGCTGTAGTATCAGCCTAGATTATGTGCTCAAGTCTTTGGTGTGGGATACACAACCTTCTGACTCTAAACCACGGTTTCCTACATTACAATGGTGACTACACTTCAAAAGTACTTCATTGGCTGTAAAGCGCTTTGGGACATCCTGAGGTCATGAAAGGCGCTATAGAAATGCAAGTCTTTCAGCCAAGGCTGACTCATAGAATGCTGCTATGGTTTTAATGTTTCATTTGCCAGTATTCTCTAGCAATCTCCTCCCTTTCCCCGGCCCTCCTGAAGGTTTCCAATCCTTTCTGGGATACAGTCAGGCATCAGTTACTCTGGTACTTTGGCTACTTGGCCATTTTTCATGACCGCAAGTGTTTGCAGGCCATTATTTGATCAAAGCCTGACTGAGGCTGTCTTTACCCGACATCCAAATGTGCACTTTTAGCAGCAGGGGGTGGCTGGATAGTAGAAGCTTGAACTTGGGACACCGAGACACATTGCAGTGTCTCTACCACTCCCTGTATGATGTCAACCTCGATGAGGATTGCAGCAATGACAATTTATCAAGAGAAGAAATGTACAACAAAAAGCAAAGACATATCATGGAAAAAGACTGGTATTACGTGCAGAAAGCCTAATGACCTACTTGAGCATAACGGAGATTGTGAGGTTAAATCCTATATATTTACTATTCATATATTATTTCTCTTTATCTCCAAACCTCAATTTAATACCTAAAATGTGTTAATATCATGAGGATGAATTATCTAATTATCTATCAATAGTTCCTTTATTGCTGTAGATCTATTAATTATTAAGTAATTTTACTACATCTTCAATACCTGCCTGAACATACGAATATGAATGTGAAATATAGATATTCCGTTTGTGACTCTTTCTTTGGACTTTCCTGTAATATTATATTTTTCCTCCTGTGGCCCTAATATCCTGGCGTAAATTTTGAGACACAATGTGAAGACTCGGATCACTGTACATGTCGTTCATCAAATGAATTTGGCTTGTATCACATGTACGACCTGATATTCAGTGCCTTCTTTGCACTTGATCATTTTGTGATCTGAAAGCTGACTTGAAGATATCATGTGAGGTCATAGCTTTTTTTTAAAAAGCTGTATTTGTAAAAAGTGTTAAAATTCTGTGCCTCACAAATTTGTGCTTATAAATTGAATCCCAGACTTGGAAAGAACTGAGACTATAGGAAATGCATATAATCTAATAAATAAAAAAAGAAGACTTACATTTATGTAGCACCTTTCACGACCTCAGGGTGTATGAAAGCGCTTTACAGCCAATGAAGTACTTTTGAAGTGCAGTCACTGTTGCAATGTAGGAAACGCGGCAGCCAATCCGTGCACAGCAAGCTCCCACAAACAGCAATGTGACAATTGTCTTGTTTTGCACACTTTGTACAAAAATAAAAAACTGCAGGACAACGGAGTATTACAGTTTAAACTCTTTTATGAAGCATCAGGTCTGTGATCTCAATCATACAGCACAGTGTAGACAAGATGGAGTTAGGACCCCTTACAGATGCCTGCGAGCCAATGATAATTCAGTATGCAAATGTTACATCCCCTTACGCATTACTTTTAAACCTTTCTTCTACCTAATGTTCTCGGTAGCATAAACATATAAGTAAACTCAGCATTTAACTAGCGCTGAAAACATCTCAATGTTTCAATAACGATGTACAGTTTTTTTTTAGGGCAGCGATCCGCCTACACACTTTGACAGTTCACAAGTCAAGGATAACTCTAGGCTTGACCTCTCGTCCCGACCTTGTGTGGTATGGAACTGAGCATGCTCCTGAATCGGTCAATAAATCAGGTTCAGGTTTAGGTTCAGGTAAGTATGATGTGTTTTGTGTATTGCTCTGTTCATCACACTCTGTTGAACTGATCCTCTTGTCGGAATGACAGTGTTGTTCCTTGGTGTTCAGGAGGTGCCTGCGATTGCGGCGGTACACCTGTCCTTCTGGGGTGCGGACTTGATACGATCGCTCAGTGTCAGCTGGTTGGATGACGACTGCTGGCCTCCAGTAGTCATGCTCTTGGATTCTGACAGATTCTCCATTGTGCAGCGGCGGCAGTAGTCTAGCTGACCTGTCATAGTATCTCTTTTGGTGTTGCTGTCTCTGTACACGTTTTGCATGCACTTGCTTGCAGCTGACGATCTCTGGCTGCAGCTGCTGGTTGGTGCTTGGAACGATTGAGCGAAGTCTGCGGCTCATCAACAGCTGTGCTGGTGACTTGAAGTTGTCAACCAGAGTGTTGCGGTACTCAAGGAGACTAATGTAGGGGTCTCTTTTGTCCGCTTTGTCTTTGTCCATGAGTGTTTTTGCAATCTGGACAGTTTTTTCAGCAAGGTCATTACTTTGAGGGTAATGTGGGCTTGATGTGACATGTGTGAAATCCCATGCCTTGGCAAATGATTCGAACTCTTTTGATTTGTATTGGGGGCCATTGTCCGTGACTAAAGTCTCTACCATGCCATGCCTGGCAAAGGCTGCCTTTAGCTTGTGGATCACAGCTGCAGATGTGGTGCTGTGAAGCTTGTCCAGTTCAAAAAATCTACTGTAGTAATCAACAGTCACTATGTAGTCCTCGTTGTTCCATGTGAACAGATCCGTTGCCGCGACCTGCCAGGGCCTGTCTGGGAGACAGTGAGGTATCATGGGCTCTTTGACATTTGATGGGCAGCATTCTAGACAAATGGAACATTTTCCAACAATGTCCTCAATGTGTTTGCACATTCCAGGCCAAAACATAATGTCACGTGCTCTTTGTTTGCATTTTTCCATGCCCATATGTCCAGCATGAATTTTTGTCAACATCTCTTCTCTGAGACTGGTAGGAATGATGATTTTCTCCCCTTTGAAGATGATTCTGTTGATTTGTGACAGTTCATCTCTGCGGTTCCAGAATTCAGATATGCTCTGAGGGCATTTCCTCCTTTCCTCTGGCCATCCTTCATGTATGACTTTGCTCAGCAGTGTGAGTTGTGCATCTTTCTCTGTTTCTGCTCGGATCTCCTTCAGTTTTGAGTCACTCACAGGTAAGCTGTTGTATACCATATGCACATGCACATCCATGCCTTCACTGAGGCTGCTGTCCTGGTAGCTAAGAGACATTCTGGAGAGCATGTCTGCAACAGGAATGTATTTGCCTGGACGGTGAATGATTGTGAAGTCGTACTTCTGTAGCTGAAGGATCATTCTCTGTAGCCTTGGTGGGGCTGCGGCTAGTGGTTTCCTCATGATTGACTCGAGGGGCTTGTGGTCGGATTCCACAATGACTTGTTGGCCATAGACGTACTGGTGGAAACGCTTACATCCAAACAGAATTGCATATAGCTCTTTCTCGATTTGAGCATAGTTGATTTCACTGTCTGAGAGAGATCTGGAAGCATAGCCGATGGGCTTTCCTTCTTGTAGTAATACTGCACCTAGTCCGTACTTTGATGCGTCCACTTGTAGTCTGAGCTCTTTGTTGGGGTCGAAGTAGGCAAGAACTGGTCCTGGTTCTCTGGTGATTAGGTCTTCCATTTTCTGAAATGCTGTGTCATGTTGTTTGTTCCACAGGAACTCATTGGATTGTTTGAGCAACTGATGCATGGGTGCGTTGATTTCAGAGAGGCTGGGGGCAAACTTGGCTAAGTAGTTAACCATGCCTAGTACTGTCTCTAGCTCTGTGCAATTCTTCGGCGGCTCCATCTTCTTGATGGCGGAGATTTTCTCTGGATCCGGCTTAATGCCATCAGTTGAGAGGCGATGCCCGAAATAACTGATCTCGGTGGATCCGATTATGCTTTTCTCGGGGTTGAGCCAGATACCTTTCTCCCGTGATCTTTGTAGCATCGCACGGAGGTTCCTGTCATGTTCCTCTCTATTCCTGCCATAGATGAGGATGTCGTCTACAATTGCGACTACTCCGTCGAGGCCTTCATAGGTTTCGTCGATCTTCCGCTGGAATTCATCCTGAGCTGAGATAAGACCAAATGGTAAACGCAGAAATCGGTAGCGTCCAAATGGTGTGTTGAATGTTGTTAGCTCAGATGACTCTTCCGTGAGCTTGATAGTCCAGTATCCTGATCGTGCGTCCATTACACTGAAGTAACGTGCTCCTACTAGCTTGGGTGTGATGTTATCTAGCATTGGTAGAGGGTAGTGAGGGCATTTGATAGCCTTGTTCAAATCTCTGGTGTCGAGACAGACTCTGAGCTTGCCTGTACGTGGTTTCTCAACCACTACTAACTCGTTGACCCACTCTGTCGGTTCTGTTTCCCGGACAATGATTTCTGTATTCTCCATGCTCTGCAGCTCCTCCTTCAGGCGACTACGTAGAGCAAGGGTTATCCTTCTTGGTGGGCAAACCACAGGGGTTGCTGCTGGGTCAAGGTGAATAGTGCATTCACCTGGGAATAGTCCGATTCCTTTGAAAATGTCAGCAAACTTCTCCATGACTGTCTGCTTCTCAAGTGGTGCTGTTAATGATAGCACTAGCTTGATGAGGTCCATGTCTAAACATGCCTTTAGACCTAGCACTGGAGGTGCTTGAGTGTCAATAATGTAAAAGTCCAACATCATGTCGCTTTCTTTGTACTTGCATTTCATCACGCATGTGCCTTTTACAATGAGCTGCTCACCTCCATAGCCGGTCAGTCTGCGTGAGGTGGGCTGTAGCTCACACTCATCCTTCAAGCTGTGATACTCACTCAGAGGAATTACATTAACCTGAGATCCAGTGTCTAGTTTAAACTTAAGCTCTTTGCCCTGTTTTCCTATCTCAATATCGGCATAGGCTTGCTCAGTCCCTGAAATCTGTTTTTTCTGTGACACAGAATCAATAAACAGTTCCTCTGCATTTGGCTCTCTATCTGGCATTTGGCTGTCACTCACTGTGTGTACTGCTTTTCAGAAAACCAGCTTGCAAACTTTAGCAAAGTGGTTCCGTTTACCACATTTAGCATATTGCCTTCCTTTGGCGGGGCATTGCACCTTTTCCCCATGCATCTTGTTTTCACAATATCCGCAGTTTTTGAAGCGTTTTATGTCTGTGTCGCCCATTTTTAGAACTCTCTCTGTTCTTTCTGTTCTGAAACACGCTCTCTGGGCAGTGTTCTTTGGTGTGTGTCTATTAACTGCGTGCACTGTCTGTTCACTCGAGCTGCTCGTGGTGCCGGTTATGGTTTTCAACTGTGCTTGGGCTATCTCGTGCGATCTAGCTATGTCCATAGCTTTGTCCAGCGTAAGCCCAGACCCAACATTCAAAAGTTTCTCTCTCACTTTAGCTGAATGTATTCCAAACACGATGCGGTCTCTGACCATCTCATCATTATCTTCTGCATATTCACAGTCTTTTACCAATAGTTTTAACTCAGTCATGAACTGTTCAAATGACTCACTAGCTCCTTGTACTTTCTCCTGAAACTTGTACCTAGCGAATATCGTATTTGTCTTGGGCATCACATCAGATTCAAAACGGTCAAAATAACTTTTCAGTACCTTTGCTTCATCCGCGGTGAGAGACCATGGCCTAGAAATTGGGTTTTGGCTTAGCCAGGGCTTTAGCGCCGGAAATTAGTGCCGGCGCTAAGTCCCCTGCGCGCGCCAAAAATTCAGTGGCGCCGCGCCCAAACGGCTGCCGGCGCTACTGAAGGGTCTTAGCGCCTGGAAAAGGGCGCTAACTGCCGTTTCGCGCCGCAATTCCGGCGCTGCGGCACCCGATGCGGTGCGGCAGGCTGGGGAAGTGCAGGCCTCCTCCTTCCGTTAAGGAGGAGCTGCCTGCACCCGGCCGCGGCCCGCGCAAATCTCCTCAAAAATGAGCCCGGCACCTCGGACAAGTGCCGGGCTTGCATCTGTTCCGGGGGGGGGGGGGAGAAGTCCGGGGAGGGAGCTGCGGGCAGGCGGCCGGCGCCAAAGCGGCCGGCCGCCGCGCGACCTTAATGCGCCGGCGCTAACTTCAGCAAGGCACCTTTTACAGAACGTTGCTTGCGGCTGCCACGGGCGAGGCGGCCGCAACTCAATTTCGGAGTTCGGGCGGGTTACCACGGCAACCGGGATGCTGCGCACACCAATGACGTCATCGGTGCCGGCGCAGCGCTACCGGTGCAACGCCGCTTTAGGGCCCCACTCAATTTTTCAAATGGCCATAACTCTGGCGCTAGTCCCTCTAGCGCCTCAAAAGCGGCGCTAAGGCTAGTGAATTTCTAGGCCCATGTGTTAAAAATGCCTCTCCCTTTTTCTCCGATCCACAGGAGTAGCTAGCTGCATCTTTCTTCCTCCCCTTTGCTTTTCAACGGACCTGAGAACATTAACTCCACGTGTTGCTTGAACTTGCGCCATTCTCCAGGTAAGTTCAAAGATTCCCAATTCATTCGAGGTAAGGGAGCTCCAACGATGTCCATTTTCAATCCCTGTTCTGACACCATGTCTTGTTTTGCACACTTTGTACAAAAATAATAAATTGCAGGACAGCGGAGTATTGCAGTTTAAACTCTTTTATGAAGCATCAGGTCTGTGATCTCAATCATACAGCACAGTGTAGACAAGATGGAGTTAGGACCCCTTACAGATGCCTGCAGGCCAATGACAACTCAACATGAGATCACATGTGAATATAATAGGTATTCCTTACAGATGCCTGCGGGCCAATGATAATTCAGTATGCAAATGTTACAACAATGACCAGATAATCTGTTTTAGTGATGTTGATTGAGGGATAAATATTGGCCAGGACACTGGGTTAACTCCCCTGGATGCATCTTCCCAAGCATAAGTGAATTTTCAAATAAAAACAGAAAATGGATTTATGAAAGGGAAATCCTGTTTAACAAACCTATTGGAGTTCTTTGAGGATGTAACTAGTGGAGTAGACAAAGGGAAACCGGTAGATGTGGTGTATTTGGACTTTCAGAAGGCCTTCGATAAGGTCCCACACAAGAGGTTGGTGAACAAAGTTAGGGCACATGGAATTGGGAGTACAGGAAACTCTCGTTTAAACGGCACCTAAATATCTGGAATTCTCTATTAACCGTCAAAATTCTCGCTCCGAAAACAACACCTCAATAACCGGCAATGTTGCCGAGTCCGAGTCTCCCACGGTGGCTGAGTTAGTCAGTGGGGGTAGTTCTCCAAACTGCCACTACTCGGCTTCTTGCACTGTCGGAAGTTGGAACACCTCAAAAACCCTGTAACAGGAGTCTGACTCTCCCGCGCTGCTGGTAGTCTCTTCTGATCTGCCATTTTACAGGGGTACTGTGTGTCTCCCACGCTGCTGGTAGTCATTGCATTGCATTATGGAAATCCCAAAAGTTGGTCCAAGCAAAAGGAAGAGAGTGGTGTTAACTTTAAAACAGAAAATCAACCTATTCCAACAACTACAAAGGGGAGAGAAGCATATCAACATTATGAATGAATTCAAAATCGGTTCGTCGACAATCTACGACATCAAATCGCAGAAGGATAAGCTGCTCAAGTTTTATTCAAGCTTGGAGACATCTAAGAGTGTAGAGAAATGGCGTACGCTTTGTTGTGTATGTGCCTTTAAGAGAAGAACTGATTCTATACTGCAGTACCAGCAGTGACCACCCCGTATATAAAGCCATAGCAGGCTTCTGTATTTCAGTCTTGAATTACTCCCTGTTCAGTAAATATCTGTTTTATTGTTCTCCTGCAGTCTGAGTATTATTGATCCTCGGACATTACACTGGCGACAGGCAGGTTTGAACTCACCTGCAGTACTGCATCACCTCACGGGGATCTTTTCCCTGAAGAGAAGCTTCTTGGAGGTCGAAGTCAGAACGGCGGGCGTCGCCCGTGGGCAACCGCCCAGGGATCCATCGGAGAGGTGCAGGGGAGGCTGTGGAGAGCTAGGCGTGGCTCCCCAGTCGAGGTGTTCCAGTAAGTCGTGCTGGTAGCAGGTAGTGCGCTGACCCTTCCGGACTGCGGCGGGCTCGGGCTCGATCGAGCGGCACTGCAAAGGGGCCGTGCAGCGTCGTCGGGAGGAAGAGAGAGAGAGAGGGTGGAGCGCACAGGGCGCGGTTGGTGGTCAAGAACAGGGCAGCGTGGAGAGGATAGAACGCGGGGAAGGAAAAGTGAGATGCGCCGAAGCCGCGGGTCGCCGCCATTACCCTGTAGAATGCTAGGAGCAGCGTGGCAGCAAGGGGAAGAAGGAAAAGCGCGGGAGGCGCCATTTTATTCCATTGGGAAGAAGGAAAAGCGCGGGAGGCGCCATTTTAATCCATTGGGGAAGAAGAAAAAGCACGGGAGGCACCATTATAAATCACCCAAGATGCCGAAGAGTGGCAGTATCACTGCTTTCGACAACGAGGTAGAAGACTGGACCACGTATGTGGAAAGAATTGAAGTGTACTGCAATGCCAATGAGGTGGCCAATGGAAAGAAGGCGTCGGTATTATTAAATTTGATGGGCGCGAGAACGTACGGCCTATTGCGGAATTTAATTACCCCAGCTAAACTATTCGAGAAAAGTTTTGAAGACAGTGTTAATATCTTACAGGAACACCTAAACCCTACACCGTTGCTAATAGCAGAAAGATTCAAGTTCCATAAAAGAAACCAGCACAAAGATGAGAACAATGCTGACTATCTTACGGAACTACGCAAGTTATCGAAGCACTGCCAGTTTGGAGCAGGACTGGCGGACACCTTGCGGGATAAGTTTGTCTGCGGACTTCAGAGTGAAGGAACCCAGAAACGACTACTTTTGGAAAAGGACCTGACGCTAGAACAGGCTTTCAGCGTGGCAGTATCCTACGAAGCAGCAGCATGGGGAGCTGGGGAAATACAACAGAAACCATAGGAATACAGCACTAACGAAATGGCGTATGGAGCAGAAAAGTGCTATCGCTGCGGCAGAACAACCCATGATCAGAAGGACTGCTGGGTTAAGGACAAAGTATGCAGGCAATGTGGGAAAATGGGACACATAGCAAGAGTCTGCAGGTCGGGAAAGAAAACCAACACTAAAAGAACTACTAAGGAAAAGTACAAGAAAGTAAAGAGATTGACAGACAGTAGTTCGGAAGATCAGGAGAGTGATAAGGACTCCGGGAGCAGGAGACTAAGTTGTCTAAAGTTACACAACGTGATCGCAAAGGAGGATCACCAAACCATTTGGGTCACCCTCATGATAGCAGGGTCCCCAGTAAAGATGGAATTGGACACAGGATCAGCCCTAACTGTCATGAATCGACGAGACTATGAGCGGCTATTCTCACACATACCCTTGAAGGACACGTCCATTGTATTGAAGACATACACGGGGCAAAAAGTCTACCCCAGAGGAAAAATAAGGGTGCCAGTTGAATACAACGGCAAGGAAACACAGAAACTGTATCTATATATACTACCAGATGGAGGACCACCATTATTGGGACGTGAATGGATCCGAAAAATACAATTGGATTGGCATTCCATTCAGGCGCTAACTGTGACTGATAAAAAGGATGATGACGTCACACCTGGGCGACTGTCAAAAATTCTAACTGACGCGAAAGAGGTGTTCCAACAAGGACTTGGGACTCTAAAAGGAGTAACGGCAACGATAAAAATCGAAGATAACGCAAACCCAAAATTTTTTAAGGCCAGACCGGTACCTTACGCGATCCGCCCAGCCGTTGAAGCAGAGCTGGAGAGTCTGGAGCGTTCGGGTGTGCTGTCCAAGGTGGACTGGAGCGAGTGGGCCACACCCATCATTCCTGTAATGAAGAAATCATTGAGCAGCACGCCTGGGGAGCCGAAGAAGGTTCGCATCTGTGGGGACTTCAAGGTAACTGTGAACCCAGTCCTGCACACAGTACCTTATCCACTTCCACGGAGAGAAGATATTTTCGCCTCACTATCTGGAGGGAAACGCTTTACAAAGATTGATCTGGCCCAAGCGTATCTACAAATGGAGGTAGAAGAAGCGTCTAGGAAATACCTCATGATAAACACTCACAAAGGCCTTTACCAGTACAATCGACTGGTATTCGGGGTAGCATCAGCCCCGGCTATTTGGCAGAGGGCGATGGAACAAGTCCTGCAAGCGATCCCGGGGACCCAGTGTTATTTGGACGACATCCTGGTTACGGGCGAAAATGACAGTGAACACCTTGCCAACCTGGAGCAGGTGCTCACAAGATTAAAGGAATATGGGCTACGAGCCAACCACCCCAAATGCGAGTTCTTCAGGAGACAAATCTCGTATTGTGGCCACATGCTAGATGAGGAAGGGTTGCATAAGTTGCCAGACAAGATTGAGGCTGTAGTCAAGGCTCCAGCCCCGGAAAATGTGTCGCAACTGAGGTCGTTCCTTGGGTTGGTGAACTACTACCATAAGTTCTTGCCGAATTTATCCACAATTCTGCACCCACTGAACGCCCTACTGCAAACTGGAGTAAAATGGAAATGGAATGATGAGTGTAAGCGTGCCTTTCAGAAATGTAAATGCCTAATCACTTCAAAAGAAGTATTGGCCCACTACAATCCAACACTACCGATTCGGTTAGCATGTGATGCATCTCCCTACGGCATCGGAGCGGTGCTGTCACACAAATTCCTTGACGGTTCAGAGAGGCCAATAGCCTTTGCGTCGCACTCGTTAACCTCAGCCGAGAAGTTCAATCACTATCTGCACGGGCAGAAATTCACCTTACTGACTGATCATCAGCCCCTGGTCTCCATTTTTAACCCAAAGAAGGGCATTCCAGTAATGACGGCGCAATGGCTGCAAAGATGGTCCCTTTTTCTAGGGGCACATCAGTACGACATAGAGTACAAGGGTACGAAACAGCATGGAAACGCTGATGGGCTGTCGCGCCTACCGTTGCCTATGGTAGAGGAAGCACCTGCAGTGGACCCAGTTGAGATATTCCATGCGACCATAGTCGAATGTCTACCTGTTACAAACTCAAGTATTGAGAAGGAAACCTGAAATGACCCGACACTCTCTCGGGTCTATGATTTGACGGTGAAGGGATGGCCAGCACATGGCGACTCACTGTTGCCAGCATTCTCGCCAAGGAGAGAACAGCTGTCAGTGTGCCGGGGGACCTTGATGTGTGGATCCCGAGTGGTAATTCCACCCAAGTTGAGAGATAGAGTGCTCAATGAGCTTCATGAGGGTCATCTGGGAGGGGTAAAAATGAAGAGCCTAGCCAGGGCGTTTGTGTGGTGGCCGGGAATCGATAAAGAAATCAAGGATATGACCAAGAGAGGCACAGGATGCCAGAAGGTCCAAAACGCTCCACCACCAGCCCCACTACATCCATGGGAGTGGCCCTCATCTCCATGGCAACAGGTACACATTGATTTTGCTGGTCCATTTATGGACTCAATGTTCCTAATTGTTGTGGACGCCCATTCGAAATGGCCAGAGGTCATCAAAATGTCCTCCACCACCACGGAGAAAACTATTGCAGTCCTATGGACCATCTTCGCCAGGAATGGCTTGCCAGAACAGATTTGCTCCGACAATGGGCCACAGTTTGTGTCAGAGGATTTCCGGAGGTTTCTGAGGAATAATGGGGTGAAGCATTACACATCTGCCCCATATCATCCAGCCACAAATGGATTGGCTGAGAGGTTTGTTCAGACCTTTAAAAAGGCCATAAAAGCAATGCATAATGACGACATACCACTACAACACAAGGTGGATAATTTCTTGTTTGCTTACCGGAATGCGACACATGCAGTCACCAAACAAGCTCCAGCCATAATGTTCTTCAACCGAAGGCTAAGATGTCACCTGGATTTGCTCAAACCAAACATAAGACGAGATGTTGAGGATAAGCAATTCCAGCACATAAATGAGAAGCCAACCAGGAGCTTCAAGATAGGGCAACCAGTCTTGGCCCGCGTCTACCGAACAGAAAAATGGCAGCCAGTAACGATATGCACACAGCAGGGATCACTAATGTACATAGTGGACATTGGAGAGAGCATCGTGAGACGCCATGCTGACCAGATTCTAGAGTCACAGGAACAAGCCAAACCCATATCACGAGCAGGTGCACCTGGTAATCAACCCGAAGTACAGATTGCGTCTACCTCAGAAGCAGTGGTATTGGAAGCTGACGAACCAACCAATGACAATGAGCCAGAATCAACTACGCCGCAAGAACAGGATACTCGAGAAAGGCGCTATCCAGTCAGGATCAGGAAGCCTCCTCAAAGACTGAACTTATAAATGATTATTTCAGTTGATGTATATAGTACAGAGAAAATTGTAATTGTAATTAGTTATTATTTAGTTGTTAAATGAATGTTATGTACTGTTTATCTAAAAGGGGAGGAATTGTTGTGTATGTACCTTTAAGAGAAGAACTGATTCTATACTGCAGTACCAGCAGTGACCACCCCTGTATATAAAGCCATAGCAGGCTTCTGTGTTTCAGTCTTGAATTACTCCCTGTTCAGTAAATACCTGTTTTATTGTTCTCCTGCAGTCTGAGTATTATTGATCCTCGGACATTACACGCTTCATAAGCCTAAGCTTGAAGAGCTGGACACCGTGCTTTATGAGTGGTTTTCTCTTAAGCGCTCAGAGGGTGTTCCACTTTTCGGACCCATGCTAATCGAGAAAGTGAAGGATTTCTACGTAAAGATGGAGCTCACTGACAGGTGTGCTTTCTCTGAGGGATAGCTAACGTGCTTCAAGTTATGGCACGGAATATGATGACTCGATATTTCCGGGGAGAAGAAATCAGCTGATCACGACGCCGCAGAAGAATACTGCGATTATTTCAATCGGATTGTGCAGCAACATGATTTGTCGCCAGCAAAGATATACAATGCCGATGAAACTGGCTTATTTTGGAGGCTTTTGGCAGAATCAACGCTTGCTGGGGCTAGTGAGGCTAATGCTTCAGGTTACAAGAAAAATAAAGATCGTGTAACTGTGCTAACCTGTGCAAACGCTGCTGGATCACACCGGGTTAAACTTCTTGTCATTGGGAAGTATAAAAATCCCCGTGCATTTAAAAATGTGAGGCACTTACCTGTTGAGTACAAAGCTCAAAGAAATGCTTGGATGGATAAGGAAATCTTTTCGAATTGGTTCCATCATATTTTTGTTCCGTCTGTGAGGGAACATTTCCGTAGAATAGGGAAACCTGAAGATAGCAAATGCATTTTATTGCTTGATAATTGTAGAGCCCATCCGCATGAATCCGAGTTGGTTTCGGGAAATATTTTCACCATTTATTTGCCACCAAATGTAACTTCTCTCATACAACCCATGGACCAGGGCGTTATCCCAAATCTCAAGTGTCATTACAAGAAAGACTTCCTACGTAAACTGATAAGCCAAGATGACAATATTCACGCATTTCAGAAGGAATACAATCTTAAAGATGCCATCTTTAATGCTGCATGTTCCTGGAACTTGGTGAAAGGTCGCACTTTGAGACAAGCCTGGCGCAAATTGTGGCCTTCTGTAATGTTTGCTGAAGGTTCTTCTTCAGAGGAGGAATTTCATGGGTTCAATGTTCATCCCAAGAGGAGTACAGTAATGGAAATGGCTGGCATGGTGAAAAATGTACACCCAGCAAACCCTCTACGTCACCTCAGTGAAAGTGATATTGAGCAGTGCGTTGATGCAGATAGAGAAGTTGCTGTTGTGCATATGCTAAGTGATGATGAAATAATTGAGAATGTTTTGAATCCAAAGAAAGAAAAGGAAAGTGAGATGGAAAGCGAAGAGGATGAGATTTCAGAAGAGAAGAAGATCTCTTGGGCTAAAGCTGCAGAAGGATTTGCTTTATTCCTCAAATTTGCTGAAAGGCATCCTTGCTACTCTGCCCAAGAAGTTATGCACCTCCATATTCTGCATTCCTCCTTTCTACAAAAAAGGCAAGAGTCCACTAAGCAAGCAGATATCCGGGACATGTTTAGGAAAGCTTCCAAAAGAGTTGAAGCAATGGAAGTGCCTGAAGAATCTGTTGAAGTGCATGATCCTGATGACCCAGCTGGCATGGATACTCCTGATAAGCCAGCTGACTTGGAATAAGTGTACAGTTGTTTATAAGTTTTGTTTTACTGTTAAGTAATTAAAGAGTTATGGATTACCCTCAACTGGCAGTACTGTACTTAATCAAGCATCTTCCACCATCCATTTAACACAGCATTCTGTAGGTGAGTACCCAATTACTGTATACTGCACATTTCTTGATTGTTTTATATTTCTTTGTTAAAAATAGCCTTGGTAGATAAACCTCTCCGTCATCCAGAATTTTTGATCAACCGGCAACACGCCGGTCCCGTCGGTGTCAGATACCAAAGAGTTTCCTGTAATATACTAGCATGGATTGAGAATTGGTTAGCAGACAAAAAACAAAGAGTAGGGATAAACGGGTCTTTTTCAGGATGGCAGGCTGTGACTAGTGGGGTACCGCAAGGATCGGTGCTTGGGCCCCAGCTATTCACAATCTATATCAATGATTTGGATAAGGGGACTAAATGTAACATTTCTAAATTTTCTGATGATACAAAGCTAGGTGGCAGTGTCAGTTGTGAAGAGGCTTGAAGGGGATCTCGACAGGCTCAGTGAGTGGGTGAGAACATGGCAGATGGAATATAATGTGGATAAATGTGAAGTTATCCACTTTGGTAGAAAAAACAGAAAGGCAGAGTATTTCCTAAATGGTGAAAGATTGGGGAATGCAGATGCTCAAAGGGACCTGGGTGTCCTTGTACATGAGTCACTGAAAGTGAATGTGCAGGTGCAGCAAGCCATTAGAAAGCCAAATGGTATGCTGGCCTTCATTACAAGAGGATTTGAGTACAAGAATAAAGAAGTCTTACTCCAATTATATAGGGCCTTGGTGAGACCACACTTGGAGTACTGTGTACAATTTTGGTCTGCTTACCTAAGGAAGGATATACTTGCCATAGAGGGAGTGCAACGAAGGTTCACGAGATTGATTCCTGGGATGGCGAGATTGTCGTATGAGAAGAGATTGAGTAAGCTAGGCCTGTATTCTCTTGAATTCAGAAGAGTGAGAGGGGATCTCATTGAAGCACACAAAATTATCACAGGGCTTGACAGGATGGGTGCTGGGAGAATGTTTCCCTTGGCTGGGGAGTCTAGAACCAGGGGCCACAGCCTCAGGATAAAGGGTAAGCCATTCAGGACTGAGATTAGAAGAAATTTCTTCTAGCAGAGGGCAGCGAATCTTTGGAATTCTCTACCCCAAAGGGCTGTGGAGGTTCAGTCATTGGGTATATTCAAAACAGAAGTCAATAGATTTCTGACTAGTAAGGGCATCAAAGGATATGGCGATAGGGCCGGTGAATGGAGTTGAGGCAGAAGATCAGCCATGATCTCATTGAATGGCGGAGCAGGCTCGATGGGCCGAATGGCCTACTCCTGCTCTTATTTCTTATGTTCTTATGCTGGAAGCACTCAGTGGGTCAGGCAGCATATGTGAAGTTAGTGGGAGCAATTTTAACCTAACCCGTCCATCGTTAAACTGATGGGATCGGGTGCAATGTAGGTTTTACACCCAATCTGATTTTACTCTCCATTGAAGTCAGTGGAGAGTAATATTGGGCGGGGTGTAAAACCGGCGTTCCACCCAATCCCGCAGGTTTCTCACCCGTTGAGTTGTTTCAGGTCAATGACATTTCATCAGAATCCCTCTGATGGCAGGTCTCTTTGTCTTTCTACAGGTGCTGCCTGACCTGCTAGGTGTTTCCGGCATTTTCTGTTTTCAATTCAGAATTCCAGCATCTACAATATTTTTCTTTTGTTTTACAATTTAATTCTAATGTTTTGCTCCCCATGAGCAATTTTACACGCAGGGTTCAGATTTTGTGTCCAAAACCTCTGCCTAATGCAGTACCACAGAATGTTTTTTGCACTGGGCTCCCGAGGTGAAGGGCTGTCAAAAGCTCCAATACTTAAATCTGCTGTAGTTATTATCTGCTGCTTGCACCTCCTCTTGTCTTAACTGGCCAGCTCTGAGACATTTTCAGAATAATCACTAAGGCACAATGACATTTAAAAAAAATGACAACCTTGAATTAGCCATCATGTACAATAAAACTCATGTTGCTGGCAGTGAAGAGCACATTTGTGTGGGAGATGAGATAAATTTAGTGTTTCAATTTTCAGGGAAGAAACAAGAAATGATTTTATCACCAGGTCTGTTGAAATTGAAAAGAAAATGGAGAAGGTTGTGATTTGATTACATTTGCTGCCATTGCCCTTCACCTCTTTCGTTCACCTACTTTGCAATTCAGTTCAGTGAGAAATTCTTCCGATGTTGTTTATCACTGAGCAGATTATTAATGATTCAACTCACTGGCAACTGAAGGACTCAGTTTAGCTTTCCAAATGTGTGTGTTTTTTGTCCTTCAATATCTACAAGAATACTTGTGAATGTATTAATAAAGTAGAATTAGAGAGGATAAAGATACTGAAATAAGACTTGCATTTATGTCTTAAGGGAATTGGATAAACACTTGAAAGGGTTAAATTTGTAGGGCTATGGGGAAAGAGCAGGGGATTGGGATTTTTTTTTATTCGTTCCTGGGATGTGGGCATCGCTGGCAAGACCAGCATTTGTACATAACATAAACCAAACTGAGCATCGGTGAGCAGGTTATTGGTGAGTAAGTGCTGCTTGATAGCACTGTCGATGACACCTTCCATCATTTTGCTGATGATTGAGAGGGCAGTAATTGGCTGGATTGGGTTTGTCCTGCATTTTTTTTGTGGACAGGACATACCTGGGCAGTTTTCCACATTGTTGGGTAGATGCCAGTGTTGTAGCTGTACTGGAACGGCTTGGCTAGAGGCGCGATTAGTTCTGAAGCACAAGTATTCAGCATGCCAGCCGGGATGTTGTCAGGGCCCATTGCCTTTGCTGTATCCAGTGCGAACAGCTGTTTCTTGATATCACGTGGAGTAAATCGAATTGGCTTAAGACTGGCTCTGTGATGGTGATGACCTCGGGAGGAGGCCGAGATGGATCATCCACTTGGCACTTCTGGCTGAAGATGGTTGCAAACACTTCAGCCTTTGCTTTTGCACTCATTGAGGATATGGATGTTCATGGAGCCTCCTCCTGCCGTTAGTTGTTTAATTGTCCACCACCATTCACGACTGGATGGGGCAGGACTGCAGGATTAAGCAGCATGATGGGCCGAATGGCCTCCTTCTGTGCTGTATGATTCTATGATTTATATACAAGTGCCTTAACATAAGAACATAAGAACATAAGAAATAGGAGCAGGAGTAGGCCAATCGGCCCCTCGAGCCTGCTCCACCATTCAATAAGATCATGGCTGATCTGATCCTAACCTCAAATCTTCTATCACTGTGCATCCACCCGAACCCATGTGATCTCCCGGGAGAGGCGAAAAACCAGATAAAGACCCAATGGCCAATTTGGGAGAAAAAAATCTGGGAAATTCCTCTCCGACCCATCTAGGCGATCGAAATTCTTCCAGGAGATCACTCTGTCCCTATATTTTCTACAGTACTTACCTTCTGTAAAGGCGATCTCCACCCCAGCCAGGAACAGGAATAAAACCATCTCCTGAAATCTAACACAGAATTAGAACACAGTAGGAGCAGAACCAGGCTACACGGCCCCTGGGCCCACTCCACCACCCACAGGGCCATGACCATTCCGAACCTAGACTCATGTCCAATTTCCTGCCCGATCCCCGTAACCCTTAATTCCCTTTACTTCTAGGAAACTATCTATTTCTGTTTTAAATTTATTTAATGATGTAGCTTCCACAGCTTTCTGGGGCAGCAAATTCCACAAACCTACCACCCTCTGAGTGAAGAAGTTTCTCCTCATCTCAGTTTTGAAAGAGCAGCCCCTTATTTTAAGATTATGCCCCCTAGTTCTAGTTTCACCCATCATTGGGAACATCCTCATCGCATCCACCCGATCAAGCCCCTTCACAATCTTATATGTTTCAATAAGATCGCCTCTCATTCTTCTGAACCCCAATGAGTAGAGTCCCAATCTACTCAACCTCTCCTCATATGACCACACCCTCATCCCCGGGATTAACCGAGTGAACCTTCTTTGTACTGACTCAAGAGCAAGTATGTCTTTTCTTAAGTATGGACACCAAAACTGTATGCAGTATTCCAGGTGCGGTCTCACCAATACCTTGTACAACTGCAGCAATACCTCCCTGTTTTTATATTCCATCCCCCTAGCAATAAAAGCCAACATTCCATTGGCCTTCTTGATCACTTGCTGCACCTGCATACTAACTTTTTGAGTTTCGTGCACCAGGACCCCCAGATCCCTTTGTACTACAGTACTTTCCAGTTTCTTGCCATTAAGATAACAACTTGCTCTATGATTTTTCCTGCCAAAGTGCATAACCTCACACTTTCCAGTATTGTATTCCATCTGCCAAATCTCTGCCCACTTACTTAGCCTGTCTATGTCCCTTTGCAGGTTTTTTATGTCCTCCTCACTCACTACTTTCCGTCCCATCTTTGTATCATCTGCAAACTTTGATATGTTACACTCGGTCCCCTCCTCCAAATCGTTAATATAGATTGTAAAGAGTTGGGGACCCAGCACTGACCCCTGCGGAACACCACTAGTTACTGGTTGCCAATCTGAGAACGAACCATTTATCCCAACTCTCTGCTTTCTGTTAGAGAGCCAATCCTCCACCCACGCCAGAATATTACCCCCAATCCCATGATTTTTTATCTTGAGCAATAATCTTTTGTGTGGCACCTTGTCAAATGCCTTTTGGAAGTCTAAATACACTACGTCCACTGGTTCCCCTTTATCCACCCTGTATGTTACTTCCTCAAAAAACTCCAGCAAATTTGTCAAACATGACTTCCCCTTCATGAAACCATGCTGAGTTTGTCCTATTAAATTATGTTTATCCAAATGTCCCGTTACTGTCTCCTTAATAATGGACTCTAACATTTTACCAACCACAGATGTTAGGCTAACAGGTCTATAGTTTCCAGCCTTCTGCCTACTACCCTTTTTAAATAAGGGTGTTACATTAGCAGTTTTCCAATCTGCCGGGACCTTTGCTGAGTCCAGTGAGTTTTGGAAAATTATTACCAATGCATCCACAATCCCTACCGCTACTTCCCTCAAGACCCTAGGATGCAAGCCATCAGGTCCAGGGGATTTATCTGCCTTGAGTCCCATTATTTTACCAAGTACCACTTCCTTAGTGATTTTAATCGTATTTAGTTCCTCCCCCCCTAGAGCCCCCTGTTTGTCCAGTGTTGGGATATTCTTAGTGTCCTCTACTATAAAGACTGATACAAAATAATTGTTCAGTGTTTTTGCCATCTCCATGTTTCCCACCATTAATTTCCCAGTCTCATCCTCTAAGGGACCAACATTTACTTTAGCCACCTTTTTACTTTTTATATAACTATAGAAACTTTTACTGTCTGTTTTTATATTTTTTGCTAATTTACTTTCATAATCTATCTTCCCTTTCTTAATCAATCTTTTAGTTATTTTTTGCTATCTTTTAAAGACTTCCCAATCTTCCATCCTCCCACTAGATTTGTCTACCTTATATGCCCTTGTTTTTAGTCGGATACTATCCTTAATTACTTTACTTAACCACGGATGGCTATCTTTTCTTTTACACCCTTTTTTCCTCAGTGGAATATATATTTTTTGGAAGTTGTAAAATAACTCCTTAAATGTACACCACTGATCATGTACCATCTTACCCTTTAATCTATTTTCCCAGTCCACTCTAATCAATTCCGCTCTCATACCTTCATAGTCTCCTTTATTCAAGCTCAGCACGCTTGTTTGAGATCCAACCGTCTCACCCTCTAATTGAATATGGAACTCAACCATGTTATGGTCCCTCATTCCAAGGGGATCCTTTACTAGGACATTTTTAATTAATCCTGTCTCATTACACAGGACCAAATCTAAGGGTGCTTGCCCCCTGGTTGGTTCAGTTACATACTGCTCAAGAAACCTATCCCTAATACACTCAATGAACTCATCCTCAAGGCTGCTCTGCCCAATTTGATTTGTCCAGTTAATATGATAATTAAAATCCCCCATAATTATAGCTGTTCCCTTATTACAAGCCTCAACTATTTCCTGATTAATACTCTGTCCAACAGAGTTGCAACTGTTCGGAGGCCTATAGACTACACCCACTAGTGTTTTTTTCCCCTTATTATTCCTTATCTCCACCCAAACTGTTTCACTATCCTGCTCCTTTGACCCAATATCATTTCCCTGTATTAGTGATTCCTTCCTTTATTAACATAGCCACCCCACCTCCTCTCCCTTCCTGCCTGTCCTTCCTGATTGTTAAATAACCTGGTATGTTTAATTCCCAGTCATGGTCACCCTGCAGCCATGTTTCTGTAATGGCCACAAGATCATACCCATATGTCGTTATTTGTGCCGTTAACTCATTCATTTTTTTACGAATGCTACGTGTATTCAGATAAAGAACTTTCAAATATGTTTTGTAACACTTAGTTCCTGTTTTTTCCCTTTTTAGTACTTTACTTTTTGCTCCATACCTTCTGTCCCTTCCTGACACATTCTGTTTTTTAATTTCCCCACTGCTACCTAAGTCTATGACCTTCTCTGTTGTCATTTCTATTATTTGCTCTCTAGAAACCTCCCCCCCACTAATTAGTTTAAAGCCCTCTCTACAGCCCTAGTTATATGATTCGCCAGGACTCTAGTCCCAGCACTGGCCAAGTGGAGTCCGTCCCAATGGAACAGCTCCCTCCTGTCCCAGTATTGGTGCCAGTGTCCCAAGAAGCAAAACCCATTTCTCCCACACCAGTCTTTGAGCCACGCATTTAACTCTTTAATTTTATTTATCGCCAGCAAAATGCCTTCAAGCATTTAATACAACAAATTACTTTAGCCGTGAAAGTAAGCCAATAATGCTGCCATTCTACTTATTTCGGAGCTCGTTTAAGCTTTTGCACTCGCTTTACATCAAGTTTAGCGCAGTACAAAGTGGTGTTGGTTTTGCAACAATGCTAAACTCGAAGTGCAAAGCTATCAATCCAGAATGTATGCAAGTTTGTTTATTCCTGGACAAATAGTAATTGGCATGTTAAAGTGGGGATTGTCATCAGGCAAAGTGCCGTCAAGTCAATTATTTATGGCCAAGCATGAGAAGGAGATTGTTTTTACCCCACAACACACCTGGTCCGTTAAATTCCCCAGCCTGAGTGTCCCACACAATCATTCAGGTGTTGTGTACAAATTTGATCTCTCCATCCTTTATCTGTATCTCCGGGCCAAACCATGAGCTCAACATCTTGCAAGAACAGTTTTCATCGATCCTGTGATACTCTGGTCATACCGCATGTGTCTACCTTTACCTTAATGCCATCAAGATACATGATTCATGCTAAAAAAAAATTAAATCTTTCTTTTTTTCTTTACTTGTCCCATTACCATCCCCTTTCGCCTTGCACCATCATCCCTTTTGTCATTTAATCTCTCCTACCTTCCACCCTATCACAGACCTTCACTTTTGTTCTTTCCTCTCCTCTGCCCTTTTCCTGCCTCTGTACTTGCTTAAAACCTGTTACGTCTCTAACTATTTTCAGTTTTGATGAAAGTTCATCGACCTGATACATTAACCCTGTTTCTCCTTCCACGGATGCTGCCTGACCTGCTGAGTGTTTCCAGCATTTTCAATTTTTATTTCAAATTTCCAGCATCCGCAGTATTTTGCTTTTGTACAAGTCATTTGATTGTGAATGAGCCTGTCACAATTAATGAAAGGTTTCTGTGCTAACATGCTTCCAAGCCTGATTTTGTTCATTGTGCAAAAAAGTATATTTTTCAAGATATAAAATGGCTCCAAGGGTGTGGCGCTAAATTAACTCATTTATACAATTTAAGATGAGACTTCAGATACGAGATTCACACATTAAAAAAAAATAGTTATCATCTATTTCTGAAATAGTCTTTTCAGTTTTCTACATGAGCTCAAGACCTTGCACAATCAACAGTTTACATCGATTCTGTGATACTCTGGTCACACTGCATGCATCTAACTTTACTTGGATGCCATCAAGTACACGTTTTGGTTTGGTCCGGAGATACAGTGCAAAGGATGGAGAGATCAAATTCTGCTGAGCTCCCTAGGGTGAAGTGAATGGAATTCAGTTCGCTGTATAAATTTCGTAGGACATTTTGTTGTGTTCTACATCCCAGTCTGTCGTATTCTCTGTTACAAGGCTTGATAAAGAGGCTAGATAAAGAAATGCCAGTCGACTTAAATAATGCCATGAGGATTATGTGATACAAATCTAATAAATGCTGCAATTTTTTGAGTCTTGTACTGTTTTAATATGCTTGAGAAGCCATACCTGATATTTCTCTTGAAAGCCAATTTCTGAGTTGGTCAATGTAATTTTCCTCCTTCTCAGTCAGAGAACTTTTGGCTATTTTGACTGCTAATCATAGGCCAAATAGCCATCTTGAAAATTTCTATCGTACCTGAGCCAGTGCTAATGCCTCTTCCCAACCATTACCAGTGTCAGAGCTATCTGTTCATTCCCTGTATCCGTTAACACTTTTTTTTACATTAATCTAATTTCCTCTTAAATGGTGTGCTTTGCTCAGTTTCAGTTGCCACTTGTGGTAATGCATTCCATTTCCTAGTAAGCCCTTTTGTGAGAAAATTCCTTCTGTCCTCCCCTTTCAGCTCCTAGTAATTGTGGCTTAACAAATAGAGATTTTGGCTTTTAGCTAATGACCCAGGCTTAAAATACATCAAAATAATGACATCCATCTTTATTCTATGATTAGTCTCTTCGCATCATGAATCATCATCAAAATCCTCCCGTCTTCATTTCTAAAACTGTACCATGTTTTTGTATTATAAATCATAGAGAGGATGGACTTTTTCTATTTTAAAAGCTTTTGACAAATTTCAGAAGCATTAAGGTGGTGTGTTGCAACAAATCACATCTTTATTTCTGGAAATTACAGGTTTACGCTCAGTTTATCCATCTTCATTTATAAAAGATTTTAGTCTTTAGAGTGTGGACCAGAATTGTGTCAACTGCCTTATTGGTAAGGGTTCCTCTATAGACATCCAGGGCATGCCTCAATCAGGCATTAGGCCTCATAGTCACATACACAAAAGGGCCTTCTTGTTGAACGAGGCCCCTTGGGTCGGAGCGATCATAATATGATCGAATTCTTCATTAAGATGGAGAATGAAGTAGTTGACTCAGAGACTAGGGTCCTGAATTTAAATAAAGGAAACTACGATGGTCTGAGGCGCGAATTGGGTAGGATTGATTGGGGAATGGCACTCAAAGGGTTAACGGTGGATAGGCAATGGCAAACATTCAAAGACCGCATGGATGAACTACAGAATTTGTTCATCCCAGTTTGGCATAAAAATAAAACAAAAAAGGTGACTCAACTGTGGCTAACAAGGGAAATTAGGGATAGCATAAGATCCAAGGAGAGGACATATAAATTGGCCAGAAAAAGCAGTAATCCAGAGGATTGGGAGCAGTTTAGGATTCAACAAAGGAGGACAAAGGGATTAATTAAGAAAGGGAAAATAGAATATGAGAGTAAGTTTTCAGGGAACATAAAAACTGGCTGTAAAAGCTTTTATAGATATGTGAAGAGAAAAAGATTGGTGAAGTCAAGCATAGGTCCCTTGCAATCAGAATCAGGGGAATTTATAATGGGGAACAAAGAAATGGCAGACCAATTAAATACATATTTTGGTTCTGTCTTCACAAAGGAGGACACAAATAACCTCCCAGAAATGTCGGGGAACATAGGGTCTAATGAAAGGGAGGAACTGAAAGAAATCGGTATTTGTAGGGAAATGGTGTTAGGGAAATTGATGGGATTGAAGGCCGATAAATCCTCAGGGCCTGATAATCTACATCCTAGGGTACTTAAGAAAGTGGCCCTAGAAATAATAGATGCATTGCTGGTCATCTTCTAACATTTGATGGAATCTGGAACAGTACCCATGGATTGGAGGGTAGCTAATGTTACCCCACTATTCAAAAAAGGTGGTAGAGAGAAAACGGAGAATTACAGCCTGACATCGTTAGTGTGGAAAATGCTAGAGTCCATTATAAAAGATGTAATAGCAGAGCACTCGGAAAACAGTGACAGGATCGGACAAAGTCAATATGGATTTACAAAAGGTAAATCGTGCTTGACTAATCTACTGGAATTTTTTGAGGATGTAACTAGTAAAATAGATAAGGGAGAACCAGTGGATGTGGTGTATTTGGACTTTCAGAAGGCTTTCAATAAGGTCCCACATAAGAGATTAGCGTGTAAAGTTAAAGCACATGGGATTGGGGGTAAGGTATTGATTTGGATAGAGAACTGGTTGGCAAATAGAAAGCCAAGAGTTGGAATAAACGGGTCTTTTTCTGAGTGGCAGGCAGTGACTAGTGGGGTGCCACAGGGATTGGTCCTTGGACCCCAGCTATTCACAATATATATTAATGATCTAGACAAGGGAACTAGATGTAATATCTCCAAATTTGCAGACAACACAAAGCTGGGTGGGCGTGTGTGCTGTGAGGAGGATGCCAAGAAACTCCAGGATGATTTGGACAGGTTGGGTGATTGGGCAGAAGCATGGCAGATGCAATATAACGTGGATAAATGTGAGGTTATCCACTTTGGTGTCAAAAACAGGAAGGCAGATTATTATCTGAATGGCAATAGGTTGGGAGAAGGGGGTTGTGGTGGAAAGGGTGGACAGCTTTAAGTTCCTCGGAGTCCACATCACGGAAGACCTCTCCTGGTCCCTCAACACCTCCTCTCTGGTGAAGAAGGCCCAGCCGCGCCTATATTTCTTAAGGAGGCTGAAGGGATGTAATCTGTCACCCCTGATCCTCTCTAACTTTTACCGCTGCACTATAGAGAGCATCCTGACAAATTGTATCACAGTATGGTATGGCAGCTGTAGCTACTATGACCGGAAAGCCCTGCAGCGGGTAGTCAAAACTGCCTAACGCATTACCGGCACCCGGCTACCGACCATAGAGAATATATACCAGAAACGCTGTCTACGGAGGTCACGGTCCATCATCAAAGACCCTACCCACCCTAGCCACAGTCTGTTCGCCCTCCTACCATCTGGGAGACGCTACAGATGCATTCGCACCCGTACGACCAGATTTAGGAACAGCTTCTTTCCCAGGGCTGTCATCCTACTGAACTCCACAAATAAACTCTAAAGCCTGCACATCTGCCAATGCACTTTATTATGGTCATATTTATGTTAATATACTACAAGCCAAATGTATGTTGAATGTTTAAATGTCTTAATCCAAATGTACACTCTCGGGAGCCGCAAACCTACATTTTGTTGTACTGCACTTGTGCACTAACAATGACAATAAAAGTTGATTTGATTTGATTTTGATTTGATTTGAAGTGCAACGAGACCTGGGTGTCCTGGTGCACCAGTCGCTGAAGGTAAGCATGCAGGTGCAGCAGGCGGTTAAGAAGGCAAATGGTATATTGGCCTTCATAGCGAGAGAGTTTGAGTACAGGAAAAAGGATGTCTTGCTGCAGTTGTACAGGGCCTTGGTGAGGCCACATCTTGAGTATTGTGTGCAGTTTTGGTCGCCTTATCTGAGGAAGGATATTCTTGCCATGGAAGGAGTTCAGCGAAGATTCACCAGGCTGATACCTGGGATGCCAGGAATGATGTATGAGGAGAGATTGGGTCGATTGGGCTTGTACTCGCTGGAGTTTAGAAGAATGAGAGGGGATCTCATTGAAACTTATAAAATTCTGGCAGGACTGGGCAGACTAGATGCAGGGAGGATGTTCCCGATGGTCGGGGAATCTAGAACCAGGGGTCACAGTCTAAGGATAAGGGGTAGGCCTTTTAGGACAGAAATGAGGAGGAATTTCTTCACCCAGAGAGTGGTGAACCTGTGGAATTCTCTACCACAGAAGGCAGTAGAGGCTAATTCATTAAATATAATCAAGAAGGAGTAGGATATATTTCTTAAAGCTAAAGGGATCAAGGGGTATGGGGAGAAAGCAGGGACCGGGTACTGAACTTGGATGATCAGCCATGATTGCATTGAATGGCGGGGCAGGCTCGAGGGGCTGAATGTCCTACTCCTGCTCCTATTCTTCTATGTTTCTATGTTTAACGCCTGTTTGAGGCCCACTTTGCAAAATTCGATTACGTGTGACTGCTGCGGTCAGTTTCTTCAGGGGTGCAACAGCCAAACCAATGGTCCTTGGATTGCTGGAGGCTGCCAACAGAATGGTAAGAGTGATTTTTTTTTTTTTACTTACCTAATTTGGGAGCCGGAGGTGGTCGGGAAAGCCAACTTTAATGACTGGGCTTGATTTGCATGCGAGGCCTCTGTTTCCCACCGGCAGCCAGCCAGATTGAGAGGCTGACTGGCTCCAGGTGGGTCTGCCTGTGGCATTAGGCCACACAGAGGAGAGATCGGGTGGGGGTCGGCCGGAGCAGCAAGGAGGAGGGGGTCAGACGCAGCAGAAGATCGCGGACCGGGATGAGCCCGGGGGACTCAGCTGACGATTGTGGGCCGGGAGGAGCTCGGGGGCAGGGGGGACTCAGCCGATGATTGCAGGCCGGGAGGAGCACTGGGTGGGGTTGGGGGGGAGGCTCAGCCGACGATCGCAGAGCGGGAGGAGCACAGTAGGGGGCCATGCCGAAGATCAGGGGCGATGGGCTACAGGGGGTGGGAGGGAGGCCTTGTGGAGGCATTGGTATCCGGGGGTGGGGGCTGGTGGGGACGAAGTTCGGGAAGGCGATCAGAGGCCTGGGGTGGGGGGACTGTCCGATCGCAGGGAGTGGGTTAGGCAGGGAACCTGGATCCAGGTGGTAGGTGTAAAGGCACTTACGTCCTAGATGTAGCAGTCCTCGCCTTGCTGTGGCTGCCGGGTTTAACGAAGTGTGTAAAACTTGACCAGCGATAGTTAAACTCAAAATGTAGGTTATAGAAGAGGCTCCCAGCCTTCTTGTAATACTTAAATTGATATCCTGCTTCCTGGCAGCGGGTTGGCTGCCCGCCTCACCTCCATTAAAGCCGCAGGTGGGCGGGTTGGAGGTGGGTTCAGGTACTTTTAGTTTAAAATGTCTGCCGTCTGTGATTGCACTGTGAAAATAAAGTGAATATTTTTGTTTCAGTTTATGTTGTTTTCCATCTAATGTCTCTGTATGCCTCAAAGGGATTGGTAATAAAGTACCTTTTCAGTTGATTGTGGGAAAAGCATTTTTACCTGAGGCATCAGACCCGTTGCTATATCTTCAACTGCGGTAAATGAGGCTGCTGCTATGTGTGCTGGCACAATATTGTAAGCAATGTGACACATTGAAACTATTGAGTTTATATTTTTTAAAAATTAGTTGCTTTCCACATTTTGTAATTTTTGCTGCCATCACAGATGCTTTGAAGTCAATGCGAACATCGGTTAGCTGGATCAGTCAGTAAATGGTGACATTTTCAAAAGATTGAAGACTGGAATTGCTGGGGAAATTTGAGCGTAAAAGATTTACACTGCTTTTACGCTGAAACTTGGGTAGGTACGAATTTCCTTGATCGCTTGCTTCTGAGAGACCGCCACCGAAAACATCTGCTGCTAATTAACATAACCCCGCCCCATGCAAAAGATAAGCTCATCCAAATTTCCTGGAATTATGCAAATAACGCGTTGGCGTAGATTTACACCCAAAAGATTTAAACGCAGCACGGGCCAAAGTCGCCTGATATCAGCATCATTGAGAGTTCTGCAGTTTGATAGTGTTTTCTTTGCTTCTTTAAAAGTTCTCTTACTGAGACTTGCGCTATACTTAACCAAAGTGCTGTCTGTCTCAGTGTACCCGAAATCTGTTGGACCCCCATTCTCCTTCCCCCTCCCTCTGGAATAGCTTTCCCAACATACTTCTGTTCTGCATTATAAGAGGAACAGCAGAGGCACGAGGCTCCGAGAGGGAGGCGCCATGGCAGAAGGTACCAACCCGAGTGGAATCACCAACACGGCAGCACAATGGCCATGTGGTGACCTACTTCTGGTGACATAACACTGGTGGATCGAGAGCAGCTCCTCGGAGTTTCCTGGCCAATATCACTCAATAATGAAACTACATTGGTTGGGGACGTTAACCTCAGCAGGTAGTTCTGAGTAATTCAGACTTTGACAATGTCAGCAATGGCTAATGTTGGATTCTGCCCAAATTGACACCGCTGTGAAGGGGTGCAAATTCATCTTTTTGACTGGACATACTAATGGAACCATTGCCTTTTCAGTTGCATGTAGAAAGGGCAAGCTAAACCAGAAATAAGTTTCTCTCTAGCTGGCCTGCTGTTAAAATGTCGTGGATCTCGATTGGGATACCAATGAGTTCAAACCCAGAATTAACTGAGATTCACACATTCCTTTCCCCTCATTCTGCAAGTTATGGTGGTTCTTGATAGACCACTAAATGATGTAGCATTGCTGTTGTGAAGCATTAGAGTGCTCTGTTTCACGCTCCACATACAGAGGTTTCCTGATTTTACAAATAAAGTTCCATTAACCAGCAACATGGGCACACGCAGTAAGTCTTTATTTTGAGGGAATACACCATTTTAAAAATGGCAATTACAAATGTAGCACAAATGGGCAACAATTGGTGGTGCTGCATTTGCATTTGTTTTATGCCAGTTTTTACGTTCTGGCGTAGGCAAATGAGCTCCGCAGGAAAGTTTACTGTAAGTTCCCGTCGGAATGATCGGCGCAGAAGCTGGTGTAAATATCGGTAATTTCTGCGTAAGTGCGATGCAAAAAATTTGGGGACCATCGTACTTTCTGATATAAATTCCCACAGTTGGTAAGCTCACATCTCCAAGGGATTATGTTAGTACTATCAATTGTTAATTGCTGTATAAAGTGTAAATGTAAGTTAGCCACCTTTACAATAACAAGTACACTTCACAATGGGTACAGAATGTGCAATATTTGTCTCTGGGTTTTTATTTAAGAAATTCTTGAAATTTGCCTTCAAGTTTCTTTGCAAAATGTTTCCCTTAGTCGCTTTTCTCAAATCAGGAGTGGCTCATTGCCATGTAGTGGTTGGGTGCAGTCTCACAACTCGTGATTCCATACTGGTTGAGCTCTGTGCCATTCAGGGGCAGGCTGGCTCCCCGAAAGGGCCCGGGGTTCTTGCTGAGAAAGGGGGCACTGATAATACTGCGCTATGAAACCATTCACGGAGGGTACTCGGATATCTTGTCCACTCCTAGTGCCATTCTGGTGAGGTGCTGAACTGAGCTCAGTGACTTCTGCACTGGGAAGAAACAACTGGAGGGGCTAGTCATCCACTTAGGGGCAGGTTGCTTGTAAGTTGCATTGGCAGAGGCTTGGCCAGGCTGTGTGCCACAGAAGGAACTCCTTTCAGGGAACTCCTCTCACCCAAGGGTGTGTGCCTTAAGTGGGAACTCTGAGGGGTAGATGTGTATGAATAATTGAGAGGGGATAATGTTTGAAGTTAACATCTTTTTTCTTAAAGGTTTTTGATGGTGCCTTAATTTTACGTCACAACTGTGCTGGAGGATGGAAAATGTTTCCACTTTGTGCACTCAGCATCACCTTTTTGTGCACCTCTAGGTCAGATTGAATGCAGAGTAAATACAAGGAAAAGCTGTTCATACTCAGCACTCACATTGTGCCTTAAGTATGAGTGGAGAACTCCCTTCTGCACCAAAGTGACATTTCTATTTCCCATACCAAGAATTTTTGTGCCCTTTTGAGGGAAAATGTGAAGTATCAGCTTGTGCTGAATTATGCCATCAGCTCTCATTTTGCTCAGAAAATTACTTATTTAATGTAGAAACCTTGCAACTGGCAGCAGAAAGTGAATCTTTTTCTCCCATTGGTCAACACCAGGTGCAATAACTTGGAGACTGAAGTCTTATAGGTGGAAAAAAAAATCAAAAATATTTGCATATTTATTACAGCGACATAAAAATTAAAACCAAGCTGATGCACCACCAGCGAGCTCCTTAGAGCAATATGGAGGAACAATGGCCACTAGATACAGCAAACAGAGAACAAAGCTCACAAATTAAGAAGCATAAATTAATACATACAGGGCAAAAAGGCCACAGTCTCATATCTCACACACTCGGTCTGAGACCAGGCTCATCAGCATGTTTAGGGCTGTACCAACTGACTGGCCTGACGATGCAAAGATCTGCTGGTAATAATTAATGAATGCATTGAAACAGCCATCAATATGGTCCTAACCTTCTGAGCAATGAGACATTTTAGGATACAACACAGTACCAGAAAGGTCTTGCTGGGAAGTTGTTGGATTACAAAAAGATCCTTTACCAAAGTGATACAAACATTACGGACCTTACCCCGCCCAACATTGCCCCAACCTCCCCCCCCCCCCCCCCATTGGAGGTGCTAACTCCTGCCAGGGTCCAGATCCATGGGTGCTCGCCACCCTCGAGTTCCGCACCCAAATGGCCATTCTTTGTGTCTGACCCAGAGAATGATGGTCAGTGGAATCTTTGACCATGCAAGGCATCACAGTCAAGCCTGATCCATGCATATTTTCCACCAGAAATCGCTGAACAATGATCATGAGTGGGAAGCCTAGATGATTTTCCTTTTCTTTTCCCACATCCCTAGCACAGGGCAACAAGACCAGTGTTTTAATTGCTTTCCTAGCTCAGAGCAACGAACTCGGTGTTGGCCAGGGAGCATCCCGGTGCTGCATTTACTCATTTAAAGACCAGAGAAGGGTGGGGGTGGTCGGGTGGAGGGGAAAGAGAATTAAAATAATTTTAGCACAATTCTTCCTTTAGAACATGGTCTATAAAGAAAGAAAGAACTTTCATTTCTATAGCGCTTGCATGACAGTAGGACATCTCAAAGCACTTTACAGCCAATGAATCGCTTTTCAAATAGCCACTGTTGTAATGTAGATCCAAATCGAGCTTGTGAACTTCAATGTACCGTGACCATTGTGGCTGATTCAAGTTAACCAGTTATATTAAAGAAAGTTACATTTTTTAATTGATCCTCGGATTACAATCATTTGATTGGCACAGCCCTAAGTATATTATTAAACAAAACTTTATAACACACAGGACAGTTGCTAACCTTGCCCTAACATGAATGTTATTTTCTTCACAAATTTGCGAACTTCTCCTATGGCACCGCAGCAGTTTTGTTTGGTCATTCTGCTCTTACTGATGGAACCGGTTCAGTTTAGTAATTTAAAAATTCACAATTATAAACATTCTATACTTTTATGTCAGTCACACTGTACATTTTATACAATATGGTACAATATTCACTTCCTTCTGTTCTGCCATTGCCACGGTGCTGTTACAAAATGGTGGCACTCTGTACTTTTAAAAGCTCATCGGCTTTTCCTAAGCTGTCTAGAGAGTAAGTTGACAATTAAAACATTTGAAGCCTGATGCAAGTAAAGTTATGTCGAAGAATATTTCAGTTACTCTGTCCACTTTTTTTTACTAAGTTATTGAACCTGTAAAAGCCAGGTGAACACAAAGTGAAATTAGTCCGTTTGTCAGTGGATTGAACCATCACATTTCCTCTTTATATTATTTGCTACATATCTTTGCCAAGTCCTCTTCCTTTGGTAGCTCCCCATTCATTCTTTAAATAATGCCAATATTATTGTACATTTCTCCATAGAGTGGGTATACCACACAGCTCGAGTCAATGTAAAGCACTTTCAGCTTCATACCGATACAGACAATAGTGTAAAATGGATGTGCAGCCACTCAAAATCACACTTGGGTAAGAGACACGAACCAGAACTTCATCTCATGACATTTTAGTTACACAACCACTGCAATAATTTAACAATTGGCAAGCATTCATTGGACTTCAGAGCTCTATTCCTTGGCCAGAAAGTGACACACAGCCTGCAGTATAACTTGGGTCTCCCAGCCTCACAATGCTCTCAGCAGGTGGTGATCTTAAGCAGATGCCCTGACATAACTTCTTGCATGCACATATACACATTGGCCCAGTAATTCCGGGCACAACGCGTGAGTAAGGACGGGGTACTCACGCGTGTGCCCGGAGGAATTGCCAGTTTTCAGCATGCACAGCGCATGCGCTGAAAACCGGCATTTCCTATCCTCTGACCCAGGGGGTTAAGAGGCAGAATGTGCGCGACTGCACAGGCAGTGCGTGCGCAGTGAAATTACTTTTTTTTTTCCCCAGAGTTGCGCGTGTGTAAAGGCCTCCGGTCTTTACGCATAGAAAAACCACACGTAAGTACTTAGTTTTTCAGGTAAGTGGGCTTTTAGTACAATTGAGAAAAATTTTTTCCACAGGTTTGTTATTTTTAAAGAGTTTACAGTAAGGTAAGTTTAGTTTTAGCCCCGATTTAAAAAAAAAATTCTTTTTTCAAATTTTAAAATTATTGTTTAAAATAGTTTTTCAGAGTTCTTTATTGTTCATTTAAGTAGTGCAATGTTTTTTTAAATTTTCTTTCAGGTTTAAGTAGTGTTTTGGGGCCAAGAGTTTTCATGAGTTTGACAGCTCTTTCTGTCAAACTCATGAATGAGTTTCCCCTCCCCTGATTGGCTGCACAGTGCTCACCTGATCCCAGCCGGTACATCGCACTAACTACGCCGCTGGATCAGGTAAGCACAGCGCGCCGACATCTGAACCGGGCCAGTGACAGGAAATGCAAGCAGGCCCGGGCTTCAGATGTCGGCGCGCAGGGTGAGTGCAGATCGGGGACTTGCACGTGCGGCAAGCACCCGATCCTAATTTCAGGGCCATTATCATCGCTTTATTGCCACACTGGTTAGATTCAAGTGATAGCTCCTTCTTCATGGGTTGTCTTATCAAAACCGCCATAAATCTAAGTGGTGCTTAATGCAAAAAGTGACCACCTTTTTGTAAGAGTATTCAATGTAATTAATTGTAAACCTTTCATTCAAAAACTCTAACATATGGAGTGAAATGCAATCACCACTCATTGTTCCTTTCTTTGCTGCTGACAATCTGCAAAAAGCTATAGCATAAATCTTCCTATATAAAGGGTTTTAACAAACACCACTGCCATACTTATCTCCCCATAACATTTGTGGCTTTGCTTTTTGTCTGCCTCTCGTTCCAAGCTATGAGACTTATGTCATAGACTTCACACAAGACACAGCCATGCTTCCTGATGACATTTCGCTCTGCGTCCTTGGAAACAATGAGCCACTGTAGCAATTTACACCAGGTGGCTTCAGAATGATGTTTACATAGGGAAAGATTTCCTCTGTGCATTAGGTGTAGCTAACTTGTACTGTATATCTAGTGTTACTATTCAGATGTACAACTTTGTTAAACAAAGTATACAGAAGAATCTTCACTTCCCCACCCCACCCCCCAATAGTTCTGAAGCCACAGAAATAAGAGCTATGGTTTCCTATTTTGTTTAAAAAGCATAGGGCCAGTAATGTTCCATAAGTCAACTATAAATGTGTCCCTTATTTAGTGTTCTACAATGACAAGTGTAACTGGGTCACTTAAAGTAGGTACTGACATCAATTAGATACCTTTTGTTGACGGACCTTGAAGACTGCAGCATGTATTCTGCACTACATTACATATAGAGAGTGGGAACAGAGTTTATTCCATGTATGAGGCAGATCTCATAATGGGGCAGATTTCATAATATATTTGTAATGGTCACAAACTGGTTGAGAAGGTCTTCCACACAACATGAGCAATCCTTGTGTTCTGCAGTTCCGAGCTGCATTCTTGGTCTCTCTATTGACTCCTTTTTGCTTGTACTTTAATAATAATGGGCAGCTTGGTGCCAATGTAGTGGGCACGGAGTAGAGGCTTGGCATTTCCCTCACAGGGAGAGAGAGGAAAATGGAAAGCATGTTGGAAAGGAAGATATCTCACTCCACACTCCCAAACTTTGTGATGGCATGGCTGAGCAGCAGTGTTGAGACCTGGGAAAAAGGTTAATTTGCTGCCCGGTCTCTACCTTAGTGTGGTATGTAGTACAGTGAGACCTAAAGGTGTTTAAAAATAAATAAAGGCTGTAACATTTTTTCCAAATGAAATCACGCCTGAAATGACTGCAGGGCTGACTGAATTTAATCTTTAAAGTTTCCTATTTTCAGTGCGCATTCCCATAGACATCTCCTTGGATTTGGTCAGGGATCCAAATGTGTATATTAAAGGGAACACAAGCCTGAGGTTGGGAAAGCCTCAAATAACCTGCCCCTCTCCGTACCTCCCTGTGCGCTCATTCAACACAAACTCCTAACATAGTAACAGGGAAGAAAACAGCATAAAATAAACTTAAACAATGATGCTTTGCCAACAAGTTTAAGTGTGCAGTATATAAAATGTTAACTGTAGTGTGCAATACATTACATATGATAATGTAGAATTTTGTGCCAGACACACTGAGAAAGTAAGACACTTTCATAGATGGTAGTGCATTTTAGTGTCAAGGACAAACAGTTAGAAGTATAGAAATAACAACAGAAAATGCTGGAAACACTCAGTAGGTCAGGCAGCATCCGTGGAGAGAGAAACAGAGTTAATGTTTCAGGTCTGCAACCCTTCGTCAGAACTGGAAAAAGTTCGAGATTTAACTGGTTTTAAGCAGGTGTAGAAGCAGGGAAAAGGGGAGGGGACGAAAGAATAAAAGGGATGGTCTGTGATAGGGTGGAAGGCAGGAGTGATTAAATGTTGCAAATGGGGATGGCAGAATCATCAACAGCTGCCGCCTGAAAAAATAGGTTATGGTCTGAAACTCAATGTTGAATCCAGAAGGCTGTAAAGTGCCTAATCGAAAGATGAGGTGCTGTTCCTCGAGCTTACCTTGAGCTTTGTTGGAACACTGTAAGAGGCCGAGGATGGGGAGGTCAGAGTGGGAGTGGAGCGGAGAATTAAAGTGACAAGCGACTGGAAGCTCAGGTCACACTTGCAGCCTGAACGGAGGTGTTCCGCAAAGCGGTCGCCCAATCTGCATTTGGTCTCCCCAGTGTAGAGGAGACCGCATCATGAGCAGCGAATACAGTATACTAAATTGCAAGAAGTACAAGTAAATCGCTGTTTCACCTGGAAGGGGTGTTTGGAGCCTTGGACAGTGGAAAGGGAGGAGGTAAAAGGGCAGGTGTTGCATTTCCTGCGCTTGCACGGGAAAGTACCGTGGGGAGGGGAGGGGCTGTTGGAGGTGATTGAGGAGTGGACCAGGGTGTCGCGGAGGGAGCGGTCCCTTCGGAATGCTGGGAGGGGAGGGGAAGATGCGTTTGGTGGTGGGATCACGCTGGAGGTGACGGAAATGGCGGAGGATGATGTGTTGAATGTGGAGGCTGGTGGGGGGGAAAGGTGAGGACATGGGGAACCCTATTGTGGTTCTGGGAGGGAGGGGAAGGGGTGAGAGCAGAAGTGCGGGAAATGGAACGGATCCCTCCCCCTTTCCCTGCCTCTGCACCTGCTTAAAACCTGTTACATCTCTAACTTTTTCCAGTTCTGATGGTCACAGACCTGAAATGTTAACTCTGTTTCTCTCTCCCCAATGCTGCCTGACCTACTGAGTGTTACCAGCATTTTTTGTTGTTATTTCAGATTTCCAGCATCTGCAGTATTTTGCTATTGTATTGAGTTTGAAGTATTGTGTTGGGTTTAATGTTGCAATCAGATATTTCTGTGTAATATTGGCTCCACAATTTAAAGTCATAATTCATTCTATTTTTTTTTTCAAATACAGCTTTTTGAGATTTAAAGCACAAAACCAAGGCTCAAATCCAGACAAAGTTACCTTCCTATCCTTTTCCTTCCATCAACACTAATGCATATTATGAACCTGGCTCTTGTTTCCATCTTTTTTTTCACAGCTCCCTCTGATCAGCAATTCATTTTCCAGTCTATTCATGTCAGATAAGTGAGGCTGAGCACAATCTGGTGAATCTGGAATCCAAACTCCATTTTGGGAATTTGGATTCAGATTTGGATTTCAATTCCTTCATGAGTTCATTGTGTATTCCAAAGCAAGTTGGGTTTTTTCCCTTCCTTCGTGACCAGTGCTTAAAAATACATCTGCACTTGGCTCAGTCATTTGATTCATGGGATTTGAGCAAATCCTACAATCCATAAGCCTTTAAGATCCATGCCTGCCATTGCCTAGCCAGTAATTCCCAGTTAACCTTGTCTTCCTTCCTACTCTTTTCAACTTTGGTGTCCTTTGTCTTCACCATGGTTTCTTAATTTTAAAATAATCTGAATATATCCAAATGTTGATCTATTTAAGATATGGAAGCTGATTCTTTTCTATGTTCTGTTCAATTAGGTGGTCAATGGGTATTTGGGGATTATTCATTCAAGCTGATTTCAAAGCTAGCTCTCCAGCATATTCCCAATGTCCTGAATAGGCCTTCCTCTGAGTAGGGGGCAGCAGGAGGTTGTAGCGTCAATGGACAATGTATGTGTTGTATCTGCAGCTGCTAGGTTAGTCAGGCTGCCTTCAAACTGGTGATGATCTTTCGACAGCCTCCCCAAGGAATCAGATGAAAAATAAACAGAACTACAAATAGGAGATGGAATCCTTATCAGTGGCTATTGTAAAGAATCATCTAGAGTGCAAGAAATCAGTGATTAGGAAACTATCTTTCCTCCATGGTGAATCAAACCATCATTGTTATCTTCAGCACATTCTGCTTATCTCTTCCATTCGCAAAGATCAGTTTGAATGGGAGATGCCAATAATGAAGATTTGTTGCGTGGAATGACAGCTGCATGTTGTATGAATGCTGCATGTGTGTTTTGAAGAAAGGCTGTTTTCTCTTCACCAGTGATAAAGGAGCTGTTAATAAGAGGAAGGAAGCAGGGCATTCAGTAGATTTCTTTCTAAGAGTCCAACCCACAGCGCTTCGGTGCAGTGACTTTGTTATACTTGAATGTGTGTTCCATGCATCTGGTTGGCCATGGTGTGAAGGTTCTGAATGCTCCAGAGGATCCTTTTCTGGTGCCCAACTAATGTCACTCCGATTCTGCAGAGGTCACTAGAAATTGGCAGGAAACAGGTCAATCAGAGCAACATATTAAGACAATCCGCCAGCTCATTTTTTTGCATGTTTATTCCATGGATGCATATATTTCTACTAGGGTGACCCCAAATCACACACTTTGCTCTGAGCACTTGGGAGTACTGAGGCAAGATTTTAACACTGAAAAACAAAAATGCTGGTAATGACCATTTTAGGAATTAATGCATCTTCAATCTTCTAACAATATTTAGATGCTGATTTTGCATCGTAGACCATCCCAATGGTCAGAACAAGAAGGTTAGGTGAGGTGACTGAAGCCATGGTCAAGGAGGTTGGCTCTGAGGAGACTTCTGAAGGTGGGGAACGAAGTAGCAATGCATGGGGGTCTAGGCAAAGTCTTCCAGAGTGCAAGTGCATGATGGGGAAAGGTCATTCACTGGTGGTGGAGTGGAGCAGGAGGGGGACACACTGTGGTCTACACTCTGAAAATCAGAGGGTATGGCTGTGATATGACTGAAGAAGAATATGGAGATGGGATAGAGAAAAACTAGGGCTGGAGGATATTGGGAGATAATATGCAGCAAGGCTAGACTGGAGGAGGTTACGGAGGCAGGGTAGGTAGAGCAAGGACAGGGTTGGTGGAGGTTTCAGAAGCAGGGTGGAGCAAGGCCAAGGACAGATTTGTAACTGAGGACTTTGAAATGAATGCCCTATAGGATGGGGAGCCAGTGGAGATCGGTGACAAGTTGGGTGATGGGTGAGAGAGAATTAGTATGGAACAGTCAGCATTTAAAGGTTTGTAGAGGTGAAAGGACAAATATACAGGTACGATGATGACTTTCACAATAAGTTCTTTTTGAGACTGGCTAATCTCGGTCTCTATCCAGAGAGTAACCAATTAATGATGTTGGGGTAGAATATCTGTGGGAGTTCCCCAATCTCCCGTTGAGGTTACGGTGGGAGATTGGAAGATGCCCTGTGGTGATTCCAGGCGTTTCTGTGCAACACCACTCTACAATTTATTATTGCGAAAAACAAAGGGAGACTTCTTGTGTGCATTTTTTGCTACAAAATTGTAAACTTGTTCATCAAGAACACTACAAATGACACAGAAAGCATATATTCACCTTAAATGGAATCTAGTCAAATTGGAGCCCAGCAAGAGAAACCTCTTCAAAGAGAAGCCATTTATTGTGAATACTGTGAGCCCATCCATAGAATATTCATTACAAAATTAGCAGATATGTATGTCATTAAAATGTTAAAATATACAGTACTATTTCTCAGAAGAAGCAATGAAAAACATACTTTCGTAAATGTGCTTGCTAATTTGCAAGGCAGAGAATCAAGTCTGATAGCGATTGAGGTTTGAATTATGTAACAGTTAACCAGATGTCAGTTTTGAGACTTGGTTACTCTCTCTGCCAGCTGGTTAACCAACTAATCTCAAAACTGCTTCTCCATATGAGCAAACAGAAATCAGATGGGAAAAAAAGCTCTTCGTGCCGACAGAATTGCTCAGAAAGAAAGCAAAATCAAAAGGCTTGCCCCTCGAGCCCTATTTTAGGTTTAAAACCAAATTTTATTTTTACAGTTAATCCCTGCCAGGTTAAAACTGGTCAAAAACTCCTCCGTAAGCAGTTTTGGATTCCCTCGCCCTTCTCTCCCGCAGTCTTCGTGAAGCACATTTCCATTTCTGCCATATTGCATCTCCTAGTGTATTTGACCAAGGAATTACATTGACTGCATCTGTGATGATATCCAGTTTGATTAACTTAAGAGGCTATTGTAAATTTGGGGAGTGATGGGGTACTGGGAATTAGTTACAAAATCAAAGGTTAATTTTGGTGACTAATGTGTTCATTAAAAATAGTGCAATTATATTTTTAGTACCATTTAAATGAAAGATTCAGGATCCTGGGAAATCAAAACGATTCCCTTATCATTACCACTTACAGTACCTGCTGTTTATATACACAACAGTATCCAGTGTGGCGTAACCAGCTGATGAGAAGTTCTCCTTGTATTGGCCCATTTTGATACCATCAAGCCATTCATCTACTGTGGCAATGGCTGACGAGTCTGGAGTACACGGATCCTGCAAGGAATTGACTGACCTGTATATATTTAAAAAATTCTGATGAGAAAAAGCTGAAACCCTTTCCAAACCGCTCAGTATCTGTTCCTTCTGACTACGCATTTGACTTTTGAAGATGAGCTTTCCATTTCAAAATTAAGTCCGTTAAATCTTACCAAGCTGCGTCGTTGGCTAACGTTTTGAGGCAACTGGGGTTTCGTATCAGCTTGTCGAGAATGTTCACTATCTGGCCAAACTTGGGTCTGTCTCCACGTGCTTTCTGCCAGCAGTCTAGCATTAGCTGATGAAGTACAGCAGGACAATCCATTGGTGCTGGCAAGCGATATCCCTCATCTATTGCTTTAATCACCTGCGGAGGATGCAAGAGTTTTACCCCGGCTTTCACTTACTAAATATTTGTCATCTACAGTTACTGGTCCTTGTAGCATTTCCCAAGGAACTGGTTAATATTCAGGTTTCAATCATTCATAGGCAATAAATAAATAAGTAGAGGTTAGTAGAATCAATAGACAGCATAGTAGGCCCAGATATTGTGTAATATCTGAATATTCATGAAGTATTTTTCTTTAAAAAAAAATTATATTGAATAATCTTGTCAGTATTCAGAGAGTCAGTTAGCTCTCAGCAAGTACATACAGATTAAAATTCAATTGTAGTACAGGGCTCTGCACATACTCCAGTTGAATCTGGATTGCAGTATGTCGGTTGAGAATTAAAATGGTTCTTCTCAAAGAGCAACCAACAATCTCGATCTCTTCCACACTGTTTCAACTGAGCCTCCAGCACAATCTTCAGAGTTTCGAATGATGCACCAACACAATCTCAATCATTAACAGCAACGAGAAAAATAATCGGAACAGTTCACATTTTTTTATAAACCTGCAATGACGGGAAGAAATGGCTCAGCCTCTATAAATGCTTTGGAAAGAAACTCTCTCTCAGAGTGGATTCAGTTTATAACAAGGTACTGTCAATAGTGGTAGTTACGGCATCAGTTGTTAGGCATTCAAACACATACAAAATAATGACAAGAAAACAAGATAGTTTTGGATGAAGGAAATTTGTTGGCCCATTGGATCTCAACCTCCCAGAAGACTAATTCTGCCACCTCCCTATTACAGAATCTAGCTGTTTATTCAAGGAATCTAGTGTACAAGTCTCAACCATCCTTCGTGGGAGTCTCTGAGCTGTTCCTCCTCATTGGGTCATCCCTATAGAAAAGGATGTGCGACTCTTGGAGGTGGCTTGTAATATTTTATATTAAGAGTTCTTGGTAATTGGTTACATAACTACTTTTTGACTGAATACAACTTTTAAACTCAGTACATCCATTTTAGTATAATTATCATCCACATTCAGCATGATCAACATCATAATGCACTGCTTGACTCTCAACTATTAAACTGCAGCAAATTCATAGCAATGCCTATATGTTAGGCAGGAATTTCACTAGGTTTTTTCTCATTGGTGGTTTTGCCTTTAGTTATCTGCCTTGGGAGATTGAGTTTAGGTTCACTCTGTGAGGGTGCTTAATGGTATTTTCTTGGTCTGTACACTATGGTGAAATAGATGATTTAGTGAGTTTTTCCAGTGAGTAGCTGAGGTCCCAGATTCAATCTATGACCTGCATTTAATTTGCTCAGTCAGAGCAGTAATAGGGGTGCTACAGTCGCTCTTAGTGTCCCTCGATGAGGGAGAGCAAAATCAGCCAGAGATTTCAGTCCTGATTCCTTTCCAATAAACACTGCTGTGGGCGCTTATGCACGGGCATCGGGTGCAGATAAGACTAGAATTGGCTCTGGTGCCCCATCCAGCTAAATAGCCTGTCAACACTTGATTGTGGAGGTTTACCACGTAAATAATGGAAACAGGTTTGAGAGGCCAGAGAACAATCTGCAGCTCTGGGACCGAATCTGCAAGAAGTCAACACCTTCAGGAAGAAATGGAAGGGAGAAAATTGGTAGAGACAAAACCTTAGAGTACAATGGAGACTCTTATTTGTTGCAATGTTATACAGCATATCTCAAGCTTAAATGAACAATCTAAAGCATTATGGGTAAAAATTCTATACCAGAGCATGTGTTTTTGCTACTTACATCCTGATTGGACATTTCCCAATAAGGCCTCTCTCCGTATGACATAACTTCCCACATAACAATCCCGTAACTCCATACATCACTGGCTGAAGTGAACTTACGGTAGGCAATGGCCTCTGGGGCTGTCCACCGGATAGGGATCTTTCCTCCCTGAAAACACATGCAAGCATAAGTTTGAGATACAGTGAATAGATTTATAGAAAACAAGGAAAGATAATAATAAATGTAAAATGTTTATCCGTGCCTTTTGTACAATGTCTGCTTTGCTTTTGGTGAATTACGATTTTCAGCAAAAATTGGGAGAATTGACTGGAACTTTTGGGAGGACAGAAATTTGAAGCATTTTCTCCTGAGGTTTCTGTTTGAGTCTGTGCGTGTGCTCTCATTGTTGGGGATGGAGTGAAGTCTTTTTCATTCTTTATTGAGTGTCTGTAATCGGGCCTCTGTCAGTGTAGGTCAGATTGAGCACAACACAAGGTAGATTCCATGAATAGTCAACCTCACGTTACTCTGATAATGTGCCTGACGCAGAAGACGTCCTTTCAGTACCACCATTACTTCCATATTTCTAACTCTGTTCTGAATTAAGCACATCTTGTGCTATATATTTCCATCTATTGAGAACATAGGAACAGGAGTAAGCCATTCAGCCTCTCGAGCCTGCTCCTCCATTCAATAAGATCATGATTGAACTGTACCTCAACTCCAGTTACACGCTTTAGCTCAATATCCCTTGCTATCCTTACCCTAACAAAAACCTATCTTGAAGCTGTTTGGAAAGCTCCAATTTTCCAAGTATCTACATCCTTTTGGGAGGAGAGAATTTCGGATTTCATTTAGACTTGATTCAGAGTGCAGAGATAAACAATTGTAATGTCTTACACAATTAAGTTCACCTGGTAATTTAGCTGAGGAATTCAAGTCAAATTTAGTTATTATTGGGACACTGTGAATGAATTGGGAATGATAATTTTGGTCAAGAATTTGTCAAAGAACATTTAAACCATTGGATAACATGAGAGAAATAAAAATTGAGACAGGTCATTGGCCCTAGGTTTTTAAAAATTTGTTCCCAGAATATGGAATGTGGGAAGGCCGTATTTAGTGTCCTGAAAAGTCTGTGGTGGGCCTTCTCTTTGAAAGAAAAAACTTGCATTTATATGGCACCTTTCACAACCTCAGGAAGGCCCAAAGTGCTTTACAGAGCTCCAGTGCTCTTTGAATAGCGCCATTTCCTTTATGTCCACTTAAGGGGGCAGATGGGGCCTCAGTTTAACGTCTCATCCAAAAGACGGCACCCCCAGCAGTGCAGTGCTCCCTCATTACTGCACTGGAGTGTCAGCCTAGATTTTATGCTCAAGTGGGGCTTGAACCCAGAACTTTCTGACTCCGAGGCAAGAGTGCTACCACTGAGCCGTGGCTGACACTATACATTAGCATAGTTGAGGTGTTTACTTTTGAAGTGCCAGTGAATGCTGCTTGATGTGTTCACTCACCCTAGTTGTATAGGCTGCCTCGGGGTCATCTTCCAGCACTCGGGACAACCCAAAATCAGAGACCTTGCAGACAAAATTGCTGTTCACTAGAATGTTTCTCGCCGCAAGGTCCCGATGTATGTAGTTCATGTCTGACAGATATTTCATCCCTGAGGCAATTCCTCTGAGCATTCCAACTAGCTGGATGACTGTGAATTGTCCATCACGTTTCTGAATATAAATATAAAACATTATTAAATCAATTTGATCTTTTTATTAGCTACCAAACCTATCAGAAAGGAATGGACCATATCAACAGCTGAATCAAACCAGAAAGGGTCAAATATAGACATGGTCTGAGCAATAAATGTCTACAGACTTGAAACAGCAGTGGTTCTCTCAGCTCAGCTCAGAGCTGACTTTCTAAGGATGCTCTATTATATCCTGAGAGAATCACACAACACATCTATTTATAGCAAGAGCTTAAGCTTGAACAGAATAGAACATTGCTACAAAACCGCAAAGCGAGTCTCTCAGGGAACAAAATTTTACACATGACAGTCCACTTCACAACTGGTTTGGGGAAAAAAAATCCTTGAGCTTTCAATTGATCCTCTTAGAAGAGGGGGGCCATTCAGATGAAAATGAAACTGAACAGGTGAAATTAGCATTACCTAGGATTTCCAATAGGCTAGGAATAGGTTCAAATCATGAAGCGTTGTTTTACCTTCATGGATGTAATTTAAATATATCCTACATATGGCAATTTTATCAAACCCCCTGGACACTGTTCCTCTGATTTGGGCCTGTTGTGTAAACTCAATCTCTGCACCCAGCCCTTGCCAGCCGTGCCTTCTGCGACCTGAATCCTACTCTCTGGAATTCTATTCCCAAACTCCTCTACCTCGCCACCTCTTTTTCCTTCTTCACAGAATCCACCACTTCAACCAAACGTTGGGTCACCCCTCCTTCCCCCATATGGCTATCTGAATTGTCTTGGGATGTTCTTTACTTTAAGGGCACTATATATAGGCAATGTGGTGGTCATGTTGTAAACAAATGGCAGATATATATGTCTGTTCATAGTACGGGAGGTCACCTTAACATAGCTTCGTAACAATCTGATTGATTTTCATTTTGTAAAAATCATATTGCGTGCAAATATACCAACCAAGAAAGATCAAAGTAAGAAATCTGCACCAATAGGAATGAGCCAAATAGGGATTTGGTACTTCACACACTATAAGCTACCAGGTGGTGTATGATATGCTGAGCTCTCGGTGTTGGTTTTAGTTCGTGTATGCCTTAGAGTGGGCAAGCCGTAGACCAGCTGCACCTGACGGCCAGTATCCCTGAGCTGGACAAGCTGTGCAGTTAATCAAGAAGCCAGGACCTAGTTAGCTTCACATGTAGGTGTAACTGCTGTTTGCCGACATATTAATTACAGATTTGTGACTTATATTCCTGTACTTTAGTGACAAATTGGAGATAACTAGTTCAAATTGTCGCATCATGTTAGTTTTTATACATTGATGTGGCCAATGCACACAGTCTATTAGATATGTATCACCATCCTAGACATCTTATAAATATGCAAAATCATTGACTGTGAATCTTCATAGCTGGCATCACTGGGAACTCCCACCCACCACCACTCAACTGAACCAAGTGAATCTCAAGGGAACTGACCCGACTGAGCTATGAAAATCTCAGTGACTGGCAGACCTAGAAGGCCCCTGCCCTTGGACCCACCCCCCCTCCCCCCCCCGACTGAATCAACTAGTCCCTCAAGCACCAGAAACCAGTCTCCTAGCCATCTCATTATTTATCTTGCCAATTGTATATTACCAAGTAAGTGAAAGAGGTCAAGTACAGGGAACAGATGAGTAGTACAAATGTGATAGAAATATGGGTTTGGCTGAATGAAAATACATACACTAATTTCATGTGATGATACTGAATCACTGAGGAACCATTGATCAATTTTCATTCATGAATAAATTACAAAATCAATAATCATTACTCAGCTAATAATGTTAAGTCTTGCATATGAAATAGTACTGAATTATACTGATTAAATTTCAAAAACACATTATCTTGAGTTATTTAAGATTAATACAAGAATCAAATTCCATTATTTAAATTGCAGTGCTGTCCTTTACATCTTACATTAGTCAACCTATTTTCCAGCATCATCGTCCAACACACAGAGCAAGCCAATCTTTTCACAGAGATGTCTGCGACTTCTTCACTTAAAGCAGCAGCCTACCAACTGAGACAAGCAAAGCTGAGTACACTAGAAACCCAGGAGATTGCCCCTTCCCCAAATGTGACAAGGAAACTTGAATGAGCAGAGTCTTTGGACCCCCCCTCCCCCTCCCACAGCTTAGGTAAGTGACTGACTACTGGCTCTGGTACTCTCTTCACCCCTAAACTGAGTTAGATGAGTCTCATACCTCGTGTAATATCCCAAAAAATATTTGAGTCCTATCCTAATATTGCAGAGTCCATTATCTGTTTTGGGTGCTAAATGGCGTAAAAATAATCAATGTAGGTTGTCTCCAAGTTGACTGACTAAGACTTCACAGCTTGATCTGAGACTAACTTTGGGTGCCACTAAACAAGCACATAGGCCTCAGTCCTGGATTCTGGTGCTTAAAATCTCACTCCTGTCCTCCCACTCTCATGCAGCAATATATTTTCCATACACTATTTGGGTGTTGGAGCAAAGTGCAGATTATTTCTTTAAATCACTATACAAAATCTGCCTAAATATTTATTCATAAAGACATTTCATTTGAATTTTAAACAGTGTATGCCTTTGATATTAAAGCAATTGGCAAAGAATTGCTAGCAGGAAACCAGGGGAAAAATGGATGACTGAAAATGGAGGGAGAAACACCCTGACATTACTTGCAAGCATAATTCCTTTGTTTTTTAAGCTTGGCAAGGTGCAGAGTGTTGTACAGCCATACTTGTATCCTAAATTAATTGGGAGGCCACTAGGCTGCTGCATCTTTCTGCCTGTGAAACTGGTGGAGCTTCGCCTGACAGCAGAACACACAAAGAAACCCAAAACAAAACAGAACCAGACACAAAAACAGAAAATGCTGGAAACACTCAGCAGGTCAGGCAGCATCCGTGGAGAAAAAAACAGAGTTAACGTTTCAGCTCTGTGACTCTTCTTCAGAACTGGAAAAAGTTGGAGATGTTACAGATTTTAACCAGGTGCAGGGGCAGGGAAAGGGGGAGGGGAGGAACGAACAAAAGGGAAGGTCAGTGATAGGGTGGAAGGCAGGAGTGATTAAATGTTGCGGATGGCAAAATCATCAACAGCTGCCACCTGGAAAATAGGGGCAGAGGTTATGGTCTGAAATTGTTGAACTCGATCTTGAGTCCAGAAGGCTGTAAAGTGCCTAATCGAAAGGTGAGGTACTGTTCCTTGAGCTTACATTGAGCTTCGTTGGAACAGTGTAAGAGGCCGAGGACGGAGGGGTCAATGTGGGAGTGGAGCGGGGAATTTGACAGGCAACCGGAAGCTCGGGGTCACCATTACAGACTGAACGGAAGTGTTCCACAAAGCGGTCACCCAATCTGCGTTTGGTCTCCCCAATGTAGAGGAGACCACATCGTGAGCAGCGAATATAGTATACTAAATTGCAAGAACTACAAGTAAATCGCTGTTTCACCTGGAAGGAGTGTTTGGGGCCCTGGGCAGTGGGAAGGGAGGAGGTAAAAGGGCAGGTGTTGCATCTCCTGTGCTTGCATGGAAAGGTGCCGTGGGGAGGGGAAAGGCTGTTGGGGGTGATTGAGGAGTGGGCCCAGGTGTCATGGAAGGAGCAGACCCTTTGGAATGCTGAAAGGGGAGGTGAGGGGAAGATGTGTTTGGTGGTGGGATCACGCAGGAGGTGGCAGAAATGGCAGAGGATGATCCGTTGAATGTGGAGGTTGGTGGGGTGAAAGGTGAGGACAAGGGGAACCCTATCGTGGTTCCGGGAGGGAGGGGAAGGGGTGAGAGCAGAAGTGTGAGAAATGGAATGGACACAGTCGAGGGCCATGTCAACCATGGTAGAGGGAATCCTCGGTTGAGGAAAAAGGAAGACATGTCGGAAGCATTAGTATGGAAGGTGGCATTGTCAGAACAGATGTGGCGAGACGGAGAAACTGGTAGAATGGAATAGAGTCCTTACAGGAAGCGGGGTGGGAGGAAGTGTAGTCCAGGTAGCTGTGGGAGTCAGTGGGCTTATAGTGGATGTTTGTCGATGCCTATCCCCAGAACTGGACACAACCACCTATCAGGCAACAAGAAAACTTGTTGCTGGGCAATTATGAGGCAGCAATCATCTTGTGAATAAAAGCACCGTCTATGTGGGATAAAAGATGCAAAGACTGAATTCAATTCATGCCACCTTCAAGATAATTTCACCACTTGCAACAACGTGGAGAAACAGTTAACAGTTACAATGGAGTATCGACAGAAGCCAATGTCATACAGCATTCAGGAAAGCAGCTAGGTGACAAGGAGGGCAAAGTGTATGCATATTCAAACATCTTCTTTGATGAGAAAATTAAACAGGAAATAGATCTGCTCGTATCAATTCACCTTCATTTGTTTTAAGTACCTAGGCAAAGTCTAGCCTCTCCTTTGGGTGAATCATTATTGCTTCAATAATAACAAGTGCCACAGTATTAATTATAAAGCAGGCCCTACCCTCAGAAATGAGTCGAGAGATCCATTCTCCATGTACTCAGTTATTATCATTACAGGTTTGCCTAAAGGAGGGAGAAAAGAGCAGTGAATATAAAATAGTACGAAATGAGAGTTTGGGCTCATTTTTTTGTAAGTCAGTGAGACGGCATAATCACATTCCATGTTCCCAGTACTCGCCAGATTACATACAGAATTAATGATGTTGAGCAGGGATTTATCAAGAGATAGGGCTCCAAGTGACATTGCGATCACATAATCCTAAAGCCCACAAAGGAATGGGCTGTATTGCAGATCCAAAGAGCAGGGCAACTTTTGTCAGATACCCACACATTCAGAATTGACACCCCTACCTAGTTCTGGTTTGAAACACAAATAAAATGTCAAGTTGCAGTGATGTCAATGGCCCGAAGCAATACAGGGCATCACCAAAATCATTTCGGGACAAGAAATAAAGACCTGTTCATAAACCCAGTGGCTGAATCCCTCTGCCATAGGATAAAAACTACTGGCACCAACAGGATTCACATTCTGCTTTGCATTTGTTCCTACCCACCAGATTTCAGTAACCCCAACTGAGGTCTTGTTGGCTATCAATACAGTTTTAATATTAAATATCAGTTCATGGTGTTAAACATTTAAATTCAAAATACCCTTGGCATGCAAGAGACATTGGATAGTTTGCTGTTTCAGCAGCAGTTATTAAGCGTTTACTGGTATTATGAGTTTTATATCCTATAACAATTTTCGATTCGAAATATCATTTCCACTATTAGATCCAAGATTCTGAAACTAGGGGATTTAATTTCCACAGGGGTTTCCCCGATTGTCCGCAGCAACTTTGGAAGAGCTGCAGAAACCCTGAGAAATGGCGTAAAGGTTTCCGTGGATCTCCTGCCAAAGTTGCGGTCGGTGATCGGGAGCACTCCCCATGAAATTCAACCCCTAGGAGCACATTTAAGATTTCAGGAACCTAATTTTGGATTCAAGGAACTACTGTAATTATAGAATCACAGAAATTTATGGCATAGAAGGAGGCCATTCGGCCCATTGTGTCTGTGCCGGCCGGAAAAGAGCTATCCAGCCTAATCCCACTTTCCAGCTCTTACATAAGAACATAAGAAATAAGAGCAGGAGTAGGCCATTTGGCCCTTCAAGCCTGCTCCACCATTCAATAAGAACATGGCTGATCTTCTACCTCAACTCCACCTTCCCACACTATCCCCATATTCCTTAATGCCCTTAGTTCCCAAAAATCTATCGATCTCTGTCTTGAATATACTCAACGACTGAGCATCCACAGCTCTTTGGGGTAGAGAATTCCAAAGATTCACCACCCTTTGAGTGAAGAAATTTCTCATCTGTCCTAAAGGGCTGACCCCTTATTCTGAGACTGTGACCCTGTGTTCTTGTCTCCCCAGCCAGGGGAAACATCCTCCCTGCATCTACCCTGTCAAGCCATGTAAGAATTTTATATGTTTCAATTAGATCACCTCTCATTCTTCTAAACTCTAGGCCTAGTCTCCTCAATCTCTCCTCTTGGTCCTAATGTAGGGACAATGTTAGTCAAGTAATGATCGCTTGTCTCCGGTTATATTTTACTTGCTTTGTAATGTAAGGGATTAGTATGCCAGTGACATCTAGTGGCAGAACATGCATCTTTTTTTTAAGCAACCTGTACAATTTGGATACTTATGATAGCCAATTGGCTCGTATATTGACCATCTAGCATATGATGGATCTAATCATATCATCTTTTAAGGGACAATTTGGGTAAAAATATTATGGCAGATGTTTCATACTTATGTTCCAATTGCATTATCTTGTATTTATCCATGTTAAAGCACATCTGCTATCCTTGGCCCATCTGTTGAAATTGTCCAGATTTATTTGAATGCTCTCAATGTGCCTTATGCAAGTTGACAGAGAAATTTCATGGAACTTTTATCTTGAAATTTTTGGTTACGGTTGGTTTTCTTCTTCTGAAGTCAAAAGTGCAAATTGTACATGCTCTACAAAGAAATATAGGGGGAAAAACCTGCATTTAGACTGCACCTTTCACAGATGTAACAAAGTGCTTCACAACTAATGAAATAGTTCAGAGATCTAATGACCATTGTAATGTAGGTCAACGTGGCAACCAATTTGCATAGGTCAATGTGACAACCAATTTGCATAGGTCAATGTGACAACCAATTTGTATAGGCCAACGTGGCAACCAATTTGCATAGGCCAACGCGGCAACCAATTTGCACACAGCAATAGCCCAGAGATAAATGACTAGATAATCTGCTTCAGTGATGATGGTTAAGCGATAAATGTAGGCCGGGACAACTTCCCTGCTCTTCTTCAAATGCCTTTTACATCCAACTGAGAGGGCAGACGAGGCCTCGGTTTAACATCTCATCCAAAAGACGGCATCTCCGACAGTGCAGCACTCCCTCAGTACTGGACACTGGAGTGTCAGACTAGATTTGGTGCTCAAGTCTCTGGAGTGGGGTTTGAACCCACAATGTTTGACTCAGAGGTAAGAGTGCTGCCACTGAGCCAAGGCTGACAAAGGGAATGGGATTGATGTGCTTGGTGGCCCTTTCTCATTCCACACTTATGTACAGATTTGGGTTTTTTACCTCAATCTGTTTAGATTTGATCATGTGATGGATGCCCCGCCCCCCAAACTGTTTCAAAATCTGATCTCCTGAGTGAACAGTCACTGGGCCACTACAGAATATGACACTTTGAACAGAAAGTTACTACTAGACCATCATATAAAGTACATGGATGAGCTTTATTCAAAGCCCTTGTTCAACACTATCCAATTGGATGGCATCATTTTCACACACCTGCTCCAGGTTGTTATCAGTTACAATGCAAAATAGTATTAAGAGATTCTGAGAAACCAGATTAAACATGCAGGTATGAAGCTCTGGTACAAAGGTATAAAACTCTCCTAAAGAGATTACATTTCAACTGATACTTCCATAATAAAATTTAAGATCATGCAGTATATATGTGAGAAATTGTTGCTTTAAGACTCCGAAAGGGGATTAATTTGGAAAAGGATTTGGATCTGATTAGAGTTTATAATTTAAAGTTGTGAAATTTAGATGGTTCAAATCCAAAACTGGAAAACTAAAATATCAACTGTGCACAACTGGAGAAAGCCTCTTTAAATCGCCAGGGAATGGATGTCTTGGATAGATTGCCTCCCTCCCCATAACTGCCAGGAAAACAGTTAACATCAAGAGATAGTTCCCCGTAGACTGCTAAGGAAAGAGGAATCTTGGAAGGATAATCCTCCTAGACTGCCAGGAAAACTGATTAGTTTTTGCTCCTTAAAGACTGCCAGAGTGATGACTACACCAGATGGATTCCTGAGAGCATAATCACTGGACCAACACAAAAATGGATACCTTGGATAGGCAGTTACTAGGCCACCACGTAAACTGAACGTACCAAATAGAAAGTCAAGTGCATGGATACATTTTATTTAAAGACCTTAGTCACGCCCTCCCAGCTGTCACCTGGAAACATTGACCCATTCATTGTTGCCAAGATGGTATCACGCAATTGCAGAATGAGTTAAAAAAATTTAAAAAGTCCCACTGAACATATGTGACATTGTTTTCTTAAAGCGACAGTACATGTAATTTGGGGCAAAGTGTTGGCTTTTGTCTGAATAAATCCTGATTGGCACAGATGCAATCGACTCCGACTCAGAATGCAATTCAGAGCTCGTCCCAAGGAGATTAGAAAATATTGGATACATTCAAGCGACAGCTATCAGCCACAGATTCAGCCTCCCTGGTTAATTGAAGCAGTTAGTGATTTCATCATAATCTGCATATATGAAACAACTGAACCTTCACTCATTAGTTCATGATGCAGTTCTCCACAGTATCTTCAGGCCGTGGTTATGGGAGGATCATTGTGACCATCTTACAACTCCCAAGACAAAGATAAAACGATGAATTAAGAGTGAATCATTTCTGCCTTTTATTCATTCTCCATCTGACTTGCATCAAGACAATAGCAAATACTGATGAAGTCTCCTGCATTCATTCTGTGACAACGTCTTACAAAGACAACAGTGTGCAACTTGGCTTCCTTTCCTGTCGTCTACCACATGCTTTCTATTCATTACAATATGCACTAATCAAAGCTTTCAATAAATGTCAGCAGATAATTAGACTTGGCAATCTACTGAGAATTCTTATGTCCATAAAATCATGAATGTTAATGAGCTCTTGTCTGAGTTATTTGTGAGCCTGTGGAAGATGGGCTTGATGGATTGGTCCAATCAAAGGCTCAGGCAGAGAAGGGAGGCCCAGATGAGAACCATTACCTCATTTCAATATGTCAGCTGCTATGCAAAGGCCGCAGAGCACCTGCACTTACAAATTATTAAAATACCTCGACGACTTCACACTGAGAAAAAGCAATGTCAACGCATCAACCACAGGTGTCAGGAAACTGTCGAAACCAAGCCTCTGACTTCTTCATTATTCTTCAGGCATCTTTTATCTCCTGCATGGTGGAGTGCAAATAGTGAAATAGTTGATTTATCTGTGCCATATACTGTCCTTGGCCAACTAATCCTATCTTTCCTCATTTTACATTCAAGAGAAGTGTGGAAAGAACGTAAAATAAATACATCAAGGTTTTCGAAAGGCTGTAAATATTTATAGGGTTATTAAATAGCCCAGTGCTTTCTTACTAACAGTGCATCAAGAAGAAGTATTGCTTCAAGAAGCCAGCTCAAGGTCAGAGGATGTTGTACTAGAATCAATAATCAAGCCAACCTCTTTGCTGGATTTTTTTTGAGACTCCTTGGGGCCGATGTCATGAGTGAGAGCTACCAGCGGGGAGCTTAGTTTGCCAGAAGTACGGGTCAGGAATTTTCAGGCTCCCTCCCCTTGATTTTCCATCTATTAAAATTAATGAAGGGAAAATTGTGGAAGTGCACCCGTCGTTTCCCAACACACGCTTCTGGGAAGCAAGGCTCCCTGCTGAAAATCCGCACTTGTAAAATCATCCCTCTTATTTAAAGAATCAGATTTGGTTTTAGTTTAAGTTTTAGTTTAAGATGTTGCTCTTTGAAAGAGCTGGCGCAGACTCGATGGGCTCCTTCTGTGCTGCACTATTCTATGACTCTATGATTGCTGAGTGCTATCACAGTCCTTGCTGCATATCAAATATGGCCTGGATGAACAAAGTGGTTGCAGTTGGGATTTTCGGTTATGTTTTGACCAAACTGCGCACACCTAGCTTAATGTCCAACTTAATCCGAGGCACTGAAATTAATATTGGAATCAAGGCTACAATTTGTTAGTTTATTTTTAATTTTATTTTCTATTTGGAGAATAGCTTGCTCCTGGAAAACAGAATTCCCACCCAATCAATTCGGTCACGTTTTCGGTGGATTTGATAATTTGAGTTTTTCAGAGCTGAATCTTAATGTCAACTTATTTATTTTTATCTTCTTGTTATATTTACACAGGATTACTTAATTTCCCATGAGCTCAGTCTCATAAGATGCCTTTTTTAAATTTGTTTATGGGATCAGGGTGTCCCTGGCAAGGCCAGTATTTATTGCCCATCCCTAATTGCCCTTGAGAAGGTGGTGGTGAGCCGCTTTCTTGAACTGCTGCAGTCCGTTTGGTGAAGGTACTCCCACAGTGCTGTTAGGGAGGGAGTTCCAGGATTTTGACCCAGTGACGTTGAAGGATACCTCTAAGTCAGGATGGTGTATGACTTGGAGGGGAACTTGGAGGTGGTGGTGTTCCCATGTGCCTGCTGCCCTTGTCCTTCTAGGTGGAAGAGGTCACAGGTTTGGGAGGTGCTGCCAAAGAAGCCTTGGCAAGTTGCTGCAGTGCATCTTGTAGATGGTACACACTGCAGCCACGGTGCACTGGTGGTGGAGGGAGTGAATGTTTAAGGTGGTGGATGGGGTGCTGCTTTGTCCTGGATGGTGTCAAGTTAGTGACACAAAAGATAGAAGGCAAAACCAAAATAAAGACACAAACTTTTTTTTCGATTTAGATGACCCCTTCTCTTTAAGGTATTTTCCCCCTTCCCCTTGTCATGGGTGTCCTAATGCTGTGAGTGAGCCACCTTTTAATCAAGAGGGAAGGTGAACAACGACTCCCTGGGTCTCTGTTGATGCTTCTCTAGGGTCAGCCTGTGAGGAGACATGCTAGAGTTGCCCAAGGTGACACAGCACACCAGGGTCCTAATGCAATCTGCTACCACATTGTTCAAGTCGATTTCCTTTTTAAAAATATGCAGAAAAGAAGCAACAAGAATTTTAAACCCAGTTAATATTTTGCAAAGCACTGTTGGTGCAAAAACCGCATACATCTTGTTTAAGTAAAATATAAAACCTGTACCAAACAAAATTCTAAAAGGGGCCATTAATTTAATGAAAGTACAATTGACAAATTTTTATTTGAGAAGAAACTGAAGCGTTTTATTCCATTTCAAATATATGCATCATGAAGGTGGTCCCCTTTTAAAGATCTATGAATAATGTTTACTTACAAATAAGTCAACTCCTCCCTTTTTTCAAAACTACCAGAGGTTAGCAAGTGGCCTTGCTCAGGTACTTAAAGCTGTGGTATCAATGTTTAGGCCAAATAGCATGTGTTAACATTTTACAGTTCCCCTACTGTATTTAAAAAAGAAAGAACTTGTGTTTATACAGTGCCTTTCGCAGGAAGTGTCATCGCTGTTGTCATGTAGGCATTAGGATTTGTATTCTTTGCTACATTACCACAGTGACTACACTTCAAAAAAAGGCCTTCATTGGCTGTAAAGTGCTTTGGGATATCCCGAGGTCGTGAAAGACACTATATAAATACAAGACTTTCTTTTATATTTCCCAGTTAGATATTTAATAAAATGTGGGCAGTTACAGGTTTAAAGCTGCATTGTCCCAAATATTATGCAATTGGTAAAATAGATAAGGGAGAACCAGTGGATGTGGTGTATTTGGACTTTCAGAAGGTTTTCGATAAGGTCCCACATAAGAGATTAGCGTGCAAAATCAAGGCACATGGGATTGGGGGCGAGGTATTGACTTGGATAGAGAACTGGTTGGCGGACAGAAAGCAAAGAGTTGGAATAGATGGGTCGGTTTCCGAGTGGCAGGTAGTGACTAGTGGGGTACCGCAAGGATCGGTCCTAGGACCCCAGCTGTTCACAATATATATTAATGATCTGGACGAGGGAATTGGATGTAATATCTCCAAATTTGCAGATGACACAAAGCTGGGTGGGAGGGTAAGCTGTGAGGAGGATGTCGTGAAACTCCAGTACAATTTGGACAGGTTGGGTGATTGGGCAGAAACATGGCAAATGCACTATAATGTGGATAAATGTGAGGTTATCCACTTTGGTGGCAAAAACAGGATTGCAGATTATTATTTGAATGGCAATAGATTGGGAGAAGGGGAAGTGCAAAAAGACCTGCGTGTTATTGTGCACCAGTCGCTGAAGGTAAGCATGCAGGTGCAGCAGGCGGTTAAGAAGGCAAATGGTATGTTGGCCTTCGTAGCAAGAGGGTTCGAGTACAAGAACAAGGATGTCTTGCTGCAGTTATACAGGGCCTTGGTGAGACCGCACCTTGAGCATTGTGTACAGTTTTGGTCACCTTACCTGAGGAAGGACATTCTTGCCATGGAAGAAGTGCAGCGAAGATTCACCAGGCTGATACCTGGGATGGCAGGAATGACGTACGAGGAGAGATTGTGTCGATTGGGCTTCTACTCACTGGAGTTTAGAAGATTGAGAGGGGATCTCATCGAAACCTATAAAATTCTGTCAGGCCTGGACAGACTAGATGCAGAAAGGATGTTTCTGATGGCCGGGGAGTCCAGAACCAGGGGTCATAGTCTAAGGATAAGGGGTAAGCCATTTAGGACTGAAATGAGGAGGAATTTCTTCACCCAGAGAGTGGTGAACCTGTGGAATTCTCTGCCACAGAGGGCGGTGGAGGCCAGTTCATTAAATATATTCAAGAAAGAGTTGGATATATTCCTTGAGGCTAAAGGGATCAAGGGATATGGGGAAAAGGCAGGAACAGGGTACTGAATTTGGATGATCAGCCATGATCTCATTGAATGGCGGAGCAGGCGCGATGGGCCGAATGGCCTACTCCTGCTCCTATCTTCTATGTTTCTATATCATGTTTGGGTTGCACAGCAGTGTACACCTGAGGTTGTATAATATGAGATGATGCTCTAGAGAAGCATATTATATAGAGTTAGTTACTCTAATTGTCAGGTCCATGAATAGTGAATATTATAACTAAGGTCATGGTATATTATAAAATACGATAGTGAAGAGTGTATTAGGGACTAGGTACATTAGATATTTTTTATTAATAATCATAAACAATTTATTTATATGAGAATTCTGGCATATCTGAGGGTCAGAATAATTTTAATTTAGTACTCTATTGGGGAATAAACCATCCTAAGGGTATGGTGTGAGACTGTGGTATATCAGAAGGCATTTTAAATGTTCCTTTTCTATTAGCGAGGTAATGTGCATTATATCAGGCAGAGTTATAGTGAGATCCATTACCTTAAGATTACTATTGTTCTAACAACGAAAACAGAATCTGATCCTAAGGTAATAAATAATATTACCAATTATCTAATGCTTCAGCAAAAATAAATAAATCAGTTCTGCCGTCATCATTAAAATGAAAAATAGTAAACATCGATAGAGTGCCTCCCCTAATGCCCTGCCAGAAATTGTATTTTTAAATCTTAATGTCCTGCTGTCTTTGCTTAACAATAAATACCAAATGAACAGTGACACGCCGAGCACAAGTAACGGCGGCATCTACGTGAGCACTGAGCTAACCCTTTCATTGAAGATATTCTGCACGTTCCTGAGTATCACACTGCAAAGTTGAAATGTGCACGCTCTTTCTAATTTGTTCTCCTTCAAGTGGTAACCAGGGAACCCAGATTTAAGACAGTTGGCAAAACAACCAGGGGGGAGATGAGGAGAATTTTTTTTTAAGCAGCGAGTTATTATAATCTGGAATGCACTGCCTGAAATGGTGGTGGAAGTGGATTCAATAGTAACTTTCAATAGGGAGTTGGATAAATACTTGTAAAGGAAAAATTTGTAGGGTTATGGGGGGAAAAAAGTAGGACTAATTGGATAGCTCTGTCAAAGAGCTGGCACAGGCACGATGGGCTAAATGGTCTCCTTCCCTGCTTTTATGATTCTATTCTCTAAATTTTTGTTATAAAACTGGTGAGATTTAAAAAAAAGACCTGTGAATGTTGGAAATCCGAAATTAGAACGTCTGAAAGAGAAAGTTAGTTGAACACTTTGGGTGCGCCCCTTCATTGGAACGGTTTTGATGCAAGGTTGCGCCTGAAACATTAATCTCTCTTTCTCTTTCAGAGGCTGAGTGGTCTGCTGTGTGTGGCAGCATTTCTTTCAGTTACAAAATGTTAGTGTTGGGTTAAAATAATTTGGTCGTTTCCACATTATCAAAACCAGCCTTGCCATTGTTTTACAACATCATAAAATCCGAGGCAGAAATGAATCAATACCTTATCTACTCTAAGATCTTTACTAATACATCTTTATAAAGACAGGAAGGACAGCAGGTGCAGGAATCTAATACAATGTTACAGCTAAATTTACAAGAAATAGTTGTCTAACTATTGCTTAGTAAATAAAGACTCTGTCAGCCATGATAGATTGCTCTCATATCCTGAATCCGAGGCCAATAATGGTAGGTTTATGTCAGAAACAAGGATGGTCAATACGCACACAGCAAGACGGTAGGATTCTGAGGTTAAGGCTCACACTGTAGGTAATGGTGGGTATGCATCATACAAAGTGAATCACCAGTTTTAAGCGATGGACATTCCTTGTCTTTCTTTTAAACAAAAGAACCATATCTGCTTCTTCTCCTATAAATTAAATATCCATTAGCCTCTTGTCCAGCTCCCTTGCAAAGCAGGAAAAGATTGAAAGGTTCGATGCTTGAGGTTACATTCTGTGACATAGTTATCACGGTGATTGATGAAACAGCCGATCGAATTTATGCATGCTCGAGGCTTGGCCGCTACCTTCAATACGAATGGAGCTCTAAGTGGAGAGCTGTGAGATCGATCTGGCATCTCGAAGCTGGTATAAGGATGGGCAGTCATTGCAAGTTCATTCCAAGGGAAACTGTTGGCAAATCAGTCTGCGCCAGCCGCCGGTGTGACGGGAATAACTCCCAGCTCGACAGCGGCTGCGCTCCTGGCTTGCTGAAATTCAATTGAATTTTTCATCAGTCACGATTATATGCACCACTGAACAGCAGAGACAGCATTTCCTGGCACTATTCATATTTCTACATAGGAAGTGATTCGTTCAAACACTGCTGATACAGTAGAATGCACTGCACTGTACTGCTAATATAACTTTATGATATGGATATAATATTTCAAAGTGACTTAATCCACTGATTAAGTTATGCTAACTATGTACTGGTCATTATTATTCGCCTATGTCTGCATGGGCTCAAATTACATTTTGGATTAGTAGTACATTCCAGGAGTGGGCATGGCTGATGGTAGCAATGTTATTACCAGCAAAGCCAATTGATGTAATAGAAATATGTAATAGCAGAAAACACGATTGATTAACATCCGCTCCCGCCTCCCCTGTCCCTGAAAGTACATTGTCACAATCCCGTTCTATTTATTGATGGGCAAGAAGAACCTCTACCTTTTGGTGTTGCAACATTATAACAGTGACTACACTTCAAAAGTAATTGGCTGTAAAATGCTTTGGGATGTCCTGAGTTCATGAAAGCCGCTACATAAATGCGAGTCTGTCTTTAACATAGCCAGACTCCCAAGAAGAACCCCCATGTTCTCAACTCAGAGATGGGTGGGCGGCGAGGGCGGAAACCAGGCTTGCCAAGTTCACATGACTGCATGATCTACCCCATTTAGTCACGTGGACAGTTCTTCAAAGAGCATTGCTACGCTGTAATTGAATACTCTACATGCCCACGTTTCTAAGTATCAAGGAGCCTAAACTGCTGACAGTGCATGTTGGCATGTGGCAGGTGTGCGGCTTACAACTGCCCGTCTGCTGATTTTAATGGAGGAAAGCTGTGGGTAGCGTGCCCAAGGTTTCCTAGTACACATGGCCATAGGCGAGGCTCCCCACCAGCAATGCAAACTCTGAAAATTACCCCCTAAAAGTTGCCCACTTATTCATTGGTACTTGTATTTATATTTTGGCCAATATTTATCCCTCAACAAACATCTCTAAAACATTGCTCTTTGTGGGAGCTTGCTGTGTGCAAATTGACTGCTGCGTTTCCTACGTTACAATAGTGACCACAATGCAAAAGGTACTTCATTGGCTATAAAGCGCTTTGGGACGTCCTGAGGTTGTGAAAAGTGCTGTATAAATCTAAGTCTTTCTTTACCAATGGCTCATGTATATCTCAGCATCATCTCTGGCATATAGAAACATAGAAGATAGGAGCAGGAGTAGGCCATTCGGCCCCTCGAGCCTGCTCCGCCATTCGATGAGATCATGGCTGATCATCCAAACTCAGTACCCCGTACCTGCCTTCTCCCCATATCCCTTGATACCTTTAGCTCTAAGAAATATATCTAACTCCTTCTTGAATATATTTAAAGACTTGGCCTCAATCGCCTTCTGTGGTAGAGAATTCCACAGGTTCACCACTCTCTGAGTGAAGAAATTCTTCCTCATCTCTGTCCTAAATGGCTTACCCCTTATCCTTAGACTATGACCCCTGGATCTGGTCTCTCCGACCATCGGGAACATTGTACCTGCATCTAGTTTGTCCAGACCTGTCAGAATTTTATAAGTTTCGATGAGATCCCCTCTCATTCTTCTGAACTCCAGCGAGTATAAGCCCAATCGACCCAATCTCTCCTCATACGTCATTCCTGCCATCCCAGGGATCAGCCTTGTGAATCTTCGCTGAACTCCTTCCATGGCAAGAACATCCTTCCTCAGATAAGGCGACCAAAACTGCACACAGTACTCAAGGTGTGGTCTCACCAAGGCCCTGTACAACTGCAGCAGGACATCCTTGCTCCTGTACTCAAACCCTTTCGCTATGAAGGCCAACATACCATTTGCCTTCTCCACCACCTGCTGCACCTGCATGCTTACCTTCAGCAACTGGTGCACAAGGACACCCAGGTCTCGTTGCACTTCCCCTTCTCCCAATCTATTGCCATTCAGATAATAGTCTGCCTTTCTGTTTTTGACACCAAAGTGGATAACCTCGCATTTATCCACGTTATATTGCATCTGCCACGCTTCTGCCCAATCACCCAACCTGTCCAAATCATACTGGAGTTTCTCGGTATCCTCCTCGCAGCACACACGCCCACCCAGCTTTGTGTCATCTGCAAACTTGGAGATATTACATCTAGTTCCCTTATCTAGATCATTAATGTATATTGTGAATAGCTGGGGTCCAAGGACCGATCCCTGCGGTATCCCACTAGTCACTGCCTTCCACTCGGAAAAAGACCCGTTAATTCCTACTCTCTGCTTTCTGTCTGCCAACTAGTTCTCTATCCAAGTCAATACCTTGCCCCCAATCCCATGTGCCTTAACTTTACATGCTAATCTCTTATGTGGGACCTTATCGAAAGCCTTTTGAAAGTCCAAATACAGCACATCTATTGGTTCTCCCTTATCTATTTTCCCAGTTACATCCTCAAAAAATTCCAGTAGATTAGTCAAGCATGATTTACCTTTTGTAAATCCATGTTGACTTTGTTTGATCCTGTCACTGTTTTCCAAGTGCTCAGCTATTACATCCTTTATAATGGACTCTAGCATTTTCCCCACTACCGCTGTGAACATGGTGAAACTGGATACAGAGCAGATGGTATTTAAGAGCAGGACAAACATTTAGTGATGAACATACTGTAGTAAGATTTCATGTAGTTTTAGATGCTTTATAAATGGACCACACCTCCTTTGCAGATTACATACATCTCGCATACAAATGGTGTGCAGCTCCAACATGGAATGCATGTTGTGCGATGTCAGTGTTTGTTCCTCTGTGGTGCATGTGATACGTTCCTCTAGCTCAATCCCCTCTAGCAGCAGTTCTATCAAACTTTGCATACAAACTTCAGTTTTGGGAGCATAGGTTAAGAATCTTCTAACTGAGAGTCATATACATATACTTCAAAATTGCTCCTCACAGATCACAAAAACAAAAAGGATTAGTGAACATGATAGCAAAATTCCTCATTTTTATTTGTTCTGAAGCAATCATAAGAACATAAGAACATAAGAATTAGGAGCAGGAGTAGGCCATACAGCCCCTTGAGCCTGCTCCGCCATTCAATAAGATCATGGCTGATCTTCAACCTCAATTCCACTTTCCCGCCCGATCCCCATATCCCTTAATTCCTCCAGAGTCCAAAAATCTATCTATCTCAGCCTTGAATATACTCAATGACTCAGCATCCACAGCCCTTTGGGGTAGAGAATTCCAAAGATTCACAACCCTCTGAGTGAAGAAATTCCTCCTCATCTCAGTTTTATCCTGAGACTATGCTCCCTATTTCTAAACTCTCCAGCCAGGGAAACAGCCTCTCCGCATCTACCCTGTCAATCCCCCTCAGAATCTTATATGTTTCAATGAGATCACCTCTCATTCTTCTAAACTCCAGAGAGTATAGGCCCATTCTACACAAACTCTCATCATAAGACAACCCTCTCATCCCAGGAATCAATTCAGTGAATCTTTGTTGCACCGCAATGTTCTACTGTAAGGTTCCTGAACCTGTGGCCCAACCAGAAGGTCATAACCTCAAGTCTCACTTTAACTAGCCTCAGTTAAATGGAGCTCCATAACTTCTCCCTCTGGCCTTTATGAGCAATGCCAGAAGGAAGTGAAGTTTCCTTATTGGGGCTTTAGGGGGGGGGAAAGGGCAAATCATTTCACCTGGTACATTTCACCTCTTGCCATTGATGAATGGTACAGATTGCTGAGCACAAGTGACATGGTAGCAAATGGTTTGCAAGGTCATAAACGAAAAAAAAAACAATAATATAAGAGAAGAAAATATATTCTCTTCTGTGTATCTCTGTGTTTCTAGACTGTAAAATTCCAGCTGTATTGTGAGAATGTAAGGGCTGAATTTTGCCGGCGCTCAGAGGGTGGGTTTGGAGGCGGCTCCACTGTCAAAATCAAAAAGATTGACAGCGGGGCGGTATCCCGCTCTGAGCCCGCCTCCTTGTCAGTTTCCTAAGTGCCGTTTCCGCCTGCGCTTTGCAGGCACGGCACTAAGTGGTGGGTTATTCGATTGTGCTTGTTAGGAGGGTGTTTAAAGTAATTAAATACCCATTTTCCGAGTTCCAAAGCATTTTGCCAAGTTTTCCATGAGGTTCCCGTGGCTCGGGGATTACACCAGGTAAGTATGTTGGGTTCTGAACAACTCTCCATTTCTTTCAATAGGTGACAGCTGCAAAAGTGGTTTAGAACCTGCCATTTTACAGCTGGTCAGTTTCCAATCTCAGAAGCTTCAGCCTTCAGTATTTAGAACCCACTTTTGAGCTTTATGCACTTTTGAAGTGTTTGGAGTAATCTCTCTATCCACCGTCACCTCCTTGGAACAACCTATCTCAACATTGACATTACTTCTGTCATCTCAACCTCACCTGCCATCTATTTCATCAGCGTCGGAGCCCTTGAAAAAAATCTCACCTTGGTCCTCAGAATCCCAAAACGATCAGCCCCAACACCAGCATCACCAGGCACACCAACATCCACACCAACCTTCTCCACAATCAGCTGGTGCTGCACAGGACACAGGGCATCAGCACCCGAGCACATTGCTGCCCGGGAGGCCAGGGATGGCCTCACCATGTCCAGATTAGCTTCACTGTACACCCTGGCTGCCACATGATGTGCCAGGTTGGCACCACCCCACACCAACACCATAAAGCATCCCTGCAATGTCCAAGCCATTCCTTTCACACTCAGCACGGGGGAGGTGGGGAACATAATGTCTCACCATTCACTACAACTCACTAAGACACTTTCAAAGGTGCACACAGATCTGTCCAAGAACGCAAAGTGTTGAAAATAAAGTTTTCAATGTTTGATGCCACATTAACAGAAATTTTACTTGAACATTGGCTAAAACACCCAAGTGCTTACCCTTGTGTGTTGTTAGTTGGCATGCTTGCAGTGGGATGAGGGTGAGTGTGAGGGGTAGCTAGTGAGATGGGGAAGTGATAATGTAGATAGAGAGGGATGGGTGGAGGTGCAAGGTAAGTTGGTGTGAGTAAGGATGTGCAGCAGTAGGGTAGGGAAGGCAGAGTGATGGGGATGTGATGAGTGGCACAGCAAGATGAGGTTGAGTGTGGCTTTGCAGTAACATTTCGTGATATACTGAGATCACTGAAAGGTTTGTGCCAGTGCAGCCAGGTCCTCCTGACATCTCTGCTTGTGTTCTCCTGTGCAATGTGCAACCAGGCTGTGTTGATCTCCTGGGGAGGTCTCTTCTGCCCATTGAAAGGGAAGAGAACCTCCCTGCGTGCTGTGACTCCCTCCATAAGCATATGAAGGGAGTCATGGGAGAGCCTGGGTGCAGTCGTGCACCTCAGTGCAGTGCTTGTCAGTGTTTGCAGCATCTGACTGCTGTAGAACACTGACAGCACAACTGTCAAAATCACTTTGGACATGGTCCCTTTAAGGAAACCGGCTGATGATGCGTCATCAGATGACGTCATCAGACCCGCTTCCTTTTAATTGGCTGGGAACCTCACAGGGCGGGCTTAACAAGCCCAATCAGGGGGAAATCACTTGGAGGAGGCGGGGTGAAGACCGGTGCGGAGTTTGCGGCCGCTCTCTGCTCCGGCCGCACCGAACTCCCCACAGCTTGCGAAATCGCGGCCGAAAGGTTTTATATAGAAACGAGAGGTTTAATTAAAACAGAAGATGGTCATGAGTTGCATTAATTAGCGTGAGATTCTCTGATCAGAAAAAACAGGACCAGTAAATTTTCTGTATGACAGATCTCAATGGATAGTTTAGTACTTCTACCTTTCAAAACGGGTTGAACTGTCTTCAAACTGAAATTAAGTTTGTAGAATGCAAGAATGTATCAACACCAATCAGATTATGTTTTTTTCCCTCTCTCATCAATTTCTCCTCTCCTTTCCACTCCTGAAGGCATTGATTTCTTGTTCAATTACAGTTGTATGGCTACCCAGTCTTATCTCACCCAAGTGGTCATTATTCATATGTAAGTCTTTACAGTGTCAGCAGGCTATTCCTGGCTGGGGGAGGAGCATCACAACCACCCCTGATCCTGCTCTCACCCAATGTTGGTTAGAGAGCCGCCAATCAGTAACTCTAGCTGATTTTCCATCCCCGAATTAAGAGAAGCTGAGAAAAATTGCAGTGCCCCTATTGAGGTCAGCTTGTTCCGCAGACTGGGGATCAAACCAGAGATCTTTGCGAATTAGGAACTCAATGAATAAACACTGCAAGCCCTCAAGAGGATCCGATTATGTCATTTTAAATAAACTACTGATCCACATCAAAAATTGTATAAAAAAATAATTTCTACACAGGAAACAACAATTCAGACCTGAAAATCGAAGCTAATGTAATTTAGCTTTTCTGATTAGATTGGATTAGGACTGGAACTTGCCCTTAAAACTCCTACTCTGGTCCTTTTCTAACATTTATAGGTCATCTTTCCAATTTATATTGAAAATAAACGATGTCGCCATGTCTTCTCTTCCACATGAATGCTGCAAACTGGGTAAAGTTGGATTCAGGAGGCCACCAAAGTGTCATTAGGGATCCTGGAACATCTGTCTTGGATTATCCATGGGGCAACTTGCCTGTTGTCAAGAGCATCTAGCTTGGCAAGTTCTCAACAACATCACCTGAGAACCTTTTAAACCTATCGGTAGAAGCCTAGAACTATGGCTGTACAGAGCAATATTTACACAGACCAGGAACATCCTTTGTGGAAACGTTACTCTGCCATCTGGGAGCTTGGAGCATATTTTAAGGGCAAGTCACGAGAAGCTTGTAAGATTTAAGGTGATGGGCAAAAGAACTAGAGATGACATGAGGATTTTTTTTTTTATATGGGATTTTCTTCTGCATTTACTGCAAAATGGTAACTATGAGTATAAAGAGAAGAGATTTCCTCCAGTTACACTCCTGAAAACAGTTTTTTACTGGAAATTAGAAAGTAGGACACGCTTCATTATGGTTGTACAGGAAGAACATCTTTGATCGAAGGGTAGTCACTGCTTTGAGAGTCTTGAATGCCTGGGACACTGGTCACCACACTACATGCAAGACTAACTTGTGGCTTCATGGATTTTGGGTGATCAATAGTGGCAAAAGTCATTGGCCAAGAGTTTCCGCTTTGGGCGCTGTAATGTATACAAAATTGAAGGGACTACTTTGTATTGCGGATGTATATCCTTAGTTGCGAGCGTATATAACAGACGCGTATCGATTTGTACAGTCAGTGCCAAAGTTCCAGTTACCCAGTAAAGATCACTTGAAGTTACTCTCAGTCTCTGCTACTTTATTATTTTATGTAGTTGTGTATAGCGGTACAAACATAACAAATTGGCGATGAGAATTATGAACCTACGTCTTCCTATTCTGGCATCGCATCCAGAGGACACCGAAACTTGGAAGAAAGGAGCGAGAAGGCAGAGAAAACGGAGCACGCTTGCTAAGCTAGGCAGGGGATACGTAAGTCAAGTGAAAAGTGCACAGGACTTGCATGACGCTAGCTAACTAGTAAAGAAAGAAAAACGGGTTTGGAAAAAAAAATGGCGATGATTGGCACGATTGCAGCATTTGATAGCAGCATTGAAGACTGGGCAACTTACATTGAAAGAGTGGAGTTGTACTGTGAGGCTAACGGAGTGGAGGTAGAAAAGAAAGCCACTGTTTTGCTGAGTGTTATGGGCGCGAAGACATACGGGCTACTACGTAGTTTATTAACCCCTGAAAAGCCAGCAAACAAAACATTCAAACAAATAGTGGACACACTCCAAGACCATTTAAGCCCCAGACCACTGCTCATAGCCGAAAGATTTAAATTCCATAAACGGAACCAGAGCAAAAATATTTCTGAATATTTGGCAAAGTTGCGCAAATTATCAGAACATTGCCAATTTGGAGTGGGCTTATCAGATGCATTGAGAGGCAGATTTGTGTGTGGTATGCAAAATGAAAGCACACAAAAGAAGCTCCTGTCTGAAAAAGATCTCACCTTGGAGAAGGCTGTGAGTATTGCAATTTCAATGGAAGCAGCAGCACGTGGTACTTTAGAAATTCAACAAAAATCCCTGGAATATTCCACTAACAAAATGTCACTGAAACAAAACAATGACTGTTGGTTTAAAGACAAAGATTGCAGACAATGTGGCAAACGAGGGCACATTGAAAGGGTCTGCAAAGCAAAGAAGCAGAAAACTGATACAAAGGCACACCAAGTGACTTAAAACAAGAAACCTTTCAAAGATAGATACAAGAAGGTACACTACTGGAGACAGTTCAGATAAAGAAAAAAGTGACACAGACTCAGAGGAAGAGGATCTGGCTTGTCTAAAACTACACAGTGTGAAAGAAACAGAGGATCACAGAATAATATGGGTTACTCCAGAAGTGGCAGGAGTTAGGCTGAAAATGGAGTTGGACACAGGCTCAGCTTTAACAGTGATCTCTGTACATGACTACAAACGACTGTTTTCACACATACCGCTAAGGCCAACTAAAGTACTGTTAAAGACATACACAGGACAAAGAGTGTGCCCCAAAGGTAAAATAAAAGTGACAGTGACATACAAAGAAAAAAAAAACCGCAATTGAACCTCTATGTAGTGGAAAATGGAGGACCACCATTGCTGGGACGCGAATGGCTCAGGAAAATACAGTTGGATTGGCACACCATCCAACGCCACTCCTGAGAGACTGTCACAAATACTCTCTGACTCTCAGGAAGTGTTCAAAAAGGAAATAGGAACACTTAAGGGCACGAAAGCAAAAATTAAGATTGCGGAGAGTGCAAATCCAAAGTTCCACAAGGCCAGACCAGTGCCTTATGCAATTCGCCCTTCAGTAGAAGCAGAGCTGGCGATCTTGGGGCAGTTAGGGGTCCTGTCCAAGGTGGATTGGAGTGAATGGGCCACACCTATAGTTCCAGTGATGAAGAAAACCTCCAGCACAAAACCAGGAAAGCCAAGAAAAGTACGCACCCGTGGAGACTTTAAGGTGACTGTTAACCCAGTCCTCCACACAGTACAGTACCCATTGCCTCGCATTGAGGACATCTTTGCTTCCCTGTCAAGAGGGGAACGCTTCACAAAGATTGACTTGGCCCAGGCCTATCTCCAAATGGAAATTGATGATGCATCAAAGAAGTACCTGACAATAAATACGCACAAAGGCCTTTACCAGTACAATTGAGAATATAGAATGCAAAAATAAGGTAACAACTTGCTCCGCATGGCCAAGGACCCTGCCAACCTAAAATGGAGGACCCTGTTAGCCTAAAATGGTGGTGCAATGTCGACGTCGCTGAGTCACTTGCATATTGTAAGAGATGATCATGTTAACTCGGGAAAAGCTAAACTGATCTGTGGCTGCTAATATGGCTGGCACCCACAATGTCACACCTTGCTGGTGGAAACAGTGTAGGGCGGAGTGCAGAGGATATACAGACAATAGGCGATCAGAAAACGCATTACCATACTGATTAGGTGATCGTGAAACCATTACCCGCATATTTCCTAAACTATAAACCAGTGAAATGTGACTTCTTTATTTCAAACTGCCAGGCCAGGAAATCAATTTAAATGTGTACGTGCCCAGCTCAGGATTGGTGCAGACTGTAAGAGGTGTTAATGTCTTCTCAAAAGCAAGTATAATAATGTGGTACTCTGTATGAAAGATTGCTTGCTCTGGTGGAACCTGTCGAGACTCTGCTGGAGTCAGAACGGTGCTGTATCAGAGTAAGTCTCCCGGGACAACAGAATAAAACAACTGTTGAACTAAACCAGTATTCGACTCAGTGTTTGTACTGAACCAGATTGAGGACCAAAAAAATCCGTTTCAACACAATCGGCTGGTATTCGGAATAGCATCAGCTCCTGCAATCTGGCAAAGGGCAATGGACCAAGTCCTGCAGGGGATTCCAGGTACTCAGTGTTATCTTGATGACATCATCATTACTGGCAAGAATGACAACGACCACCTTTCCAACCTCGAACAGGTGCTCATCAGGTTACGGGAGTATGGGCTCCGAGCGAACCGAGACAAGTGTGAGTTTTTCAAAAAGGAAATCTCATACTGTGGACATGTGATTGACAAGGACGGTTTACACAAGTCTCCAGACAAGATTGAAGCTGTGATTAATGCACCAACACCTGAAAATGTGTCTCAGTTGAGATCATATCTTGGACTGGTGAACTACTATCACAAGTTCTTGCCCAACCTATCCACAGTGTTACATCCACTAAATGCACTGCTACAGACAGGGTCACAATGGAAGTGGAGTGACAGCTGTGAACAAGGTTTTCAAGAGAGTAAAAGACTCATTACTTCAGAAGAGGTGCTAGCTCACTTTGACCCATCCTTACCTATTCGACTGGCATGTGATGCTTCACCCTATGGCATTGGTGCCGTGTTGTCACATAAGTTCCCAGATGGCTCAGAGAGACCAATAGCCTTTGCTTCAAGATCATTGACGACAGCTGAACGCAATTATGCACAGACTGACCGAGAGGCCCTCAGCCTTGTGTGGGTGTCAAGAAATTCAACCACTACTTGTATGGTCAACAGTTTACACTGTTAACTGACCACCAGCCTCTCATTTCAATCTTCAACCCAAGGAAGGGCGTTCCAGTGATGACGGCACAACGGCTACAGCGATGGTCACTCTTCCTAGGGGCTCACCTGTATAACATTGAATACAAGGGGACCAAGCAACATGGCAACGCCGATGGTTTGTCACGTTTACCACTGCCGACCTCAGAGGAAACTACAACAGTTGACTCAGCAGAGGTATTTCACACAACAATAGTTGAGCAGCTACCAGTGACAAACTCCCTCATTGAAAGAGAAACACGCAATGACCCTACATTGTCAAAAGTTTATGACATCACTGTGAAGGGATGGCCAGCACATGGTGACTCATTGTTTCCAGCATTCTCAGCTACGAGGGAGCAGTTATCAGTGTGTCGGGGAACACTGATCTGCGGCTCACAAGTTGTGATTCCTCCCAAGCTTCATAACCGAGTGCTAGATGAACTGCATGAAGGCCACTTAGGTACGGTAAAGATAAAAAGCCTTGCCCATGGTTACGTGTGGTGGCCGGGAATTGACAAACAGATCGAGGACCTGACAAAGAGCTGCTCAGGATGTCAAAAGGTCCAGAACGCACCACCACAAGCCCCTCTCCATCCATGGGAATGGCCCTCATCCCCATGGCAACGTGTGCACATCGACTTTGCTGGACCGTTCATGGACTCCATGTTCTTGATTGCAGTCGATGCACATTCCAAATGGCCCAAGGTCATTAAAATGAAATTAACCACATCTGAAAAGACCATTTCAGTTCTGAGGACCATGTTCGCTAGAAATGGACTACCAGAACAAATCTGCACAGACAATGGATGACAATTTGTCTCTGACGAATTCCAAAGGTTCACGAGGAAAAATGGAATCAAGCACTACACATCTGCCCCGTACCATCCAGCTACAAATGGCTTGGCAGAAAGATTCGTACAGACTTTCAAGAAGGCCATCAAAGCAATGTACAGTGAGAATCTACCACTGCAACACAAGATAGACAAATTCCTCTTTGCTTATTGGAACGCAGTACACGCAGCCACTAATCAGACTCTAGCGATGATGTTTCTGAACAGGAACCTGAGATCTCGCATGGACCTTCTTAAACCGAATGTACGTCGTGATGTAGAGAACAAACAGTTCAAACATTTGAATGCTAAGCCAACAAGAAGCTTCAGTGTGGGACAGTCAGTTCTTGCTCGTGATTTCCGGACGGAAAAGTGGCAACCAGGTACAATATCCACAAGAGAGGGACCACTGACGTATACTGTGGAAGTGGGAAAGAACGTTTTGAGATGTCATGTGGACCAAATTCTGGACGTTCAGGTGGAAAACACCCCTATACCTCGCCCAGACTCACCTGACATGGAAACAGACACTCCTGATTCATTAGCATCAGCACCAGCCTCATCCTCAGCTGAGAGCTCTACCTGTGCTGATAGCTCATCTGATGCAACTGTACCTGTACAGTCTCATTCCCCAAAGCAAAAGAGTCTGGAGAGACGTTACCCAGAGAGGCAGAGGAGGCCTCCCCAGAGACTTGACTTGTAAAAAGGCTGTTGACAAAGTAAAATGTTATGTTGGAATTTGAATTTTGTTACTGTAAATACAGGCTCTGTATGTTAATTATAGAAGTTTTGCATTAATATACTATTAAACTAAAGGGGGAGGAAGTATAATGTATACAACATTGAAGGGACTACTTTGTATTGCGGATGTATATCCTTAGTTGCGAGCGTATATAACAGACGCGTATCGATTTGTACAGTCAGTGCCGAAGTTCCAGTTACCCAGTAAAGATCACTTGAAGTTACTCTCAGTCTCTGCTACTTTATTATTTTATGTAGTTTTGTATAGCGGTACAAACACAACAGGTGTTGGCAATCCAGGAGCAAATTGCATTCGTTTTCAGAAGTGACCTGGTGCAGCTTTAGTAATACTGCTGAAAATGGGTTTATCAGAAAAAATAAGCATTTTTAATCAGTGTCCTGTTCACCATCACTGAGTAACCCAATTTTAAATACTGGAAAATGACTTTAGAAAATGGCTCTTTATAGTTTTTTTTAGTTACATTGGTGAACAGTAGTCAGTTTCTTAGTAAATTCAATATTTTTTAATATTTAAAAGCTTTTAAAAGGTGCCTATTAGCGCCCCTGTGCATAAAAAATCCTTAAGAGCCTCCTTGAAAGCCCCCAAACAGGTGCATTTAGCACAAACTCGCCATGGGGGTGTGGCCGGATTTGAGGGCGGGGCCGGTTATTGGTACGCTGTTTTTTAAACAAACACAAAAGACAGCGGAAACTCGATTTGCACTGGATGCAATCTGCGCTTGCAAATCCTTGAACATTTGCATTGTTTTTGTTGATTTCTGGTGACCTAGCGGAAACTCCAGGCTACTAGCTTTAGGATAAACTGCTTTGATGGGCAGATTAAGCCAACTGAAGACAGCAGCAGCTTTTTTTTTAGTAACGGGCAGAAATTTCATCAACAGCATGGGAGTTGCAACAGCATAATGTGCGGCACATACGGGGCACAAATTTGGTATAAGGCAGTTAGTGGAAAGATTTTAAGGAAATGCCCCATGTATTTTTCTAAACGGACCATGCTTTGCGTGCACTGGTTAGAAAGGACTTGCATTTCTATAGCGCCTTTCACAACCTCAGGACATCCAAAAGCGTTTAACTGCCAATTAAGTACTTTTTGAAGTGTAGTCACTGTTGTAATGCAGGAAACGCAGCAGCCAATTTGCACACATTAAGGTCCCACAAACAGCAATGAGTTAATGACCAGATCATCTGTTTTTGGTGTTGGTTGAGGGGAAAATTATTTGTTAGGACATCCTGCTGAAATCCCTGGAGTGGGGCTTGAACTCACAACCTTCTGACTCACAGGTGAGTGTTACCACTGAGCCAAGGCTGACACTTGTTACCAATCTCCAGAGAAGATACACAGAGAGTAATACTGAAAATGACACTAGCATTCTGCTAGCTAATATGACATTCAAGCAACAAATATATTAAAAAAGCAAATTGGCTCCTTGGCTTTATAAACAGAGGCATAGAGTACAAAATAAAGGAAGTTATGCTAAACCTTTATAAATCCCTTTAGGAAAGGTGTCAAGGCCTTAGAGAGGGTGCATAGGAGATTTACTACAATGGTACCAGGGATGAGGGACGTCCGTTACCTGGAGAGACTAGAGAAGCTGGGGTTGTTCTCCTTGGAGCAGAGAAGGTTAAGGGGAGATTTAATAGAAGTGTTCAAAATCATGAAGGGTTTTGATCGAGTAAATAAGGACAAACTGTTTCTAGTGGCAGAGGGTCGGTAACCAGAGGGCACAGATTTAAGGTCATTGGTAAAAAGAACAGGCAAGCTGAGGAGAATTTTTTTTTACACAGTAAGTTGATGTGATCTGGAATGCACTGGCTGAAAGGTTGGTAGAAGCAAATTCAATAATAACTTTCAAAATGGAATTGGATAAATACTTGAAGGGAAAAAAATTGCAGGGCTATGGGGAAAGAGCGGGGGAGTGGGACTAATTGGAGAGCTCTTTCAATGGTAGACCGAATGATCTTCCTCTGTGCTGTATCAGTCTATGATTCAATGATGATACATGTACTTTGGTGTTGTTTTAAACTTTAAGAACTATTTAAAGGGCTGTTCCTCTCTCACAAAACACAATGTTGATATATAGCATTTATGCCCCCAATTCACACCAATCAGTTTTCTGTCTTGCAAGAAAAAAAAATAATGGCACTGTCTCATAAAATGGCTGCGCAATCTGGAATCTTTTCAAGATGTTAGAGAAACTTCCTAAAGCCAACACCCTCAGCTGTTGCACACATAAATATGTCTGAAATGGCTGCCAGCGGTCAGGGTATTTAGATGACACAGCCCTTATTTAAAACGGCAGACTAAGCTCAATTCTCTGTGAGAGAGCAAACTGCAAACTCGAACATGCCTATGCAAATTTATTGAACTCTGACCTTGGTGGAAAATTACTATTGATTCCTGCATATATTAACCAGCAGACAAAGTCGTATCCGGAACTCGTGTATTGAGGCTGGTGTAGAATGACAAGCAAACCTGCATGAAGGGCTTTCCAAGTGACTTCTTTAAGGCAGGATGGCCATTAAATACAGGTTTTATTATCACAATTGATCTGAATTGTCAAAATGGCCTTGCCTGTTACTCTGTGTAGAATTAATCACTTATCTGTCCAAAATTCCTGTTTAAAATATATTGCACTGGGCATCAGATTTTTAAATTATTTCTTGTTAAACTAAACTGACTTAATTTGAAGTGTCTAATGTTAAATGAAAAGGACTGACGCATATTGATACTGTATTATTCCAGGTCAGTATATGCAATCACAAGTCAGTCTATATATGTGAGCATATCATTATAGGTCACAGTTTTTGCCAATAAAGGGGGTGAAATTGGTTACCGTCAGTAGTGCAAAAGGAGGTGATAGAGAATTGGCAGCCCACTTTACACCGTGCCCCATTTTCTCTCCATTGTGCAAAAGAAAATCGGGCAGGTGTAAACAGGCTTCCGCCTCACTTTAGCTTCGTTTTGCGGCACTGGTGGTGACCTATTTCAGCCCCTAATTCTCTAGTCAAATCACATTTTACAATGGCCCAGATTTCCCGGGGCCTATGACCGCGTAAGCGGTGTGTACTCGGCCGTAAGTGCCTCGCAAGCTCTGGGTTTACGCACGCGTGAAAACCTGGAACTTGCGATCTGTCAAGAATCTTCTTGACCGATCCTCCGCATCCCCAGGAAATGGACATTCGCTGGCGCAGAGTTGAGCTATTTGCCCAACTACTGCCCAGCGGATGCCCACGAAACTCTTATGCCCGGTAAAAGCAGGCGTAAGGCCTTCTTTTACCAGCGTAAGGATTTAAATAAGTATTAAAATAAAAAAATTTAAATAATTTTTTTTTCATAAACCTGTAAAATAAATGTGTTATTTTTGACCCCTTGAAAAATGTTTACATTTATTTTTCCAAAAATTACAATTTTGTTTTAAATGTTTAATTAAATGATATTTTAAACGTAATGATTTTTTTTATTTCAGTGTTGTTAAAATGTATTTTCTGGGTGATTCCTATTATGCTTATGGGGATTCCGTACGTAAATGGAATCCCCATAAGCATACTGGGAACCCCCTTTTTGATTGGTTGGGCCTGCGCCCCTGGGATACCTGGGCCTCTACGCAGGCCTGCGCTCGCAGGCCCCGGAGCGCGAGTCTCCGTGGATCCAGGACCATCAGGTAGGGTCGTAGTTTTGTTGTAGTTCGGAGACATCCACCCGCGGGAAGCCTCCCACCGCAAATTCAGGCCCATTAATATTTATTTCAAGAGGGGCGGAAGTTCTGTCAAGAGTCAGTGAATTAGTCTTTGCAGATGGCCTCAGTGGCCCCGGATTAAGGGGAGGAAAAAACAGCTTGGAATGCTGCCACTGATTGCTATCCTGTGCTACCTGCTGAAAGGATGAGATTTGGATTTGATACTCCGATGGCCAAATGGCCCGCTGACTCCCGAGGTTCACACATCAGCAATGGATACTTGGGTACGGTACCAGAGGGTTCCTGGTGCCTGTTCAACTGTACACCAGCATGAGACAATGCCTTCAGGTCAGCAGCTGAAAAAGCTACCCCTGTCGTCTGACGAAAGGTCATCGACCTGAAATGTTAACTCTGTTTCTCTCTCCACAGAGGCTGCCTGACCTGCTGAGTGTTTTCAGCATTTTCTGTTTATATTTCAGATGAAAAAGGTTGTTGACTAGATCAAAAAAACAAGTTCACATGCTTTGGTTTCTAGCGTCTCTTTGTAACTAATGCCAAAAGACTGAATTACACACCACAAAAGCTGATGAGAATAAAGTATTATAAGGTTCAAGTCTTTTGGTAATACTGTGAATTGATATATTCCTATGATTCAGTGTGCCTCGTCTCTGCTTTACAATATTGAGTAATCTAAAGGGACAGGAGCATGATGAGATGCCACTGAAATATCACATTATGATCATTAGTAGTGTAGAATTGGCTTGTTCACAACTAGTGCTAATGATTTCATGCTCCATTGCTTCATTAGGATATCAAATATAACTGTGGAGTTTGAGATCATTAGCAACAGTCTTAGATTAGGCAGCTAATAATTTCAATGCTGCACCTCACCTGACTCAAAATGTGGTTTATGGCCATGGAGAGTGGACTGCAGGTAAACTTCTCTTTTTGTTATTTAAAGTGTTCTAAAAAAAACGGTTTGTGGTTTGGCTAGAAATAGCGATCGGGGAAATCTTTCCGTTATGTTCATACCACAGTGAACATTCAGCACGCAAAGGAAATTGCTGTTGAGGAATCTGCTTAATAAAAAAGCAATCTTGCCCCTCCCATTATCCTCTCTCCTGAAGGCGCGGACTAAGATTGGGCGCAATTCCACAGGCACTGGTCAGCTTACTGAATCTTGCCCAGGTGGTCATTCTCCATGCTTAAGTCTAGACAAGGGGGTAGATTTTCAACTTGCCATCTGTTGTGGATCATCCGCCCAGAATAGAAACCACCCAATTTTCAGTTCAAATGAAAATCAAGCGGTTTCTGCAATGGACACCCAGGTGGCAATTCCGTAAATCTACCCTGAGTGTTGGCAAGCTGTATAATTATGGTAACATCACGGCTGAGAACTGATTCTGCTCTCAGCTGATGTGTACATTTCCTCGTCACTGGGTAGCAATCCTGGGATCATGGCTGTTATGTTCATAAATAAATAGACGTTTTCATTATGAACAGCTAGCTTGAGCTAGTCATTTATTCAGCCATGTGGACTAGTGTGCAGGCATCCATCTTGACTACTGCCTTGTGGGTAGCCCCTTACTAAACATACAGCTCCACCTAGTGTACCATTCTAGAATGACATGTTACTGATCATTACATCCCCCTTCCATAGAGGTTAAACAAAAGCAATATCAATCAATATCAATCAATCATAACGACATAAACATCTTCACAACAGTCAACACATTTTCAAAGCTTTACTTTATGAACTCTAAGCTTTTCATTCTTTTTTATTATAGTTTTCTTTGTACTCAAAGATTAAGTCTATCAGGCTTTTTTACTTCACGTGTGGATCTTCTCAGCACAGGTAAGTCTGATGTGTTTTCATGAGAGCCTGTATGTGTGTTTGTGTTAGATTGTTCTGGTGGTGAGTGATAAGATTCAGTTGCAGCATTGTCATCGATTTGCTCTTGGATAGTTTCTTGTGTTTTCAGGAGGGAACGGCGGTTCCTCCTGAGAATCTGTCCTTCCTCAGTTCTAACGGTGTATGACCTTGGTCCTACTTCCTCAAGAACTGTAGCTTTCCTGTTCCATGCATTTGGATCCTCAATCCTGACAACATCATCCCTTGTCAATGGTTTCAGAGTTTTGGATGACTTGTCATAGTGTGATTTCTGTTTCAGCTTTAACAGTTGAAGTCTCTGTCTCAGTTCCTTACTCTGCTTTTCTTTTGCACAGCAGGGTAGCGTGGTGCGCAACTTGCGACCCATTAGGAGTTCAGCAGGTGAAGAACCACAGTCTAAAGGGGAGGCTCGGTAGCTCAGCAGGGCGAGATAAGGATCAGACTTGCTTTCTGTTGCTTTCTTCAGTAGCTGTTTGAGAACTTGAACACCTTTCTCTGCCTTACCATTCAACTGAGCATACAGAGGACTGGATGTGATGTGTTGAAAGTCATAATGTGCTGCAAACTGTTGCCACTCCTTACAGTTGAAGCACGGACCATTGTCGCTAACGGCAATCCTGGGAATTCTATGTCTGGCGAAGATGGATTTAACATGCATTATGACACTGCTTGCTGATGTGCTTGAGAACAGTGCCATCTCAGGATAGTTAAATAGTCAATCACTATTAGATAGTCTTTACCATTCAAATGAAAGAGGTCCATACCAACCCTTTGCCATGGTGCTGTTGGTAAGTCAGCTACTATCATTGGTTCCTTTGTTTGTTTGTTTTGGTGTTTCTGACATGTCTCACATTTGCCTATCGTGTTTTCAATGTCCTTATTTATGCCAGGCCAATAAACAGTGTCTCTTGCTCTCAGAAATCACAGAAACCCCACAGTGCAGATAGAGGCCATTTCGGCCCATCGAGCCTGCACCGACACATATCCCACCCGATCCCCGTAACCCCTACATCAACACATATCCCACCCTATCCCCGTAACCCCACGTATTTAATCCCCCTAACACTAAGGGTCAATTTATCATAGCCAATCAACCTAACCCGCACATCTTTGGACTGTGGGAGGAAACCGGAGCACCCGGAGAAAACCCACGCAAACACGGGGAGAATGTGCAAACTCCACACAGACAGTCACCCGAGGCCGGATTCGAACCCAGGTCCCTGGCGCTGTGAGGCAACAGTGCTAACCACTATGCCACCGTGCTGCCCCTTTTGCATTTTTCAATTCCGAGGTGTCCCTCATGAATCCTTTTGAACATGTCTTGACGTAGAGCCTGTGGAATGACTATTCTGTTCTGTTTTAGTAATAGTCCACTTGCGACACTTAACTCTGACCTGATGTGATAGTACTTTGGACAGGAACCTTTTGGCCAACCATGATGAATGTTCTCTATTACTGTTTGTAACACTGTGGCCTAGAAATTGGGTATAGCCCCGGTTGAGGCGTTAGAACTGGTGATGCGCAAAGTTTATAGCCAGACGAGGCTTATCTGCGCCTGGCGCGATATTGGGTTGCTCCGCCCCAAAGGGGATTGAGGCGCTAAATCAGCCGTTGCACGGTGCTCTTAAGACGCAAAAGGTCAGGCGCTACTCAATATCGACGCGGACGGGCGCAGCGCAGGTGAACTCAATTACGGGAAAGCACGAGACCTACAGGCGCCGGCCGGCTCTTAAAGGGGTGGGTCAGTCAGACTGAGCTTCAACACCCAACGCTCTGCAGGCCTCAGATTTGGCGCTCGCCCTTGTCTGGCGGTACAAGGTGATCATTATGGAGAAGGTTAGGCAGAGAGCATAGCGCTTCAGCACTGAGGCTCTGGACCACTTGGTGGCTGCAGTTGAACACCGTCGGGAGGTCCTGTACCCGGATAATGGCAAGAGGCCAAATCAGAAGGCTTACCGACGATCTTGGAGGGAGGTTGCTGTGAGGGTGAACTCCAGCAGCATGGCGACCAGGACCCCTGTTCAGTGCAGGAAGAAATTCAACGACCTCACACGGATCGTTAGGGTGAGTGATGGTTTACCAAGCTTGTGCTTCCCTCCATCTGCAGCTGACTTCGGGCACCCTGCTGCAGTGATGCGCCAATGGCCATCTGTCAGTATGCACCCATGGCCCTTTCTGGGCACACACATGGACAGATGTCTCAAGGCCTCATGTAAGGGCTCTTGTTCCATGGGGGGCATGCGAGAAGGTCTCAAGGCCTCATGTAAGGGCTCTTGCACAATGGGGGCATGCGAGGAGGTCTCAAGGCCTCATGTAAGGGCTCTTTCACAATGGGGGCATGCGAGGAGGTCTCAAGGCCTCATGTAAGGGCTCTTGCACAATGGGGGCATACGAGGAGGTCTCAAGGCCTCATGTAAGGGCTCTTGCACAATGGGGGGATGGGAGGAGGTCTCAAGGCCTCATGTAAGGGCTCTTGCACAATGGGGGGATGCGAGGAGGTCTCAAGGCCTCATGTAACAGAACCTCCCCTTCTTTCCCCTGCAGTCCAAGATGGTGCAGATTCGGAAGGAGCAGCGTCGAACCGGTGGCGGACCTGCACAAGTGGTCACTCTAACAGATCTGGAGGAGAGAGTGCACCAGATACTTGGAGGATGTCTGTCTGGTCCAGTCACCACTGCATCTGCCGACCCCATTACCGATAGCGAGGGTAAGACTCTCACCTTTTCCACCTGTTGCCTTCCACTTGGTCCCCCCGCCAGCATGCATCCTCAGTGTGCAGCCATGTCAGAGCCTTGCCGCAATCTGGCATGCCTTTCAGCAAACCTGTCCTTCTGCTAAAGGCACTCTTCCACCTCCCACTTTCAGATGAAACAGCACCAACTCGGGCTCAACGCGCTGAAGCTGCCAGTGCCAGTGCCACCGGAGGCGAGGACCAGGAGGAATCCGGACCAGCCGCTGCAGAATCCGGGGAGCTGAGACATCTGCAGACTGGGGATAGTAGTCCCCTGGAGGGGAGGGGGGGTGGCTCTGAGGATGAACCAGTTGCCGGACCAAGCGGCATGGAGCAACGCAGGGGGGATAGGCTAGTTCGGCCACCGTCTCCCCGCAGGGCAAGGCAGGTCGTCATGACTGCTGCACAGAGTGCAGATGAGGTCCGTCGCCTGGCAGAGATGAGCAAACAGGCCCGGGTCAGACACACGGAGCTGATGGCTGCAGTGGAGAAGATGCCTGAGTCAATAGATTCATTGGCTAGGAGTATGCTGGACTTCGGGGCAACAATGGAGAGGACTCTGCAGGGCTTTGGCGCAACAATGGAGAGGTCTCTCCAGGTGTTCGGGGAAACAATGGACAGGTCTATCCAGGGCTTCGGGGCCACAATGGACAGGACTATCCAGGGCTTCGGCCCAACAATGGAGAGGACATTCCACGGCTTTGAGTCGGCAATGGAAAGGACTGTTCAGGGCTTCGGACAATCCCTGGAAAGGTCTGTGCAGGGCTTGTCCAAGGCAGTGGAGCAGTCGGCTCCTGTCTTGTCCGAAGCCATGGGAAGAACTGTCCAGGCGTTCTCCGAAGCACTGGCACCTGGCACACAGGTCCTCACAGTTGCCACGCATTCACTTGCTGGGCTCCTCCACAGCCAGATTGACGCAACGCGATGTCTCACTGCAGCCACCCTCTCTGCATCAGATAGGATCACCCTGGGCCCTTCCACTCCCGTACAAGGCCAGGAATCCGTGGAGCCTGCGATTGTGGCGGATGAGCCGAGCCGCTCCCCTCAGATAGCCAGTGTGTCGTCCGACCATGGTGCAGGTGTCCTCTCTCGTCAGGAGACCATTGCACATGCCAGCGCTGGGACGCCTGCATTGCAGCTGCCACCACCTGCAGCCCACACTGCTTCCAGCCATGCTCAAAGCAAGCATCCTGCATCCGCACCCTCCAAGCCCAGAGGTCGGCCAGGCCGTACCTCAGGGGCTTCTGCGCGTCCAGACAGTCAGCAAGCGTCCCCCAGCCTTGAGCCCGCCACTGGGGTGCAATTACGTAGGAGCAGCAGGGAGGGAAGGGGCCGGGCGCGAAAGAGAAGTTGTTCTCCCTCAAGGGGCCAGTTGTAGAGGGAGGTGCTGAGATGTTTGTTTGTCCAAATTGAAGGACACCCTCAGCTGCTGTTATAGTTGCAGATTTTTGTTGAGTTTTGCGGCTTGGCCGAACAGGTCACATTTATTTTGTAAGTTATGGTTTCTGCTCACTTTACGTTGTTTAGCTGTAATTAAAGACTTTTGTGTCAATAAACAGAAGTTTCAATGTTGCTTGGTGCATGTGACTACTTTCAGTGATGCTGGCATGCAGAGGCCCTCAAACATCCAAAGTGCGCATGAGGTAAGACTCTCATCATTCCGCCACAGGGGTGTCGAGACGAGTCCAGAGGAGCCTCTGACGTATGGACCTTCCACTTTCAGCAGCCCTTCCATCTTCCTCCTCCTCCTCCCCCGCCTGCTGTTCCTCCTCCTCCTCCTCCTCATACTCCTCCTCCTCCACCTGCTTGTGCAGGGTCCGAGGGAAGGTAATGAATGGACGCGTTCGCCTATAAGGGCTTCTGTCACTTGCCGGATGCAACAGCGGACTGCAGCCCGAGCGTCAGTCGCATTGGCCTAGAAATTCAGTGGGCCTTGCGCCCACTTAGCGCCTAAAGAGGTCTTCTGCGCCGGCGGGGTTGGTAGCGCGGAAATTGAGTGCAGCGTTAATGGCGGCGGTAGCCAGTAGCACTGCGCCGGCACCGATGATGTCATCGGTGTGCGCAGCGCCCCGGTTCCGCCCCGATGCCGGCCCGACGCCCATATTCAGTTGCGGCCGCATCTTCCGCAGCGGCCGCAAACAACGTTCGTGAAACACGGCCTTCATGCAGCGTTAGTGGGGCGCGTAAAGGTGGAGGTGCGGCCGGCCGCTTTTTCGGCGGCTGCATGCCCGCACCTCCCTCCCCGGCCTCCTACACCACCCCCCCCGCAGCATTGGTGGCTGATTCCCGCGAGCCCGGCACTTCTCCGTGGTGCCGGGCTCATTTGCCGGCAGAATCCAGCGGCGATCTCACGGCTGCAGGCAGCTCCTCCTTAAGAGAAGGAGGAGGCCTGCAGTACCCCAGCCTGCCGCACCACATCGGGTGGCACAGCGGCAGCTGGAGCGCTGAAATTCACTTTCAGCGCCCCAAGCGGAGGCGGGCACACCCTGGAACAGCGCCCGATTCCGACTTGGGGCGCTAAAAGTGAATTTCTGGCGGGCGCAACGGGCTCCGGGCGCTGCGCAAACTTTTGGGCGCAACTGAGCTGGCGGGGCCATACCTAATTTCTAGACCATTGTCCCCAATGGCTGACTGAAAGGATCCATTGGCATAAAAATGGAGGCCATCAGTCAGTGTAGCCATCACGGACAGAGAGGTTCTGCAGCGTTCATGCGGCTGCAGATCCTGACCAAGCAAGTGGCACAGATCAGTAACAATGTCCCTCCAGATTCGGAGCCTTCGCTAACACTGCTCCTCCGAAATGTCAAGGCTTGTTACCTGCTGCCTAAAGACTCTCGCAGCATCCTATCGGATTGGCCGACCTCGATTGCCCCTCCTCCTTCTGGCCAATCCCTGCCCTCTCTCCCGCCGTCTCTCTGCCCCTTCACAGTGTTGGGTGATGAGGCCGTCGCCCTCCGAACAAGCTCCCATTCCGATGCCAGTTGGTCAAAAGGCTTTTAGGTGTAGTGCTGCAAGTGCTTCGGACAGGGTTGAGGGTCCCAAGTACTGTGAAGCTCAAATCCCAGAACTCCGCTCCACATTAGCTCGCCAACTCTCTCTAGCAGCGATCGCAATGAGCAGGCCAAGTGGCAGAAGATTCTGCACTAGAGCTGTCCCCTTTAAATAGCGCCGCCCTACTCCGAGAAGGGCCTGTTAGCCCTCCCTCGAACTGTCACTAATAGCGCTGGGCGCTAAGGCTCCGGGCGCCACCCAATATGCGCTCAGGCGCTCCTAAAAGGCGTTGCACACTGAAATGACGTCATGAGCTGCTTGCGCTCGCAGGTGCGCGCAAACACTTAGCGCAGGCGCTAAATGTATAGTCAATTTCTGAGTTGGCGCTATCTTCATAGCGTCCGCCCCAACATAGGGCTTCGCCCCAATTCTAGGTCTCTTTAGGCGCTCAGCGCCGGCGCTACCAACCCAATTTCTAGGCCTGTATCTTTTACTATTTCTTCTGCTATTTGCTTTGATTTTGTGTCTGACACGGGCAGCGCAGCAGTGACCATACTCACATGAACATCCACGTCTTCCTCAGTAGAGCTCACATGACTCATTGTGGGTGCTCGGGATAGTGCATCTGCTAACACTATGTGTTTGCCTGGTGTGTAGATCAGTTCAGTCATATCTTTGCAGCTTCATCATGAGTCGTTGAATCCTTGGAGACATTTCATTCAGATTTTTTTTTATGATGGCAACCAGTGGGCAGTGGTCTGTCTCAACTGTGAAGGTGGGAAGTCCATATATGTAGCCATGGAACTTTTCTAGTCCAACTAACAAGTCTAGGCATTCCTTTTCAATCTCCGTGTATCGACACTCAGAATCAGTCATAGACCTGGAGGCATAGGCAACAGGCTTCCAATCTTTACCCTCTGCTTGTAGCAAGACCGCGCCTAGGCCATCTTTTGATGCATCCGTTGACACTTTGATTCTCTTTGTTGGGTCAAAGAAGGTGAGTACAGGTGTGGTTGTCAGCACTGTTTTGAGGTTCATCCACTCTTGTTCATGTCTTTCTGTCCATGCGAACTCATTTGTTTTATGTAGCAGGTCTCGCAGACAGGCTGTCTTGGCTGACAAGTTAGGAATGAACTTCCCAATGAAGTTTATCATCCCCATGATGCGTAGCACTCCTTTTTTATCAGTGGGTCGGGGCATGTTGAGTGTGGCATTTACTTTTTCCATATCTGGCTCTATTCCTTTACCAGATAGATTATCTTCTAGGAAAGTGACTTCCTGGACGCCAAACTGACACTTGGCTTGGTTGAGCTTCAGTCCATTCCGGCGTATGCTCTGTAGCACTTTAGTCAGTCTCTCATTGTGTTCTTTCAGTGTGGAGCCCCAGATGACGATGTCATCAACATAGACTCGAACTCCTTCCAGACCTTCAATTATGTGTTCCATCGCTCTATGAAAGATTTCAGATGCAGATATTATCCCGAAAGGCATTCTGAGGAAACAATACCTGCCAAATGGTGTGTTGAAGGTACAGTATTTGGTGCTCTCTTCATCCAGTTTTAGTTGCCAAAATCCTTGTGAGGCATCAAGCTTTGTGAAGTATCTGGCACCTGACATTTCACTGGTGATTTCTTCTCGCTTGGGAATCTGGTAGTGTTCACGTTTTATGTTTGCATTTATGTCCTTTGGATCCATGCATACTCTTAGATCATTGTTCTTTTTCTTTACACATACCATGGAGTTAACCCAGTCTGTTGGCTCTTCGACTTTCCTGATGACTCCTAGTGTGGTCATTCTGTCCAGTTCTTTCTTGAGCTGGTCACGTAGGGGTGCTGGAACTCTCTGTGGAGCATGTACCACTGGCTGAGCATCCTCCTTTGGCTGGATCTTGTAAGTGAATGGTAGAACTCCAAATCCTTTGAACACATCCTGGAAATTACTCACTACAGAATCCACTGAGTCATCTGGTCTGCTTATGGCACAGTTTATACGGTAGACTCTCTTGACCAGTTCTAAGTCCTCACAAGCTTTGTCACCTAGGAGTGAATCAAGTCCTTCAGCCACAACAGAAAACATGAGATGATGCACTTTGTCTTTGACTGTCACTTTAAGTCTGCATACACCTAAGCTATCTATTTTCTGTCCATTATAGTTCTTCAGTAGTACTGACTTTTTCTGTATTTTGGGCTTTTCTTTCATATTTTTAATGTCACTCATACTGATTAAGTTTGCTTTTGCCCCAGTGTCTAGTTTCAAGGTAACTAATGCTCCATTTACCTGCAGTGGCATCATGCATTTGTCCTCTTTTACTGCATTAACTTTATGTTCAGCATTGTCCATTCCTGAGGGCTGCACATTTTCTGTATCCTTTTCTATATTTTCACATGACACCATTCCTACAAAAAATGTCTCACTTAAATCAGTGTCCTCAATCACATTGACTTGCTGCCCTTTCTTTGTTTTTACTTTTGAAAAGCATTGTTTGGCAAAGTGATTCTTTCCATTACATTTTGTGCACATTTTCCCAAATGCTGGGCATTGTCTTGACTGGTGCTGGTAACCACAGCGTTTACAATTTAAAATTCCATCCTCCGATTGCTTTGCATTTCTGTTCTGCCCATGTTTCTTCCCCTCGTGGGACACAGCACCGACAGCAGCCCAGTCACTCATTACAGTTGCATCACTATTAATTTCACTGAAAGTCTTTGCGTGCTGCCGAGCTAGCTCACTGGCATGGCATATTTTCACAGCATCCTCCAATGTTAGCTCGGTTTCTCTCAACAGACGTTCCCTGACTTTTTTATCATGAATACCAAACACAATCTGGCACGAATCATGGATGATTTCAGCTCAGAGAAATTACATGTCTGTGCTTTCAGTTTCAGATCGGTCACAAAGCTATCAAAAGTCTCATTTTGCTGCTGTGTCCGTGAACGGAACACGTACCTCTCATAGGTCTCGTTCTTTTTGGGAGAACAATGTGTATCAAACTTCTTTAGCACATCGTCCATTTTTTCTCTGTCCTCCACTTGATCAAATACAAACGTATTAAATACCTCTATCGCCTGCGGGCCTGCAACCGTGAGCAGTAACACTATTTTCCTTGCGTCTGGCATCGTACCGAACCCGATGGCAGCAATGTAGAGTTCGAATTGTTGTTTGAAAGTCCGCCAATTGCAGTCAACATTCCCCATGAGTTTCAAACCCTCCGGTGGCTTCAAATTCTCCATGTCACATTTCGCAATATTCAGCAGATATTACCAATCCTGGTACCATGTTATGTTCATAAATAAATAGACGTTTTCATTCTGAACAGCTAGCTTGAGCCAGTCATTTATTCAGCCATGTGGACTAGTGTGCAGGCATCCATCTTGACTACTGCCTTGTGGGTAGCCCCTTACTAAATATACAGCTCCACCTAGTGTACCATTCTAGAATGACATGTTACTGATCATTACACTGGCTGATTTATTTTGCCCCTCCTCCCAACCCCTGGTCTTCATAGCTAATTTTCATGCTGGGAAATCAATCTGTTATAGAATCATAGAATGGTTATAGCACAGAAGGAGGCCATTCGGCCTGTCGAGCCTGTGCTGGCTCTCTGCAAGAGCACTTCAGCTCACCCCACTTCCCCTGCCCTTTCCCCGTAGCCCTGCAAATTTTTTCCTCTCAGGTACTTATCCAATTCCCTTTTGAAAGCCATGATTGAGTCTGACCTCCAGCAATTCCTTTGGGGCCATCTGTCATCAAACTTTGTGTAGAAGAAGAATCATTTTGCAGATGGCGCACAACGGGAAGCGTCGGGACATTTTGAAAAGCATAAAGAATATCGAGACCTTGGCCTTTCTCTGAAGTCTGCAATTCTTAAAAATTGTTTTCATCAATGAGCCCCTTTTACAAATTTTATTTTTTCCTACCACATTCCTGCTGCAACCTTCATCTTTAAGATTCAACCTGAATTGGATAGGCCTCAAGAGAAATATTTCCACTGACGCTCTCCAAAGAATATCTCTCAGCCAAATACTACAGCTCAGATGATGCTTTCACAGCGTAACCTGCCTTTTACATTCCAAAAGATGTAATCAAGACAATTATATTTTTCGTTCTATTTAATTTGCCCAGAAAACCTAAATTATTTAATCAGATAACCAGACAATTTGTCGGATTAAGCTGATACAGAATATGAACAGGCTACTTAAGAATAATCACAAGTGCACAGTCTTGGCTGGATCTTACTGCATGGTGTGTAATGAACTTAGAGATGCGGTTCCCATGGAATAGAAATTACATACTTCTGGAATCCAGGTTTGATGCAGGGAGCGTTTGCTCAGGAGCAGCATATCTGCTGCTCGGTAAATCACTGCAGTGCAGTTTGTACATTTTGAGGTGAGTGTACGGCTGAACGATTTTAACTGCAAAATTCATCGGTGATGCAGTGACGTCACATCACCCCATTGGTTTCTGAAGGAAGGGAAATGTAAATGGGAGGGGTGGACATGACGGGTCAATTAACCTTTCCTTGCTCCATGTTCTTAGACTCTAATGGGTGACAATGCCCCCCAAATCGATCAGAACTCTTTCTAAGTGTTGCCTTTTTAATAGTGTAACTGATGGTCTGGCTCCCTCTTTAAACTTTGCATGAAGGAGGGGCTGGCGTGCAGATAGAGCGAATTAAAAAAAAATTCACTTGGGGATAACCTTGCTTTGCTTTGAAAGCTTCAAATCTGTTCATTGTTAAAAAGACAATCTAATTTTATTGTCTGAGTACAGTAAACCTTTCTGTGGCACGTTTTTAATCTTTCCCTAAGATGTATGCCTCTTCATCCTTTTAAATGTTCTTCTTAATCTAGGTCTTCAATTGAATATGCATGATAATGTGACAAAGTTCAATCCATTTAATTAGCTGTGTTTGTCTGAATTGTTATATTAATCAGAATTACATATTCAAAGCCGAGCCTAAATGACGATTGTTTTGATCCACGTGCCAAAAGGCCTCTGAGACTGGCCCTGTAATCTATTTACGGTTCATTAATCAGCACACAAAAAATAAATAGTCAGTAATGCCCAAACTAACCAACCCTAAAAAATAAGAGATTGAAGTGCAATATTAATTAACGTTGAACCATATTTTATGAACAATTGCAAATGTGTTTAGTGCTACAGGAGCTTTGTCTTCTAATGGGAAGATGTGTGAGCAATCTGTTTCAAACGCTTTCTAAAAGGGTTGAAATTCCAAACTGTCCAAAGTAAACTCTCTATGCACCATATCTTTAAATAAAGTTATATAAAACCTTTTAAAATCTTTATTAGTGTGGTTCTGCTATTGTTGTGGTGGCCATTTTCAGCTTTACTGGTCAGTACCGCCACTGAATGCTATAACACGACCGCTATGAGCAGACTAAACTATTGTGAGGTATTGAATGAGGAGCACTACTCCAAAGTGGTCGGAATGTGGCTGGTTGGTTGTGGCTTCGAAAAGTCTCCAGGCAGTAGATACTTTTTTCATTTGTGACGGAGGTTTCTTCTTGCTAGTCTTTGCGGATGAGCAGGTTAGGCATGTATCTGGGTCCTGGTAACCTACTTGGGGGAGGGAGGAGGAAGGTATACATCTACTGCTTGGTGGCATAGTAGTGGGCGTACATTGATTTAATAGTGATGAGTATCCATGGCCCTGGTGTATTAGTGGAGTCTCAAACAACCAGCAACTCATTTCAGAAGATTCAAATGTTAGATTCTCTGAATCTGAGGTCCAAAGCTACTCAATACTTGTTGATTTTATGAAATATTCCAGTAACAAGACTGCATCTTTTAAACAATACATTCAAAATGATCAAAATGCAAACCCAACATCTATTTTTTAAACTAATGTACAACAAGAGTCCATCTTGATTTCTATAGCCAGCAATTACTATGCGCCATGTGCCACTAGCAGAGAGATGGAGTGACCAATCCTGCCCTGCAGAACCTGCTGTTGATTGGGCAGCTTCGAATTTGCCATGGTATAATGCCATCCTGTCTGCTACTCTTAATCTTGTGACTCATCTCAATTTGCACAAAAATAAAGGTTTAGCACTTACATAATATACTGAGTTAGCTGAACTTAACCACAGCGACAGTAGGGGTGCTACCACTGACCTCAGTGCCACTAAGTTAAGGTAGGGACAAGTGGCCGTGGTTACTAACTTCAATCGATGACCCTTGCTGGAAGTGCGCAGGTGTGGACATCAGGTGAGGGTAGGATTGGGCTTTGCGATGCCCACCTTCATCATACCTGCTGACCCTCACCATTTAGGCTCAAGTACAAAGAGCAGCCGCTTGGGTGAGACATCAGTATCCAGCCAGTGCCCCGTGGGGCCCACACCACAGTACGGAACCAGCGCTTTGAGGAAAGGAGCAGTTAGGGTTGTCAATTCTGGATGGTCATGTTCCTGGAGGTTTCATCACATGACCTCCCACCTCCAACTGCCCCGCCCACTCAAATAGCCTACTTTCCCATCTCCAATGTTTTTTAAGGCTAAAAAATGAAAGGGTTCAAAGAAAGTTATTAAAAAAAAATACACAATTTCTTTAATGGCCCTAAGATTTTTCTCCTGGGTTGCTTGCAGATTAATCTTGAATTCCTGGAGACTCCAGGGCAATCCTGGAGGGTTGGCAACCCTAGGAGCAGTTGAGGGAAACAAACTGACAGAAAAGGGAAGAACAAAACCAAGCTGACACGCAGCAGATGGAGCATTCAAAGTGCAGCTGCTAACCGGAGGTGCACAGCGCACTGTATCGAGCAGATGGTTCCTGGCTGTTCCAAATATTCCCGAAAGACATCGTAATCCGGCTTTAAGTGAGTGCTATGTAGTACAGGGTGCTCAAATCCAAGTAAATTACTTGAAGTCAGGGGTCTCATTGACGTAATTATAATGCTGATTTGTCTCAATTGAAAGAAGCTTGTTCCATGCAGGGAAATGAGTCTCATTCCCAGTCCCTACTCAGGTTCATAATTTATTAAACCAGAACTTTCTGCCAGCAATCGCGGGCATATTGCTGAAAAGCAAACCCCCAAAACTGGGGAATTAATATTCTACAAGATGTGATTCTGTTAGAAATACCTACATTTTGTAACCACCCCTTCCAGGCGGATTATGTTGGGGTTGTCAAACTGTCCCATGATGCTCGCTTCGCTCAGGAAGTCTCTGCGCTGCTTCTCCGAATAGCCAGCTTTCAGGCTCTTGATGGCCACATAGATCTCTCTCTTCCCAGGTAACTTTAGGCGCCCACTGCAAACCTCCCCAAATTCACCTGGTCACAAAAAGGAGAGAGAGATATCCTTCTCATTCAAATACAATGTGCTATGTTAACCAGTAAAGTCAAAGTATTTGGAGAAATCGTCATAATCTACTGGTTATACATCAATTACTCCATTAGTATTAAGGCGGTGTTTACTGTGGGAATGTGTTATGCAGCCAATCTGAGAATTCATCATAAGGACAGATCAAATTAATGTCTGCATCTTGGCAGATATTTTAAAATAGGTCTCTGGGGTAAATCTTGTGCTCAGACTTTACCTGATTGTGCCCCTTCTCCCTCATTCAATCTCTCTCTCTCAAAGTGTGTACAGAATCCTTAGCTTTTACGATGCAACAGAAACCGTAGCACAGCTGTTTAAACGAAAGTGCCAGCAAGCTGAATAGTTCAGACCCACGGAGGCCAAGCTACATTTAGAAATCAATTTCTTCGGCTGAAGTCAGCTGGTATCAGCCAAGGCAGCAGCTGGGCCACTTAAATTGGTTTCAGCACCACTGGAACAGGGATGGGAAGATCAGCCAAGGTTTCTGTTTCTATTGTCCATCCAGCCATTCCTGCTGGAAAGTCTACGTGTGTGTGCGGGTGTCCAGTGAGAACAGGATCATGGTGGTGCTGCCCTGAATGTTCAAACGGCCTGCCTCGACTCGTTCTCCAGGCTTAAGTGAAAAATAGGCACATCAATAGGGTGGTACAGGCTTGGTACTGAGCAAGACAGTAGGGTGGTGCAGGGTTGGTACTGAGCAAGACAATAGGGTGGTACAGGGTTGGTACTGAGCAAGACAGTAGGGTGGTACAGGGTTGGTACTGAGCAAGAATGTGGTGTGGTACAAGCTTGATACTGAGAAAGACAGGGTGGTACAGGTTTGGTACTGAGGGACAGGAAGGAGATAAAAGTCATCTCTTCGGATCCTACACATTGACCTAAACAAGAAAAGTGCTGCCCTCTTTTCCTTGCTAGATTCTCCCTTTTATACGATGTGTAGTTTACTTACCGGCCCCTATAACTCTTTCAATCCGAATGCAGGACGCATCAATTTCCTTTGCAAAGTCTCGAACAGCTTGATTGGGGTCCTCATAGGTGTGTGGGTGAACGTAGGTTCTACTCCCGGGCAACCTAACTATTAAAGGCAAAATCACATCTTGAAACCACAATTGATGTACTGTACATAATGAGACCTCGATGCTCACAGGATATGCAGCTAATAAAACATATGCATAGGAACATAGGAACAGGAGTAGGCCATTTAGCCCCTCGAGCCTGTTCCGTCATTCAATGATATCCTGGCTGATTTGTGACCTAACTCCATATACCCGCCTTTGCCCCATATCCCTTAATACCTTTGGTTAACAAAATACTATCAATCTCAGATTTAAAATTAACAATTGATCTAGCATCAATTGCCATTTGCAGAAGAGAGTTCCAAACTTCTACCACCCTTTGTGTGTAGCAGTGTTTCCTAACTTCACCCCTGAAAGGCCTGGCTCTAATTTTTAGACTGTGCTTCCTAGTCCTAGATTCCTCAACCAACGGAAATAGTTTCTCTCTATCTACCCTATCAGTTCTGCTTACTACCTTGAAAACTTTGATCAAATCACCCCTTAACTGTCTAAATTCCAGGGAATACAACCCTAGTTTGTGTAATCTCTCCTCGTAATTTAACCCTTGGAGTCCAGGTATCATTCTGGCAAATCTACGCTGCGCTCCCTTCAAAGCCAATATATCCTTCCTAAGTTGTGGTGCCCAGAACTGAACACAGTACTCCTTGTATTCCATCAGCCCTTTTGATTATTTTCTGTACCTGTCCATGACATTTTAATGATCTATATACATGGACCCCTATGTCTATTTGGACTTCCAGCTTTTCACCATTTAGAAAGTACTCTGTTCTATCCTTTTTAGGTCCAAAGTGGATGACCTCACACTTGCCTATATTGAAATCCATTTGCCACAGTTTTGCCCAATCACGTAATCTGTTAATATCTCTTTGTAATTTTATGCTGTCATCTACACTGCTTACAATGCCGCTTATCTGTGTGTCATTGGCAAACTTGGATATGTGTCTTTCTATCCCATCATCTAAGTCATTAATGTATACGGTGAATAATTGAGGCCCCAACACAAATCCTTGCAGGACACCATTAGTCACATACTGCCAATTAGAGTACCTACTCTCTGTCTCCTGCCGTTCAGCCAATTTCCTAACCAGGTCAATAATTTGCCCTTAATTCCATGAGCATCAACTATAGCTAACCGTCTCTTATGAGAGACTTTATTAAATGCCTTCTAGAAGTCCATATAAATAACATCCATAGACATTCCTGTCCATTACTTTAGTCACCTCTTCAAAAAATTCAGTCAGGTTCATCAGGCATGACCTACCCTTTACAAATCCATAAAATGCAAGCAAAAAGTCTTGTCAAAATCACAACGATCAAAAGGTGGGCTACTTAATCAGGGTTTATTATTCAAATTAAGCAGCTTTATTGACTGTCACAGAGGCTTTCATCAGTACTGGCATGTAGATTGTGACAAAATATCTGTAATAATGCAGATACATATAATACATACACAATATCCCAATTGGGGTTGAAATCAAACGGCTAAAACAGATTTGAAGGCCCTTCCTACCCTAATAAAATATGATTGATTTTGGACTATTGTCATCAGGAAAATAAAATTGGAAGAGCAGTTCGTTCTGTTTCTATCCCTTACTGTATATCTAGAATTGGGCAAATTGGCATCTGCAGCAAATCAAAACCATTGCAATGTGTAATGTGGCTCTATCAGTGGCAGATGCAATTATTCCTTAATTATAAATGATTGTCCAAAGTGGAAAAAATTAGACAATCAATGAGGGTAATTTTAACCTAACTCGTCTGGCGAGAAACCGATGGGATTATGTGGAACAGGCCACCCAATATTACTTTCCATGGATTTCAATTAGTTCATTTCTATCCTATTGGGCCAGAAATTAGGTTCGGGGGCTTGCCGCGCGTGCAAGCCCCCGATGTGCACTTACCCGGCGCGCTGACATTTCAATCCTGGCCCGCATTGCATTTCCTGTCACTGGCCCGCTTCAGGTCCTGCCGCACTGTGCTTGTGTGACCCAGCGGCGTACTTAGTGCGATGAGCCGGCTGGGATCACGTGAGCACTGGGCAACCAATGGGAGGTTGCAAAAGTTCATTCATGAGTTTGATAGTAAGAACTGTCAAACTCATGAAAACTCCTGGCCCCAAAACACTACTTAAACTTCAAAGAAAATTTAAAAAAACATCGCACTACTTAAATAAACTATAAATAACTGTAAAAAAACTATTTTAAACAATAATTTTAAATTTTGAAAAAAATTATTATATAAAAGATCAGGGCTAAAAATACACTTACCTTACTGTAAAGTCTTCAAAAATAATGAACCTGTGGAAAAATGTTCTAATTTTACTTAATAGACCACTTACCTGTTAAAAGTAAGTACTTATGGCTGCTTTTTTCACGCGTAAAAACCAGAGTCTTTTCCCCACGGGCAACTCTTCAAAAAAAAAGGACGTTCAGCGCGTATGCGCTATCTTAAACCTCACACACGTTCTGCCTCTTAACCCTTTGGGTCAGAGGAGAGGAAATGCCGGTTTTCCCCGCACGCACTGTGCATGCTGAAAACTGGCAATTCCTCCGGGCCCACGCGTGAGTACCCCGTCCGTACTCACGCGTTGGGACAGGAATTACTGGCCCATTGTAATTTGACAAGCTACGACCTCATTTGAACTTTTTACTTTAATCTTACCTTGACCATGATGGAACTGCATTTTTTCCTCATCTGGGTCTTGTTTAGCTTTGATATAGCCGCAGTGCCTTTGGAACAAATAAAAGAAGATGCTGTTCAACAACAACAGTGGAAATGTTCTCTTTTCCCCTGCAGTGGTGTCATCGGTTTAACAGATGTAGCAGACACAGTTCACTGCCAATGCTTGTGTTTTTGTAATCTATGTAACAGCACACCATAATCCCAAATGGGGTATCATGAGAAGTCCAAAAAAAAATTCCTTGTCCCATTTTTTCCCCTTGTTCCTCCTTTCTTCCCCTTGTTTCTCCTTTCCTTATGGCAGTGACTTACACACAGCTGTTACCAGCCCTCCAATACCTCACTCAAAGGGCCCTCCTTTGTGTGAGCCTATGCAGTGAGCATTGGATCAATCGAGGGGATGGCACGGCATCAGTCGAGCACAATCCTGTCCTCAACTGACGTCCACGCACATGTACTTTCCAACAGGCCCACTTGGGAGTGATCAGGAGTGGGAACAGTGGTTGGTTTTGCTCCTCTTCCAGAAAATAAAGCGTTGAGGCCAATTTTATCATCCTCACTGCTGTCCCTTAGAGCATCGGAATGTGTTCGGGAAGTATTAGTTACTCCTTAACTGCCTCCCATTCAAAACGTGCACAGCCTAGCGTTCTCACGATCATTCCAAATCTTACTCAGCTTGAAGAACATCAAATCTTAAGAAAATAAACACTAACTGCAACATTATTTTTCCTACTTTTAAGTTTTTAAATGTTTTATTTTAAATAGCAAGTATGGGTGACATTACCAGAAGAATTGGCATGAAAGATTAATTCAATCCTGCAGTGTAAGGAAACCAAATAACAGCAGTCATTACCCAGTGTGACTGTATTATTTTTGTAGTGAATGTGTGTTAGTTCAGATAGAGCTCAACTCTGATAAAACCATTTGCCCAATGGTGTCATCAATACTCATCGGAATGAACTGTGTCCTTTTACAATGCATTAATGCCAAAGCTACCAACTGAGCCTTTAAATGTTTTAAAGTTTAATGGTTTGATCTGGCTTCAGGCCTTGATGTGGCTTTAGGTGTTGTTTGCCGATTTTTATTTGGCAAAATGAAATGTCGTCTCTTGCGGATTAATAAATATTCAGTCATTTAAATACATTTCTGGCAATTCTTACACATTATAACGAAGATTTTATAAAGAGATTGAGGAATATATGGCTGGAGACAGTGTCCATTTTATTCTTGAGATGAGGACAAAGACTCCTCCTTGGGTCACAAGATGGACATATTATCTGACAATGAATAGAAAATAATTAGGCCGGAATTTTGCCAGCGCTCAGGGGGCGGGTCATGTGGCAAAATCGCAAAGATTGACAGCGGGTCGGAAACCCGCTGTCAAGCTGCCTCCAAACAATCTTCCCAGGTGTCGGGTCCCTGATTTGTGCATGGACCCGACACTTAGCGGCGGGAAGAGGATTATAGGCACTTAGCTGCTTGTTAACAGGTAGTTAACAGGCATTTAAGAGGCTTTTTCCAATTTTGACAGGTCTACTGCAGGCTTCCAGATGTCCGGACACCACACCAGGGTAAGTGTGGCATGCTGTGTTTCTGCATTGATGACCGCTGCAGAGGTGGTGTGAAGGATCCAATGGTACACTGGTGAGTTTCAGAGGTAAGAAAATGTTGGGAAAATCATTTTTAATGCATTTACACTTTTCTGTAGGTGACAAGTTTTGAATTGTGTGTGTAATCCCATCTCATTAGGAGAACCTCTCTCACCAGTGACAGATCGCTTCTGTAACCTCACCTGGAGCTGCCATCTGTTCTAGCCTAAGGAGGGAGTAACTGGAGAGCCTGGGTGCAAGGGCTCACCTTTGTACAGTGATTGTCAGTGTTTGCAGCACCTCAATGCTGTCAAACACTGAAAAACCAGCTGTCAAAAAAAATTGTGCGTGGCCCCTTTAAGAAAACCAGCAGATGACACGTCATCAACTGACGTCATCTGACACCGGCTTCCTCTTAATTGGCTGGCAAGCCCGCAGGGTGGGCTTAACAAGGCCAATTGATGCAAAATCACATCTGTGCTTCTGATGTCGTTGGGGGCGGGACTGAAACCCGAAATGCAGCTGTCCCACCCCCAAGCCACATCGATAGGAAAATCATGGCCATAGTGTTTAGAAGTCTTTGATAACTGCATTGTGACATAAAGGGTTATGAGGTTCTTTACGTTGTTAATGTTCAAAAGCAAAATTGAAAATCCATAAACTCATTAATAAAGATACAGTATTTAATCCATACCAGTTCCTCATCCCAGGAAGATCATAATGTACATGGGGGAAGATTTCTTCTGAGAAACAGTGCACTATCATATTTATGAAGTTCCTTTGTGCACTACTTCAAAGCAGTCATTAATTAATTACAAATAAATGTGTTGATAACAGCAATAAAATAGCACGCGCATAATATGTTAACTAGTGGGCTACTAGCAGAGAGTAAACCACGACATGTCATAACTGAAATTGTGCCATTAACCTCACAATGGCTAAACCTGCACCCCTTCATTATTTTTCTATAAGCCCATCTGTCATGTTGCCAACTAGGAGTAAGTAAATAATGCAGCCAGAGCGGGACAGCTGGGAGGGAGTAAATAATGTAACAGAAAAAGGCTAGCGGATATCAACTGAAAATCCTGCTAATCTGTTCTTGCTGCTTTATTTATTTTCACTCTGCCCATTCCTAGGAGCAGCGTCAGTCATAGTGGAAAAGGGAACAGATCTTTCTGAAATCTTGGAACGAAATGAAGCAGAATATAAGGAGGATTTACATGTTGAGGAAATAACATGATGGCTTAAAGGACTTGGGAGAAAGTTATTTCAGATATAGAGAAAGAAGTAAATAACTTTCATTGATATAGCGTCTTTCATGACCATAGGACGTCCTTAAATGCTTTACAGCCAATTAAGTATTTTTGAAGTACTACTGTTGTAAAGTAGGAAGACATGGCGACCAATTTGTACACAGCAAAGTCCTACAAACAGCAATGAGATATTGACCAGATAATCTGTTTTGGTGATTTTGGTTGAGGGATAAATGTTGGCCAGGACACCGGGGAAAACTCCCTCTGCTCTTCTTCGAATAGTGCCATGGAATCTTTTACATCCACCTGAGAGGGCAGATGGGATCTTGGTTTAACACCTCATCCAAAAGATGGCAGTACTCCCTCAATACTGTACTGAAGTGTTAGCCTAGATTACGTGCTCAAGTCTCTGGAGTGGGGCTTGAACCCACAGAAGTGAGAGTGTTACCACAGAGCACAGAGCCGCGGCTGATCCCTTCATGCTCAGGGATGAGTGTTGAATTGTTTTTGATTGGTTGCTGGAAATTTTGAATGGATCAGAATGCTTTGCACCCTATCGACACACAGCTATGTGACGTTCAGATACAATTTTTATATAGACATATATTTTAAGCTATTTGAAATCGCCAGTGTAGTAGTTTCACTCATTTTATTTTTTGACCACTGTGTACATTTTAAAAAAATTACAGGAATAATATCACAAAAAATGCCATGTGAAGCACCTGGCTTGTGTGTTCTTACTCCATTAATTCATTTCCCTGCGCTAGTGATACAATGGACCATAATTTGCTGTAGCAGGGCATCGAACAGCATCTGCCGTCAGTTAGACTTACACTTGCACGTTTAGGTTTTCAAAATTTTGTATGGCAAGTTGCTAAAAGTGCAAGCTGATAATGTCGCAGCAAGGGACCTGAGTAAATGGGCAAGCAACTGTGTATCTCCTTAACCAATCAGATTGAAGGGTTGTGAAATTAACACCGCAAGGACTGAGAAGGAAGTGTAAGTTAGTGGGTGAATTCAATGTCAAATCAGGTACAGAGACAGAGAGAGAGGGAAAGAGATTGGATTAAGACAGAGAGAAATAAAAGAGACAGAAAGGAAAAGTTAAAAAAAAGTAATTAAAAATTTTACATTTTGAAAATCTCCAACAACAATTAAAACCTGAAGGACTGAGACTCCACACTTGTAATAGTTAATTTTCAATGCCAGAGAGGTTGACTGGCAGTAATTAACACTTGGCACCTAGTTAAATGGGTACTCAGACTGAAATGAAAGAAAAACTTAACTTTCTGTGGCGAGTTTAGTTTGTATCTACCACACACATACAGTAACTTCACGCTGTTCAATTCATTTCAATGGTGAGGCAGACAGCGCAATGCGGTTTACGCAAAGCTAATGGTGGCATGGTGCATCTTGGACAGCAACGTTTCAATTTATGTGTTTAACAACGTATCTGCAGTTGTAGCATTTGCACATAAATGATGGCAAGCGTCATTAGCCTCACCGTTATTTTGACGGCAAATTATAGACCGAGGTGTTAGTGGACAGGGGCGGGGGGAGGGTCTCAATTCTTTTAGGTGCTGATTTGTGTCTAAATTAGATGGTATAAAACAGACTGACCTGAATGAGGAGGTTTGTTGCCACAAAATAAGGATTCCTGTATACACAGGGTCGCATTCATCTAAAGAAGGCATTGTGATGAGTAGCCAGCTTCTATTGATATCATAGCTCGTTGTGATGGGTAAGCCTTCTGATTTTAGGTTTAATCCAATTAATTGCAATAATTACCCATGAAGGATGAACTCTTCAATTAGGGTTAAACCAAGAAATGCACTTTTGGTTTGAAGCACGCAGCTGCCTGTCCCAGTTTGGTGTTGTTGTGATATATAATTGTGTTTTGTACCGCTTAATATAGTTGTATTCTGTATTTGCTTAAAATAATTGTATTACTTAAAGCTAGTTGTGAACTGCCAGAACTGCTTAAACTCTGTTTGATCAATCGTATTGGGACTTTCTCTTATGCTGCAACACATGAGTGGTACCTTTGAACTGTCAGACAAGAATCCATGGTGACTCTCATGTGATAGAAAGCTGTTTAAAAACAACCTTGGAGAAAAAACATTAAGACTGACAAAACTATTTAAAAAAAGCCTTGGGAAGGAGGTAAGATGGATCACTTACAAATGTCTAGATAAAACTGAGTCTCATTGTTGAAACTATGATAATTGGAACATAAATATCTGCTCTAAGGAAGAACAGATAACGGCTGTCTGTGCTGGCAGAACTCGGTAGTGAATAAATGGGACATAAATACAGCTAACCATTAAACTCTAGAGCAGCCAAGCTCCGGACCTTCTGAAGGAAGAAACATCTGAAGATCATGTCCTAGCCTGAGGGGAGAAGACCACGAAATGAAGAAAGAAGACTTTTCTCTTCAGATCACTGTTTATTGACTTGTGAAACAAATGTACCTATCAAATAGTTTACAATGAAATAAGCATTATATATAAAGGAAAAGAAAAGGAAAATTCCTCAAGGTTTATACCTCTTTTGTTCTCAGGATCTATTGGTCTAAACCTTTAAAAAGAGCTGGTCTATACTGGGTTAATATTACTTAAGTAACGTCCCACTATTGCAACAGATTTAGAGATAGTACACAACACTGTAGTGAGCACTTCATCTTCTCTCTGCATTATCGATGTAGAACACACCTTCACTTGTTTGCGGCTGACCAAATTTCAGTGGAAAATCAATGAAAAACCCATTTATGCGTCTATCCGCCAAAGTTATGATGGCCGATTGGGAGAAGCTCAGAGGAAAGACCTGACTATTGTCTTTGAGTCTGTATTCTGAAGTAGCATGGATTTTCACAAAGCTGATTTCACCTGATTTCTTTTTACTGCAGGAAAAATGAAACCTGAGAATCAGAAGGCCGAACTATAAGTTGTTTTCTTTGGAGCTCATAACGCCTCTGAAGAGGAGCTTTTAAACATCTTGTTATTTTCTTCAATAGGTGTTACAGAATGATATACGGTCAAAGACCTGTGAAACACACTGAGCTATCTGCTGACGCTAATTGTGGACCTCATGGTCAATTTAGAATAGTCAACTGGTTTGCAGCTTAAATAGTGCTTGGATTTGTGGTTTCATGCATGTGCTACATATTGGGCCAGTAATTCTTGTCCCAACGGGTGAGTACAGTCGGGGTACTCACGCGTCTGGCCAGAGGAAATGCCGGTTTTCAGCATGCACAGCGCATGCGGGGAAAACCGGCATTTCCTGTCCTCTGAACGAAGGGGTTCAGAGGCAGAACGCGCACGACTGCACAGGCAGTGCGTGCGCAGTAAAATTCCTTTTTTTTTTCAAAGTTGCACGCGTGTAAAGGCCTCCGGTCTTTACGCGTGGAAAAACAAGACGTAAGTGTTTAGTTTTTCAGGTAAGTGGGCTTTTAGTACAATGTAGAAATTTTTTTTTCCACAGGTTTGTTATTTTTAAAGAATTTACAGGATGGTAAGTTTAGTTTTAGACCCTATTTTTAAAAAATTTATTTTTTTCAAAAATTGATTAATTGTTTAAAACATTTTTAAAAACTTATTTATAGTTATTATAATCAGTGGGATGTTTTTTAAAATTTTATTTAAAGTTAAAGTAGTGTTTTGGCAGCCCATACTTTTCATGAGTTTGACAGCTCTTACTGTCAAACTCATGAATGAGTTTCCCCTCCCCTGATTGGCTGAACAGTGCTCACCTGATCCCAGCCGGCACATCGCACTAACTACGCCGCTGGATCAGGTTAGCACAGCGCGCCGACAGCTGAACCAAGCCTGTGACAGGAAATGCAAGCAGGCCCGGGCTTCAGATGTCGACGCGCAGGGTGAGTGCAGATCGGGGGCTTGCACGCGCGGCAAGCCCCCGATCTAATTTCAGGGCCATTATATGGTTCTGGAACTAGCTTACACTTTGCAGTCAAGAAAATCAGTTGATGTCAGATTATATGATATGGGATGTGCAATGGCTTATAGACAATTTAATCAAGAAAACTCACGAGTTTGTCTGCAGCATATATCCAGCTTTAATCCTAAGTGTCAATTCACATCTTAGAGCACACAATGATTTTATATTAATCCCATCTCTGACCACTCGATGGCTCTATTCAACTTTATACATATCGTTACGTCTCCTGTTCCTTCCAGCAAACTGTATTTATTTGGAACTGAAAATTAAAATAAAGTCTAACTGTACGCGATGCTTATGTTTTATCAGATCGGGTAGATTGCTCCCCACTCCCCCCCCACAAGCCCCGACACCTGGTTGGCAGGACATGCCGGCCGGCTGCCCGATGGTCCTGGCATGGGGTCCATTTTGTGGGCCGTGTCTCATTAACAGTGGGCCGGCAGAATGTGGGCGGAAATCGAGCTCCCTGGAGGCTGCTGCTCCTCTCAGCCTCAGAAAAGTAAAGAAGTACTTAGAGAACATAGGGAGGAAGGAACAGGAGTAGTCAATTCAGCCCCTCGAGCCTGTTCTGCCATTCAATGAGATCGTGGCTGATCAGCATCTTAACTCCATCGACCAGCCTTGGTTCCATAAACCTTGATACCCTTTGCCTAACAAAAATCTATCAGTCTCCGTTTTGAAATTTTCAATTAACCTAGCCTCAAAAGCTTTTTGGGGGAGAGAGTTCCAGATCTCCACTACCCTTTGTGTGAAGAAGTGCTTTTTGACATCACCCTTGAACGGCCTGGCTCCAATTTTAAGGTTATGCCCCCACCAGAGGAAATAGTTTCCCTCTATCTACACTTGGGCTTCTCTTCAGCCAGACCGCCAGCTGACACTGGGTGGAGCGAGCACCATTCAGTCCTAAAATTGCATTAGGACCCCAATTTAAATATCTAAATTAGCTCTAAGCCATCTTCAGGCGGTTGCCTGGGCTGCCTATTCGGAAGACCCCAGCAAAATGGAGACAGCCAAAACAATGGGGTAGTAAGTTTTTCCACGCCATTTGTAGACCTCTTTGCGCTGGGCACTGGCCTCAAAATTCAGACCCATAAGTCTAAACTATCGGTGGGGGGGGTGGGTGTTATTTTCATTCTATGACCAATCAACAATCCCAACTCTGGGGCTGTGATTTTGCCGGCGTCAGAGGGCGGGTTTGGAGGCAGGTCATAGGTTAAAATCGTTTTGATTGATGGTGGGTTCCAAGTCCACTGTCAACCCACCTCCAAACAGCTTTCCCAAGTGCCGGGTCCCCGATTTGCAAATAGACCCGACACCTAGCGGTGGGAAGTGGATTAAAGGCAATTACCTGCCTATTAATAGGTACTTGCCAGTGGTTGTCAGCCTATTTTTGAATTTTGCTGCTTCTGGCCCGGGTTTCCCGACGTCCAGACACCACTCTAGGTAAGTGTGGCACGTTGTGAGTCTGCTGTAATGTTTCTGGATTGATGACGGCTGCAGAAGTGGTGTGAAGGATCCAATGTTGTACATGGTGAGTCTCAGAGGAAAGAAAATGCTGGGTACTGCATTTTTAATACATTTACAGATTTCTTTAGCTTACAAGTTTTTAAATCCATGTCCGGTGCCACCTTATTGGGAAAACCTCTCTCACCAGTGACATCACTTCTGTCACCTCACCTGCAGCTGCCATCTATTCCAGCCTATGGAGGAAGTCATTGGAGAGCCTGGGTGTAAGAGGTCACCTTTGTGCAGTGATTGTCAGTGTTTGCAGCACCTCAATGCTGTCAAACACTGACAAATCAAGGGGGCGATTTTGCCAGCCTTGGGAAGGCGGGTCTGCCAGGAAAATGGCAGAATTTAGGGGCGGGTGCCCAACCCGGCCCCATGCCATCTTCCTAGGAGGCAGGTAGCTGTCCTGCGTCGGGTCCCGTCTCCTTGGAGGCGGGAAGGGATTAAAGCCTATTAACTGCCTGTTAAAAGGTAGTTAACAGGCAGCATATAGGATTATCCCCTTTCTGCCCTCACAAATGCGGGCTTCCCGAAGGCCCTGAATCCCGCCAGCTCAGCGAGGCAAGTAGGGGGTCTGCAGGGGTCAGGTGCAAAAGTGTGCTGTGAAGGAAAGTGATGGGTGCAAGAGTGTAGAGGTGAGTATCTGAGGTAAGTGCAGAGTGTTATTAAAAGTGTACTTACCTTTGTTTCTTCCTGCAGGCTTCAGTCGGTGTGTATGCGGAGAGTCTCGGACCTCCATGTTCGGAATGACAGATGGCCGTTGCATTCACAGATGCAACAACCGTCTCAATTCTGTTAAAGAAAGAAGTTTGATGGGGTCTTGTATTCAAGACCTCGTCAAACTGCAGAGAATGTCACTGTTTGACAGCTTCACAGAGCTGTCAAATGATGGCAATTCATCTGTCAAAGATTTTTGACAGATGAAACGTCATACATTGATGTGCTCTGCAACTGGCTTTCCCTTAATTGGCCTGCTAAGCCCGCTGGATGGGCTTAACAAGGTCAATCAAGGGAAAATAGCGTGGGTTGACCAGAAATTGTTGGAGGCAGGACTGAAACCTGACAAGTGGGGGTCCCGCCTCCAAAAGCTCCCCATTGGCAAAATCACCCCCATTCTGTCAAAATAAAATTGTGCGTGGTCCCTTTAAGGAAACCGGCAGATGACGCGTCATCAAATGATGTCATCTAACCTGCTTTCTGTTAGTTGGTCGGCAAGCCCGCAGGGCTGGCTTAACAAGGTCAATCAAGGCAAAATCACGTCTGTGGAGCGGAGGCAGCTGGGGGCGGGACTGGAAGCCGGAAACCACCTGACCCGCACCCAACCCACCTCCATTAATAAAATTGCGGCCTGGGTGTATCACAATAATCACGTTGCGCTAGGGATTTGTCTTCATCGTTTGTTTTCTTCAAATTTTTGCAATTTGAACATCTTTTCCCAATGGTTCGTAAGTTCCATAATGTGATTGTCTGTTTGAACTTGTAAACTTTGCTAAATTTTCCAAGCTCCATACTTGCAAACTGGGGTCCATTATCTGAAGCTGCTTCATCTGAGACAATGGGGGGAATTTTGCCGGCGCTCAGGGGGCGGGTTTGGAGGCGGGACTGCTGGCAAAATTGCAGAGCCTGGCTGCAAGGGCTCACCTTTGTACAGTGATAGGCAGTGTTTGGAGCACCTCAATGCCCTCAAACACTGAAAAACCATCTGTCAAAAAAAAATGTGCGCGTCCCCTTTAAGAAAACCGGCAGATGTGTTATCAACTGATGTCATCTGACACCGGCTTTCTCTTAATTGGCTGGCAAGCCCACAGGGCGGGCTTAACAAAGCTAATTGACGTAGAGTTACGCCTGTGCGTCGGGCGTCGTTGGGGGCGGGATCGGAACCCGCAAGTCAGCTGACCCGCTCCCAACTCGCACCAAAAGGTAAGATCGCAGCCAATGTGTCTGGCAAACTGCTGTTTGCAATGTGCATCACATTTGAACTGTTGATCTTGGTTAATATATTGAGTCCAAAAAATTGAAAAGTAGTCTATTATTAATATATATTGAATAAATGTAAAATATATATAGCCCACTTTCTGTCATGTGCTTCCATTGACTCATTCCACTCCAAGTCCGTATGTATTGCATATCAGACATTGACAAACCACGTCTACAATTCATGCTGATATGCTAGGCCAGAACAAGTTAATTCCTGCTAACCTTCTAGTTTTTCAATTCCTGGGTAGCTTTGATGTATACTTACCAACATAAAGTTTTCTCAGGCTGGCAGACATACAAACTTTGTCACTTTTGAAGATAAGCCCTTTTCAATAGCTAATTCATCTAGGAAGTGTCCGTACTATAGTAGCACAGGTTCAAGGTCAGGAATTTCAACTTTTGCAATGACTGCTCTTTCTCACTTTCTGCATCATTTATAATAACACCCACATCTGGTGTTAGCTGAATGCTCTGCTTTTCTGCAATGTATTCCAAGTCTTTAAATACAGCAGCATATTTCTCTCTCACTTTTAGGCACTTACTGTTCATGACTAAGTCATTTTTTTTCAATCAACTGTAACTGTTAGCAGGCTTGAAGTCCAAGGAGTAGTTGTACTCCCTGTTCCAATACTGACATTTACACTTTCCTATCAGTTTGTGGTTTTGGCCGGAGTACATGGCCAACTTTACATTCGACATGCTCAATTTTGTACTTAGCCTCTTGTAAATTGACTATGGCAGGCCATTACATTGAGCTTCTGTGTCCAGCTATAAATAAACAGTTCTGCCAGTCATTTTGAGGTTGACTATCCATTGAAAAATCATCTCCTGTCTCAAGTGCAGCCATAAAGAAATCATTCTCACACTTGAGACTATGGACTTTCTTTTGAATTATTTTCTTGCCTAATGACAGTGTTTCTGCTTTAGCTTTGCATACTTCAGCAAATTAGTTTTTTTTTTACACTGAATACATCTTTGTCCAGATGTTGGACATTTTTGCCTCTCATGCGATTGACCACGATCCATGATCTGTTGTTAACTAGATTGATGTGATTTTTGTCATTGCATAAAATGACACCTCTGCTTCACTCACATTACTTGCACCACTGCTCGAATTGTTTAGGTGTCTTGGTTGTATTTTGCTGGCTTCTTCTGCTTTCAGTAGATTTGGGCTTTTTTTCTCTTGGTAATCTAGCTCTGATTTGCTCATCTGTGACAATGAGTATCATGTTGTCTGTAATGAGGCTGAATAAGAGATCTGTACCAGAATTGGTCTGTTTTCACAAATCTGTTGTATATTGATCAATGCTCACCCCTTTTGACCTAAAACCTGGTATTCAACATATTTGCATACGTAATATTCTTCTGAGCTGTGAAATATTCCTCAAACTTATTACATCTTCAGATTCCATATATCCTCTCCCTCACCATATTATAAACATCTATTTATTCCTCACATGCAGCAAAGCCCTGGCCTGCACTTCCTGCTTTGTGTCGCGGTTGCATGCAACTCAAAGGTCTGTGTTAATTTCCTTCTGGTGTCAAATGGCTTGGGAGTTTTAAACCTTCCATTTCCATCCCGGCTCTGACACCATGTAATGGCTTGTAGTCAATTTTAACAACACTCAGGAGACTGTCTGCAGTGTGTCTCAAGCTTTATTCTGAATGTCATCTCACCTCTTGGAGTGCGTGATGTTTTTTTAATAGCTCTCATCTCTGACCACGAGATGGCTCTATTCAAATTTATACATGGCGTTACAGGAGTGGGCGATGGATATAACAATGCTACACAGCAGGATGGAAACACTGTCAACTTCATGTGTACAGAGCCACTGAGTGTCTATCTTTTCATGGTAGCAATAATATTGAGAAGTATTCGAGCATCCATCAGGAACTGCGAGATGTTGATAAAGGACATAAATCTGTTCCATTAGTGCCAATGATGCATATAAACTGCAGCACTACCCACTGAAAATGGACTCTCCAAGCTCCAAACAATTTGTATTTAATAAACGAAGTGTATCTTCAATCTTTCCAATAGCCTGTAAAGTAATTTTTTCTCTCTTTTAGGGCAATTACAACACTTTGTTTAAGGAAATCACTGAAACTAAGAATTAGATGCTAACAACACACTGATTGCTGTCTTTAGCTGTGTTTGCAGATGTAGTCTGGATCGAAAGAATCATGAATAAGTCATTGATTAAAAGTGCTGCTGTTTAACAGCTATTTAGGTGTTAGCTGTGGCTCAGTGGCAGCGCTCTTGCCTCTGAGTCAGAAGGTTGTGTGTTCAAGTCCCACTCCAGCGACTTGAACACAAAAGGCTGACCCCCCCAGTACAGTACTGAGGGAGTCTTTTGGATGAGATGTTAAACCGAGGCGCCATCTGCTCTTTCAGGAGGACTTAAAAGATCTCATAGCACTATTTTGAAGCATCACTGAAAAAAGATTATCTGGCCATTATCTCATTGCTGTTTGTGGGACCTTGCTGTGTGCAAGTTGACTGCTATGTTTCCTACATTACAACAGTAACTAGACTTTAAAAGTACTGTAAAGCATTTTGGGATGTCCTGAGGTCATGAAAGGTGCTATATAAATGTAAATATTTCTTTTTGCTATTCTTAACTTTAGAAATCAGTAGAGTAAACATTGTCAGACTGTGGTTTAGGCTGTAAACCATGGACTAGGTTTATTAATAGTACTAGATGAGCAGCAGCAACCGACAGTACCGTAGTTTACATTCTTTACCTACATCTCCTCTACAAAAAGGGAAAATCACACTTCTCTCAAGTAATACTAGATCAGGATTAGCATCCATAACATAACTTATTAGCAAGAGTGTCATTAGACTTATCAAGTCCCCAGCCCGTATCTGAATGGCCTCAGAGGAACTGAAGAACAAGCTTCAAGGATGTCTGAGAAGTTCAAATGGGAAAAAAGAAAATGAAATGCATCTTTCAAAATCAAATAAAGCTACAAATCATACATAGATTAAAGCCACAGAGAATGGCACAGAGTCCAGGATAAGAGGTCAGCCATTTAAGACTGAGATGAGGAGGAATTTCTTCACTCAGATGGTTGTGAATCTTTGGAATTCTCTACCGCAAAGGGCTGTGGATGCTCAATCATTGAATATGTTCAAGGCTGAGATAGATATATTTTTGGACTCTGGAGGAATTAAGGGATATGGGGATCTGGGGGGGGGGGGGGGGGAAGTAGAGTTGAGGTTGGAGATCAGCCCTGATCTTATTAAATGGCAGAGCAGGCTCAAAGGGCCATGCGGCCTACTCCTATTCCTAATTCTTATGTTCTTATGATTGCTTAGACTCTCCACTGAAGTGTCAGCAAATTCCACCTCTTGCGTCACCAATCCATCTGTTATCTTGCTGCAAACCTCATTTGATTTCTTTGACCTCACAAAGAATGAAGCCAGCTGTTAACAGGAAATGTTTCTGGTGAGATCAACCCAAACGTTGTTGTCATCAAGTATTAACACATTAAAGTCAACTTGCTTCATCCCAGCGGTTTGTCTCTGGCAGTGCATACACTGGATTAGTGAAATGTGCAGGTCTCTAATGGGTCTTTTCTTTGTGAGCCTGGTTTTAACTCCAAAAATACCATGAAGCAAAAACACCATGGACAAACATTCCACACTGTCTCACTTCGGGTATACTGCATTTCACAAATGTATCGTGTAGACTAAAATTATCAATCATTCCACTCAATGGTTAAGGGGCGCAAAACATACTGAACCAAAGCAATTGCCTTAGATGGATTTCACTATAGTCAGCTGCGAATAGTTTCTCAATAAATCTTCAATAATGGTGCAAACTGTAAACATCTGTGGGAATGTCATCATGTATTAAAGATATGAGAGCAGATTTTCCCGTTGGGGGTTGTTAGGATCTTCTCAATCGTTAGTGTACTGATAGCGCTTGAATTTGCAAGGTCAGCTTTATTTACATGTGTGTGAGCTCTTGCCCATATTTGGGGGGGGGCAGGCTTACAAGGAGTGATGAACAACATTAAAGTGAGACAGGTACTTTTAAGCTCAAAGTCTGTGAATGGAAACAACATCTTGGCAGGCTTTACAAAGGTTTCTAATATTTTTATTATAGATGATAATAAGAACATAAGAAATAGGAGTAGGAGTAGGCCATTCGGCCCCTCGAGCCTGCTCTGCCATTCAATGAGATCATGGCTGATTTTCTACTTCAACTCCACTTTCCTGCACTATCCCCCTATCCCTTGATTCCCTAAATACCCAACATTCTCTGTCTTGAATATACTCAACGACTGAGCCTCCACAGCCCTCTGGGGTAGAGAATTCCAAAGATTCACCACCCACTGAGTGAAGAAATTTCTCCTCATTTCAGTCCTAAATGGCCGACCCCTTATTCTGAGACTGTGACCCCTGGTTCTAGACTCCCCAGTCAGGGGAAACATCCTCCCTGCATCTACCCTGTCAAGCCCTGTAAGAATTGTGCATGTTTCAATGAGATCACCTCTCATTCTTCTAAACTCCAGAGAATATAGGCCTAGTCTACTCAATCTGTCCTCATAGGACAATCCCCCATCCCAGGAATCAGTCTGGTGAACCATCGTTGCACTCCCTCTATGGCAAGTATATCCTTCCTTAGGTAAGGAGACCAAAACTGTACACAATACTCCAGGTATGGTCTCACCAGGGCCCTATATAACTGCAGTAAGATGTCTTTACTCTTATACTCAAATCCTCTTGTAATAAAGACCAACATACCATTTGCTTTCCTAATTGCTTGCTGTACCTGCATGTTAACTTTCAGTGATTCATGTACAAGGACACCCAGGTCCCTCTGTACACCAATATTTCCCAATCTCACACCATCTAAAACATACTCTGATTTTCAATTTTTCCTTCTAATAAAGGCCAACATACCAAAGTGGATAACTTCACATTTCTCCACATTATATTCCATTTGCCATGTTCTTGCCCACTCACTTAATCTATCTATATCCCTTTGAAGCCTCTGCATCCACCTCACAACTTACATTTCAACTTAGCTTTGTATTATCAGCAAACTTGGATATATTATATTTGGTCCCCTCATCCAAATCATTGATATAGATTGTGAATAGCTGATCCTTGCGGTACTCCACTAGTTACAGCCTGCCAACCCAAAAAGGACCCCTTTATTCCTATTCTGTTTTCTGTCTGTTAACCAATCCTCAATCCATGCTAGTATATTACTCCCAATCCCATGAGCCCCAATTTTGTTTAATAACCTCTTGTGTGGCACCTTATCGAATGCCTTCTGAAAATCCAAATACACCCCATCCACTGGTCCCCCCTTATCTATTCTGCTAGTAACAACTTCAAAAAACTCTAACAGATTTGTCAAACATGATTTCCCTTTCATAAATCCATGTTGACTCTGCCCAATCCTATTATTATTTTCTAAGTGCCCTGTTACCACCTCCTTAATAATAGATTCTAGCATTTTCCCTACTATTGATGTCAGGCTAACTGGTCTGTAGTTCCCCATTTTCTCTCTCCCCACAAGCTGTATGGGGAACAAATATCTGGTTAAATCCAATGGCAAGCACAATAAATGAAGAAACAGAAAACTAATTCCTTTGGCAAAGGGTGGAGCGATGCAACACTTGACCCTTTTTGATGTATGGCAAAGTGGAGGAGTGTTGCATGAGGCGTTAGCGAGGAGTGTGTTGGCCTTGTTTGTCACTTTAGGGCATGTTTCTTTAGGACAGCATTGTTGCATACCTCAAAGAGGGCTAGAAAACTTCAGGGCACAGCTAGCCAGGCAACTGGACGTGCTGGGTGTAGGTGTCCTTGCAGCAAATGGCGCAGCTCTGTCACTGGCTCCCTGGTGTTCTGCCAGCAGAACTCCTCTGTATGTAAATGTGGGTGTAGCCTGTTAGGAATCTCTAAATGCGATTCCACATACAACAATTCCCATAGCAACCCCGGAGCCCAATTTTAAATGCGTGGGTTTATGACTCATGATGATGCTGTCGCAAAGACTAGGGAATTGTGTAACAAAAACAGAAAATGCTGGGAATACTCAGCAGGTCAGGCAGCATCTGTGGAGAGAGAAACAGAGTTAATGTTTCAGGTCGATGACCTTTCATCACTGGAATTGTGTAGATGTCTTAAGTGATGTCAGTGGGTCCTCACTGAAAATTTGCAACTGGGAAACTGATGGGCGCTCCCAATGCCACTTGGAAAACCTGGCCAGAAAATTCATTGGGGCACTGAATAGGCAAAACTCAAGCGTAAGTGATCTCTGTTTGGCCGTTTAGTGTAACTGATGGGATAATCTTCCTGAAGGAGAGCATGAACAACTGGCATCATCAGTGATTCAACTAAAACAAGTCTGTTGGGCCTTCAACGTGCTGAGGCAAAGAGCAGCAGAATATAAGTTCACATTAATGATTCTCAATATTGTGAAATTGCTGAATCGTTCTGTCATTTTAGGAGTGGAGTGGACATCCAAGTGATTCACTACAGCCCGAGAGGGTAAATTACATAGAATTACATAGACTATACAGCACAGAAACAGGACATTCGGCCCAACCAGTCGATGCCGGCATTTATGCTTTACTCGAGATCCTCCTCATCTAACTCTATCAGTATAACCCTCGATTCTCTTCTCCCTCATATGCTTATCTAGTTTCCCCTTAAATGCATCTATACTATTTGCCTCAACCACCCCCTGTGGTAGCGAGTTCCACATCCTCACCACTCTCTGGGTAAAGAAGTTTCTTCTGAATTCCCTTTTAATTTCTTGGTGACTATCTTGTATTGATGGCCTCTAGTTATGCTCTTCCCCACAAGTAGAAACATTCTCTCTGTATCCACTCTATCAAAACCTTTCATAATTTTAAAGACCCCTATTAGGTCACCCCTCAGCCTTCTCTTTTCATCCTTTCCTGAAAGGTATAACCTCGCAGTTCTGGTATCATCCTTGTAAATCTTTGAATGAAGAGTCACTCTTGTTGCATTCTTGTCTAATTGGCAAAAGCCTGGGGACAGATATCGAGCTTTTCTTCTAGGCTCAAGTAGATATGTTGCTTAGGGACACGATGCAAATTGATGAGAAAAATAGATTTTTAAAAGTTGAATGGAGAGTTACTGTATAGTGGTCAGAATGAGAACACCAGCTAATCTTTACCCCCTTCTTGAGGATCCCTGATTATAATCGCTCAACCTTTGGTGGCCATGCCCTAAGCTCTGGAATTCCCTGCCTAAACCTCTCCGCCTCGCTATCTCTCTTTCCTCCTTTAAGAAGCTCCTTAAAACCTACCTCTTTGACCAAGCTTTTGGTCACCTGCCCTAATTTATCCTTATGTGGATCGCTGTAAAAAAAAAATTTTTAAATACTCCTGTGCAGCGCCTTGGGACGTTTGACTATGTTAAAGGCGCTATATAAATGCAAGTTGTTGTTCTCTAACTCCGGAGCCAATTATAATGGCCCATTGCTGCTTGGCTGAGAACAGCTGACTCTGCACAAACTAAGATTTGAACCTGGGCCTTACAATCATAGAATCTTACAGTACAGAAGGAGGCCATTCAGCCTATCATGACTGCTGGTTCTTTGAAAGAGCCATCCAATTAGTCCCACTCTGCCACTCTTTCTCCAGAGTTATGTCAATTTTTCCTTTTCAAAGTTACTATTGAATCTGCTTCCACCACCCTTTCGGGCAGTGCATTCCAGATCATAACTCAAATCAAATCAAATCAAATCAACTTTTATTGTCATTGTTAGTGCACAAGTGCAGTACAACAAAATGTAGGCTTGCGGCTCCCGAGAGTGTACATTTAGATTAAGACATTTAAACATCCAACATACATTTGGCTTGTAATACATTAACATAAACATAACCATAATAAAGTGCATTGGCAGATGTGCAAGCTTTAGAGTTTATTTGTGGAGTTCAGTAGGAGGGCAGCCCTGGGAAAGAAACTGTTCCTAAATCTGGTTGTACGGGTGCGAATGCATCTGTAGCGTCTCCCAGATGGCAGGAGGGCGAACAGACTGTGGCTGGGGTGGGTAGGGTCTTTGATGATGGACCGTGACCTCCGTAAACAGCGTTTCTGGTAACTTGCTGCCTAAAAAAAATTCCCCTCATCTCCCCCCTGGTTCTTTTGCCAATTATCTTAAATCTGTGTCCTCTAGTTACCGACCTTTCTGCCAGTGGAAACAGTTTCTCCCTATCTACTCTCGAAAAACCCTTCATAATTTTGAACACTAATAAATATTTCCTTAACCTTCTCTGCTTTAAGGAGAACAATCCCAGCTTCTCCAGTCTCTCCACATAACTGAAGTCCCTCATCCCTGGTACTGTAAAGGAAATAGCCATATTCCAAGAGATACACCATCCTATGAATGGAATTTTGACTTTATTAAAATATGAAAACTGGGTTTAAAAATCTAAAAGCCTCAACGACACAGGCTGCAAACAGAACACAGGCTTTTGAGATAAGATGAAGTGTTAACACAAAAGTTGTAAACACCACACAAGCTTTTGAAATGGGAATTGATTGTTAATACTAAGACAATGGCCCTATTGAAACAGCAGGCTGGAGGTTCCTCTATGTCTGAACATTGGAACCAACACAATAGCAATGCCCAAGTAAAGTGTTAAAAACTAACACTTCGAACAGGAACACAGAATATTAAAAAAACCTTGTGCCTTTGTAAAAGTAGCATCAATGAGAAACAGGAAACACGATTATATATGCAACCAATTGAAGTAGCTAAGAAATGCATGGAACACCCTGGTTGAAGTGGTTTTGATTTACATGTTGTAAAAGGTACACAACAGAACACTTTGAAAATATGACTTCAATAGATGCACCAAGCAATCACATTGTGTTTGTGTTGAAATTGGAACACATAGGAGTCACAACGTCTGCTTCCAAACAGCTAGGTTATATTAAAAATTGAATTGAAGACCTTCGATAAGAATGACATCAAATAAATACTACTGTCATAGTGCTTTTTATGATAAGTTTTGAAACACCTATTCAGCAGACAGGATTCTGAGAGTTGGCAGCTAAATTGACAGTAAGTATAGAAAGAATTCAATAGAGAATGACTAAAGATAATTAGCTTACATCAGCAGAAAACTTTAAAGGATAAACCACTAAAAAAAGGTATAAAAATAGAGCTTTTCAGATGGAAAGTCAGAAGTCGTTGGAAAGGGCAAGCGATTCTCAACTTCAGAGGCATGCTCTAAGTTTTTAATTCTTTGAGTCTCGGGGATCAAAAAGGTACTCTTATTTGATTTTGGTGGATATTCTGGATTATAAATAATAAGAAATGTAAAAATGTACGAAGTTAAGATTTGAGAATAAGGATCTCCGAGAATAAGAAATGTAAGCTATTTGTATTTTGAACTGTTAAAGTTGCAATTGACTCAACAGCTGTTAACTGTATGTCGGCTCTTAAATAAATCTATATATTTTTAGAATTGGCTCAAGTAGTATTTCTGCCTCAAACTCACGAACTCAATTTCTGTACACTCTTTTGTAAGGAGTTGCAGATTCTGGGGGGGTTTTCTGGACCCCCATAATATCCGGAAGGTTACAGTCTAGTTAAACTTATTAAAAGTGCTATCTGGAGGATGGTAACATCTTTATGTCGTTCCTTTCCTTTAGAGAGAAATAACCTGGACCTTTAGACTCAATTAAGCGTCTTATAGAATTAGGCTATCTCTAACTTTAGTTGAAGGTGAACGTCTGGGGAATACGCCTGATCTGGTAAATCTCCTCTGCACCCTCTCCAAGGCCTCCTTCCTGTAGTGTGGCACCCAGAATTGGACACAATACTCCAGCTGAGGCCTTACTAGCGAGTTATAAACTTTATAGACTTTTTGGTCTGCACAACTCAGGAGCTGCCTTTACTCCGCGATCACTGGGGGAGCCCAAGCGATGACAAGCTTTCCCTATCAAGCTCGTTTGACTGTAAAGATGAAGCGATTTAAAATTGTCTGCAACAAAATGCCGTGAATTGCTCTGAGCATGAAAGATTCAGTGGACCACTTTTTTTTTGGCTCTTATAGAGCAGAGGTAAAGTAGCTTACCTCAGTAAAAGAATCATGGATTCATGTTTTGAATAGCTGAAATCGATAACCAGAAGCATGCATTTTTTATACTCCTGCCCTGACCTCAGCTTTTTACCACCAATGTGAGACTCTGTGGTTGTCGAGAAGTGCAGCCAAAGAGTGGAGGTCGGTACCACAAGTAATTAAACCTCCAGATTTCCTGTTCTCTATCTCTGCTACATGAAATGTAGTAATTTTCCAAACTGATCTTGCGAAGAGACATTTTTTAAGGATTGCGTGGCGCATTGAATTAGCAGACTATCACCTCTATGACCTGGCTTGAATTCAGCTCACACTGATGAGATGAGATACTTTCTGCAGGTTGTAAAGGTCAAATGTGAAATACTCTCGATATGTAGCCTAAAATGTAGTGCAAATTAGTTAACTCACTTCTCCTACCTTTGGACCTCTTGCTGTTTGAACTTTCTTGGTGTACTGATGACGAAAGAACAGCATTAGCTTACTTATATGGGACAGTTGAGTTTCTTGCTTCCCTCACTATTCATTACGATGGCTTCTTAGTCTGTTTTTGGCAGTGCAGTTTGTAGTAACATCATCATTTTTATAGCTTTTTCAAGAAGAGAACTGCCATTACACTGCCCACTTACACTGTTATAGAGTGTCAGTTTGTGAGGGTCTGTGTATGTGTGTGTGTGTGTGTGTGTGTGTGTGCACATTTATTATTAAATATCTATTGTAGGCAAGGAGTGCTGCTTGCTGTCTTCTAATCCAGTCCACTGGGGTTCTGTTATGCAGCTGCTCTCCAGGTTTACCACCCTCAATCTCTGACATGTTCAGTCTCCAACTGTTTCCACAGTAACCAAGCTAGTAACACCTTTGGAGAGTAGCTTTATTTGTGAACATAAACTCTTTGCTCTCAAGAGCATAACTCCTCACATTCCCAGTTTTCAACAGCCTGTCGGAGCAGTCGCTCACTGCAGTGTGTGTAAATGCAAGTAGAAGTCAGCCAAATCTGTTGTCAAAAGTTCCCTAGGGCTACACTGGAGTCTCTGGGCGTGAGGAAAGGCAAGTTACAAGAGAAAACGGTAGAAGAAAAAGGCTGCCTGAAAACAGGACCACTGCTCTTTTTGATATAATTAATGAGCTGGATTGGATATAGGGGGCATCATTTCTATGTTTGCAGATGACACAAAACTTGGAAATGTAGTTAACAGTGAGGAGGATAGTAACAGACTTCAGGAGGACATAGACAGGCTGGTAAAATAAGTAGACACGTGGCAGATGAAATTTAATGCAGAGAAGTGTGAAGTGATGCATTTTGGGAGGAAGAACAAGGAGAGGCAATATGAACTAAATGGTACAATTTTAAAGGGGGTGCAGGAACAGAGAGACCTGGGAGTGTATGTACGCAAGTCTTTGAAGGTGCAAGACATGTTGATAAAGCTGTTAAAAAAGCATATGGGATCATTGGCTTTATAAATAGAGGCATAGAGTATGAAAGCAAGGAAGTTATGCTAAACCTTTATAAATCACTGGTTAGGTCTCAACTAGAGTATTGTGTCCAATTCTGGGCACCACACTTTAGGAAGGATGTCAAGGCCTTAGAGAGGGTGCAGAGTAAATTTACCAAAATGTTACCAGGGCTGAGGGACTTAAGTTATGTGGAGAGACTAGAGAAACTGGGATTATTCTCCTTCGAGCAGAGAAGGTTATGGGAAGATTTAATAGAGGTGTTCAAAATTACGAGGGGTTTTGATAAGAGTAAATAAGGAGAAACTGTTTCCACTGATGGGTGGATCGGCAACCAGTGGACACAGATTTAAGATAACTGGCAAAAGACCCAGAGGGGAGATCTGATGAGGAGAATGTTTTTTAAGTAGTGAGTTATTTTAATCTGGAATGCACTGCCTGAAAGGGTGGTGGTAGCAGATTAGTAGTAACTTTCAAAAGGGAATTGGATATATTATTGAAAAGGAAAAATCTGCAGGGCTATTGGGAAAGAGTGGGTGAGTGAGTCTAATTGGATAGCTCTTTCAAAGAGCAGGAACAGGCATGATGGGCCTAATGGCCTCCTTCTGTGCTGTACGATTCTATGAAAAGCAAATTGCTGGATGAAATGACTTAATGTCTGGAAAAGGCGGAACTGCAATATGAATGATCCATACCAGATGTACCATGATTGAACAAACCTGAAGGCTTGAGGATTTCTGATAGTTCTAGCAAAATCTACAGTTGTTTCAATGCATTAATCCAGGGGCAGAAGAATCAATCATCATGAACAATATGTTTGGAGCTTAATACTGATCAACTATATTCAGAATCACTGGCAATGTCCTCTCCTGTGAATGCTGAAATGCTGGGAGACTTAGTCCTTCGCCTGTAATATTTGCTGTAAAGCCTGTCTGTGCTCTGCAACATCTTTCTGATTGATGAAAGCTGGCCGGGTGGTCATCTTTCTGTTTTTTGTCGGCTCATTTCAGTCCTTCAAAATTAAAAGGCCACCTGCCATACCACTAATTAAGTTTTAAAAGTATATATATTTTTTCAAAGATCTTTCACACCTGCTGCTGTCATATTTCAGCCAGCGTGAAGCAAAGCAAAAAAGCTTGGCTCTTGGCAGGCGATCTTGCTAATGGGGGGAGGTTGGGGGCGTGGGGGGGAACGACAAAACCATTCTGCATCCAGCCTGTGCTACACCTGATCCACCAGTACCTGCTGCTGTGATTGGAGAAAAGGTATTCCTAGCACTTTTATCCCTCATCTTGAGGAACACAAATTCACCAAACATAAATTTAAACAGAACATTATTTTCTTCCTTCACCTATGACATACCCACACAAGATTTTAAGCACGGGGAACTGTTACTTTATCCACAGTTCTTTGAAACCTGATGTTTCTCTTTAAAATGGGAATTATCAACACCATTATTGACAGAGTTTAACAGAGCAGGAAACCAGTGAACGTTAGAAATGTGGGGCATTAAAAACTATTAGTGCAGGGAGTATGCATTTAAAACAGTGCTCCGAGCTCCAACAAAACGAGGCGGCGGAAGGAAATGTGGAGCGAATAGAGAAGCAGGGATAGTTCTCCTTAGAGCAGAGAAGGTTAAGGGGAGCTTTAATAGAGGAGTTCAAAATCATAAATAACAACAGAAAATGCTGGAGATACTCAGCAGGCCAGGCAGCATCCGTGGAGAGAGAAACAGAGTTAACGTTTCAGGTCTGGGACCCTTCATCAGAACTGGAAAAAGCTGGAGATGTAACAGATATTAAGCAGGTGCAGAGACAGGGGGGGGGGGGGGTGGTTAGGAGGGAAGGAAGGAATTGAAAGAACATCCTGTACTTTTGTAAGAGGCAGGAAAGATAAAATGTTGCAAATGGGAGTGGCAAAAATCATACTGCATGAAAAATGGGGGCAGGGATAATTATCTGAAATTGTTGAACTCAATGTTGAGTCCGGCAGACTGTAAAGTGCCTAATCGAAAGATGAGGTGCTGTTCCTCGAGCTTACGTTGAGCTTCATTGGAACAATGTAATAGGCCGAGGACGGAGAGGTCAGAGTGGAAGTGAAGTGGTGAATTAAAGTGACAGGCGACCGGAAGCTCAGGGTCACCCTTACGGACTGAACAGAGGTGTTCCGCAAAGCGTTTGGTCTCCCCAATGTAGAGGAGACCACATCGTGAGCAGCGAATACAGTATATTAAATTGCACGAAGTACAAGTAAATCGCTGTTTCACCTGGAAGGGGTGTTTGGGGCCCTGGACAGTGGGAAGGGAGGAGGTAAAAGGGCATGTGTTGCATTTCCTGCGCTTGCACGAGAAGGTGCCAGGTGAAGGAGAAGGGCTGTTAGTGGTGATTGAGGAGTGGACCAGGGTGTTGTGGAGGGAGCGGTCCCTTCGGAATGCTGAAAGGGGAGGTGAGGGGAAGATGTGTTTGGTGGTGGGATCACGTTGGAGGTAGTGGAAATGGCGGAAGATGATCCGTTGAATGTGGAGGCTGGTGGGGCGAAAGGTGAGGACAAGGGGAACCCTACCGTGGTTCTGGGAGGGAGGGAGGGAGGGGAAGGGGTGAGAGCAGAAGTGCGGGAACTAGAACGGACACGGTCAAAATCATGCCAGGTTTTAAATAAGGAGAAATTGTTTCCATTGGTGGATGGGTTGGTAACCAGAGGACACATATTTAAGATAATTGGCAAAACAACCAGAGGGGATATGAAGAGAATTCTTTTTACGCAGCAAGTTTTTGCGATCTGGAAGAGTGGTGGAAGCAGATTCAATAGTAACTTTCAACAGGGAACTGGGTATATATTTGAAAAGGAAACATTTGCAGGTCTATGGGGGAAAAGTAGTGGAGTGGGACTAATTGGGACGTTCAAACAGTTGGCACAGGCATGGTGGGCCGAATGGCCTCCTTCTGTGCTGTAAGATTCTATGGGCTGGATTTTGCCAATGGGGAGCTTTTGGAGGCGGGACTCCCACTTGTCGGGTTTTAGTCCTGCCTCCATCAACTTCTGGCCAACCCACGCTATTTTCCCTTGATTGACCTTGTTAAGCCCGCCCAGCGGGTTTAGCAGGCCAATTAAGGGAAAGCCGGTTACAGAGAATGCCAATGTATGACGTTTCATCTGTCACAAATTTTTGACAGATGAATTGTCATTGTCACCAACTCTTTATTTAGCAGAAATTAGACGGTTGCTACATTGGAGAATGCAGCAGCCATCTGTCATCTCTGCCATGGAGGTGCGAGACTCTCCGCATACCCAACTCTTGAAGCCTGCAGGAAGAAACAAAGGTAAGTACACTTTTACTAACACTTTCCACTTACCTCAGATACTGACCTCTCCACACTTGCACCCATCACTCACCTCCACAGCTCACTTTTGCACCCCTCCAACCCCCGCAGACCCACTACTCGCCTCGGTGACCTGGCGTGTTTCGGAGCCTTCGGGAAACCCGCACTTGTGTAGGCAAAATGGGGATAATCCTCTTATCTGCCTGTTAACTATCTGTTAACAGGCAGATAAGTGGCACCAAACCCCTTCCCACCTCCAAGGAGATGGGACCTGGCACGGGTCGGCTACCCACCTCCTGGCAAGATGACAGGGAGGCGGGTTGGGCACCCGCCCCCAGATTCTGCCATTTTCCCGGCAGTCCCGCCTACATACCTGCCTCCCCAGGGCTGGCAAGATTGCGCCCCTAGATTCTGAGGAAACTTATTGAAGATCAAATTTTCCCTGGATTGCTTTGCTGATTGTGCTGATGAAAGACCAGGGGCTAGATTTTCAGTATAGGCAGTTTTGGGGCGCTAACCTTAGCGCCCGCCCGAAGTTAGCGCCCGCCCCAAAGTAGCGCCCCGTTGCCGGGAATTCAGTGGCTTCGCCCTAAGAGGTTGGTGGAGCGCTAAAAGAGGCGTTCCACTACTCTCTTTAGGCGCTAAGCCGGCGGTCCAGAGGGATAGCGCCCAGGCGGGGCGCAGCACGGGTGCGGTCATTTTTGCACTGACAGCAGACCCCGTGGTGCCGACCAGCTCTTAAAGGGGGAAGGGACGAATTGGTCTGCTGCCACGCCCTGCACACTGCAGCCTTGCAAAGAGGCCTCAACACTACTGCTCAGCCCCAGGGAGTCATGGCAACGCCAGAGAAGGCCCGTCAGCGTGCCCTGCGCTTCTCAGAGGGTGATCTGGACATCATGCTCACAGCTCTGGAGGTGAGGCGCAAGATCTTGTTTCCAGACAGTGGGAGGAATCCAACCCACCACGACTACACCAAAGCCTGGAAGCAGATCGCCCAGAGGGTGACGTTCACCGGCGAGGCCCCCAGGACCCACACACAATGCCGTAAGAAGTACAACGATCTGACCAGGATTGTGAGGGTGAGTAGCCTTTCCAGTCTCCTCCTCATTCTTGCATGTACACCTGACATGATGGGCAAAGGGACCTGAAAGTCCTTTTGGCCAGCCCTCAGCCAGCAGCATTGGGACAGTCATGAGCATCAAATGGCCATTCGGCACTCTACACTTTGGCCAAGCTATTCCACCATGGGAGGCAGTGCACACTACATCAGGGCTTCACTCTGTCCAAGCTATTCCACCATGAGAGGCAGTGCACACTACATCAGGGCTTCACTCTGTCCAAGCTATTCCACCATGGGAGGCAGTGCACACTACATCAGGGCTTCACTCTGTCCAAGCTATTCCACCATGGGAGGCAGTGCACACTACATCAGGGCTTCACTCTGTCCAAGCTATTCCACCATGGGAGGCAGTGCTCACTACATCAGGGCTTCACTCTGTCCAAGCTATTCCACCATGGGAGGCAGTGCACACTACATCAGGGCTTCACTGCGCACTTACAGCCCGTCCTTTCTCTTGCAGGCTAAAGTAGCGTTTAATCGCCAGGCCCGTGCCAGGGGTGGCCGCGCCAAGCTGCAGAAGCTCACTCGGCTGGAGGAGCGCGTGTGTGTGCTCATGGGAGCACGTGTGATTGTCCCCACAGCGTGCGGTGTATCCGACCCTCCACTGCCCGGCAATGGTAAGGACCTCGCCTTTTGGCCCTCTCGCGTCGCACTGGCCCATCCGAGCTACCTCCTTTGCCACTGTCCCACCAATGCGCTGAATCCCACCAGTCCTAACTCCCTCGCTGACGCCGTCTCCTCACTCTGAAGCTACTCTTGTGCATTCCTGCTTTCAGCTGGTGACGACCAGGACCCTGAGGCTGCCAGTGACAGCACCTCCAACCAGGAGGAGAAGGAGGAGCAAGCCGGACCTTCGGGGGAACAGTCACGTCCCGCAGGAGAGGAGGAAATGCTCGACACCTCCTCACTGGACGAGTGCCTGGAGGAACTGTCGCAGGGCAATGCAGCTTCTGGGACCAGTGGCGTCCAGCCACCCAGCAGCCGTGCGCGTGGCCCGCGGCCTTCCCCCCAAAGGGGGGAAGGATCAGAGGGGAGTGCTGCTGCTCGGCACACTCGCCGTCACCAACGCGGCAAGGGTCCCCTAGTTCGGCCCCCTCCTCCCCAGCGGGAGAGTCGCGACTCCAGTCCGGACACCTTCACTTCGGAGGAGGTGCGGAAGCTCGATCAGATGGCCGACGACTCGGACCGGCGCCACACGGAGCTCATGAGCGTGGTGGGGCGCATGCCTGAGGCCATCGAGTCGCTGGCGACCAGTGTGCGCGAGTTCGGGGCAGCAACTGCCGCGACTGGCCGCATGCTAACTGATGCCGTCAAGACCCTGGCGGATGTGATGCACGCGCACACCAGGACCACAGGGCCACTCACTGCTGCCACACGCGCTGTCTCAGGCAGGCATCGCCAGGGCAGGCGCCGCGCTGGACCATCCCAGCAAGCCGGCCGTCGGCTGATTGCTGCGGATCCTGCAGTGCGGGCCCGGCCGAGTGCCACCGCGCCACAGCACCAGCCAGCGCATCCCAGACGCCAGCTGGCCCACATTGCACCATCCGTCGCCGCCATTCCCCCTCTGGGGCGTCAAGGGCAAGCGGCTGCAGCTGATGGTGGCCAGGCTCAGGCGCGCCACTCAGGAGACGGCCCCTCGAGGCCCAAACGCCGTGTAGGCCACCCCCCAGCGGCATCTGGCGGAAGGGCATCTGAGCCTCAGGCGCCTTCCCCCAGCCTCGCAGCAGCCACTGGGCAGAGCTTGCGAAGGAGCAGCAGGCAGGGCAGGGGAGGCAAAATGCTGGCCAAGGTCTCGCCCTCGCGGGCCACTCAGTAGAGGGTGTGGCCAGCTTTCCTTTAATATGGCGGTGGCCATCTTTATTTTGCCCATGGTTGTGCTTTTGGAGGGCTTTTTTTTTGCGTTAGGCCGACGTTGAGGCCCGGTTTCAATAAAGGTGGAGTGGCTCCTCCCCAGTTTGTGGGAGTGAGTCGTTTGTTGGGCTTTTTGTGGGGCCCGTTTATTGTTTTTGGGGATTCATGTGGGAAGGGCTTTTCATTTTTGTTTAATAAAAAATTATCTTTATTCATGCAGTCTCCATGGTTGTTCTTCTTAGTGTTTGTTGGCTTCGCCGGCTGAGGGCTTGCGGAGCGGCTGCATTCATCTTCCCTCATGGCCCCTGGCCATTCCCTGACAGGGGGCTTAGAAGTACCGTGTAATAAGGTGGCGTCGTGCGGCCCTTGGCCCTGGTCGCTCCCTCCTGGGAACGTACTCCTGCTCCTCCTCCTCCTCCTCCTCCTCCTCCTCATGCTCCTCCTGCTCCTCCTCCTGAGGTGCTGGTCCAACGTCAGGTGGCAGTGCCTGAGTCCTGCGGATAGCCAGGTTGTGTAGCATGCAGCAAACCACCACAAATTGGGAGACCCGGTCCGGCGAATACTGGAGAGCTCCTCCGGAGCGATCAAGGCAGCGGAACCGCTGCTTGAGGACCCCAATAGTTAGCTCGATGATGTTGCGGGTGGTTTGATGGCTCTCGTTGTAGGCCTCTTCAGCAGCGGTCCTGGGCGCGCGGAGCGGGGTCATGAGCCAGGTGCACAAAGGATAGCCTTTGTCCCCGAGTAGCCATCCTCTTGGGGGAGGCTGTGCCTGGAACATGTCATGCACAGTACTCTGCCGCAGGATAAAGGCATCGTGGCTGCTGCCTGGGAAGCTGGCATTGACTGCCATGATGCGCTGCTTGTGGTCACAGACCAGCTGCACATTCAGAGAATGGTAGCCCTTCCTGTTGCGATACTGCTCGCCATGCTCCAGAGGGGCCCGCAAAGCCACATGCGTACAGTCAATGGCGCCCTGCACCAAGGGGAATTCCCCGAGTCTGGAAAATCCCAATGCGCGCTGATGCTGGCTCTCCAGGGCCATGGGGAAGGAGATGAATTGGCTTCTCCTTCTGAACAGTGCTTCGGTCACCTGGCGGATGCAGCGATGCGCGCCGTACTGGGAGATGTTTGCTATGTCCCCAGCAGCGTATTGGAAGGAGCCGGTGGCATAGAAGTTCAATGCCACTGTCACCTTCACTTCCACCGACAGAGACGTCCTGCACCTGAGCTTTGGCCGCAGATCTCGGCGAAGCAGGTGGCAGATCTCTGCAATCACCCCCTTCCGGAATCGGAGCCTTTTAACACATCGCGCGGCACTCATGTTTAGGTAGGAGCGCTGCTGGCGGTATAGCCTGACTGGGTAAGGCCTACGTGGCCGACGCCTGTAGCCCCCTCTGCCTCTAGCCAGGGCTGCCCCTCTCACAATACGTCTGCGAGCCCTACGGACATGGAGCTGCAGCTCCGCGTTGGCACCCCATGCAACCCCCATCAAATCCTGGCAAACACTCTAATTTCCAAATGGCCACTTGCAGCGCTGTTGCCTGAGTCCAAAAATACCTGGCTCTTGCTGCTTGAAACCAGTTAGCTATCCTCCTTGTTGTGTCTCCAGAAATGCGTTGCACAAGACTGTTTTCTGAAATAATGGATGGCCTTTATACTGGAGAGGACGTTCCCTTTAATTAGCGCCCCCCGGGGCCCGCGCTGGTTGTGTTGCGTTCCTTTTTCCAAACGCTCCGGCCGCCCGCCGCACAATGGGGCGGTCCGACTGAAGTTTGCAATCGGGGCGGCCAAAGGGCGTTGCACGAGGATGTGACGTCATTTTCTGCGCGCGCATCCGGGCGGGCGCTAAACTTTGCGCCGGCGCTAACGGGCAACTTAATTTGGGGCGGGGCGCAAACTGCGCTGCGCCCGGGCGCTACACGCATAGCGCCCGGAAATCACTTCTCTTAAGGCGCTAACTGCTGGCGCAAGCAACTGAAAATCTAGCCCCAGGTTCTGTTTCTATTGCTTAATGCCAGTTTTCCAACATTTTCCCCAAATGGGGATTTCTTTACCTAGGTGCCGTTGAAAGACTGTGATCCTGTACCACTTGTGCTTGTGATCTTCTGGCTGCAGGTCTGCAGCAAGTAAAGAACAGGTTCAAGGTCCACTTCAAGATCACGTTGTGTGGAATAATACTGTTTCGTGTTCTGCGGAAACTGCCTGCCCTGTTTACAGAATGGGACGATCCCACAGCGACAGCGACAAGGGGCAAATAATTGTATGCGAGCATAAGTTTCGAAAGTTGTGACTTCTTTTCTAGCTGCAAGACCTTTCTCAATGGCTGACCATACGTAGTCAGGAAGTTGCACAGCTGAGTGCTCGTTCTATCCATAGATAGTAGATGTGGTAATTGTCACTTCTAGTGGCAGTGTTTAGACTTGCTGCCAGTGGCATTTGTTATCTCTTCAGTTCTGACAAAGATCAGGTCTTAAGGTGGGTCTCAGCAACCTCCAGATCTCCACATCTCCATCTCATTTACTTGACAGTACTGCTGCCAAAGTCGTGGCTCCCATCAGCAGCAGCAGAGCAAAAGAGCTGTTAAGACATTGAAAAATGTGCGCTGCAGATGAAACTGGGGTGAACTGTGTTGCTGGGAGCATGAGTGAATAATTCTCACCAATTTCAGCTGTACAGCTTAGTCTCCAGGTGTGAGCAACATGTGTCCTGGCAGTTATTTCCCTTTGTTCTGTAGCTGGAAGATCACAGTTGCTGAAGCATGACTTTTTATTGTAACAACAGTGTAAAACTGAGCTGGCATGAATGAAAGGGCATCAGAATGCATTTTTTCTTTGTCAACAGTTGTCAAAGATGAGGATAAAATTAAACAGGAAGAGATTTCAAGTCAAATTCTATGTTTACAGACACTTATGGTAGACTTATTTAATAGCAGCTTATAGCATTATATTAACAGGCTTATGCTTAGAGTAACAACCTCATTTATACTCATATAAACCAAGTATGGAGTCATCATTTCAGCAGAGGAGGAAAGTAGAGACAATTTGCAAGAAGAAAGAGTAAATAAAATACCTGCCATTTCTCCTCTGGGACAACAAAGTGATTTGCGTTAAGGCCAAGATAAATGTTAAACGGAAATCTCCTACTACAAATAATAAAGAAAAACTGTACCACGGAACTGCCAGATTGTCGTAAAAGCCCAGCTGGTTCACTAATGTCCTTTAGGGAAGGAAACATGCTCCTTGCCCAGTATGGCCTATATGTGACTCCAGTCTCACGCCAACATGGTTGACGCCAACTGCCCTCTGAAACGGCCTAGCAAGCCATTTAATTGTATCAGACTACTAGAAAGAAAAACAAGAATCAAACTGGACAGACTATTCGGCTGTGACCTAGATATCGAATCAGGACACAACAAAGGCACACGCAGCCCAGCTGACCCTGCAAAGACCTCCTCACTAATGTTTGGTGACTGCTATTGAAGTTGAAAGAGCTGTCTTACAGACTAGTCGAGCAATAGCCTGACATGTTCGTACTCACAGAATCATACCTATCAGTCAATGTCCCACACTCCGCCATCACCATCTGTGGTATGTGCTATCCCACTGGCAGGACAGATCCACCAGAGATGGGGACACAGTGGTGTATAGTCAAATGAGGGGGTAGGATGGGGGAGTGCGTCTGGGAGTCCTCAACATATTCTCCGGACCCCATGAAGTCTCATTCAATTTCAACATGGGCAAGGGATCCCTAATTATCACCAACCGCCCTCCCTCAGTTGAAGAATCAATACTCCTCCAGGTTGAACAACACTTGAAGGAAACACTGAGGGTAGTAAGGGCACCGCATGTACTGTGGGTGGGTGACTTCAATATCCATCACCACGAATGGCTTGTTGGACAACCACTGGCCGAGTCTTGAAGGACTTAGCTGCCAGACTGGGCTTGCGGCAGGTGGTGAGAGAACCATTAGAAGGGAATAATCGAATTGACCTACCTGTTAGAGTTGTGTCTCTCCATGACAGCATTAGTACGGGTGCCCACCACACAAGATTCTGCGAAGGCTTGACAGGGTAGATGCTGAGAGGTTGTTTCCCCTGGCTGGAGAGTCTAAAACTAGGGGGCATAGTCTCAGGATAAGGGGTCAGCCAATTAGGATTGGGATGAGGAGAAGTATTGGAAAGAATTCTGAAGGACAGGATAAATCTTCATTTGGAAAGACATGGATTAATCAAGGATAGTCAGCACGGATTTGTTAAGGGAAGGTCATGTCTGGCAAACTTGATTGAATTTTTTGAGGAGGTAACAAGGAAGGTAGATGAGGGTAGTGCGTTTGATGTAGTATATATGGACTTTAGTAAGGCTTTTGATAAGATTCCACATGGCAGACTGGTCACGAAGTTAAAAGCCCATGGGATCCAGGGCAAAGTGTCAAGTTGGATTTAAAACTGGCTTGGAGACAGGAAGCAGAGGGTAATGGTTGATGGGTGTTTTTGTGACTGGAAGGCTGTTTCCAGTGGGGTTCTGCAGGGCTCAGTACTAGGTCCCTTGCTTTTTGTGGTATATATCAATGATCTAGACTTGAATATAGGGGGTATGATTAAGAAGTTTGCAGATGATACTAAAATCGGCTGTGTGGTTGATACAGAAGAAGGAAGTTGTAGACTGCAGGAAGATATCAATAAATTGGTCAGGTGGGCAGAACAGTGGCAAATGGAATTCAATCCAGAGAAGTGTGAGGTAATGCATTTGGGGAGGGCTAACAAGGAAAGGGAATACACATTAAATGGTAGGACACCGAGTAGCGTAGAGGAACAAAGAGACCTTGGAGTGCATGTCCACAGATCCCTGAAGGTAGCAGGCCAGGTAGATAAGATGGTTAAGAAGGCATATGGAATGCTTGCCTTTATTAGCTGTGGGATAGAATACAGGAGCAGGGGAGTTATGCTTCAGCTAGAGTACTGCATGCAGTTCTTGTCACCACATTACAGGAAAGATGTGATTGCACTAGAGAGGGTACAGAGGAGATTTACAAGGATGTTGCTGGGAGTAGAGAATCTTAGCTATGAGGAAAGACTGGATAGGTTGGGTCTGTTTTCCTTGGAACAGAGGAGGCTGAGGGGATACCTTATTGAGGTGTATAAAATTATGAGGGGCATAAAGTGGATAGAAAGGACCTATTTCCCTTAGCAGAGGGGTCAAAAACCAGGGGGCACAGATTTAAAGTAATTGGTGGAAGATTTAGAGGGGATTTGAGGGGAAATGTCTTCACCCAGAGGGTTGTGGGGGTCTGGAACTCACTGCCTGAAAGGGTGGTAGAGGCAGGAACACTAACCACATTTAAAAAGTGCTTGGATGTGCACTTGGGATGCTCTAACCTGCAGGACTACGGACCAAGAGCTGGGAAGTGGGATTAGGTTGGATAGCTCTTTGTTGACTGGCGCAGACACGATGGGCCAAAATGGCCTCCTTCTGTGCTGTAACTTTCTATTGTAGCGGTTCGTGTAGATTGGGCGGACGCGGGCGATGTCTCCGTTGGCTGGTGAGCGAAACCTTTGGGAGGCTGGAACGCACGGAACGGTGCGTGCCATAGTGCTATGACGTGAACACAATGGAGGGTGAAGAGTTGCTGCGTTGATCAGTGATCGGTGAGGCTAGCAACTTTCACGTGGCTGATCGCGGCCGCAGGATGCCCGTTGGACCCGTCCTCGATGTGTGCAGCTTCAGTCGACGTTTGCGTTTGTTAAAGGGAAAACTGGAGAAAGGGCGGCAACGGTCCAGGTTGTTGTTGCTTTCAGGAGGGGTTAACTCTGCCTGGAGGGCGGCAGCACTTGTAACAGTTGTAGATTTAGGAGAAAACAGCTGGGAGGGCGGCACGCTTTTGTTCACGCCGAATCATGTAGTAGGTAACACAACCAGCAAGCTGAAGGGCTGGTGCGTTGTCGGCGGAGAAGGAGTCGTCGGTGTTCACGAGGGATGGGTTCTCATGGTTCGCGAGGGATGGGTCCTCATGCGCGAGGAGTGCGTCCTTGTGTTTTGCGGGGGTGAGTCCTCGTGGTATCCCCGCGGGGCACGCTCCGATCTTGTGGGCCCGAACATGCTGTACCCCGTGCTTGGAGAGATGTATACTTGCTGTTGCTTTGGACGTAGAGGCGGACGATCCGTGTGGCGGTAGAAGAGTCGAATACGAAGACCGTGAGCACGTGCGTGGTCTGTGCCGCATTGATGTTCTCGGCGAACAGGGCTTCTTCCTTCATAAAGCACGAGGGAGACCGTGGCTCCCTGGATTGCGGTAGCGACAGCGGAACGGCTGATGCTTCCATAGCGTGCTTCGTTTGTGAAAGACGTTCACAAACCCACCAATTGTAGCGCTGGTGGATGACAGTTGCCGTTGGTCGTGCTCTACCTCTGTGAGATCGTTCGTGAAAAACAGGCTCACCTCCAAGCTGCACTTCCACTGCGAATACGTACGCAAAGACGAGGTCGCTTTTGGTGGAATCGGTGTTAGGCGGTTGCTGTTCCGTGGTTGTTCGTCGGTTGTGCGTTGGTCATCTTGAGTGAAGACAAGGTTCAGGCATGCGTTGCTACCGTGAAAATCGTTCACGGATACGGGTTCACCAATTGTAGCGTTGGAATTGATGAGCTCCCGTACTCACGTCGTGGGGTCACCAATGTAGCGGTTCGTGTAGATCGCCACTAATAAGAGAGTTTGACTTCGACGAACTATAAATAAGTTGTTTATTTACAGGAACAGGCTAATTACAGCAGGTAAGATAGCAGGTAAGATGGCTGACTGTAGGAGCACCGTGGTGTAGGTCTTGTCCCAGCGGGGACTCCACGAGGATTGAGTTCGCAGTCCTGTGGGGAGCGTGATGACGTCATCGCGTTTGTGTTGTGACGTCATCACGGTGTTCGCGTTTCCCGCGCTTAGGGCATCACGTGATGCGCGTCGTTGTGTCGCTGGCCGTTGAGGCCGAGGTCGCGAGGCCGGGCTATGCCGGTGCTTGCTGCGGGAGCGGAAGATCGCGTCGCTCCCATCGGCTGGCCGTTGAGGCTGAAGACGCTAGGCCGGGCTGTGCCGGTGCTTGCAGCGGGAGCGGAAGATCGCGTCGCTCCCGTCGGCTGGCAGTTGAGGCCGAAGACGCTAGGCCGGGCTGTGCCGGCGCACGCACATCACGTTGTACGTGACGTGACGTCAGCGCGCTAGGGCGCGTCTTAAAGGGGCAATGGCCCCAACAGGTAAGTTAAAAGGGCAACGGCCCCAAAAGGTAAGTTAAACATACAGTAAGGTAAGTTAAAGGGAATTATGTGTCTCAATGTAAGGGACAACCAGTGGTACCGCCACACTATGATCATTTTCTTTACTCAAAGAGTTGTGAATCTTTGTAATTCTCTACCCCAGAGGGCTGTGGATGCTCAGTTGTTGAGAATATTCAAGGCTGAGATTGATAGATATTTGGACTCTAGGGGAATCGAGGGATTGGGCGGGAAAGTGGAGTTGACGATCAGCCATGATCTTATTGAATGGCGGAGCAGGCTCGAAGGGCTGTATGGCCTACTCCTGCTCCTATTTCCTATGTTCTTATGTTCAGTCCTCTTAGCGAGATTCAGGAGATGATTCTGTGATAGTAGATTGGCGGTTAGGATCAGATCAGCCATGATCTTATTGAATGGCGGAGCAGGCTCGAGGGGCCGATTGGGCTACTCCTGCTCCTATTTCTTATGTTCTTATGTTCTTATGAGCAAGGCCTAGAAATTCGATTGTGCCTGCAAATGGGCACGCAGAGAGCGGAGCACGTGCTGCACCTGCCTGCTCATGTAGTCACAAGGATCAGGGTAAATTGGCACTGCCAGGTTAGGCGTGCAACCAGCAGTTCTAGAAGAATGGCCACAACTTCTCAAGGGCAACTAGGGATGGGCAATAAATGCCAGCCTTGACAGCAATGTCCACATTCCCAGTATGAATTTTTTAAAAATCAGTGTTAGCTTATGAGTGAGAACTTTATTCACTTATCTAGAGAGGTGTTTGGTTGTTTAATACCTTCAGAGGCATAAACCTAACTACCTGAAGAGGAAGAGGGGAAAAAATATCTCACACTGTTCAAGTAATTTTCTTTCAAATGGAACATGATCTCAATGGGACTAAAAGCTTAAACTAAATCCGAGAGTGGGTACAGAGCAGATCCACCAGAATTGTACCAGGGCTTAAAGGGTTAAATTATTGTTGTATAAACTAGGCTTGTAGTCCCTTGAGTTTAAAAGGTTGAAGGGTGATCTAATCGAGGCCTTTAAAATGATAGAGATTCAAAGTAGAAACAAATTCCTCTGTTGGGGGAATCTAGAACAAGGGGGCACAATTTCACTCCTAACTGGACCACCTCTACATAATGAGCACTATTCCATACAAAGGGTAGTGGAAATGTGGAACACTCTCTCAAAAGGCTGTGGATGCTGGAACAATTGGAGCTTTAGATTTTTGTTAGGTAAGGGTATGATCTAAATGAATGGCAGAACAAGCTCGAGGGGCTGAATGGCCTACTCCTGTTCCTATCTTCCTATGGGCGGGGTGGGGTGGGTGTAACAGCTGGCAAGGACATTCAAAGGGTTTCATTCATTGTCTGAAAGACGCATCTTCTGATTACCTGCGGAGCTCAGAATGCAGAAAGAATGGCCCCAGGCAGCCTCCCTGCGGTTTCAGGTTAAAAAAAAAGTGTCAAAATGCAGCTACTGAATAAATGGAGCCTGTGGTTCAAAATCTGTGAGCTTCCTCTGTTCTCCGAGGGGGAACATAATCTGAAATTAGTAATAAGTGACTTTGTGAGTTTATCCTTTCTAAACGCAGCAGGAGATGGAGAACAGTGACTATCTGCCACACACTGTGCATAGTAGGGGTGATTCACTCCAACATTCTGCAGCAGGCATCTCACCTTGTCAGGTGTCGCTCAAAATAAAACCACAGTAAGAACCCCCCCCCCCACTGCAGGTGGAAGTTGAAAGGTCATCTTTAGTGATGGGATTTGGTATAGGAACAGTTCAGAGCTATGGGGGTGAGGGAGGGCGGTGAATTGAAGCCATGATACGTTCATCTACAATTAATTATTAACTGACTGAACACGGCAGTATTTTAATAATTACTTAATTCATCTTGCTGTCAATCTTTCCATTTCTCAGTTAAAGGTCAAACAGAAGGCCAATGTTTTCTGTATTATTGTACAAAGGGAACTGGGTGATCTATAATGGTCTCAATGTTATTTTTTATAGAATTATTAATCTTGATGCTGCTGCCTGCTTTACTACAGCTTTTTTCCCCCATCATAAACAATAAAGTCACATTTACTGAGTAGCTGGCTAGCATAGAGGAGTCAATCTTACAGATATTATTGTGACTGGAGATTAATCTAACACGAGTAATCCTATATCTGCTTTCAGCAGCAAAAGTTCAGGTAACCAGTCCGCTATCAAGTAAAACATCATGACTTAAAATAATCCACAGAGATGAAGTATCCATTCTCATTCTTACTGACCCTTTGTGCACCTTATGCCATTTATAGCTTTCGTGAGTCCTATCACAGAGCATATCTTAAAAAAAAATGGAAAGTAGAATTGTGGAAAAGTACACAACCTTGAAACCATGTCTTAATTCATAACGCCGGATATATAAATAGCATTCATCTGCTGCTGGTGCCCTCACCGCAGGTCCCTGATTTTGGATAGAGCACTTGGAAGAGACAGTGAGCTCGTTCTGAGAGAGAGCAGGGGACAAGCAGAGGGCAGTCGAGCTGCAATGCTCTTGTTCATCTCCTGGCAAGCAGCTCAAACACAGAATTGATAGAGTGGGTTGTCTGCTCATCCCCCATGGCTGGGTGGGAGGTGGGCAGATGTTGGATGGGGGAGGGACCTAAAAAGGCAAGGAACAGAAACTACAACAGCCAAATGTGATTCGTTGTTGCTGCAGCATTGCTGTCTTTCGCCACTGAGAATAAATCCATCACAATACAGTTGTGTGAGGCAGAACTGCACAGACTTAGCGAAAAAAGTCATATGTTTCACAATTAAAAACTAAAGTATTGGGATTAAACATGCTGTCATTGTTACCATAATATTGGTATTGGAACCTGTTGTATTTGTTTTCTAAATCAGCAGCCTGACTGATCGTTATTATTTTGCACAATGATGAAGTATAGCACATTCCACAGTTTGCATAATTTATTCAACATTTCATTTGGAATTGGAATGTTTTATTAAACGCATGTTCTATAAATAATATATTTCATGGTAAACTGCAGAATAAATAGTCATTGTTATTCATGAGAACGACCCTTTATAATTCAGTTCCTTCACTCATGCTACAAATCCATAGTATAGATCAATATATGGACCTTTAGTCATGGGGTCTGAGCTTCTCTATAGAGCTGGTGATACATCTCTATAATGTGCTGACAGGATGTATGAATTCCTGTGCTTTCTGACAGATTTCCTTACCCGGTGTGATGGAAAGTTCTGCTTCCACATGCAGTTCAAACCACACAAAGTGCTAAATCACCCAGCCAAGGCAATGAATTCAAGGGTAAAGCCTGCCTCTCCCTCCCCTGGCCTCCAATCACTGAGCAGCAGTTTGGGAGAATCAAATTCCCAGAAGATTCCAGACTGCCGAACCGAATTGTACATTGTGAGTTGAAATTTTCCTTTAGTAACTGAAGAGTTAATTTTGGGACTACAGGTTGACTATCCCTTATCCGAAAAACCTTGGGACCAGCTGTGTTTCGGTTTTCGGAAATTTTCGGATTTCAGAAGTTATTATTTCAGACTGGGAAACTCTGAACATTAAATTAATTTGGTAATTAGTATTTGTATTTAATATAAATTTTAAAAGTTCAGGCTACCTCTTGCGACTGTTCCGTGTCTCATTCCCCTTCCTGCTTCTCTGTGCTGCCGCTCACAGTCTGTTTACAGCTCCCCCTGCTCCGTATCTGCACTCCTTGACTTAGCAGGGGTCTGGGGTTCGACTGCCACCGCCAGTTGTGGGAAAGCCGGATATCGGCTGACTCCTACGCTAAGCTGGCCCGCAAATCAGGTCAGAAAAGCATCGGCCACGTTGGGTCATGTTTGGCGCCACTCGGGTTATGTCGTGCGCATGACTTACGCTCCACAAAAAAACTTTCGGTTTTCAGAGGTTTTCGGTTTTCAGAAGCGCGGATAAAGGATAGTCTACCTGTATATCAATTTTCAGGGGCCAAATTCATTTGCCTTGCTTAAATCTGATGCTACTAGCAGCAAGTTATAAAGCACCACTCAGCACTACTGCAATGAAGCCCAGCCCTCCTTCCTTGGAATAATAACAGTGCATATATAGAATACCATATTTGAAAGGGGAAAAAGCTATAGTTAAGTTGAAACGCTACATTTTTTCCCCCTGCCTCCAAACTTTGTTACTGGCCCAAACTGACTTTATTCTGGCTCAGACTTTGCACCATCTGTCCATGATTTTAGTTCCTCCTGTTTATATTTGGGTTCCTCGAGCCCACATTGCACTCTTTTTCCTCCCCACTAACCGCAAATATTTGAGACTTCAGTGTGAGAAACTATCAAAGCTTCAATACAAGCTAGCGCCAAAAAACATTTATTATTTGGTTCAAAATAGAAGAAATTGTTGCCTGATTTCTAAAAGCAAGAAACAGTCCTTATTATGTGGTTGAGACATAAATATAAGGTGGCTATGGAACTTTAACCCACTGCTCAATAACAGGCAGCAGACCTCACAAGTATTGTTGTATATGTATTTATATCATACTAGCTGGGGGAGCCCGGCTTTGCCAGGGCTGTTTTGGGCCGGGCGGTTTAAATCGAGTCTCAGGCTTTGGGGCCTCTCTGTGTCCCTCTGTGAATCTGGTGCCGGGCAACATTTAAAATCGAGTCCCAGGCTTTTGGGCCCTGTCTCTGTGTCCCTCTCTCAATCTGCTGCCGGGCAACATTTCTACCTTTTAATACCTTGAAAGATGAAAGTGAAAGTACTTATAAAACGTTTTTGGTAAATCTTTTAAAAATAACATAAGAGATACTAACTTTTTCGAAGCTGGATGAGCAGATTTTGAGCTGGAAGTAAATGGGGTTTTTAGCTTGAGGCAATGGCTGCCACATCCCTGAGATGAAAACGATTAGTCCCGCCCACAGACGCAGCGATTGGCCAACCATCAGGCGACTGAACTGTAGGATTGGTCAATGGTGACAGCAGAGGATTGGTCGAACCTTGACGTCAGTCAATCAATGCTAAGTAGCAGATAATGAGTTTAATTTTGAAGGTTTTTTGCATAAGGCGCGAACAATTTTCGTCCGACCGAAAAGTAAATATGCTTACGACCGTCCCGGAACCGTAAGCTTTCTTTGGAGGTAACGCGCGCGTAGGTACGCCGTATAACTTTCGAGCGCATAGCCGGACAGACGCACACTGGAGGACAGACAGACAGACAGACAGACAGACAGACAGAACGATCCTTTTATATATATATATATAGATAGATGCTGAACGGGCTGTATCACTTCAGCCACCTGTTACACGCCTAGCCCAATTTTCTGTTCCATTGAAGTCAACGGAATTGAGTATTAGATGGAGCGTATAACTGGCACCCAAATCGCTATCGCCCACTCTGCGTTACCGCCCAAGACGAATTTCTACCTCAACATGTCTTTAAAGTTTTAAGACATGTTAGGGGGAAAAATTGGGTTGCTTTGTGCCTCCCATTAGCGCTACCGGGGCACAAACGCCTCCCGCCTCCACAAGCGCCGCTAACGCCTCCCGCAAAATTCAACAGGAGGTTAGCAGCGGTGGTAGTCAGTAGTACCCAGCAGCGCTGCACCTCCGGCGATTATGTCATCACCGTGCGCAGCGCCCCACTCTCGCCCCCGGACGCTATGTCCGACAGGGTTAGGGTGCTATGTTTGCGGCTGCACAAATTAAAGGGTAGGTGCTGGGCGGCCATTTTTTTCAGGCCGCCTGCCAGCACCTGCCCCCTCACGCCTCCTCCTGCGGGGTGCCAGCCGCGATTGGTCAGCCCAGCACTCCTCTTTTGCTGGCACCTCGCTCCCCAGTGGTCCAGCAGGGCCCCAGTGCGCGCTGCGCTAGGCCCCTCCCCTTTAATCAGGGGGCATGACCCAATTTTTCCCCTTGGATTGTAAATTTTGAGCATTGATGGTTGAGCATTGTTGGGGCCCTGTCGAATTCAAGGATTTTTCATTTTTCTTTCACGGCAAGAATTTGAGAACGAATTATCTGTAAGTTTTGAATTTACAAACATAGTGAACCCGCACAGATTTAAAAATCACCACAGCCAACCAGCATTGAAGATGTGTATTAAATCTAGATAAACCAGTTTGTGGAATACTGTGGCTCACTGTCTACTCTATACGGTGACAAAGAGTCAGCTGACTCACTCCAAATTCATTGTCACCATGATCCCTATTAATTTCAGAATAGCAGGAGATGGTGTCTTGAAAGCCACGCTCTGGGTGGGAGGAGAGGTAGCATGTTTAGTTGACATGGCTACTGGCGAACCACTGAACAGAGAAGTCAGAGGGGCAGCCATCCCACTTGCTAGGAACCTAAAGAGAAAAGGACAAAGAAACACTTGGGCAGTCAATCAGGACTGGGAAGAAAACCTGGCCTAGTGAGAAAAAATTTGCTCTTCTTAATTCAGAGCCAATCAGGAACAGAAGGCTAACGAGGAAAAGTTAAACAAGTCTGCTAATCGGGTTAGTGTGGCATATGTATATTGTTTTTCTTATACTGAAGGAGGGTCCTAGAGTTAATTAAATCCAGGTGAGATTTGATTACATCGGTTATTCTGTATGTTCACTTGACGTCTGTAAAATAAAGTGGTTTAACAATTTATATCTCATCTCGTCTCGCTAAAGGTTTTTAGTTTGCCTATGGAAAGGTTGGAAAAGTGCATGTGAGGGCATGTGTAAAAGACATGGGGCTCGAATTTCCAAGCCCCGTGGAGGCGGGAGTGGTGGGAAAATTGCAGAATCGGGGGGCAGGAACCCATCCCGCCCCCAACCCGCCTCCGTGCCAATGTCCCAAGAGGCGGGTATCCGACCTGTGCTGGGAGCCGCCTCCCCGAGGCGGGAAGGGGATTAGTGCCAATTAACTGCCTGTTAACAGGTATTTAACAGGCAGTTTTTTGCCTAATCCCTATTTTTAGCCCTGAAGTGTAGGCTTCCCAACGGCTCCGAACCACGCCAAGTTAGCGAGGCGGACCGTCGGTCTGAAGGGGTTGGAGGGGTCGAGATGTCCGTTGTGCAGGTGAGTGATGGGTGCATGTGTGCAGAGGTAAGTGTGTGAGGTAAGTGTAAAGTGTTTTAATAAGTTTTACTTACCTTTACTTTCTCCTGCAGGCTTCCTTCCTTCAGTTCTCGGGAGTCCCTCAGTTCACCGGCACAGAAAGCAGAATGGCCGCTGAACTGTCAAAAGCTGCAGCCTCTGCTTTCTGGTCTGGAGAGATCTCTAACTGAGTCTGAGTCGAAGGACTCAAGTTAGAAGACAGATTGTCAGTGTTTGACAGCTTCACAGGGCTGTCAAACGCTGATTTTTCATCTGTCAAAAGCTGTTGACAGATGAAATGTCAATCACTGACATCACCAGTAACCAGGTGTCACTTAATTGGCCTGCTGAGCCCGCTGGGCGGGCTTAACAAGGTCATTCAAGGGAAAATAGCATGGGTTGGCCACAAGTCAATGGAGGCGGGACTACAACCCAAAAAGTGGGAGTCCCGCCTCCATCACGTCCCCATTGACAAAATCCAGCCCATGATATCCAAATCGGATTACAGAGGGTACTACTGTTACACCTTTGAGTTACACTATTACGTAATTAGATATTAGGCAATATGGGACACTCCTGAACAAAAGACATTCAGATCAATTAACGGAGTGACCAGCGCCACTTTACCTTACAGAATATATAAAACAGACTTCAACCTTGTAATGGGCCCCTTACACTCAAAGTAGAAAAGTCTTCTGGTCCGGCTGGGATACATCCTAGCTTGTTGAGGGAAGTAAGGGTGGAGGTAAAAGAGGTTCTCACCACAATGTTTCAATTCTCCTTGGATATGGGAGCGGTGCCAGAGGACTGGAGGATTGCAAATGTTACACCCCTGTTCAAAAATGGGGAGAGGGATAAACCCAGCAATTACAGGCCAGTCTGCCTAACATCGGTGGTGGGGAAACTATTAGAGACTGTAATCTGAGACAAAATTATTTGTCACTTGGAAAAATATGGGTTAATAAATGCAATTCAGCATGGATTGGTTAAAGTCAAATCGTGTTTCACTAATTTGATTTGAATTCTTTAATGAAGTAACGGAGAGATTTGCTGAAGGCAGTGTGCTTGATGTTGTGTATATGGACTTTCAAAAGTACCACATAATAGACTTGTTGGCAAAATTGAAGCCCATGAGATTAAAGGGACAGTGGCAGCATGGATACAAAATTGGCTAAGAGACAGATAGCAGAGAGTAGTGGAGAATGACTGTTTTTCAGACTGGAGGGAAGTGTGCAGTGGTGTCACCTGGGGGTCGTTGTTGGGACCACTGCTCTTTTTGATATCTATTAATGACCTGGACTTGGGTATACATCCTTCTCACAACACACACGCCCACCCAGCTTTGTGTCATCTGCAAACTTGGAGATATTACATCTAGTTCCCTCGTCTAGATCATCATTTATATAAATTAATGGCCCAGAAATTCGGGTCTCCGCGGGTGAGTACACACGGGGTACTCACCCGTAAGCCCAATGGAAGTGTCGGTTTCCTGCATGCACTGCGCATGCGCGGGAAACCGGCATTTCCGTTCCCCTGAAAGAAGGGGTTCAGAGCTCGAACGCGTGCGCGGGAGAGGCTGTGCGTGCGCATCGAACTTCCGTTTCTTTTGCAGGTTTTCCCGGGAGGCTAATTCTCCAGAAGTTACACATTTAAAAAGCAGGCGTAAGGCCTGCTTTTTACAAGATAAGTGGTGAATTAATTAAAATTAAAACATTTTTTCCACAGGTTTATTATTTTTAAATACTTTAAAGCAAGGTAAGTTTATTTTTAGCCCCGTTAGAAAATAAAATTATTTTTTTCAAAAATTTAAATTATTGTTTTAAATAGTTATTTCATGTAATTTATAGTTTATTTAAAAATTGTGATTTAAAAATACATTTTATTTGAAGATTTAGTGATGTTTTGGGGCCGTAATATTTATAAGTTTTGACAGCCCTTCCTGTCAAACTTATGAATGGAGCATTCCCTGCGCCGATTGGCTCTCCATGGCCCACGTGATCCCAGGGGACGCATCGAACTAACTGCGCCCCTGGGATACGCAAGCACTGCGCGCCGGCAGTTGGAGCATGCCCCGGATCGGAATTCCACGGAGGCCCAGAGCTCAACGGCAGGCGCGCTAGGTAAGTGCAGGTCGGGGGCTTACACCCGCGGGAAGCCCCCGACCCGAATTTCTGGGCCATTGTGAATAGCTGGGGTCCTAGCACCAATCCCTGCCGTACGCCACTAGTCACTGCCTGCTACTCGGAAAAAAAAACGTTTATTCCAACTCTTTGCTTCATGTCTGCCAACCAGTTCTCTATCCAAGACAGTACCTTACCCCCAATCCCATGTGCTTTAACTTTGCATGCCAATCTCTTACGCGGGACCTTATCGAAAGCCTTCTGAAAGTCCAAATACACCACATCCACTGGTTCTCCTTATCTATTCTACCAGTTACATCCTCAAAAAATTCCAGTAGATTAGTCAAGCATGATTTACCTTTTGTAAATCCATGATGACTTTGTCCGATCCTATCACTGCTTTCCAAGTGCTCTGCTATTATGGGGTAGATTTTCCTCAAGCTGTCGGGAAGGAGGCGGGACTTCACTTTCGGGTTTTAGACCCGCCTACATCAACGTCCGGCCAATCCGCGCGATTTGCCCTTGCTTGACCTTGTTGAGCCCGCTCAGCGGGCTCAGCAGGCCAATTAAGCACCACCCGGCAACAGGTGACATCACAGACTGAAATTTCATCTGTCAAGGGTTCTTGACAGATGAAATATCCGTGTTTCACAGCTGTTTAAAGCTGTCAAACACTGACAGTCTGACTTCTAACCTGAGTCCTTCTACACAGACTCAGTTAGAACTGTCACCGGCAATGAAGGCTGTCATTTTTGACAGATCGCAGCCATTTTGCTTTCAGTGCTGGCTGAGTGATGGACGCCTGAAACCTGGAGGAAGAAAGGCTGTTAAGGTAAGTACATGTAATTTAAACTTCTTTACACACTTTAGTCACACCAAACACACTTACCTTTGCACTCATGCACCCATCACTCACCTGAACACCGACATCGCGACCCCTCCAAGTCCTTTAACCCGACAGCCCGACTGCTCTAACCTGGCGTGATTTGGAGCCGTTGGGAATCCCACACGACATCCCTCAAAATAGGGATTAGGCTAAAAACTGCCTGTTAACTACCTGTTAACAGGCAGTTAATTGGCACTAATCCCTTCCCGCCTTGGGTCGGCGGGTCCCAGTGCGGGGCGGGTACCCGCCTCCTGTGAAATTACGAGGAGGCGGGTTTTGGGCGGGATGGTGTCGGGACCCCCGAATTCAGGATTTTGTCCCCCCACACGCCTGAAACCCCGCCTCACGGGTCAATGAAAATCTACCCCTACATCTTTTACCGATGACAGGCTTACTGGTCTATAACTCCCCATTTACTCACTACCACCTTTTTTAAATAGTGGGGTTACATTAGCTATCCTCCAATCCATGGGAACTGTTCCAGAGTCCATAGAATTTTGGAAGATGACCAGCAATGCATCTACTATTTCTAGAGCCACTTCCTTAAGTACCCTAGGATGTAGATTATCAGGCCCTAGGGATTTATCGGCCTTCAATCCCATCAATTTCCCTAACACCATTTCCCTACGAATACTGATTTCATTCAATTCCTCCCTCTCATTAGACCCTATGTTCCCCGACATCTCTGGCAGGTTATTTGTGTCCTCCTTTGTGAAGACAGAACCAAAGTATGCATTTAATTGGTCTGCCATTTCTATGTTCCCCATTATAAATTCCCCTGATGCTGACTGCAAGGGACCTACACTTGACTTTACCAATCTTTTTCTCTTCACATATCTATAGAAGCTATTACAGTCAGTTTTTATGTTCCCTGCAAGCTTACTCTCACAATCTGTTTTCCCCCTCTTAATTAATCCCTTTGTCCGACTTTGCTGAATCCTAAACTGCTCCCAATCCTCAGGTTTGCTGCTTTTTCTGGCCAAATTATATGTCCTCTCCTTGGATCTTATGCTATCCCTAATTTCCCTTGGTAGACACGGTTGAGTCACCTTTTTTGTTTTATTTTTATGCCAAACAGGGATAAAAAAATTCCGTAGTTCATCCATGCGATCTTTAAATGTTTGCCATTGCCTAGCCACCGTCAAACCTTTAAGTAACATTCCCCAATCCATCCTAGCCAACTCGTGCCTCATACCATCGTAGTTTCCTTTATTTAAATTCAGGACCCTAGTCTCTGAGTCAACTACTTCACTCTCCATCTTAATGAAGAATTCTATTATATTATGATTGCTCCTCCCCAAGGGGCCTCACACAACAAGATTGTTAATTAATCCTTTCTCATTACATAACACCCAGTCTAAGATGGCCTGATCTCTAGTTGGTTCCTCAACATATTGGTCCAGGAATCCATCCCGTATACACTCTAGGAATTCCTCCTCCACAGTATTGTTACTAATTTGGTTAGCCCAATCTATATGTAGATTAAAGTCACCCATGATAACTGCTGTGCCCTTATTGCACAGGTCTCTAATTTTCCATTTAATAGCATCCAACCTCAGCATTACTGTTTGGGGGTCTGTATACAACTCCCACTAACGATTTCTGCCCCTTGGTATTTCTCAGCTCTGCCCATACAGATTCCATATCATCAGAGCTAATATCCCTCCTTACTATTGTGTTAATCTCCTCTTTAACCAGCAATGCTACTCCACCTCCCTTTCCTTTTTTCCTGTCCTTCCTGAATATTGAATATCCCTGGATGTTGAATTCCTAGACTTGGTCACCCTGGAGCCATGTCTCCGTAATCCCTATCATATCATATCCGTTTACATCTATTTGCGCAGCTAATTAATCCACCTTATTATGAATGCTCCTCGCATTAAGACACAAAGGCCTAGAAATTCAGTATAGCCACTTTTGGGGCGGTAAAGTCGGGCGGCCGCTAAAGTTTGCGCCCGGCGCAAAGTCGAGCCCCCTTCGCCGATATTCAGTTGCATCGCCCTAAGAGGTTGCTGCTGCGCTAAAACAGGCGATGCACGACTATCATTAGGCGCTAAGCCGGCAGCCCGGGGCGCTAACACCGGAAGTTGGGCGCAGGGCAGGTGCGGGGAGCTGCTGATTGCCGGCAGACACTCTGGCTCCGGTGAGCTCTTAAAGGGGGAGGGTGGATTTGTTTTTTTGAAAGGCCGAGACTAGTGTATTTGTGTTTTTGGGGAGGGCTTCTCTCCATCAGTTTGTTATGTGGTACCGGTCTTCTTCTTCTTCTTCTTCTCCTTCTCCTTCTCCTCCTCCTCCTCCTCCTCTTCCTCTTCCTCCTCACAAAGAAGGAGTGTTGCAAAACGGCTACCTTTTCTACTGCAGGAGTGCCCTTTAATTTGCGCTCCCCGCGGCCCGCATCGGCTGAGCACTGTTCGACTCAACAGTCGCTAGGGCCGCCAGGCGCACAATGGGCCGGCGCGACTGAAGATCCGGTTGGGGGTGCACAAAGGGCGTTGCACGAGGAAATGATGTCATGACCTGCGTGCGCAGCTGAGCGCGCGCAAAGACTTTGCGCCGGCGCTAAATGTCTACTGAAGTTGGGGCGAGGCGCAGATCGTGCTGCGCCCGGGCGCTAAGCGCCTAGCGCTCAACATCTACTCCTCCTAAGGCGCTAACGGCTGGCGCAGCCAACTGAATTTCTAGCCCAAAGCCTTCAGGCTTGATTTTTAACACTCTTAGACCTTTTAGAATTATTATTTACTGTGGCCCTGTTTGATTTACATCCTTGTTTTCTCTGCCTTCCACTTTTGCTTTTCTCCTTTCTGTCTTTTGTTTCTATCGTTGCTTCCCTTTCCTCTGTCTCCCTGCTCAGGTTCCCAACCCCCTGCCATTTTAGTTTAAACCATCCCCAACAGCACTAGCAAACATGCCCCCTAGGACATCGGTTCTGGTCCCGGATGGGTGCAAACCATTCAGTTTGTACTGATCCCACCTCCCCCATAACCTTCCAATGTCCCAGGAATTTGAATCCCTCCCCCTTGCACTATTTTTCTCGCCACGTATTCATCTGAAATATCCTTCTATTTCTACTCTGACTAGCACTTGGCACTGGTAGCAATGCTGAGATTACTAGCTTTGAGGTCCTATTTTTTAATTTACCTCCTAACTCCCTATATTCAGCTTTCAGGACCTCATCCCATTTTTTACCTATATCGTTGGTACCTATATGCACCACGACAAATGGCTGTTCACCCTCCCCCTCCAGAATGCCCTGCAGCCGCCCCGAGACATCCTTGACCCTTGCACCAGGGAGGCAACATACCATCCTGGAGTCTCGTTTGCAGCTGCAGAAATGCCTATCTATTCCCCTTACAATAGAATCCCCTATCACTGTAGCTCTCCCACTCTTTTTCCTCCTGTCCTGTCCTTGCTTCTCTTTAAAGTGCTTGGAGCTTGTGGGATGTCTACTTCAAGGCCCAAGGCCTCACCACGGTTTGATGATAACTCCCTCCATGCTCTGGTGGAAGGAGCCAGAGCACAAAAGGAGGTGCTGTTACCTTCCTCTGGGAGGAAAAAAACCTCCCCAGCAGACCAAAGCTGTGTGGCTGCAACTTGCTAAGGAGGTCAGTTCCACATCAATGTGCAGCAGAACCTGGCTGCAGTGCCAAAAGAGGTTGAATGACCTTGTCCGCACAGGAAAAGTGAGTATAGCATCATCTTTATCCTCATTCTGCTCCCCATCTCCTCTCAACACCAGCACTCTGCATTGTCAACCTACTCCTACACATCCCACTTTACCCTTACATCCCTTGCAACCTTAACCATTCCCTCTCTCTCTATGTACACAATCACTTAACTATTCGACTATGCTGCCCTCACCCTCCCTATCACTGCTATGCTATGACAACAACTAACAATAGTAAGGGAGGGCCCTTACTATTGGGACCTCACTCCATCTTTGTGTCCTTCTAAGCATCGATGCAATGGATTATCTACACTGACTCCATCATTCTTACTCAAAACTCCACTTGTGTCCGTCATTGCAGGAAAAGAAAGCTCACATTAAGAGGGAAAGGGCGAAGACAGGAGAGGGCCACCCTCAATATCCCATTTCACCAGCGCTGAGGAGGTGGCCCTAGAGATCGGTGGCATCGAGGAGGATGTGGAAGTGGGGGTCGGACAGACGGATGCATCAGAGCAAGCTGGTGACAGAATAGTTTGGCATCTCTCTCATTTAGATTGCATGAGTGAGTGATATGGCTTCTGATGCTCAAACATATTAACTTATGATCATCTGCACAATTCTATGTGCATGCTACGTTTATATCACATGTCTAACTCATGCCTTTACTCCCCCACAGGACCATCGAGAGCTTATGTAGTGTATGTACCTTTAAGAGAGAACTACTTTTACAGCTCCTGTATACTGTAGTACCAGCAGTGACCACACCTGTATATATGCCTTGAGCATGCCTCTGTACCCCAGTCTTGAGGCTACCCTACTCCAGTAAACACCTGTTGATTGTTAAGTTACAGATCCGTGTGGTTATTGAAAAACATCATACTCTCAGAATCACGGATCTAACAGTGGCGACGAGTGTCGATTCGAATCTACCTGCAACTCTGCATTTCCCTTCGAGGATTCGCTCTGGGAGGGCGGTGGAAGAAAGTCGAGGCCAGAAACACGGGCGTCGACCACGAGCAACCGCCCAGTCGTCCGGCAGAGAGTGAACATCGCAGGGGAGGCTGTGGAGAGCCGGGCTTGGTTCCCCAGCCACGACGATCAGCAGTAGACTGACGACAGGTACAGCGCAGACCCTTCCCGGACAGCGGCGGCTGGAGCCGACCGACGGCGGAGAGAAAACCGAGCGGCGTCGAGGAAAAACAAAACGGAGAGAGAGAGGGTAAAGCAACAGCTGGGTTCAGGACTGAGCGGCGGAAAAGGGAAAGGCGCACAAAAAAAAAGAATGCGCAGAGCACAACCAGGGCTCAAGGGCTGAACAGTGTCCGCGGGGAGAAGAAGGGAGAGCGCGGGAGACGCCATTGAGCCGCGGAGAAGAAGGAAGAGCGCGGGAGACGCCATTTTTAGAAGCCTCAGCGGAGAAGAAGGGCGAGCGCGGGAAGAAGGAAAGTGCGGGAGACGCCATTTTGTGCCAGCGGAGAAGAAGGGGAAGTGCGGGAGACGCCATTTTTGACAGTTAAATCACACCCAGGGATGCCGAAGAGTGGCAGTATCTCTACGTTCGACAATGAAGTCGAAGATTGGGCGACATATGTGGAACATATTGAGGTGTACTGCAGGGCGAATGAAGTGCCAGATGCTAGGAAAGCACTGGTTTTGTTAAATTCCATGGGTGCAAAAACTTATGGGTTACTGCGAAACCTAATAACCCCAGAGAAGCCGGTGAACAAGAATTTCGAAAGCATAGCAGAAATCCTACAGGACCACTTAAACCCCACACCGCTGCTGATAGCAGAACGATTTAAGTTCCATAAAAGGAACCAACACAAAGACGAAAGCAATGCTGAGTACCTAACGGAACTGCGCAAGCTATCGAAACACTGCCAGTTTGGAGCAGGACTAGCAGATACGTTAAGGGACAAGTTTGTGTGTGGGCTGCAAAGTGAAGGAACCCAGAAACGGCTTCTATCAGAAAAGGATCTTACGCTGGACAAGGCTTTCAGTATGGCAGTATCACACGAAGCAGCCTCAAGGGGCGCTGCAGAGATACAACGGAGACCGCAAGAATATGGCACCAATGAAATGTCCTATGGAACAGGGAAGTGCTATCGCTGCGGCAGAACAACACATGACCAGAAGGATTGTTGGTTCAAGGACCAAGTGTGCAGACAGTGTGGAAAAGCAGGACACATAGCAAGAGTCTGCAGGTCTGGGAAGAAAACCAACAGTAAGAAATCTCCACAGGAGAAGTACAAAAAGGTACACCAGGTGATGGACAGAAGTTCAGACGAACAGAAAAGTGACACAGACTCCGGAAGCAAGGAGCTGGGTTGTCTGAAACTACATAAGGTAACCAAAATGGAGGATCACCAGACTTTCTGGGTTACACTCAAGATAGACGGAGTCCAAGTGAAAATGGAATTGGACACAGGATCAGCCTTAACAGTCATAAACCAAAGGGACTACAAGCGGCTATTTTCACATATACCCTTGAAAGCTACAGAGATTGTCCTGAAGACGTATATGGGGCAAAAAGTCTACCCCAAAGGAAAAATAAGGGTGAAAGTGATATATAAAGGCCAGGAAATACCTAAAATGGATATATATGTATTGCCAGATGGAGGACCACCACTGCTACGATGTGAATGGATCCGGAAGATACAATTAGATTGGCATTCCATACAGACACTGAAGGTTGAGGCCAAAAAGGATGACGACGTCACACCTGGACGACTGTCAAAAATGCTAACTGACGCAAAAGAAGTGTTCCAGGAGGGACTCGGAACACTAAAAGACATAACAGCAATGATTAAAATAGAGGAAAATGCAAGCCCAAAGTTTCTTAAGGCCAGACCAGTGCCTTATGCGATCAGACCAGCTTTCGAAGCAGAGCTGGAAGGGTTGGAACGTTCAGGAGTACTGTCCAAAGTGGACTGGAGCGAGTGGGCTACACCCATCGTTCCTGTAATGAACAGGTCATTGAGTAATACGCCTGGGGAACCAAAGAAGGTCCGCATCTGTGGGGATTTTAAGGTGACAGTGAACCCAGTCCTTCACACGGTACAATATCCGCTTCCACGAATTGAGGATATTTTCGCCTCGCTATCTGGAGGTAAACGCTTCACCAAAATTGATCTAGCCCAGGCGTACTTGCAAATGGAAGTAGAAGAAGCCTCGAAACAATACCTTACGATTAACACTCATAAAGGTCTTTATCAATACAACCGGCTGGTGTTCGGGGTAGCATCGGCTCCGGCTATTTGGCAAAGGGTGATGGATCAAGTCCTGCAAGGGATTCCAGGGACCCAGTGTTATTTGGACGACATCCTGGTCACGGGCGAAAATGACAGTGATCACCTCGCCAACTTGGAGAAGGTGCTCACCAGATTAAAGGAATATGGGCTACGAGCCAATCGCCACAAGTGCGAGTTTTTCCTGAAGCAGATCTCGTATTGTGGCCACGTCATCGATGAAGAGGGGTCATATAAGTCCCCTGAAAAGATTGAGGCAGTAGTCAAGGCTCCAGCACCGGAAAATGTGTCACAACTGAGGTCATTCCTCGGGCTGGTAAACGACTACCACAAGTTCTTACCAAATTTGTCCACGGTATTACACCCACTGAACACCCTACTGCAAACAGGGGTACCATGGAAGTGGAATGACGAACGTAGACGAGCTTTCCAGAAGTGTAAAGAATTGATCACATCAAAAGAGGTGTTGGCCCATTTCAACCCAGCACTACCAATTTGTTTGGAATGTGATGCATCACCCTATGGTATTGGAGCGGTGCTGTCGCACAAATTCCCAGATGGGTTGGAGAGGCCAGTAGCCTTTGCATCTCGGTCACTAACCTCAGCCGAGCGCAACTACGCCCAGATTGACAGGGAGGCCCTCAGCCTAGTATGGGGAGTAAAAAAATTCAACCACTATCTGCATGGGCAGAAGTTCACCTTGCTGACTGACCACCAACCACTTGTCTCCATCTTTAGTCCCACGAAGGGCGTTCCAGTGATGACGGCACAACGGTTACAAAGATGGTCCCTGTTTCTAGGGGTGAATCAATATGAAATAGAATATAAATGCACGAAACAGCATGGAAACGCTGATGGTCTATCGCGCCTGCCACTGCCTACTGTGGACGAAGCACCAGCAGTGGACCCTATCGAGATATTTTATTCGTCAATAATTGAACGATTGCCAGTAACGAACGCGGATATAGAGAAGGAGACCCGCAATGATCCGACGCTGTCTCGGGTATATGATTTGACGGTGAGGGGATGGCCAACACATGGCGACTCACTGTTGCCAGCATTCTCATCCAGAAGAGAACAGCTGTCAGTATGCCAGGGGACAGTGATGTGTGGATCCAGAGTGGTGATTCCACCCAAGTTAAGGGAGAGAGTGCTAAATGAGCTACATGAAGGTCATCTGGGGGGAGTGAAAATGAAAAGCCTTGCTAGGGCTTATGTGTGGTGGCCGGGAATCGATCAACAAATCGAAGACCTAACCAAGAGCTGCTCAGGATGCCAGAAGGTCCAAAATGCACCACCACATGCCCCTCTACACCCATGGGAGTGGCCCTCCTCTCCATGGCAACGGGTGCATATTGATTTTGCTGGTCCATTCATGGACTCAATGTTCTTAATAGCAGTGGATGCTCATTCGAAGTGGCCTGAGGTGATAAAAATGTCCTCAACCACTACAGAGAAAACGATTGCAGTCTTACGGACCATATTTGCCAGAAACGGCTTGCCAGAGCAGATTTGCTCTGATAATGGACCACAGTTTGTGTCCGAAGAATTTTGAAAATTTATGAGAAGGAATGGGGTAAGGCATTACACATCCGCCCCGTATCATCCAGCCACAAATGGATTGGCTGAGAGGTTCGTACAAACCTTTAAGAAGGCGATAAAGGCCATGTGCGACGATGAAATTCCACTGCAGCATAAGGTGGACAATTTCTTATTAGCCTACCGAAACGCGACACATGCAGTTACCAACCAGACCCCGGCCATGATGTTCTTTAACCGAAGGTTGCGATCTCGTCTGGACTTGCTTAGATCAAATGTGCGAAGAAATGTTGAGGATAAACAATTCAAGCACATCAATGAGAAGCTGACAAGGAGCTTCAATGTAGGACAACCAGTCTTGGCCCGTGACTACCGAACAGAGAAATGGCAACCCGGAACGATATGCACACGGCAGGGGCCATTAATGTACACAGTGGATGTCGGGGAGAACATTGTGAGACGCCACGTTGATCAGATCTTAGCGTCACAGGAACGAGTCAACCCCATGTCTTGCGTACCTGGGGATGAACCCGACATACCGGTAGCATCTACCTCCGAACCAGTAGCTGTGGAACCCGATGAACTAACCGATGAAAAGGGGCCAGAATCGCCTCCGCACCAAGAACAAGAACCTCAGGAAAGGCGCTATCCCGAAAGGATCAGGAAGCCGCCCCAAAGACTGAATCTACAAATGGACTATTGTTGTTTAATGTACATGTTAATTGTTATTTGAATATTATGGGTACTACTAATCTAAAAGGGGAGGAATTGTAGTGTATGTACCTTTAAGAGAGAACTACTTTTACAGCTCCTGTATACTGTAGTACCGGCAGTGACCACACCTGTATATATGCCTTGAGCATGCCTCTGTACCCCAGTCTTGAGACTACCCTACTCCAGTAAACACCTGTTGATTGTTGTTACAGATCCGTGTGGTTATTGAAAAACATCATACTCTCAGAATCACGGATCTAACAGACAGACCCCTCCCCACTGTCCAGGTGGAAGAGCCTGAGCTTGAAGACTCCTCAGAGAAACCTGCAACGTCAGCAGAAGTAAGCGCACCCAGCACCAGTGCAGAAATGCACACCTCGGTGGGACCTTTGGGACATAGAGTAATATTGTCACCTGTTATATCACAGCTCACAAGTGAGCATCAGCAGATGGTGGAGACAGGGACAGCAGTGGAGAGTCCTCATCGGAGGCTGCAGGGTGCTCCAAGCTCTGCTCAGCTGCATGTGGACTCTGTGCCTCCGAGTCCATCCAGAAGGAGAGCGGTGCTGGAACTCCAGGAACAGGTGCAGATGTCTCTGGCAAGTTTTGTCTCCAGGATCACTGCGAGTGTGGAGAGTATGGATGCTAACATGAGCAGAGCCTTTGTGGAGACATTGGCGCATGAACGCATCACCATGGAAAGGGTGGCAACCTCCGTGGAAAGGATGGCTATGGTAGAGGAGAGGATGGCTATGGCCATGGAGGAGCTAAGTCGCCAGAGTGTTGAAAACATGATGAATGTTCAGAATAGACTGACATCTCTGGAGGAGCGATGGGCAGCTATTGAGCAGTGAAACCAGAGCTTCATGGAAGTCCTCTGGAGTAGGACTGCCAGTGCAGATACAGGTCCTCATGGGCCCCCTGATGTGCAACAAGGTGCTGTCAAGCCACTTGCTGGTACGGAAGTGGGGCTGACCCATGAGAGGGATGTTGGTGGCAGACAATAAGGAAGTGGGGGCTCCTCTCCAAGCACTCACATGACCATGCCACCACGGAGCCCTCGGTCAGAGCCCCACCAGATTCCTCACCCAACTGAGATGGGCGTCACAGCCCCTGCACAGCCACAGGAGGAGCAGACTATTGCTGAGCCCTCACAGGCTTGCAACCCCAGAGGATGCCCGCCAAAGGTGTCGAGGCAACAGCAGCATGAAAGTGAGCAAGGGGCCTCCACATCTGCTGAAGCCACAGGGGAAGCACCACGTAGAAGCACGTGTCAGAGGAAGATAAAGCACAATTAATCACAGGGGTAGTCAATTGGGTGCTCTGTTGTGTTTAATTGTTAAATGCCATCCTTTAGTCGATGTATTAAAATAAAGTGATGGCAAACTGTTGAAGATCTGGCCTCTGTCAATTCAGAAATGGAAGTTCCACATTGAGGGCTCAGGGCAAATTGGATTTGTCATGATGGTGGTCAGAGTGATAGGAAGCCACAGGTTCTTGTCCATCATCTATGGTGTGGTAAGAAGGTGCCAGGCACATGTGTTTGATTGGGCAACCTAAGCAAATCTGGCCAAGATGAGTGCATCCCTTGCATCCCGGGCAGCAATGTGCTCGCATGCTGCTGCAGCTGGTTGATGCACATCCACAAGATCTTCATTCTTGTTCTCCTCCTCCTTCTCCTCCTCCTCATCTGAGGAGGCTATGCGTTGAGCCACTTGTTCCTCAGGCAGCTGCAAGCCACGATGCTATGCCATGTTGAGCAGTGCACAGCACACCACGACAATTTTGGAGACCCTGGCTGCTGAGTACTGCAGGGCTCCACCTGATCTGTCAAGGCATCTGAATCGCATCTTCAGCAAGCCGATGGTTTGCTCAATGATTGATCTGGTCGAAATGTGGCTGGAGTTGTAGCGCTCCTCAGCTTCGTTCGATGGCCTCCTGAACGACGTCATTAGTCACGCCTTCAGGGGTTAGCCCTTGTCTCCATGTATCCCGAAAGTTTGTTTGGCGGATTGAAGAGCGGAGGCACACTAGACTGCCACACGATGAACAAGTATGGCAACTGCCAGGGTACTTGGCGCAAACATGCAAAATGTCCTTCTTGTGTGAGCAGACGACTGGGAGATGCCGCTGATGTCTGCTGATGATCCCTGGAAGGAGCCTGAAGCAAAAAAGTTGAGTGCGATGGTGACTTTGACAGCCACTGGTAAGGGGTGTCCACCAGATCCTCTGGGCTCCAGGTCTTGCTGCAGCATTGCACATATGTCAACCACTACCTCTCGCGAAAGCCTCAGCCTCCTCTGGCACTGCTGCTCAGTCATGTTGAGGAAGCTCATCCTCAACCTCTAAACCCTATTTTGGGGGTATCTCCTGCGGCAACGTGCTTCCCTGCATTGACGCCTTCTGGCCTGTGCAGTTTCAGGTGGCTGAGCAGCAGGTTGGTGCTCCTGTTGTTGCTGCTGCTGTTGTTCCTGGTTCTGCTGCTGCAGAGGAGGCTGAGACTTTCGTGAGAGGTAGTGGGTGACACCTGCGCAATGCTGCAGCAAGACCTGGAGCCCAGAGGATCTGGTGGACACCCCTTACCAGTGGCTGTCAAAGTCACCATCGCACTCAACTTTTTTGATTCCGGCTCCTTCCAGGGATCATCAGCAGACATCAGCGGCATCTCCCAGTCCGAATCTGAGCTCCAGGATGAAAGGAAATAAATGGTTCCCATGTTGCTGGTAGATATCTCCGTTGAGGAAGCGCTCAGTCAATGTGGGGAGGAAGTTTTCCCAGGAGATCACAGTGGAGATGGATCTCAGCTTCACCACCTCCAAGATCAGTGGACCTGCAAAAAGTTCTCCAAGACCTGAAAAACAAAGTTCTGCCACCTGCAACTGATCCTTATTGAAAGCTCCATTTTTATGGTGGAGCTGCAGCTGTTTGGAAACCAGCCACTTGTGAACTGACAGGGTTAGCTGGCGTGTTTCAGGAGAGACAGGTAGCACGCTGGAAATGTGGGAAAATTTGAAAGACCTCTCAAAATGGGATTATAGAGGTCCTTAAGTAGTAGTTAAGTACCTTAAGGGCCTATTCCGCCGCTTAGAGGCGCGACCGAAACGCACTCTGCAAGCCCGCCTCTAGCAAAGTTGCGCAGAGACGGGTTGACAGCGGGATCGGTACCCGCAGTCACTTTTTCAAACTTTCCCACCTGACCCGCCTTCAAACCCGCCTCCTCAGGGCTGGTAAATTCCAGCCCATAGAGTACTAAAGCAAGGAATTTATGGTAAACCTTTATAAAACATTGGTTAGGCCTCAGCTTATTGTGTTCTTTTCTGGGCACAGGAAGGATGTCAAGGCCTTGGAGAGGGTGCAGAAGAGATTTACTGGAATGGTACCAGGGATGAGGGACTTTAGTTACTTGTAGAGACTGAAGAAGCTGGGGTTGTTCTCCTTGGAGCAGCGAAGGTTATGGAGAGGTGTACAAAATCATGAATGGTTTGATAGAGTAAATAAAAAGAAACTGTTTCCAGTGGCAGAAGTGTCAATAACCAAAGGACACAGATTTAAGGTGACTGACAAAATAACCAGAGGTGACATAAGGAAACTTTAGTTTTTTTACACAGTGAGTAGTTGTGATCCAGAGTGTTCTGCCTGAAAGGATGCTGGAAGCAGATTCAATAGTAACATTCAAAAGGGAATGGATAAATACCTGAAGGAACAACATTTACAGGACTATGGGGAAAGAGCAGGGGAGTGGGACTAATTGGATAGCTCTACCAAAGAGATGATATGATGGGCTGAATGGCCTCCTTGTGTGCTATACCATTCTATGATTCTATGGTTCTATAACTGCATTAAATATCTTGGCTTTAAATGGTGGTATATCTTGACTAACAAAATGTGCATTTTAATAAAAGACAGTATACAGTGGAACCTCCATTACTGCAGTAATAGAGACCCATTGTGGATCATGGAAATTAATTAAGATTCCCCAAATTTTAGTTGTGCTAGCATTTTATAGCAATATCCATCGTGGAACGAATGGAAGTAAAATACAAATCACAAAAGAAATGTTATGTAGCTCTTACAATGTTTTTTCTGGTTAAAAAAAAATTGGCATGTACTTGGGCTAGGGAATAATTGAAGTGCATGTAAACAATTCCTTTGTAATTGGCCTGCAGTTCTTTTAAATGTATATAAATGGTTCTCTGTGTTTAATGTGCATGGAACAGCTGTGAAAGTGTGATTTGTACTGGATTTTATGGTACCACATATTGAAAGGCAGATTATTGAGCTTTAGTAAGAAGGGACATCATATTGGTCAACCAGATCAGCCAAATTAACTTCTGAGAAAATATGATGACAGATTCTACAGTCAGATTAGTCGCCAGTGTTAGCTAAATTAAGATTAATATAGTGGATATGGTTGGTTCGGTACATGTGCCATGCCTTATGCTTTTCTTTATTGGAATTAGTAGTTGCAATGACATTCAGGTAAACCCTACCTATTGTACCCTAGAACCATGGTGTTCTACAATTAGAAGCCTACAAACAGTGGTTTGAAAGTAGTAAGATAAACCACATTCGACTTGCATTTTTTTTTTACTTAGCACCTTTCCTGTCCTCAGGATGTCCCGAGGTGCTTTACAGCCAATGAAGTACTTTTGAAGTGTAGCCACTGTTGTAATGTAGGGAAACGCAGCACCAATTTGTGCACAGCAAGGACCCACAGACAGCAATGGGATAATGGCCAGATCATCTGCTTTAGATATTGGTTGAGCGATAAATGTTGGCCAGGACACTGGGGAGAACTCCCCTGCTCTTCTTCGAATAGCATGGGATCTTTTATGTCCACCTGAGAGGGCAAATGGGGCCTCGGTTTAACGTCTCATCTGAAAGACTTTACTGTTTTACAATAAAGGATTTTCATCTTTTCAAAATGATACTGGAGAATTATTGGACAATGGGCCAGTAATTCCGGTCCCAACGCGTGAGTACGGACGGTGTACTCACGCGTGGGCCCGTTGGAAGTGCCGGATTTCAGCATGCACAGCGCATGCGTGGGAAACCGGCATTTCCTCTCCATCGAAACAAGGGGTTAAGAGGTCCAACGTGTGCGCGCGTTGAACTTCCTTCTTTTTGACAGGTTTGTGCATGTGCAAGAGCCTGAACTTTTTAGAAATGAAAAAAGGAGGCGTAAGGAGTGGATTCTTGAAGGTAAGTGGTCTATTATTTAAAATTATTACATTTTTTCAACAGATTCATTGTTTATGAGGACTTTACAGTAAGGTAAGTTTATTTTTAGACCCGATTTAGACTATAAGTTTTTTAAAGTTATTTATAGTTTATTTAATTATTGGGATGTTTTATAAAATTTTAATTAAAGTTAAACTAGTCTTTTGGGCACCCGTACGTTTCATGAGTTTGACAGTCTTTACTATCAAACTCATGAATGAGTTTCCCCTCCCCTGATTGGCTGCACAGTGCTCACCTGATCCCAGCCGGCACATTGCACTAACTACGCCGCTGGATCAGGTAAGCACATCGCGCCGACAGCTGAACCGGGCCAGTGACAGGAAATGCAAGCAGGCCCAGGCTTCAGATGTCGGCGCGCAGGGTGAGTGCACATCGGGGGCTTGCACGCGCGGCAAGCACCCGATCCTAATTTCTGGCCCAAGTTTTTCCCCGTCCATGAAAATATTACCTCATTAAACATAACCCTTAAAATGGGTCAATATTTTATGGAAGGTCCTACATCTTAACTTTAATATTTGTGTGTCAGTGTTCATGTGTCTTTTGTACATATTAATGAAAAAAACTAAATAGAGGCTGTAAGCTATGGAGGTTGGATCTTTTACGCTTTGTGCTTCTCTGCACGCTCTGACGGGACTTAACTGATTCTCTCTGGCTATATATTAAAGCAAAACATGTAGCAGCTAGACAGGATGTAGCCATCCCAGAAGATTTTCAAAGCAACATAACCAATACGGTGGATATTACAAAGCCAACAACAGGGACATCAGGCCACTCAAACGACACTACAGGGAGAAGTAAGGCATCCTTTGTAATGTTGTAAGCAGACTGTTTGCACAATTCTTGAATTCGAATTGTTGGCAGGGGATTAGGTTTGGAAGGTACTGAGATATAACTGTTTTGTGTTGTTTTTAGCGAAAGTGACTAAATGGTATCCTTTTAAAAATGCTAACTATGCCACAGCAACACATTTATGATATTCTCCCAAAAATAAACATTAGTATTTTCTTTAACAAATCTTTAAATAAATGAAATCAGAATTTCCTAAAATCCACAGAATTTTCTAACATTGAAACAGGCTATGTTTAAATACATTTCTCTAACTGAAATGAAGAGAGGTTAGAAATCTGTGGGCATTTGTTTTTGAATATGTCATGCAATAGAAAACTGAAGCTACTTCTAAAACTGCCAAGGATACTCAGCATCTGCAGGATTAATAAAAACCTATTATTGGGAATGTGAGATACAATTAAAAACATTGGTAGAACTTTTACAAAATATAATTTAAGTGTAATTCTATTTGCTCCAAACAAAAGTGCCTTGTGCAGATTCCATTCCTTCTCGAACTCTTCAACACTGGTTCCCTAATGTATTCAATCTTTTCACAGAAGGGGGCAAATAAAGATGGGACGATATTCATAGGATTCATGGAAATTCTAAAGAGGTGAACCTCTGTAGAATATACAATCGATGCACAGCTTCACTTATTCTCCTGCTAAAGTTGCTATTCTGAAGCTAGTTAGCAAACAATGTAAAAATACAGTTTATGGAAAAATGCATTTTTAATGATTTCCCTTATAAGTTATCATTTGCCATCGGGCATTATTGTCTGGCTGCAAGGAAACTCTATGTTCATCTACAGACAACAAAACTCTGTAGTTCGTCTACAGGAATGCAATCAGCCATTGGAAGGTTAAGATGGGATGGAGCTCACCCAACTGAACAATGCAAGTTTGAGTGACAAGGGGCATTGGGAGTCAACTGCTGAAGCACTGGTTGGGAGTCAATTGTTGAGCTACAGGAGCTGCCTAAGGTGCCTGAATAGAAAGTAAATGTAAACATTTTGATTAAAAAAAGTAACAAATACACATTCTCAGAATCAAGTGGGAATAATTCAAAAGGTATGTGTTCATTTAAGTTTGAATTTATCAGGTGTCATTTAATTACCAACAACTTAGCCCAGAGATGGTTAAACTTAGGATAAAGAGAATCCTTCTCATTTATTATATTGCATAAATAATCAATAGTTACCTGTATAGAATTCTCTATCTGAATGCTCTCTGACTATAGCTTCCTGGTAAAGTATCCTAAAATTTCTAGTGGACCCATTAAATATTTTATAGTATTTTGTGCATAGCTACTTCAATTTGATCCAAACAAGAGTACCTTGTGCAGATTCCAACTAGCTATGATCAGCACTGATTGTTATGAAATGACTTTAATTCTTGCTTGAGGTTTGCGAGCAGATTGATAAATTGGCTTTACCTTTGTTGCTCTCACCATGCTCAGTGAGGAACTGCACCGTTCGTGTAAGACTACCAACCATGGTAACATTTTAATGTTGGCTCATCTTAGTATGTATCTCCTATTTTCTCTCTCTCCCTCTCTCTCCATCTCCCTCTCTCTTTGCCTGCCCATTCTCTTCAAGTGAACGGTGTCAGACAGTCTGGTCCGTTAGAGCTGCTGTCTATTTGACCCGCATGTTGCAAAAACAAACAATTTCTGGAAAGAAAATTCAGGAATTCTCTCTTGTCCCAATGACCTGGCCAATAGAAAATCACTATTGTATTTTTATCTGTAGCCAGCATTCCAAAGATACCAATTTTACAATCACAGTTTGACGCAAAGGTTGTATGTAAATACATTTTTACTTCCGTTAGTTTTAGAATTAAGGTTAACATAAGAGGCATATTTGTATGGTGTATGGGCATGCAATGCCTTTAAGGAAAAAAACTCATGATAGATCATGTGATTTTTTGCCATCTGTTCTGTTTAATGACTGCCAGATTAACAGAAGCAATTGATTCTGCCTTGTCACTGATGTGATATTCTGAGCCATGATTCCAAATTAGCATCTGTTGCTGTGACTTGACTTTAGTGACTGAAAAGATCATGGGTGAGCAAAAAAGTGTCTGTAAAACCTGGATTTGAATCCAAGGCTGACATGTTGAGCTCCTCACTATGATGAACTTCATCACAGCAACAAATTGCCCATAAAATATAGTTCTGATAACTGTTTAGGTGATGCCAGAAGGCTAGAGTGGGACTTGGGAATATCGCAGACATGCATACCTATCATTCTATATCATTCTATCTCTACTTTTTTTTTAAGATAAAAAATCACGGGATTGGGGGTAATATTCTGGCATGGATAGAGGATTGACTATCTAACAGAAGGCAGAGAGTTGGGATAAATGGTTCATTCTCAGACTGGCAATCAGTAACTAGTGGTGTTCCGCAGGGGTCAGTGCTGGGTCCCCAACTCTTTACAATCTATATTAACGATTTGGAGGATGGGACCGAGTGTAACATATCAAAGTTTGCAGATGATACTAAGATGGGAGGGAAAGTAGTGAGTGAGGAGGACATAAAAAACATGCAAGGGGACATCGACAGGCTAAGTAAGTGGGCAGAGATTTGGCAGATGGAATACAATACTGGAAAGTGTGAGGTTATGCACTTTGGCAGGAAAAATTGTAGAGCAAGTTATTATCTTAATGGCAAGAAACTGGAAAGTACTGAAGTACAAAGGGATCTGGGGGTCCTGGTGCACGAAACTCAAAAGGTTAGTATGCAGGTGCAGCAAGTGATTAAGAAGGCCAATGGAATGTTGGCTTTCATTGCTAGGGGGATAGAATATAAAAATAGGGAGGTATTGCTTCAGTTGTACAAGGTATTGGTGAGACCGCACCTGGAATACTGCGTACAGTTTTGGTGTCCATACTTAAGAAAGGACATACTTGCTCTCGAGTCAGTACAAAGAAGGTTCACTTGGTTGATCCCGGGGATGAGGGGATGGACATATGAGGAGAGGTTGAGTAGATTGGGACTCTACTCATTGGAGTTCAGAAGAATGAGAGGCGATCTTATTGAAACATATGATTGTGAAGGGGTTGGATCGGGTGGATGCGGGGAAGATGTTCCCGATGATGGGTGAAACTAGAACTAGGGGGCATAGTCTAAGAATAAGGGGCTGCTCTTTCAAAACTGAGATGAGGAGGAACTACTTCACTCAGAGGGCGGTAGGTCCATGGAATATGCTGCCCCAAAAAGCTGTAGAAGCTACATCATTACATAAATTTAAAACAGAAATAGACAGTTTCCTAGAAGTAAAGGGAATTAAGGGTTACGGGGAGCGGGCAGGAATTTGGACATGAGTCTAGGTTCGGATCAGTCATGGCCCTGTGGGTAGCGGAGCGGGCCCAGGGGCCGTGTAGCCTGATCCTGCTCCTATTTCGTGTGTCTAATTCTGTTAGATTCAGGAGATGGTTCTGTGATAGTGGATTGGCGGTTAGGATCAGATCAGCCATGATCTTATTGAATGGCGGAGCAGGCTCGAGGGGCCGATTGGCCTACTCCTGCTCCTATTTCTTATGTTCTTATGTTCTTATTTGGAATTTTTGGGCCCTCTCGCAGTTTATACAATTGGAACATTGTCCTCAAGGTGAAAGAGCAATGCAACTAACAACACAATTAGCACAAAGGAGTTTAAGGCCGCAGTTTTGCCGGCACTCGGAGGGCGGGTTTGGAGGCAGGTCATAGGTTAAATTCGTTTTGATTGACGGCGGGTTGCGATCCCACCGTCAACCCGCCTCCAAACAGCTTTCCCAAGTGCCAGGTCCTCGATTTGCGAATGGACCCGACACCTAGCGGCATGAAGAGGATTAATGGCAATTACCTGCCTATTAACAGGTACTTGTCAGTAGTTTTCAGCCTATTTTTGAATTTTGCCGCTTCTGGCTCAGGCTTCCTGACATCCGGACACCACGCCAGGTAAGTGTGGCATGTTGTGAATCTGCTGTAATGTTTCTGGATTGATGACAGCTGTAGAAGTGGTGTGAAGGATGCAATGTTGCACATGGTGAGTCTCAGAGGAAAGAAAATGTTGGGTACTGCATTTTTAATACATTTACAGATTTCTTTAGCTTACAAGCTTTTAAATCCATGTCCAATGCCACCTCATTGGGAGAACCTCTCTCACCAGTGACAGATTGCAACTGTCACCTCACCTGCAGCTGCCATCTATTCCAGCCTATGGAGGGAGTCATTGGAGAGCCTAGGTGCAAGAGGTTACCTTTGTGCAGTGATTGTCAGTGTTTGCAGCACCTCAATGCTATCAAACACTGAGAAATCAACTGTCAAAATAAAATTGTGCATGGTCCCTTTAAGGAAACCGGCAGATGACGTGTCATCAAATGACGTCATCTGACCCGCTTCCTGTTAATTGGCCGGCAAGTTAGCAGGGCAGGCTTAACAAGGTCAATCAAGGCAAAATCATATCTGTAGAGCGGATGCAGCTGGGGGTGGGACTGGAAACTGGAAACCACCTGACCCACACCCAACCCGCCTCCATTAATAAATTAAAGCGGCCTAAGTGTCAAAAGGTAGCTATAAAATTATCATTAGCAAAATACTGAGCATACATTATTGGAGGGGGGGGCATGTCAAACTAATTTACATGTTGCTATGGCAGACTTTTTACATAACTCACTCATGAAATTTTTGCCAGCTGCTTTGATTTTACATCTCCCTTTAAATACTTGCTGGAAATGCTTCACCTTCAAACTCCTTAATATGTGGAGTGTTTTCAGTGTGCTTCTCTAGTTGCCATGCTTTACCATAGTAACTTGATTCAAATGTGGATATATAACAGAAAGAATTATACTGCCTCAACTCAGTGTATTAAGTTTCACAAAATATAGCTTGTACAAACTATTGAAGCAAAATGTAAATTAACTCAACAATGTATCCTTGTTAAAATATTTTGATCTAAATCATATTGTGACATTATATATTGCATTTTGCTGCAATAGTGATGGGTACCAGCTGTAATAATCCTCAGCTCACCTTTGTTGGTCCAGTGCCAATTTGCATTCATTCCTGTGCAATTTAGTGACAACATCGCCCTTGCTTTAATTGCAAACTACACAATGGACTGACTTTGGGCCTGGGGAAACTGAAGACTAAAGTTAATTAAGGCCAAAACCTGGGAGAGGAACTAAGGTGACAATATTCCACTGTAAACCACTAGGGATTGAAGAATGGATCAACAAGGGTGGACCCTTTCACAGTTACTTTTTAGGTGCTGACAGAACTCAAGGGTTCTCATAATGATATACTGATTATCTATATCATGTTATGCCAGTCCAGATTTCATCCTTGGGCTGTGCTAAGCTAGTTGATCACAGCTGGGCAGCAGTGGGGTAGCTACAGGTAGCCTGAGCATATCCAAGTTGGAGAGGGGAGCGAAGAGGAGGGGAGCGGGGGAACTGGCCCGAGTATTTGGATACCAAGGGCAGGATTTTCATTGTGCTGTGGAGTCGGGATTGGAGGCGTGGGTACTCGAGGCGGGAAGGGATTAGTGCCAATTAACTGCCTGTTAACAGGTAGTTAACAGGCAGATTTTAGCCTAATTCCTATTTTTGATGTTGAAGTGTGGGATTCCAGACGGCTCCAAACCACGCCATGTTAGAGGAGGCGGGCCGTCGGGTTGAAGGACTTTGAGGGGTCGAGATGTCGGTGTTCAGGTGAGTAATGTGTGCATGAGTGCAAAAGTAAGTGTGTTTGGTGTGTCTAAAGTGATTACATAAGTTTTACTTACCTTTTCAGCCTTCCTTCCTTTAGGTTCCGGGAGTTCCTCATCTCACCGGCACAGAAAGCAGAATGGCTGCGAACTGTCAAAAGTGACAGCCTTCAGCTTACTGTGCAGGAGGGATTTCTAACTGAGTGGAGAAGGACTCAGGTTAGAAGTAAGACTGTCAGTGTTTGACAGCTTCAAATAGCTGTGAAACACTGATATTTCATCTGTCAAAAGCTCTTGACAGATGAAATTTCAGTCTGTGACGTCACCTGTTGCCGGGTGGCCCTTAATTGGCCTGCTGAGCCCGCTGGGCGGGCTCAACAAGGTCAATCAAGTTAAAATTGCGTGGAGGCGGGACTACAACCCCGAAAGTTGTAGTCCCGCCTCCAACCCGACTCCTGAGTTAAATTCCTGCCCTAAGTGAAAGATGGATCAGATTCAGATAGGTTGACTTATGTGGTTGAACAACATTCACTGTGCTTACTCAAATGAGATGAAAGGCCAGCTAGATAAGGTACTGATGTAGTGCTTCCAAATCATAGGGGCTCAAATCCTTCAAAAGTTGTTGCCTTCACTAAAGCGGAAGGAGGTATGGAGACAAAACGTTGAAAAAAAACAAAAAATATCTCCCTCCAGACTACTGGATATTTCATATAATTATAGTGGTTTACAAGCTAACGTTGAAGTACTCATCATCTATTCATCCCCAAGTCCAATTATCAAGATGAAGACAACTTTGACACTTAATGCGATATTCTCATTAACAAAACTCCCAGGAGCAGAAAGTAGGATTAGTATGCTAGTCACAAGTGCCCTAAAGCACTTGTTCTATTAAGGATGTCATTTCGACAACAATGCCATTGGTGGAAACCACTTGGGCTTTGCTAGAAATGATACGTTGTAAAGAAACACCAATCCAATTTCAGACTCAATTAATCTAAATTGCACCTGATTGAGTTAATTTGTAAATAGCCACAATTAGTCTGACCCGAATAGTTATGTGTAGTGGTTTGGCAGTGCACCATTCATGTGCAAAGGAACAAAATGTAAATTGATATTCCCGTTATTAGATTCTGGTCATCCTGGCAGTAGATGGCCAAGCAGCTGGCATCTGTGACTGGAGCTAATTAAAGTTTAAAGAAAAAAACCACACCATTACAAAATTGCCTGGTAGCCACAATGCACAAGGGCAGTGGGGCCACTCAATGTAGGACGCAAGTTGGATTCCTATATCACTGAATTCTCTGTCTCAACTGTAATACTTCATTGATTGAGTGGGAGCAGATTTCCTATTTGCCCATAGAAAGTGCATGATCTGAAGGTGAGCAGAAACTGAAGTGTTTTTTTCCTTAATAACCTCCTCTTTTCCTGAAGACATTGACCGTGTCCCCAGGGGTACTATTCCACAGCCACCAGGACCTTGCCCAAGTGGTAATGCATGTGTAAGTTTTGTCGATGCTGGGAAGCTATTCATTCATGAGGGTCATGGTGTTATCCAAGCCTGATCCTGGGCATCCACACACCAGGCGTCACTGGATGGCAATCAGGAGTGGGAACCCTGGCTGATTTTCTCCTCCCACGTCAATTGCAGCAATCCCACTACTGCTGCAGCGGAGCACACCTACCTCTGAACAGACCAGGAATCGAACCGGGGAACTTTCTGTGGTGTATGACTAAAGCTACAGTCTGGAGAAACCTACCAAGTCTTTGGGTGAATTGGGGAAAGGAAAGGATTTTATTTTCTACCATGACTGATCTGGATTGTGATAAGGACTGGGCATCCAATTCTTTATGTTGGTATATGTCTGATCTTCCATGTCCATTCCCCCTCCCTTCCAAAAACAGGAAGGCAGATTATTATCTGAATGGCAATAGATTGGGAGAAGGGGAAGTGCAACGAGACCTGGGTGTCCTTGTGCACCAGTCGCTGAAGGTAAGCATGCAGGTGCAGCAGGCGGTTAAGAAGGCAAATGGTATGTTGGCCTTCGTAGCGAGAGGGTTTGAGTACAGGAACAAGGATGTCTTGCTGCAGTTGTACAGGGCCTTGGTGAGACCACATCTGGAGTATTGTGTGCAGTTTTGGTCGCCTTATCTGAGGAAGGATGTTCTTGCCATGGAAGGAGTTCAGCGAAGATTCACCAGGCTGATACCTGGGATGGCAGGAATGATGTATGAAGAGAGATTGGGTCGATTGGGCTTGTACTCGCTGGACTTTAGAAGAATGAGAGGGGATCTCATTGAAACTTATAAAATTCTGACAGGACTGGACAGACTAGATGCAGGAAGGATGTTCCCGATGGTCGGGGAGTCCAGAACCAGGGGGTCACAGTCTAAGGATAAGGGGTAGGCCTGTAGTACAGAAATGAGGAGGAATTTCTTCACCCAGAGAGTGGTGAACCTGTGGAATTCTCTACCACAGAAGGCAGTAGAGGCCAATAAATTAAATGTATTCAAGAAGGAGTTGGATATATTTCTTAAGGCTAAAGGGATCAAGGGGTATGTGGAGAAAGCAGGGACCGGGTACTGAATTTGGATGATCAGCCATGATCACATTGAGTGGCGGAGCAGGCTCGAGGGGCTGAATGGCCTACTCCTGCTCCTATCTTCTATGTTTCCCTCACCCTCTCTTTTGAATATCCCTGACCATTCGATGGTACGTGGGTTAATTTCTGACGGCGTTGTCAGAATGTACATCAAATAATTTTAGAGTGAACAAATAAGAAGATTCTGATTGGTTTCAGTTCACTGGTCCGTAGGAATCTGTATTCTTGAGAGGTATAATTTGCGGGGGTGCATTCATGCTCCACAGTGTTTGGGGAAGGCTCATACTCCAACTCTCTGTCATCAGATAACAAACGCTTAAAGCTCTCATGATCTATAATGTTATTCAAATCCATTGATAAGTCAAAGTCTCGTAATGCCATCCTGGTAATTGGGCTGCATATTGTGTATATTTAACATTTATATGTGAAAGAGATCATCAAGAGTGTATATATATTGCATGTAAAAATCTATAATGATTCTTAAAATGATGTGGGCTACTGAATAAATTTGACTAACTCTTGAAAATATCCTTCACGCTGAAAATGCAGCTGCATACCTTCACTGGCAACTTTGAAAATCTCCTCGTAATAATATGTAATTTATAGAGTCATAATGGCTTCCTATAGAGGCTGATTAGAGCCTTCCACATCTGGCACCTGTCCAGCAGAGTCTAATTATCGTTGTTCGGTGCTTCTTGCTCTACTTTGGATTCTGTGCATCTCCTGTGATGCTAATGAGCTAAGGCATCAAGACCACTCAAGAATCCTTTTAGATCCATGCCGCTCCAACACCAGACTTTGTATACACAGTTCTGATTAATTGGAACTGGGTTGATCAATAAAAGTGCCTTGCACCCTGATTGACTACTGTACCAAATCAATTGTAGCATTAGGATTTGATGTATTTTTTTTCCATTTATGCGATGTTAGTCGACTATTTTTGTGAACATGAAATGGTGTTATGAAACCTTAATCAATTGAACACTTAATTTGTGCTATTCGTCTATACATAAAGAATGTTTTGTGTGTAATCTAAGGAATCACTGTTGCATCTTCTGAAACACCAAGACCTTCAATGCAGCATAGGGTAATGAAGATTGATCTCCGATGGTCTGTGATTTGTCGCTCTGAATCTTAAAAAGTGAAACTCATTTCCAAAATAGAGATTGTGCTCAAAGTGAGACATAACTGCATGTGACAGTAATTATTCATGGACCGAGAAAAGGAAATCCTTCATTTTTTTTTCCATAAACCAAAGCGTAAAATTGCCCTTTAAAGACTAAAATTCCATTGCAATTTTAATCACATACGCGCGTGATCAAGGATCTTCTACAAAAACGGCTTCAACGAAATACTTAAAAGTATAATTGAGTAGGGACGATTGCAAATTCAGACTGACAACAATCGTGTACTTGGCTCCTTTGATAAGGTCAGACTGGAATATGAACGGTGATGTGGAAACATGAGAATTGAGACACTTTCTTCCAGTTTATCAGTGAGCTGGGCGAGGAAATAAAGACATGAGATTTAGTCTGAGTGAGGAGGAAGTTAGGTGCTTATTCCCTGTGTTCCTAATTAGAATGACAATAGATGTACAGAACCGAAGAAGAATAATTGAATATATAAGGGTAGATTTTAATCTTTACTGTCTGGGTATTCAGCATCGCCTGGAGGAGGGGTGAGGGGGGCGGTGGGACAAGGAGTGCAGGTCCTTAACATGCTTGATGTCCCTAATATTTAAATAGGTTTTGTAACAGACACACCATCCTCCCCACACAACATTTCTCTCTGCACTCCGCCCAAGCTATATGTAACGTTCAGTCAGTAAAGGTGAAGATGTACCCCACAGTGTTGTGTTTTTTTCAAGCCGTCTATTTTTCATAGCTTGCTTTGGTGGGGGCGCTGGGGAAGAGATTACCTTTCTACAGCGAACTGTAAAGCTTCCTTCACTCTGCTTCACTGATGAGCCTTAACTCTTCACATCCAGCACCATCCTCTGTTGCACCCTTGAGACCATTCTATTTCCCAGCTCTCCTTTGGCCTTTCTGAATGAAATTCCCAGGATCTGGTTTCAGATTTCCCAGGCTTTTAGCTGGAACTCTTTACAGTCACCAGGCAGAAGAGCCTGTCATACAAGCAGTCCTAGCCAGGTATGCACCTAAGTCTTAGTGCTGGAAGGACAGTGTGCCACCCTAGTGAGCTACTCAATCCATTTTACATGCAGCAACAGCTTAAATTCCCTTCAAAAAGTTTGAGTGTAAGCCAAATGCAGTTAAATACTCCCCCACTGTCTCATCATTGTGGCATCAACATTACCATCAAAGCACCCCATTTCTTTTAAAAGAAAATAATACTGGGGATGTGGCCCTCACTGTCCAGGCTTGCATTTATTGCCCATCCCTACTTGCTCTGAGGAGGTGGTGCTGGTGGGCCTTCTTCCTGAACCAATGCAGTCCGTGTGGTGAAAATGCTCCCGGATTTTCTGGGGCCTGTGACCGCGTACACACATACGCAGCCATGATTGCCCCACAAATTCTGGGTTTCCGCAGGCGCGAAAACCCGGAACTCGCAATCTGTCAAGTTTCAGTTTGACAGATCGTACCCATCCACAGGAAATGGACATTCACTGGCGCAGGGTTGAGCTATTTGCCCAACTACTGCCCAGCGAATGCCCACAAAACTCTTATGCCTGGTAAAAGCAGGCGTAGGGCCTTCTTTTACCAGCGTAAGGGTTCAAAGAAATATTAAAAATAACATTTTTGAAATCATTTAAACTTAAAAAAAAACCTTTAAAATTAGTTCAGGTTATTTTGGCCCCTTTAAAAATGTTTAGAATTTATTTTTCAAAAAATAAATTTTTTGTTTTAAATGTTTAATTACATTGTATTTTAATTAATTTTGACCATGTAATGATTTATTTTTATTTAAGCTGTGTGAAATTTCTGTTTATGTGATTCCCATTAAGCTTATGGGGATTCCGTACGTAAATGGAATCTCCATAAGCATATTGGGGATCCCCCTTTCTCATTGGTTGGGCCGGCCCACATGATCCCGGTGATACTTGTGAACCGCCTGCATCCCTGGGATACGTGGGCCTTTACGCAGGCCCAGGAGCGCGAGTCTTCATAGGTCCGGGACCATCAGGTAGGTTCGTACTTTCATTGCGGTTTGGAGACATTCGCCCGTGGGAAGCCTCCGACCGCCAATGCTGTTCAGTTCTCCCAATTAGTTTTTGAATTATGGGTATTTTTTCTGTGGTGCCAGTCATTTAGAGCCTTTACCTAATAGCCATCAAAAAGAAGAGATATTCATCCTTGATGTCTCGTTTGTATTCAGGTGAAGGACAATGTTCTAACACGTTACATCATCCCTTCCCCCCCAGCAAAGAGACAAGACTTTGATTCATTCTATTTTACTGAGACATAAGTCAGGCCCCAGAGGCAAAAATGCCGTACCCCACTTCTCTACTCAAGAGAGAAAGAGATGTGGGGGTGAGTGGTGGAGGAACTTTCATTCACGGTGAAAGGACTTGTTCTACCTCATTTCTCATTTTGATACAAAATTCTCCCACAGTCCTTAAATAAGTAATTGGAAAAGAAAGACTTGCATTTATATAGCGCCTTTCACGACCACTGGACGTCTCAAAGCTCTTTACAGCCAACGATGTACTTCTGAAGTGTAGTCACTGTTGCAATGTGGGAAACGCGGCAGCCAATTTGCACACAGCAAGCTCCCACAAACAGCAATGTGAAAATGACCAGATAATCTGCTTTTGTTATGTTGGTTGAGGGAAAAATATTGGCCAGGACACCAGGGATAACTGCCCTGCTCTTTTTCCAAATAGTGCTATGAAATCTTTTACGTCCACCTGAGAGAGCAGACGGGGCCTCCGTTTAACGTCTCATCTGAAAGGCGGCACCTCCGACAGTGCAGCACTGCACTGGGGTGTCAGCCTAGCTTTATGTGCTACAAGTCCCTGGAGTGGGATGTGAACCCACAAACCTCCTGACTCAGAGGCGAGTGTGCTACCCACTGAGCTACAGCTGACACTTAGCAGTTAAAATATTCGATAGCAATGATTTATATGATCAAAACACAGCTAGGTTAAGCTAGTTTATAATGAAGGTATTTGTTGTAACTCTGAAAAATGGAATAGAAACAATTGTTGATTTGGAAAAATGCATTTTTACTCGTTTTTTCTGATGGCATGAAGGTACCTCTATGCAAACTGTCAAATGAATGGACCTTTTTTTTCAAATTATACAGCAGGGCCTCGGGGGAAAGATGGAAATCGCAGAAACATTACAATGTAAAGCAGCTGGATCAGAAAATGATAATGAAATCACAGCAAGATTGCTAGCTTTATTTATGGTCTCTACATATACCTCAGGGAAGATCACTGTGGAGGGGAAAGCCCTATTAGAAAAATCCTAAACTTTCTGGAATTTTCCAATGGTGTTTTTTTAAATATGTAGAATATGGATATATATATTTGTGAAAAGAAACGTGTGCTGACCTGTATCAAATCTGACTAAGTGAAGGGTTAAACTAAAGTCTACATTGCACGCTTCATTCAGTTTAACCACGCAAGGTCCTGTCAATAAAGATAGGGCTGTCTGCTCCAAAGACATTTGTTATTACCAAGTTTACTGATGGAACATGACTGCTGGTTTTAATTTATATGCAAAATTAAAAAAGAAAATCTGTAAAGTAACTGATTATCATAGGTATTAGACTTAAATCATGAAAATGCACCCCCTCCCCATTGTTAGGTCCGTGTATCTTAATGTTGTGTCCTTCAATAATCAGACAACAGACTGCAGGGAACGATTCAACAGGTGTTTACTGAATGAGGGTTGCTCGAGAACTAACTCTACAGATCACTACTCGGGATTTATATACAGGTGTGGTCACTGCCGGTACTACAGTATACAGGAGCTGTAAAAAGTAGTTCTCTCCCTTAAGGTATATATACATTACATACATTACAATTCCTCCCCTTTTAGATTAACAGTACCATAATACTCATTTAACAATTAACATTTTTAATATACAATGCTATATAAAAATAGTCCATTCATATATTCAGTCTCTGGGGAGGCTTCCTGATTCTTTCTGGATAACACCTTTCCCGAGTGTCTCACTCTTGGTGCGGAGGCGATTCTAGCACCCTGTCATCAGTTGATTCATCAGCTTCCAATGCTATTGTTTCTGAGGTAGATGCGACCTGTACGTCGGGTTCCTCACCAGGTACGTATGGCTGAGACATGGGGTTGACTCGTTCCTGTGACTCTAGGATCTGGTCAGCATGGCGTCTCACAATGTTCTCCCCAACATCCACTGTGTACATTAGTGGCCCCTGCCGTGTGCATATCGTTCCTGGTTGCCAATTCTCTGTTCGGTAGTCGCGGGCCAAGACTGGTTGCCCTACATTGAAGCTCCTTGTCGGCTTCTCATTGATGTGCTGGAATTGTTTACTCTCAACATCTCTTCGTACATTTGGTCTGAGCAAATCCAGACGAGATCTCAACCTTCGGTTAAAGAACATCATGGCTGGGGCCTGGTTGGTGACTGCATGTGTCGCATTTCTGTAGGCTAACAGGAAATTGTCCACCTTATGCTGCAGTGGAATGTCGTCATCGCACATGGCCCTTACTGCTTTTTTAAAGGTTTGTACGAACCTCTCAGCCAATCCATTTGTGGCTGGATGATACGGGGCGGATGTGTAATGCCTTACCCCATTCCTTTTCATAAATCTTCGAAACTCTTCGGACACAAACTGTGGTCCGCTATCAGAGCAAATCTGCTCTGGCAAGCCGTTCCTGGCAAAAATGGTCCGTAGGACTGCAATAGTTTTCTCCGTGGTGGTGGAGGACATTTTGATCGCCTCAGGCCATTTCGAGTGTGCATCCACGGCTATTAAAAACATTGAGTCCATGAATGGACCAGCAAAATCAATATGCACCCGTTGCCATGGAGATGAGGGCCACTCCCATGGGTGTAGAGGGGCATGTGATGGTGCATTTTGGACTTTCTGGCATCCTGAGCAGCTCTTTGTCAGGTCCTCGATTTGCTGATCGATCCCCGGCCACCACACATAAGCCCTAGCAAGGCTATTCATTTTCACCCCTCCCAGATGACCTCCGTGAAGCTCATTGAGCACGCGCTCCCTTAACTTGGGTGGAATTACCACTCGGGATCCACACATCAAAGTCCCCTGGCATACTGACAGCTGTTCTCTTCTGGATGAGAATGCTGGCAACAGTGAGTCGCCATGTGCTGGCCATCCCTTCACCGTCAAATCATATACCCGAGACAGTGTCGGGTCATTTCGGGTCTCCTTCTCTATACCAGCGTTAGTTACTGGCAATCATTCAATTATAGTCGAATGAAATATTTTGACAGGATCCACTGCTGGTGCTTCCTCCGCAGTAGGCAGTGGCAGGCGTGATAGCCCATCAGCGTTTCCATGCTGTTTCGTGCCCTTATACTCAATTTCATATTGGTGCGCCCCTAGAAAAAGGGACCATCTTTGTTGCCGTTGCGCAGTCATCACCGGAACGCCCTTCTTTGGATTAAAGATGGAGACAAGTGGTTGGTGGTCAGTCAGCAAGGTGAACTTCTGCCCGTGCAGATAGTGATTGAACTTTTTCACTCCCCACACTAGGCTGAGGGCCTCCTTGTCAATCTGGGCGTAGTTACGCTCGGCTGAGGTTAGTGATCGTGACGCAAAGGCTATTGGCCTCTCTGAGCCGTCCGAGAATTTGTGCGACAGCACAGCTCCAATGCCGTAGGGTGACGCATCACATGCCAACAGAATTGGTAATGCCGGGTTGTAATGGGCCAATACCTCTTTCGATGTGATTAGTGTTTTGCTCTTCTGGAAAGCTCATCTACATTCGTCACTCCACTTCCATGGCACCCCAGTTTGCAGTAGGGTGTTCAGTGGGTGTAGTATTGTAGACAAATTGGGCAAGAACTTATGGTAGTAGTTTACCAGCCCGAGGAACGACCTCAGTTGTGACACATTTTCCGGTGCTGGAGCCTTGACTACTGCTTCAATCTTCTCTGGGGACTTATGTAACCCCTCTTTATCGATAACGTGGCCACAATACGAGATCTGTTTTCTAAAAAACTCGCATTTGGGGCGGTTAGCTCGGAGCCCATATTCCTGCAAACTAGTGAGCACCTGCTCCAGGTTGGCAAGGTGATCACTGTCATTTTCGCCCATGACCAGGATGTCGTCCAAATAACACTGGGTCCCTGGGATCCCTTGCAGGACTTGTTCCATTGCCCTCTGCCAAATAGCCGGAGCTGATGCTACCCCGAATACCAGCCGGTTGCATTGGTAGAGACCTTTATGGGTGTTGATTGTGAGGTATTTTTTTGATGCTTCTTCTACCTCCATTTGCAGATACGCCTGGGCCAGATCAATCTTAGTGAAGCGTTTCCCTCCAGATAGCGAGGCGAAAATATCTTCAATCCGCGGAAGTGGATATTGTACGGTGTGAAGGACCGGGTTCACTGATACCTTAAAGTCCCCACAGATGCGAACCTTCCTTGGTTCCCCAGGCGTGCTGCTCAATGACTTTTTCATCACAGGGACGATGGGTGTAGCCCACTTGCTCCAGTCTACCTTGGACAGTACACCTGAACGTTCCAGACTCTCCAGCTCTGCTTCGACGGCTGGGCGGATCGCATAAGGTACCGGTCTGGCCTTAAAAAATTTTGGGCTTGCGTTTTCTTCAATTTTAATCATCACTGTAATGCCTTTTAGTGTTCCGAGTCCTTGCTGGAACACTTCTTTCGCGTCAATTAGGATCTTTGACAGTCGCCCAGGTGTGACGTCGTCATCCTTTTTGTCAGCCACAGTCAGTGCCTGTATGGAATGCCAATCTAGCTGTATCTTCCGGATCCATTCACGTCCTAGTCGTGGTGGTCCTCCATCTGGCAATACATATAGGTCCATTTTTGGTGTTTCCTTGCCGTTATATATAACGTTCACCCTTATTTTTCCTTTGGGGTAGACTTTTTGCCCCGTGTACGTCTTCAAGACAATCTTTGTATCTCTCAAGGGTACATGTGAGAATAGCCGCTTGTAGTCCCTTCGGTTTATAACTACTAGGGCTGATCCTGTGTCCAATTCCATTTTCACTTGGACTCCTGCTATCTTGAGCGTGACCCAGATAGTTTGGTGATCCTCCGTTTTGATCACATTATGTAGTTTCAGACAACCCAGCTGCTTGCTTCCGGAGTCTGTATCACTCTTCTGTTCGTCTGAACTACTCTCCGTCACCTTATGTACCTTCTTGTACTTCTCCTGTGGAGATTTCTTGCTGCTGGTTTTCTTTCCCGACCTGCAGACTCTTGCTATGTGTCCTACTTTTCCACACTGTCTGCACACTTTGTCCTTGAACCAGCAATCATTATGGTCATGTGTTGTTCTGCCGCAGCGATAGCACTTCACTGTTCCATATGACATTTCATTTGTGCCATATTCTTGCGGTCTCTGTTGTATCTCTGCAGCGCCCCGTGCTGCTGCTTCGTGTGATACTGCAATGCTGAAAGCCTTGTCCAGCGTAAGATCCTTTTCTGATAGAAGCCGTTTCTGGGTTCCTTCACTTTGAAGCCCACACACAAACTTGTTCCTTAAGGTATCTGCTAGTCCCGTTCCAAACTGGCAGTGTTTTGATAGCTTGCGCAGTTCCGTTAAATACTCAGCATTACTTTCATCTTTATGCTGGTTCCTTTTGTGAAACTTAAATCTTTCTGCTATCAGCAGCGGTGTGGGGTTTAAGTGGTCCTGTAGGATTGACACTATGTTTTCAAAATCCTTTTCTACTAGCTTCTCTGGGGTTACTAGGTTTCATAGTAAGCCATACGTTTTTGCACCCATTGAATTCAACAATACCAGCGCTTTCTTGTCATCTGGCACTTAATTCGCCTTGCAGTATACTTCTATGCGTTCGACATATGTCGTCCAATCTTCGACTTCATTGTCGAACGCTGTGATACTGCCACTCTTTGGCATTTTTGGGTGTGGTTAGACTGGCTTAAAACGGCGTCTCCCGCGCTTTCCTTTCTTCCCTGCTGCGGCTTAAAATGGCGTCTCCCGCGCTGCTGCCAACGCCACTCTCGGCGGTCCTCGTGGCAAATGGCGACGCCCTGTGGGTTTCGTGCGCTGCTCCTGCGCTGCTGCCAATGCCGCTCTCTGCGGTCCTCGTGGCAATGGCAGCGCCTGGCGTTTTCCTGCGCGCCTCTCTCCCCCGTCGACGCTGCTCGGCCCTTGAACACCGGCTGCGCTCTGCTCTCTCTTGTCTCTCTCCCCCGTTGACGCCGCTCGGTCCTGAACACTGGCTGCGCCCTGTGTGCTCTACCCTCTCTCTCTCCCCCGTCGACGCTGCTCGGCCTTTTTCTGTGCCGCTTTGTCGGGCTCTAGCCCGTTGCTGTCCGGGAAGGGTCTGCGCAGTACCTGTTGCCAGCCCGTTTTGCTGGACCACTGTGACTGGAAAGCCAAGCCTGGCTCTCGACAGCCTCCCCTGCAATGCTCAAATCTCCGCTGGATGACTGGGCGGTTGCCCGTGGTCGACGCCCGTGCTTCTGGACTCGACCTTCTTCCACTGTTCTCCAGGAGCGAATCCCTGGGAGGTGATGCAGAGTTGCAGGTAGCTTCGAATCTGCCTCGTCGCCAATGTTAGGTCCATGTATCTTAATGTTGTGTCCTTCAATAATCAGACAACAGACTGCAGGGAACGATTCAACAGGTGTTTACTGAATGAGGGTTACTCTAGAACTAACTGTACAGATCACTACTCAGGGTTTATATACAGGTGTGGTCACTGCCGGTACTACAGTATACAGGAGCTGTAAAAAGTAGTTCTCTCCCTTAAGGTATATATACATTACATACATTACACCCATGAAGGTCACACATCAAATACCTCAGAGCCTCTGACTCACTAGGTTTCCATTTTAAAATCAGCAGTGGGAATATTTAACTCAACTGCAAGGCAAGCCAGCATGTGGGTGAGGTGAAGTTCTCAGAGCCTTTTACCAAATTACAGGTAACAACATGCCAGGGTGAGAAAAAGTAAGAGCCAATCTGGTTCGAGCAAGCAACTATTTTGGAGGAAACATCACCAGGAAAATGTCCCCAAGTGGACATCAAATTGCACATTATCTAAAATGTACTGTGTTCGGTTGCTGCACCACAAGAAAATAACTCCATGCAAAAGGTTCTTTTTATGCTGCTGAGGCTGAGTGCCTCAGCAGACAAAAGCTGAATCATGGAGATGCATACATATTCAATAGGAAGTTTTGCACAATACGTTTGGGTATCAGGGAGCTCTTGGCACTTTCCCTCAAGAGATAAAATGGGTGGGATTCCATGTTGGGGTGGACCATATGTGTGCCGTGGAAACAATGTGCTTGATTGCAAAATGGTCTTTCCCCTTTCCATGCTTTTTAACATCTTCCATATCTGGAAAAGCATCTTCTTTCGTGTACCAGCCAACTCCGTCCAACAAAAGGAAGTGTTAGCATCTGCCTACATGGTTCTGTGTTGGCATTGGCAACTACTACCCCATAGAGTTTGGCACTTTAATGGTGAATATCCCTCAATCCAGAGCCAGTTGTACAACCTTGTCAACTCTTCTGAACTATTGAGCTATGTGCATCTCCATTTTGTCTTGCTCGCTTTCCTTCTTTTTTTCCCATTACCAATTCCTACATTAGCTGTCCATGTGATTCTCAAATGATACATCCATAGGTACTGGCCTCAACACCTCTCTTGTTTTGACCCAGCAAGTTGTGCACTTGATAGTTATCATGCACTGCACTCAACAAACCCATTCCTTCCACAAACCATGTCCAATCTATCCTGTGATGGACTCCCACCCATTTAATCACTTGAGGTAAAGCTCTAAGTAGTTGCTCTCTGATAACCCAAACTAATATTTATACAGTTTCAATCCACAAACAATCTCCCCACCCCAGCACTGACAGCACCTGGCCACAGTGTGTGAGCATAGACTGAGAGACAGTGACAAGTTATTCCATCATGGGGACATTGCCACCTGTTAAACTCACATGTCAAAAGCACTGGACGAAAAGAACAAAGAATAAACTCAGTAAGAAATTAATTTTGTTTACCTTCCACTAACGACAAAGCAGGTAACGAGGAAGATCAGGAGGACTATTCCACCAGCAACGGATACTGCCATGATGGTGGGTTGGTTTGGATCGCCAATAGCTAGCATATCTAAAAAAATGAAGTACAATTGTTGGTTTTGTGTGGTGTGTTTACTGAAATAGGAGTATTACAGACATAACAAAACAATATAAATACTACAAGCTTGAAAACTTACGCTGTCCTTTCAGCTACTTAATGACTGGTGTGTCAGGTCACTCTCGAGCATTGATGCTCTGACACCATTTACCACGTGTTATGTACAAAGAGAAAAAAAAACCTGAATTGTTCTGCATGTTCCAATAGTGCCAGAAAAGCTCCAAACATTTCACTGATGATGGTGCCACCACCCCACCCTTCCCCCAATTGTTCTCTTCTCTATCTCTCTCTGAAGGCAGTGACTCCTGCTGGAGTACTCCTAACCCTCTGGGATCTGGTCCAAGTGTGTGGGCATAGTCTCCAAGCACTGGCACGCTGATCTATTCATGGCCCTGCTTGATCTGGTGATGTCCACACATGCACGTTGCTCATCAAGGATCTCTGGCTAGTAATCAGACATTGATAACCTCTATAAGGCCTCTGAAAATGGTGTTCGTCATGTACGAAAGGTCATTTCCTCCCTCCAAATACATTCTTTTTTATTTAGATCCAAATTGGGTCAAAGTCTCATTTTCCAAACAGAATTTCCATTGACCCAATCAAGCCCAGTAGACATTTCTTCTTTCAATTTTGGCATTTCAGCATTTTTAAGTCTATTCAGTTGATTCAATGAACTCTCTGTAGAGTCCAGTAATACATACACACGCATATATACACACGTATTAATTCCTTGCAAGTCATAGATTACTTTGTTAAATACTTTTACACTGGCAGCCTGTGAATAGCTCTATAGCAATTAAATCAAAGGAAGTGTTGGCCTGACAGAACTGGTCAGAGAAAGCTTTAAAAATGAGTCCGGATTTATTGAATACCCGTGAACCTCATTCTTTTTAATGGCTATGTTAGCTCGTAGTTATGTTATAAAAAACACTCAGCCTCCAGGAGTGAATGCTGCTTTCACTGCCCAAACAAGTGATAGTTCCCTCTAGCTGAAAATAAAAAGGCAATAATCCACCTGAGTGAATAATCATTATCCCTTTACTATCACCAGCCACACAGTGTCTCAGAACGAACATTTCAACATGGTCTCTGCTCTCAGTAATTTAGACTCACAGGATGTCTATTACATGACAGTGAGTTTAAGACACTTTCCCTCTCAGTTATTAGAAAGCTATTTTTATGACAGACTATACTTGTGCATTAAGGGCCTTTTACACTCATTAAAGAGCACTATTCCAGGTGACAAGTCTTAATAGGCCAGTCATATCACACAGTTTAAGGTGATGCCAAGTGGTACTGCAGTGTAATTCAGCTGTGAAGTTCTTCTAAGTGCACTAAAGCCAGAGTTATGAATCCACCTACAACAGGTATATTGTGAGACTGCCTTCAACACAAGGATCGCAGCGATTCAAGAAGGCGGCCCACCACCAACTTCTCAAGGGCAACTAGGGATGGGTAATAAATGCTGGCCTTGTCAGCAATGCCCATATCCTGAGAATTAATTTTTTAAAAGGTAGCCTCACACCACCTGGGTTTCACACAAGGTGGGATATAACTGTGGCTTGATGTGAGGCAAATTTTAAAAGTTCCCAAGTAGTTAAAACATTTCAAATTTAATTTACCATATACGAGACCGGTTGTATCACTGGCCTTTTTGATTTATTGGGGGCAATTGTCATCTCACGGGGGCAATTGTCAACTCACTACTGCCCCATTTGCACTCAAAAATGGAGTGGTAGTGGGACCAAATTCAAACGGTAGGTTGTCGTGCCGACTTCCCACTGCATTGGTGTCTGCGCCGATTTCTGAGTAGGCGTCCATTCAGGTAGCTGGAGTTCCTGTCAGTAAGGGATGGGAGGCTCCTACAGAAGTGCAAGTCAGGATCAAATGACACAGTTCAGACTCCCAATATCATTTTCACCTCTGCCCTTTTAACTACTGCCAATTCCTGCTCCTGCCCAATAATGCATTATTTTGGGGTCTTTGAGTAAATATTTGCTCCAGAATCTCTTAAAACGCACCATCAGTGACAGAAAATAGTACCACTGTTAACTTGGATTTACTCTTGTGCTATAATCCTCACAGTTCTCCATTAATGAGGTGTGTTCCAAGTAGATTTTTCTCTGCTTACCTTCTTGACTGGTCTCCAGCTCAATTTCACCACCATAGGTCCCATGTCCTCCGCTGGTGTGAGCTCTGACCCGGAACACGTACGTTGTGCCCGGTTTTAGTCCATCAACCGTCATACTGTTAGATTTGGTTTTTAAAACCGTGTAGTTTTGGTCCCTTTGATTCTGTTGCAATGAATATAAAAAGTGTTGTCATAATTACTTTATAGTGGTTGGACTCATTTTGCTCTGAAGTTCCAGTAGGTTATTGATTGATCCTGGTATGGAGGACCCACTGTAGATATCAGAGATTGCAATCCCAGATATATATAACCGGTGCAGTTAAAACACATTGGGGGTGAAATTGATCAATGGCAGTAGTGCAAAACAGGCTAAAAGCGTGTCGGCAGCCTGTTTACACCATGTCCGATGGAAGTGAAAATTGGGCACAATGCAAAGCGGGCTGCTGATTCACTATTAACCCGTTTTGCGCTATTGCCGTTGACCAATTTCGCACCTGTTGCATGCCATTCTACACAACCCCTTCCGTACTTGTATTTCTTAATAAAACTTGATTCCCTCCCTCGTGCAGTACTTGGTAAAGAGAGAGGCCAAACACCCTGCTCTTTGACTTCTGCCAATAAGCCAGTCATATCACACAGTTCAAGGTGATGTGAAGTGATGTTTACCACTGTAAAATTGTCTGCTGGAGGGTTTGTGATTCTAGGTGACAGGTCAGAGATCAGAGTCAGGAAAGCCTTTTTTTGATATAGGCCAAAGTACGGCACTCTCCCAAATTTACTTTACAATGGTGTCGCTGCCTTTCTTGTGAAAGGGAATGTATATGCAGAATAGCCGTAACAAATAGGCTACTGAGCATGCACAGAGTAATTTGCGGCTTCATACTTTCGACTTGTAATATCATGAGACTAGAGGGGCGGGGTAATATATGTGATGACATCATGCTGTAATGTCAACAATGTGATGTGCCTGGATCACGCTGCTGCCCGTGCTGCACTTCTGCCACACACAGTTAGACCAGCAGTAGGTACTAAGGTACGAGGGGAAATTTATCTTCCTGACAGCCAGTTTAACAGATTCCAGCAGTTTTAGCTGTATTTGGTCCCTGGCTGCATGAGACCCAAAATATAGGAAATGGCGCTGAAGATCAATATAAAAGTGGTTAGGGCTTTTTCTCTAGGCCAAAGAGTTTATAAAAACATCTTGGGAGGCTTGAAGTGTGAAAATGACACTTTGGACTTCAAGTCATTATCCTATAGTAAAGCTCTCCATTAAATATATATTCTACCCAATTTTAACCCCATCCTTGTTCAGTTTTGCATGACAGTCATCATTTTTGTGTGTGACCATCCAGAAATTCCTGGATCTGGATTAACAGGATAAAATCAAAAAATGTAAATAAAGCAGGAAGGTGGTACATTGGATCTCCAGCATGCTGAATAGGTCATGGGTCACATCAAGAATTCCAGATACAGGTTTTAGCCATATTGCTGTAGGGGGTACCAATTGAAAGTCTGGGGCTCCTCCACAGGCAAGGAGCAGAAAATTGGAGAGAGTCACCTCTTAGTGCTGTAGATTTATAATGGTGTAGCTGGAGTACCAGGTCACCAGGCCATTCCCCAATAAAGGGAGTGGCATGAGGAGACTTAGACAGGAACTAACAACGACTGGTGGCACCAATGAGTGAAGGTAGATGAAGTTGATTCTTCATCCTGCTGAATTCTCAATTTTTGTAACATTTCAATTTAATAATTTTGTTTGACTTTGATGGATGTTTTCTGGTTAAAAGTCTATTTTCTTACTCTGGTGTTGCTGGGCCATGCACCAAATGCAGCCACGATCTGTTCCCACGTCTTTGCCAATGCCACTTCCTCTCCTTCAGGAGATGCTTAGCGTCATTCATTGCCTCCCCATAGAATGTGACTCAGATAGGGAACTCAGCAGAGCCGTGGCATTGGCCTATGGCCCTCCGCTCTGCAGTGCAGTCCCTTGGTGCTCCAGCACTCTTTGTCATCTTCATGGAGGTCATGGAGGTCATTTAGAATATGATTACTTATTAATCTGAAGCTCCATGCACATTTTATTACTAACCTTTTCATAGTAGATGACCTCGTATTCCACAATGACACCATTAGCGCGGTCTGGGCCCTGCCATGCCAGAGTGATACTATCCTTACTCCTCCTCTCCTTCAGAATCACGTTCACTTGAACATGGATAAAAGCATATCATTAGTAAAGTGATACACATCCATGGTAACAACTTCATGACACAACATACTGGCAACACACCAGCTTGGATATTACTGCATCAAAGGTGAAAGAATGGTTATCCTCCCTTACACAGCACCAGTTGCATCACATTTACTTAAGTAATGCCCCAGACTTTAACTCCTCTCCCCAAGATGCTGAGAATGACACAACATTAGTCATGTTTCACCACTTCCGTAAGCCAGTACACTTCTATATGTCAGATGACGCTGTTTTTTAACTCAGCCATGGCTCCTTAACACAGCAGTCTCTAAAATCTATCAAACGTGTTGTATTCATGAATGGGAGCTTCTGTAACTTAAAATGTTCAAACTGTTTAAAAACGATTAATGTGACGACTGCAGGAGCCAGTTCCTTAGTGCTGTCAAAAAATAAATGAAGACTGTTATCACAAACCCTCATGTGATGACAATTTTATATGGAATGGTGGAGATCTGGAAATGAAATCAAAGGCTGTAATGGCATCAAGCGCTCCGATGTAAAAAGTTGTGTTCATGAACCCCCTTCAGTCTGTGAATGTCTTCAGGCTAAATCTTAACCTTTTACTTATCCCCTGGTATCATATTTTATGTTGCATATTTTGCATAGTCTTTGTTTTCTTGTTATGTGGTGCAGCTACTTGGCATGCGGTTTTGAGGCTGAGGTAACAAATTACAGTCTCAAGGTTGTTCCTGTTGCTTGTGCTGAAGGATCGCAGTATGTCAGAAGTACAACGTTTTAATTTAGCACTGTATTTCATAAATATTGATTGTGACAACTGTGACAGTATTGCATTGGCACACTACCCCTTCACCCTGGCAGCTGGGTTCAATTCCAGTCCACACTGATCAGATAAAAAATGTCTTCTCTCTATCAGGTCTCAAGTAGTGTGAACTTGAAGAGTCTCGATAATACTTTGTGAGCGTGAAAGTAGCCAGAATTAAACTCAAATTGGAACCGAATTGGTGGTTTCACTTAGCGATGCTGTGAAGATGGCTCTTGCAGGAAATGGAGACATTCAAACCTGAAGCACAAGGGTTATCTTTCTGAGGCTGAAGTATGGGTGTAGTTGGGACAGACTAGAGGGAACGCTCTGAATATGGCCCATGCTATATCTGACCTGGGATTAGTCTCCTGGTCTAGTTTCAATCGTCTAGGGGGATCGGAGAAGAATTTTCCAGATTTTTTCCCGCTAAATCGCCTAGGGTTTTTAAGCTTTTTTTTTGCTTCTCCCAGGAGACTACATGGCACCGAGAGAGTAAGGAGCCTCTTGATGTGATCCATAAGGCACCACAACTGTAAGGGACAGACCAGATGAACCTACAGGTCTTTTCCTGACCGACCTTTTTGTATGTTCGTATTACTTGATGCTGGCAATGAGAGCAGAAGTGGCTCGAGTCACTTAAGCACAGAATTACAGCCAAGATAAAATGCATGTATAATACATGTGGTTGGAGTTGCTATTATATTTAGGCTGTATTGTAAAATGGATGCTTTCACCTCAGATTAAGGAGACTGGAAATAACTCATCCTTCAGTATACTTTAGCGAGAGTTATTTAATGAAATAAAACTGGAGATGTGCAAATAGAAATTTATTTTGTTATTACAATTGCAGACATTTTGTTTTTCTTTATTGAGAAATCAAGGTGAAGAGTCAAGGGTCAAAGTGCAGGATGCTACCAAGGTTGAAAATGAGTAGGAGAGAACATGGGTAAATCAGCCTGTCATGATCAGGCAATGTCAAATTGAGGTCATAATAGCTTGAATATTGCAAGAGGAAATGGGTTCCACCATTTCAAGGTTTAACAGACTTGAGTTATACTGCCAACTGCCCATTTTTGTGGGCCATGTTGAGGTCTGAGACAAAGAAGCTTTGGCTCCTGCGTAAGCCTGCCACTTTCATGACTGTGTACCTGAAATTGTTTTGTACCAATACAAAAGTAGCAAACTTACACCCTTGAAGTTGGAGCAATGAGTCTCGATTTCAACACAGTATGGATAAATAAGGAAGACTAGCGGGTGATATATTTGAAGCTTAGCAGGAACAGCTGGGAAAGTTTAGAGGAACAACCAGCATAGTGGTATCAATAAAATAGTGAAAGACAAGAAAAGTTTGTACTTTACAACAAAAACTATTCCAAAAACTAGCCAAATTTATAAAGAATAGCAAAAGAAAAACCTTCAAGTCTATCAAACTCTCCAAAGACATGCATGATATAGAGGATATATGACAAGAGCCGGTTATTCATCGAAAATAAACTACTGGATGGCCTGAGGTGCATATGAACCAACCGATTGCTCAGAATCATATCTATAAAGTTTATTTGAGTTTCCTTTCAAAGTATATTGGAGGGGATTCTCCTCTTGGGGGAGGAGTTCCATCAGGACAGGACTTGCGCCCACCCCTCCATATCTATCCCAGCTCTGACCCATTTTCCTATGTTGGGACTCATTAAGTATGCACGGTGGGTTTCTGGCAGGATTCCCCGCGTCAAGTGGGAGCCCACCATTGCAAAGGCAGGAAACTCCAGCAGTGGGGATTCATTCAGGGACTGTAAAGGGGCAGCAATGCCCTGAAAATCTGAAATGAAGACCAACTAAAGACCTTCGTGGAGATGGGGGCCTTTGACAGGGAAGTCACTGGGGAGAAAATAGAGGAAGAGGGGGCCATTACAAGACCCACTCCCTCTTTGGGGTGCCTCGGGGCAGATACAGCCGTTTCCCACGCTAGTCCCAGGAAGCGGTAACACTGGTGGAAAAACGGAAAATCCAGTAGGACCTGAGACCTACGCCATGGCCACAATTTGCATGTGGCAGGTGGGAAAGGATTGAGTGAGCAATGACAGACCAGGCAAGGCAGGGGGCGATAAATACTGGTTGGGGCGGGAGTAGGCCTGACCGCCCCATTTTCCAGGTTTTCACTGCAATAGAATACCTAATGTAGCTGATACCCCCTTTGGCAGCTTGGAAGGAGCTGGAGGCAAAGAAGTTCAGGACTTCCACGACCTTGACTACAACAGCAGGATGCCACATTACTCAGTCGCTGCCTCCCTGGACAATCAAAGCCTTCTTCTGGACTACACCTCAAAGGGGTACCGCAGGGATCGGTGCTAGGACCCCAGCTATTCACAATATATATTAATGATCTAGACGAGGGAACTAGATGTAATATCTCCAAGTTTGCAGACAACACAAAGCTGGGTGGGCGTGTGTGCTGTGAGGAGGATGCCGAGAAACTCCAGTATCATTTGGACAGGCTGGATGATTGGGCCTGTTATGTCTTCTAGCGCTCGTAGTGCTTTGTAAAGACGACTCTGGACTCGGTAGTTTGTAATTATAACTACTGTTTTATTTGTGTTGTAATGGCTGCCTGCCGCATGGTGTGGGGTGATATTTTCAAGTCCTGTGCGGCGCCTGCGCACTACTTTCCCAGCATCGTAGTGCTGCTACACTTGATTTGAGTGTTACTACACTTGTACAATGTAGTCCCAACATAACTACGTAACAGGGCCGATGCATGGCAGATGCAGTATAATGTGGATAAATGCGAGGTTATCTACTTTGGTGGGAAAAACAGGAAGGCAGATTATTATCTGAACAGCAATAGATTGGGAGAAGGGGAAGTGCAACGAGACCTGGGTGTCCTTGTGCACCAGTTGCTGAAGGTAAGCATGCAGGTGCAGCAGGCAGTTAAGAAGGCAAATGGTATGTTGTCCTTCGTAGCGAGAGGATTTGAGTACAGGAGCAAGGATGTCTTGCTGCAGTTGTACAGGGCCTTGGTGAGACCACACCTTGAGTATTGTGTGCAGTTTTGGTCACCTTATCTGAGGAATGATGTTCTTCCCATGGAGGGAGTGCAGTGAAGATTCACCAGACTGATACCTGGGATGGCAGGAATGACGTATGAGGAGAGATTGGGGTCGATTGGGCTTATATTCGCTGGAGTTTAGAAGAACATAAGAACATAAGAAATAGGAGCAGGCCTGCGCCACCATTCAATACGATCATGGCTGGTCTGATCCTAACCTCAAATCTTCTATCACTCTCCATCCCACCCGAACCCATGTGATCTCCCGGGAGAGGTGAAAAACCAGATAAAAAACCCAATGGCCAATTTGGGAGAAAAAATCTGGGAAATTCCTCTCCGACCCATCTAGGCGATCGAAACTCGTCCAGGAGATTACTCTCTCCCTATATTTTCTACAGTACTTACCTTCTGTAAAGGCGATCTCCACCCCAGCCAGGAACAGGAATAAAACCATCTCCTGAAATCTAACACAGAATTAGAACACAAGAAGTAGGAGCAGAACCAGGCTACATGGCCCGCTCCACTACCCACAGGGCCATGACCATTCCGAACCTAGACTCATGTCCAATTTCCTGCCCACTCCCCGTAACCCTTAATTCCCTTTACTTCTAGGAAACTATCTATTTCTGTTTTAAATTTATTTAATGATGTAGCTTCCACGGCTTTCTGGGGATCTTATTGAAACTTATTAAATTCTAACAGGACTAGACAGACTAGATGCAGGAAGGATGTTCCCGATGGCGGGGGAGTTCAGAACCAGGGGTCACAGTCTAAAGATAAGGGGTAAGACATTTAGGACAGAGATGAGGAGGAATTTCTTCACCCAGAGAGCGGTGAACCTGTGGAATTCTCTACCACAAAAGGCAGTTGAGGCCCTTTCATTAAATATATTCAAGAAGGAGTTAGATATATTTCTTAAGGCTAAAGGGATCAAGGGATATGGGGAGAAAGCAGGGACAGGGTACTGAATTTGGATGATCAGCCTTGATCTCATTAAATGGCGGAGCAGGCTCGAGGGGCCGAATGGCCTACTCCTGCTCCTATCGTCTATGTTTTCTATGAATTGCAGGTATGTTGTTCTCGGCCTATAAGCTCTTTTGAGATGGTATGAATTCCTGTGACCTCACCTCCTTCTATTTGCACTCCCTGCAGCTACTGCTCTATCTGTATCTTCCTCCTCCTCCACCTCCCAGAGAGACAAATGTCTTCAAAACTCTGTACAGCTTTACCTGAGAGCAGCCGAGGATTTCATTAAGTAGTATTTGAAATGGGTAGTTCCTGGTTCGGGGTCAGCTACATAGGCAGGGCGGATTCCTAGCAGGATCTCGTTCTTCAGTGGGATTCCGCCACTGATGGTGGGGAAGAAGCTGTGGTGTTCTACAGCAACATTTGAAATGAGCAGGGTCGATTTTAATGAGGCAAAAGCCCTCTCCGTGGGCCAACACTGCACTTTGAATTAGCGCTGAACAAGCCCAGCAACTGGAAGGCTTGGGAGAGGGGAACTGGCCGTCTTTCACTTTTCATCCAGTTTCCCCTGCCTTCGATTGGCACAGTCCCCCTACTGCCTCTTTTCTTCTGGCCTTCCACTTTACAAGTGGCACCACACCTCAGGAAGGATATATTGGCCTTGGAGGGAGTGCAGCGTAGGTTTACCAGAATGATACCCAGACTTCAAGGGTTAAGCTATGAGGAGAGATTACTCAAATTAGGGTTATATTCCCTAGAATTTAGAAGGTTAAGGGGTGATCTGATCAAAGTTTTCAGGATATTAAGGGGAACAGATAGGATAGATAGAGAGAAACGATTTCCGCTGGGTGGGGATTCTACGACTAGGGGGCATAGTCTAAACATTAGAGCCAGACCTTTCAGGAGTGAAGTTAGGAAACACTTCTTCTCTTAGGCAGTCCCTCGGAACCGAGGATGACTTGCTTCCACATTAAAAATGAGTTCGCCGGTGACTGATGAGTCTAATGCGGGACCTACAGCCTCTGTCACAGGTGGGGCAGACGGTGGTTGAAGGGGCGGGTGGGTGGGGTGCTTAGGTTGACGTGCGCTCCTTCCGCTGTTTGTGCTTGGCTTCCGCTTGCTCCCAGCGAAGAGACTCGAGGTGTTCGGCGCCTTCCCGAATGCTTCTCCTCCACTTTGTGCGGTCTTGGGCCAGGGATTCCCAGGTGTCGATGGGGATGTTACACTTTTTCAAGGAGGCTTTGAAGGTGTCCTTGAAGCGTTTCCTCTGCCCACCTGGGGCTCTCTTGCCGTGCCGGAACTCCGAGTAGAGCGCTTGTTTTGGGAGTCTCATATGGATTTGCAGGATCTTGCGGAGGCAGCGTTGGTGGTACCTCTCCAGTGCTTTGAGGTGCCTGCTGTACATGGTCCATGTCTCTGAGGTATACAGCAGGGTGGGTATCACTGCTGCCCTGTAGACCATGAGCTTAGTGCCGGGTTTGAGGTCCTGGTCTTCAAACACTCTCTTCCTCAGGTGACCGAAGGCTGCACTGACACACTGAAGGCAGTGTTGGACTTCGTCGTCGATGTCTGCCCTTGTTGTCAGTAGGCTCCCGAGGTATGGAAAGTGATCCACGTTGTCCAAGGCCTTGTCGTGGATTTTGATAATCGGGGTGCAGTACTGTGTAGCGGGGGCAGGTTGGTAGAGGACTTTTGTCTTACGGATGTTTAGTGTAAGGCCCATGCTCTTGTACGCTTCGGTGAAGGTGTTGACGATGGTTTGGAGTTCGACCTCCGAGTGAGCGCAGACGCAAGGAAACACTTCTATATACAAAGGGTGGTATAAGTTTGGAACTCTCTTCCGCAAACAGCAATTGATGCTAGATCAATTGTTAATTTTAAATCGGAGCTTGATAGATTTTTGTTAACCAATGGTATTAAGGGATATGGGCCAAAGGCAGGTATATGGAGTTAGGTCACAGATCAGCCATGATCTCATTGAATGGTGGAACAGACTCGAGGGGCTCAATGGCCTGTCCCTATGTTCCTATGGAGGAAAATCCCCCTCCGCCACCATCAGTTGCAAGAGGCGAGACAGACAACTAACGATCAGCAATGGGTAACCAGGCTAATTTTTCCCTCCCCTAACCAAGGGACTATGAGAGTATGGGGTTTTTACAGCCACTATGGCTGGGATTAGCTAATTTAGCACAGACCACGGATTGAATCTGGGGCCTTTCTGGTCTTAACCAGCTCAGCCATCCAGGAAGCCACCAAGTGCCGTGTTTTTTTTTCGTCTAGCCTTATGTTATTCAACTGTTAATTAGACACTGGATACTTATTTCACTAAAGCTCAAGGATAAAAGACATTCTGCTTGAGTTTTCCTTAATTTTGGCTTAAACATCCGATTAGTCATCAGACGATTTTCTTCACAGTAATCTCATTATCTTCATGAATTTTTGCTGTTTTAATCACATCTTCCTCGCATCCATATTATTTCCCTTGATCGGGAATGTGAATGAATCATACACGAGGATAACTCCGGGGCCGAGGGTAATCCTTGATCAAACTACTGGATGCACGAACGATCTTGAATGAATTCCTCCATCTAATTCTCCCTCTCTTCTGCGCAACCCAGCCAAGACTAGCACACTTCCTCTCTCCTACCCTAGAAGGACAGCTGGGAATATGTTGGGAGGTCGTGCCTCCAAATTAATAGTATAAATTCATTATAGCTAAAAGAAAATTGGCCATATGGTTTTGCAGTATCTTCAATTGTGCAGTAAGCACTTCACTTTGCCATCTCTCTCACAGCACACAAGTGCATCTACAAATGAATAGCTCTGAGAGACTCGCAATTACAACTGTGCAAAGTGATTAGAGTTGTGGATCATTAGCAGTGCAATCACTCGGCTCTGATTACTCAAGTATGCACTGACTAATCCCTTTTTGGCACAAGTTCACAAAATGTCAAGTCGATCTTGATTTTCATAATGGGAAAAAAGACGCAACCCATGAAATCATAAATATTAGACTCTGTTTACTGCCTAAAACTCAAATTACAAACCAAATACATGTATCTCCAGAGAGAGTGAGATTACAGGGGGAAAAAGTATTCATATTACTCCCTATTAGTGGTATTGCTATCAGAATATTGAAAGGAAGTCAGAATCAGGTTTCTCTTAATCGTAAAATAGGCCACAGACTTTCACAATGGTCACATGAGTTTGACTTTTGATCTTTGCTGAGTCTCAGCCAGGGTGACTGTGGGAGAACTACACCAGGTTTCATTGCCTAGGGGCAAAGGAGGAGAAAATCTGCCTTAGATTTTTATTCCTGATTCAAGTCCAATGGAAAATGGAATTATGTGGGATCATGAGCAAAAAAACAAGATAGGGATTGTCTAATGCTTCCCATAGCATGCTGACACCTCATGGTATAGGTTCACAGGAGTTAAAATAAAGGGCACATTTGGCAAGTTACTCGAGGGCTGCAAACACTTTGGTCGGGATCTTACCTGAAGAGGCGCGTTGAGGGCAGGACTGCTGCCTTTCGGGTTCTAGTCCCGCCCCCAGCGACGTCCAATGCACAGACGCTATTTTGCATCAATTGGCGTTGTTAAGCCCGCCTGCCGGCTTGCCGGCCAATTAAGAGAAAGCTGGTGTCAGATAATGCCAATTGATGATGCGTCATCTGCTGGTTTTCTTAAAGGGGACATCACCATTTCTTTTTGACATGATTTTTTTAGTGTTTAACAGCATTGAGGTGCTGCAAACACTGACAATCACTGTACAAAGGTGAGCCCTTGAACCCAGGCTCTCCAGTGACTCTCTCCTTAGGCTAAAACAGATGGCAGCTGCAGGTGAGGTTAGATTAAAGGGTAAGACGGTGCATGATCAGTGGTGTACATTTAAGGAGTTATTTTACAACTTCCAAAAAATATATATTCCACTGAGGAAAAAAGGGTGTAAAAAAAAAGATAGCCATCCGTGGCTAAGTAAAGTAATTAAGGATAGTATCCGACTAAAAACAAGGGCATATAAGGTAGCCAAATCTAGTGGGAGGATGGAAGATTGGGAAGTCTTTAAAAGACAGCAAAAAATAACTAAAAGATTGATTAAGAAAGGGAAGATAGATTATGAAAGTAAATTAGCAAAAAATATAAAAACAGACAGCAAAAGTTTCTATAGTTATATAAAAAGAAAAAGGGTGGCTAAAGTAAATGTTGGTCCCTTAGAGGATGAGACCGGGAAATTAATGGTGGGAAACATGGAGATGGTAAAAACATTGAACAATTATTTTGTATCAGTCTTTACAGTAGAGGACACTAAGAATATCCCAACACTGGACAAACAGGGGGCTCTAGGGGGGGAGGAACTAAATACGATTAAAATCACTAAGGAAGTGGTACTTGGTAAAATAATGGGACTCAAGGCGGATAAATCCCCTGGACCTGATGGCTTGCATCCTAGGGTCTTGAGGGAAGTGGCGGTAGGGATTGTGGATGCATTGGTAATAATTTTCCAAAACTCACTGGACTCAGCAAAGGTCCCGGCAGATTGGAAAACTGCTAATGTAACACCCTTATTTAAAAAGGGTAGTAGGCAGAAGGCTGGAAACTATAGACCTGTTAGCCTAACATCTGTGGTTGGTAAAATGTTAGAGTCCATTATTAAGGAGACAGTAACGGGACATTTGGATAAACATAATTTAATAGGACAAACTCAGCATGGTTTCATGAAGGGGAAGTCATGTTTGACAAATTTGCTTGAGTTTTTTGAGGATGTAACATACAGGGTGGATAAAGGAGAACCAGTGGACGTAGTGTATTTAGACTTCCAAAAGGCATTTGACAAGGTGCCACACAAAAGATTATTGCTCAAGATAAAAAATCACGGGATTGGGGGTAATATTCTGGCGTGGGTGGAGGATTGGCTCTCTAACAGAAAGCAGAGAGTTGGGATAAATGGTTCGTTCTCAGATTGGCAACCAGTAACTAGTGGTGTTCCGCAGGGGTCAGTGCTGGGTCCCCAACTCTTTACAATCTATATTAACGATTTGGAGGAGGGGACCGAGTGTAACATATCAAAGTTTGCAGATGATACAAAGATGGGACGGAAAGTAGTGAGTGAGGAGGACATAAAAAACCTGCAAAGGGACATAGACAGGCTAAGTAAGTGGGCAGAGATTTGGCAGATGGAATACAATACTGGAAAGTGTGAGGTTATGCACTTTGGCAGGAAAAATCATAGAGCAAGTTATTATCTTAATGGCAAGAAACTGGAAAGTACTGTAGTACAAAGGGATCTGGGGGTCCTGGTGCACGAAACTCAAAAAGTTAGTATGCAGGTGCAGCAAGTGATCAAGAAGGCCAATGGAATGTTGGCTTTTATTGCTAGGGGGATGGAATATAAAAACAGGGAGGTATTGCTGCAGTTGTACAAGGTATTGGTGAGACCGCACCTGAAATACTGCATACAGTTTTGGTGTGCATACTTAAGAAAAGACATACTTGCTCTCGAGTCAGTACAAAGAAGGTTCACTCGGTTAATCCCGGGGATGAGGGGGTGGTCATATGAGGAGAGGTTGAGTAGATTGGGACTCTACTCATTGGAGTTCAGAAGAATGAGAGGCGATCTTATTGAAACATATAAGATTGTGAAGGGGCTTGATCTGGTGGATGCGGTGAGGATGTTCCCAATGAAGGGTGAAACTAGAACTAGCGGGCATAATCTTAGAATAAGGGGCTGCTCTTTCAAAACTGAGATGAGGAGAAACTTCTTCACTCAGAGGGTGGTAGGTTTGTGGAATTTGCTGCCCCAGAAAGCTGTGGAAGCTACATCATTAAATAAATTTAAAACAGAAATAGATAGTTTCCTAGAAGTAAAGGGAATTAAGGGTTACGGGGAGCGGGCAGGAAATTGGACATGAGTCTAGGTTCGGAATGGTCATGGCCCTGTGGGTGGTGGAGTGGGCCCAGGGGCCGTGTAGCCTGGTTCTGCTCCTACTGTGTTCTAATTCTGTGTTAGATTTCAGGAGATGGTTTTATTCCTGTTCCTGGCTGGGGTGGAGATCGCCTTTACAGAAGGTAAGTACTGTAGAAAATATAGGGACAGAGTGATCTCCTGGAAGAATTTCGATCGCCTAGATGGGTCGGAGAGGAATTTCCCAGATTTTTTTCTCCCAAATTGGCCATTGGGTCTTTATCTGGTTTTTCGCCTCTCCCGGGAGATCACATGGGTTTGGGTGGATGCAGAGTGATAGAAGATTTGAGGTTAGGATCAGATCGGCCATGATCTTATTGGGTGGTGGAGCGGGCTCGAGGGGCCGATTGGCCTACTCCTGCTCCTATTTCTTATGTCACTGGTGAGAGAGGTTCTCCCAATGAGGTGGGACTATACAAACACTTCAAAGCTTGTCAGATACAGAAAATTTAAAACACATTAAAAATGACTTTCCCAACATTTTCTTACCTCTGCAACTCACCAGTGACCCATTGGATCCTTCACACCACTTCTGCAGCTGTCATCTATACACAAACATTACAGTCGACCCATAGCACACCACACTTACCCTGGCGGGTTTTCCCGACATCGGGAAGCCCGCAGTAGAAGTGTCAAAATTGGAAAAAGCCTCTTAACTGCCTGTTAACTACCTGGTAACAAGCAGTAAAGTGGCTATAATCCTCTTCCCGCCGCTAGGAGTCGGGTCCCTGCGCAAATCGGGGACCCGACTCCCGGGAAGATTGATTGGAGGTGGGTTCGGGACCCGCTGCCAATCCTTTTGATTTTGCCAGCAGTCCCGCCTCAAAACCCGACCCTGAGCGCCGGCAAAATCGCCTCCTTAGGGTACCAAACCCAATATAATCAGCATATTCAAGAGAGGAAAGGAGAAAATGGGTGTGGGGCTGGGTGGAATTATCTCCTGAGTAGCCCCATAACACTGTCTAAAATATGAAGGGAAATCCCATTCTAATATTTTTGTTTCTGTGATGCAATATAATGGAATATTGATATCATACTTGTTTTTTTGAAAGCAAGGGCCCAAAATGTCTCCTTTAACAAAAAAAGGAGCTAGCCTCTTCCTTTCCATAATTAATGACTCCCAACAAACTCCCATTCTCAGAAATGACACATTTCAAAGCAACGCGTTCCTGCAATTAACAGATTGTTGTCCGTGGCAACCTGGTTTCAAGTGATGTCTCACAGCTGGCAACAGGGAACAGTAGAGATTTGCTTACCTGCCTGGCTGGTCGTGACATTGATAGAGACGTACTGCTTAGGGCTGGGGCTCAGCTCAGATACACCATTCAAAGCCTCAAGGTCAAAGGTGTAATTAGTATGAGGCAGCAGATCAGTAACGAAAACTTTGGTATATGTTAATCCAAACTGACGGGGGATGAAATGGAGGCCACTCCCACAGAGGCTGCACTTCCTGGTGTCCCCCACACACTTCCTGCAGTGAACATTGTACGTAATGTCATTCCTGCCACCGCTGTCCCTGGGTGGGCTCCATTCTAGGATGATGGAGGTCTCATTTGTCGTGGATATGGGATTTTCCGGTGCTGTGGGAGGCTCTAATATCGGGAGGCGGGGGGGGGGGGAGAGAAAAGCAAATCGAATGAATAAAGCTGTAAACATAGATTCCATGTACAGACCATAAAAAACTTTATAAACAATTTCCTTTACATTTTCTCTTAGATGGTAATCTAATTCCTCACATGGAAAACAGATGATATTTTAAAATACATTTTTATTAATTTGTATCAACTGGCAAATGTCCAACGGTGTTGCTCACTGTATGTCGGAGTACATTGTTTAATAATGACTAGAGCGTTATACAATGTATTCATAGAAACATAGGAGCAGGAGTAGGTCATTTGGCCCTTCGAGCCTGCTCTGCCATTCAATGAGATCATGGCTGATCATCCAAAACCTAGCACACGGTCCCTACACTGACAGCCATGTCACCCAAGCCCTATCCCCGTAACCCCACGTATTTAATCCCCCCTAACACTAAGGGCCAATTTTTATCATGGCCAATCAACCTAACCTGCACATCTTTGGACTGTGGGAGGAAACCGGAGCACCCGGAGGAAACCCATGCAAACACGGGGAGAATGTGCAAACTCCACACAGACAGTCACCCGAGGCTGGATTTGAACCCGGGTCCCTGGCGCTGTGAGGCAACAGTGCTAACCACTATGCCACAGTGCTGCCCTAGGTATTCATTAGGTATTAGTTTTCTAATGAGTAACTGAGTTTAATATAGCCTGCTCCTTCATTTCAGTAAATAGGCATATCCTGAGATCAGTTAGAGATTAATTACTGTTGGTGAGGGAAGATTGCAGATTGTCGAGCGCTTGTGAATTCCTAGGTCTGGCCCTTTTTTTCCTTCCTCTTTTGTTTCATACTTTTGATACTTGAAGTGCGACTTCTAAAATGTTACTGACGTACGCTAGGTTACTAGGCTTGTAGTCCAACACCAGCAGAACTCCCGTGCCTGTGCTCATGGTAAGATAGAAAATGCTTCATCTCGAAAAGGACTATTATAATAACAACAACTTGTATTTACCTAGCGCCTTTAATGTAGTAAAACATCCCAAGGCGCGTCACAGGAGTATTAGAAGAAAAAAAATGCACAGCGTACTTTTCTGCTGCTAAAGTATAGGTGTGGGTATCTTTCCGGCTATAATGTGCAATCGCTTTGCATTCTTAAAATCAGGGCTCAAGTCAGTTATAGGTCAGAATGGCTTTCTTTTTTGTATGTGTAATTGCTAATATCTGTTAAGAGTTACAAATATTCTGATTCCTCTTTGAGTTATTTTTTGTTGGTAGGGTTGTTTCTCAGTTGATTGGTTTTTGTTCTTTGTTAAATACATTTGTTGAAGTGTGACACCAGAAATAAGTTTGCATACAGACAGATGTGACAGATATACGGGCCTGGAAAATCGATGGCACTACACCCATTGTTCAGGCATTAAACGGAGCCTAAGCCTCCAATATGGCAGGAAAGAAGTGCACCAGCTGGAAGTGTAGGCAAAATATAGGAGTGCAAGAACAGGCATTAGACACTTTGCTGATGCAAATAAGGGCCCAAAAGCCTGTTTGAAGCCCCGTCTGCAATACTGGTTTGCCCTGAGGCAGCCAGTGCTGGCTACATTCAGGAAAACCAGGTCTACAATGTGGCCTAACAGGCAGTCTGTAAATGAACCGCCACAGGCCGCCACCAAAAAAGTAGGTTTGTTAAAATTACTTTGGTAAATGTGAAGTTGGGAAGAGCAGGAGTGCTCCTCCCAACCCCACATTAAAACCACAGGCTGCTGGTGGTTACCATTCACCTCCACCCAACCCTCCGCAATTCTGATAGTGACCTTGAAGTCTCCCAATCGTGACCTCGAGCCTCCGAGTGCTGCTACCAACCTCCCCAATCCCGGCCACCGCTACCGACCCTCCTGATTGCCCCCCTCTACCAATCGCTGCCCACCCTCTCAGTCTTAATATGTTTAATATGCTCATACTGCATTCTTCTATGTTCTGTTTTTAGCCAGACATTAACCTATTTAAAATAAATGGGTTAACAGCTGCCTTAAAAATAGCACGCTGGGGTTTTGGAGTGTGACTGCATTAAGCATCGTTACTTTATCCTTGCTGGTCCACATATGTACACCTTCTCGCATCTCTCAAATATCCCAAAGCATTTCACGTGGAGAGAATTACATTTTACAGTTAGTGATACTTTGGCATTTGCAGCTGTCATTTTGCACACGAGAAACGGCACTGAAAAAAATGGCAGTTCATTTGTTTTTGGTGGTGTCGGTTAAGAAAGGAATGGTGGCCGAGACACCAGGAGAAGTCCCTGCTCTAATGCACCAACACTTCAGTGCATTACTGAGGCTCTGCTGAACTGTCCAACGTGCAGTTTTTCAGATGGTAGGTTAAAGTGAGGCCCAGTCTGTCCTCCTAAGTGGATATAAAAGAGTCATTGGCACTACTCAAAGAAGAACAGGGGAGTACTCCCGGCTCCTGGCCAACATTTCTCCCCCAAACAGATGATCTGCTAACTTTATCTCATTTGGTTTGTGGGATCTTGCTGTGCACAAATTGGCTGCTGCTGCCTCTCCCTACATTACAACTGTGACTACACTTCAGAAGTAGTTTGTTGGCTGTGAATTGCTTTGGGTATGTCCTGAGGTGGTGAAAGGTGCCCAATAAATGCAAGTTCTTTCTTTACTCGAGACACTCTCGTGGCAAAGGATGACGCACACAGAATCCGCAATGTGATTCAATAGGGCCACAACTCAATGAAGCCCTAGCAAGCTTTGAGCAAAGAATGTTAACCTATATTAACACACTGTTACAGCAACAACAATTTATATTTGTGGAGCGCCTTTAACGTAGTAAAACTTTCGCAGGTGCTTGAGAGGTATGTAAGCGGACAAAAAAATTGATACCGAGCCAAAGAAGGAGACATTAGGGCAGGTGACCAAAAGCTAGGTCAAAGAGCTAGATTTTAAGCAGCGTCTTAAGGGAGGAGCAAGAGTCGGAGAGCTATAGGAAGGCAATTCCAGAGCTTAGGGCCTAGGCGGCTGAAGGCACGGCCCCAATGACGGGACTTTATTCATAAAACGAGGAAGATGTGGCCCTTTATGCATATTCAGATAGTCTAAACCCTCTTGTGGATTCTTGGTTGGTATTTTTAGCGAATGCGGTTGGTGTCCAGTTGTTCCAGTGCCACCTGTATTTTCAGGCATTCAGGCACTCTGCTCAGGATGAAGATGTTTTACTGGGAAACACAAGGGAATGCTAGCACAACCATAAATCTGCTGGATTGCTGCAGGAATGCAAAGGAAAGATGGTGCACACAGTACGTGTGGAAAAACTAGCAACTTGCAAATCCGGTGGTGAAATAAACTCAGAATTACAGCTCTTATTGAAGCTTTTTATTTCTCACAGAGTGAACTTTTTTTAGAATTTGTGTTTTTGAAAAAAAAATCACATTCCTGAGCATCTGTCCTTTGTATTCCTAGTCAATCAATACAATTAAACACATGAGCCCACTAAAATAGTTCAGAAAAGTACATAATAAATGCAACAAATCAGTGAAAAATAAACGACAGCTGGAATGAAGTCTGTTACATCACTGCGAATACCATTGGTCTGCTCTCAGAAAAGATTCCTACCAGCACAGGGTTCACTCATTCTATATCCACGAGCTTTTTAATATTCATTAGGAGTTAAAGAGAATGTGTCAATTTCATAAATCTGTTCCCTCTTTAGAATATAACCTCTTACTACATAATTTAGTGAGAGTTGGCACAGTCAGGCAAGCTGTCTGTCTGGAGTTCGGCAACAACTTTTTCTTTCCTTTTCTCTCGGTGCCTGTTCCATCGTTCTAGTTTAAAGGGACATTGCTATCCAAAAAAATGAAAGAGGTTGCATTTATATAACGTATTTCACGACCTCAGACCATCCCAAAACGCTTTACAGCCAATGAAGTACTTTTGAAGGGTAGTCACTGTTGTAATGTAGGAAACGCGGCAACCAATTTGCACACAGCAAGGTCTCGCAAAGAGCAATGAGATAATGACCAGATAATTTGTTTTAGTGATGTTGACGGAGGGATAAATATTGCCCAAGACACCGAGGATAACTCCCCTGCTCTTCTTCGAAGTAGTGCCATGGGATCTTTTACCTCCACCTGAGAGAGCAGACGGGGCCTCGGTTTAACGTTTCATCCAAAAGACGGCACCTTCAACAGTGCAGCACTCCCTCAGCACTGCACTGGAGAGTCAGCCTAGATTATGTGCTCAAGTCTCTGGAGTGAGGCTTAAGCCGTTAAAAAGAGGGAGTAGCTGAGCAATCGATCATAAGGTAGAGAAAGAGCATTTGACGCACCTTTGCTCATGTATTCAGAAGAAACCTACAGTCTTCGTATCACAATATCCAACTGTTTTAAATGATTCCCGTTTTTTGTTTACACTACTCTACTCAGAAGTTCATTCAATATGTTGATCATTGTATGAAGAATTTCTTGACAGTCATAAATTTGTCTTTCATAAGTTTGAACCTGAGCGCCTTGACCTACAGTTATGGTTTGATTTGAAGTGGTTTTCCACATTTGCCTTTTCTACACCATTCACTGGCCTAGAAATTCGGTTTTGGCGCAGCGAGGGCTTTAGCGCCGGAAGTTAGTGCCGGCGCTAAGTCCCCCTGCGCGCGCCAAAAATTCAGTAGCGCCGCGCCCAAACGGCTGCCGGCGCTACTGAGGGGTCTCATCGCCTCAAAACTGGCGCCACGCGCCGCATTGCGGCGCTATTCCGGCGCTGCGGCGCCCGCTGCGGTGCGGCAGGCTCGGGAAGTGCAGGCCTCCTCCTTCCGTTAAGGAGGAGCTGCCTGCACCCGGCCGCGGCCCGCGATAATCTTTTTAAAAATGAGCCCGGCACCTCGGACAAGTGCCGGGCTTGCTTCTGTTCCGGGGGGGGGCGGGGGGAAGTCCGGGGAGGGAGCTGCGGCCAGGCGGCCGGCGGGAAAGCGGCCGGCCGCCGCGGGGCCTTTAATGCGCCGGCGCAAAGTTCTGTAAGGCACCTCTGCCAGAACGTTGCTTGCGGCTGCCACGGGCGAGGCGGCCGCAACTCAATTTCCGAGTTCGGGCGGGTTACCATGGCAACCGGGACGCTGCGCACACCGATGACGTCATCGGTGCCGGCGCAGCGCTACCGGCCTAACGCCGATTTAGGGCCCCTGTCAATTTCTAAACTGGCCATAACTTCGGCGCTAGGCCCTCTAGCGCCTCAAAAGCGGCGCTAAGGCCAGTGAATTTCTAGGCCACTATCTTTTGCTAGCCTGAAAAGCCCAAGCTTTTCCAGTATTAACTCAATCCTCAGATGCTAGGGATCAGTCCAGTGACTCTCATAACAGCTAGACATCGGAGGAACCATGCTCTCCAAGATGGCTGTCAGCTGAGAGACTGTGCAGATCCTTTCAGATAATTACTTTGGTCTCTTTAAATACAGCCTGCCTAAAAGGATGATGATAAGACTCTCGCAATGCTACCACACCAGATGTTATCAAGTTATCTATGCTTATATTGTAAGCAAAATTTATGATTTGAAAGCCAAAAAATATTGTTGTCAGTCACTCCCTTTAACAAACTTCAAATGGAGTACATGACTAAGAACCAAGTCAATGAGCATTTAGAATTGCCTTCCGTGTGCTTTTGGTCACCAGGGTATAATATTAAAACCAGATGATGAAGCCTTGGCAGCTATAGCATCAATAGACCCCTAACTGGCTGATCAGAGTTCAAATTCCAATCTAGACTATAACCACATTTATATTGTACAGAAGTGATTGTTTGCCTTGGCTACCAGAACTCTGTAAGCCACCTTATTTATATTGGATAGCAGCCAAACATCCATTTGTTGCACAGAGATTGAGTTTTTGCAAACTCTGTTCGTGCTGCTTGTGGAGTGTCTGAAAGATTGGCTGTTTCCGATCCACCATCACGAACAGTGCAAATGGGGGCTGGAAACACTTGTCAAATATGGAATATGTGAATGTTCTAGAAATCGCAGTCTAAATAGAAGAGTAGGTTCGAATAGTCTTGGCTTTGGCTTTAACAGCCGTCATGATGTATTACAAGTAGCTACGAGATCAGTCGTATCTTTATTGAGCCTAACTTTCAACCCTAGCCAATAGAAACAGTGGTCTGTTATTGGACACGACTGTGCCAAGTAGGAATTAATACCGTATAAAAACATTGTAATTTTTCTGAAGGCATGCAATTCATATCAAACGTATAGCTGACTAGAAGGTTCTGCGGATTATCAATTGGATCTGCAATGAGCCTCCAATCATTGAGGAAGAACAAAGAGCCTAGAAGGATTTATTACAGAGATACAGATGTCCTACTATTCCTTCAGAGGACTTCACCAGTGCCATCAGAAGCACCAAAGTAAAATGATTCAGAGGCCAAGACTCCAATGAATGAGCTAAGAAATCTAAATCCCTCCAGGAGTAGGCAGTCAACAAAGCTGATTAGATATCTGCTGTAACCTCTGCTGTGTGCGGTGTATTTGCAGAGAAAATACTGGCAGTACAGCGGCACAACAACAGAAGATTTCTGGGCCAAAGCGAAGATAAACTCTCACTAACTTAAGAATAGAACAAAATGGTCTCAAAGGCCGTTGGCTTTTCCTTGGCTCCAGGCACTGTGGGGAGGGGATCCTGTAGCTTCATACCATTCTCTTGGCAGACATTCTAATCCCCTCCGCTCTCCCTTGTGCCTGGGTAATTATAGTATTTTTGAGGATTTTCCACATGAAGATTTGCAACAAAAAAATGGCTTAAGAGGAGAAATCCAGGAGATAATCATTCATCCTAAAACCAGTCCGATACTGGAGGAGTGACCTCACAACTAGGTTTTACACATGGCATGATTTGATTTTAACCCCTTCTTTCAGTGGCTTCATCAAAAAGATTGGCCTTCTGCTGCATTAAATACATACATGGAAGGAGGAGGGTACCAGAACAAGGCAGTCACAATGCTTTGTTCACAACTTGGGGACTGTGGTTGAGATGGGTTACAAGAGCACTTTTAAAGACACACAGGTACAAGCTTGGCTCAGGGCTAGTACTCTTGCCTCTTGAGTCAGAAGATTGTGGATTCAAGCCCCACTCCTGGACTTGAGCACACATTCTATGATTACACTTCAGTGCAGTTCTGAGGGAGTGCTGCATTGTCGGAGGATGAGATTTTAAACTGAGGCCCAACCTGCCCGTTAATAAACTTAAATCTTAAAAACAAATAAAAGCAGGGAGTTCTCCCGGTGTTCTGGCCAACATTCTTTATTTTTAATTGTTTGTGGGTTGTGGGCATCGCTGGCAAGGCCAGCATTTATTGCCCATCCCTAATTACCCTTGAGAAGGTGGTGGTGAGCCGCCTTCTTGAACCGCTGCAGTCCGTGTGGTGAAGGTACTCCCACAGTGCTGTTAGGTAGGGAGTCCCAGGATTTTGACCCAGCGACGATGAAGGAATGGTGATATACTTCCAAGACAGGATGGTGTGTGAGTTGGAGGAGAACTTGGAGGTGATGGTGTTCCCATGCACCTGCTGCCCTTGTCCTTCTAGCTGGTAGAGGTCATGGGTTGGGAGGTGCTGCCGAAGAAGCCTTGGCGAGTTGCTGCAGTGCATCTTATAGGTGGTACACACTGCAGCCACGGTGCGCCGGTGGTGGAGGGAGTGAATGTTTAAGGTGGTGGATGGGGTGCCAATCAAGCGGGCTGCTTTGTCCTGGATGGTGTCGAGCGTCTTGAGTCTTGTTGAAGCTGCACTGATCCAGGCAAGTGGACAGTATTCCATCACACTCCTTACTTTTGTCTTGTAGATGGTGGAAAGACTTTGGGGAGTCAGGAGGTGAGACACTCGCTGCAGAATACCTAGCCTCTGACCTCACTTAACCACACCACAAAAACAAATTAACTGGTCGTTTATCTCATTACTATTTGTGGGACCTTGCTGTGCTCACACTGGTTGCCACATTTGTTTTACATGTAACTTGCCACAGTCCACCACGGACAGTCCAAAAGCCAAGTCTAAACCCATAGGTGTGTCCTCCTCCGCTTTGTGATCTGCCCTATCTCCTCGCACTGATTGATATAGTTCATTTACATAAAAGCAAGTCTACTTCAAAACTGCTGGCCCTCTCTAAGGGTAATTTTAAGCCTCAGTTGTAAAGATGAGGATTTTCCTATCATCATAACATGTTCAACATATTGATTGTGGCAAGTTACATGTAAAAGGCAAAGGTTCCCTCCCATGGTAGAAAGCTTTCTGTACACAGTCTATACTGTTAAGCTGCTTTTACATTAGAGAACTGTAGCTAATTACTAAGACAAGGAAAAAGGCCTGGATATTAACAGGGGCGGGTTACGTAGGCAGGAGGGGCGGAGTTTCAGCGTGCGTCTTTTGGCCCTGACAGGTTCCCCACCCTGATTGACAGGCTTGATTTCCAGTCGGGCTGGGAGTAATCCGGAGGAGGCTGCAGGACCAGGTAGGTCCGATCCCCGATCCCGAGGGGGAGGTGTCTGATCCTGGGGGGGTCCAATCCCACACACTGGGGGCCTTTGTATGGGGGGTAATAGGGGGAGCTTTGGGGGGGGCGGGGGCGGGGGGAAGCACTTCTGCTCTTCCTAGGCCACAAGTAGTGCTGCGAAGGCACTTACCTCCTCCTGAAGCTGTCCTCGCCTCACTTCAGCTGTCAGGTTTCCCGAGGCCTGGGGTACCCAGCCGGCCAATGTAAAACCTGCAAAGCAGGGTAAATCGGAGTCTGCCAGCCTCATTAAAATATTAAATTGCCAACCGGCCTCCTGGGAGCAGGTTGGGTGTATGCCCCTTGTCCCGCCTCCGTAAAACCCAGAAGTGGACGGCTTGGGGTTGGGATTGGGGTTCAGATTTTTTAAATTTTCACCCCCCCACCTGTTCCCAACCCACCTGCTTTTGCGTGCTAAAATTCCCCCCAAAGAGCTGACTCCAAACTGGTAGCAATCACAAGTACGAAATCCAAGCTCAGGGGGCAAAAGTAACACAGATTTAAACACCTAAAAAGAGATGGAACTGTGTTTATTTTGAAGATCTTAACATAACAAAAAATGCCAGAAATACACAGCAGTTCAGTCAGTATCTGAAAAGAGCAGTGACTGATTAACAGTTTGGGTCCATTCCTTGTCCGAACATCTGAAACGCCTTTCGTCTTTGCAGCATTTTCTGTTTTTATTTCTGGTTACCAGCATTTGCAGTGTTATTTTCTCTTCAACTAGGGTCAGGAGTTGGCCATATGGCCCCTCGAGCCTGTTCCGCCAATCAATAGGATCATGGCTGATCTTCTGCCTCAACTCCACTTTCCCGCCTGATCCACATATCCCTTGATTCCTTTAGAGTCCAAAAATCTATCGATCTCAGCCTAGAATATACTCAATGACTGAGCATCCGCAGCTCTCTGGGGTCGAGAATTCCAAAGATTCATAACCCTCTGCTAAAAGAGCTAATGAGTTAAATGTTAACTGCTTGAACGTCCAAACATATATACAGATAGCAAGTGGCAAGATGGCACTGGTGCGAAAAACTACAGTGCCATATGGAGTCTGCCTTTTTGAGACCAAAAAAAAATCTAAAACTCTTCCCAAAGGCTGGAGTACTTTTGTAAAACTAGGTCAAAACAGAAAGGCAGATATTTTGAAAACACACACATATACGGTCTTCCATTCTGTGCTTTCGACTTTCCTTCCTCCCACCGCCTCCCCCCCCCTTCGTTATTCAAGAGTTTCTTTCAGCCAAATAAACCGGAATACTTTACGAACTGTGATTTCCTCAGCTCATTAAATGAAGATTATGTTGCTCATTTTGATTAATCCGCTCCTTACAGTTACGCATGCCCGGGCTCTCTGATTAATTTGCCCATCAGTCGACTGTATTAGTGGCGCGGTACAATTCACTAACACCACTGGTGCATACATGCTTCTTTTAAAGAAAAAGACAAACAGATAATGAAAGACTCACTATAAAGCTGCTGGTTTATCACCATCATATGCCATAAATAAATATTTCAGATGTAAATAGTTCTCTGTTAACATAATTTAATTAAATGAAAGAAAATTAGTAGAAATTTGTGATTATATTCAGATATAGTTTATGAATTTTTAAAAACTTTGAGTACACGCAAAATCTTAAGTTTTCATGAATTTCATTTCAACTCTGATGGAATTAGATTTTTTTAATTAAATTTTATTTTTCTATGCCTTTTTTTAGCTGTTCTTAAATCATCTGTAACTAGCCCTATATGAATGAATAGGGATTGTTATATACAGAGTTACCGCTAACAGCTTGGCGTCAGTGCTGTACATGGGGCAGCTCGCCAGGCTCTGGCAGTACCTTGAGAGGTGGCTTATAGTGATGCCTCCAAATGCGGCGGTACCACAGGTGGCTAATGCCAAAGGGCATTTTATTTGGGCCAGGCAGACCAAACGTGCAGTCCACCCAGAGAGGCCAGTGAAGTGGTTTCCCAGTCACTGGGTTGTACAGACCTGCTTCAGCAAATGACCAACGACCGATAGCCAGAAATATAAGGTGTACTTAGTAGCTTTCGAGCAACTACGTAACGCAAGCTTGTGCACACATCATTGTTTGCCTGCTGCTGAAACCCTCGACACGTTCTACCCTCCGTAAACTTAAGGTCATCCAAAACTCTGCTGCCCATGTCCTAACTCCTGGTTAAGCAATGCCTTGATTTTAAAATTTTCATCCTTGTTTTCAAATCCTTCCGTGGCCTCACTTCTCCTTATCTCTGTAATCTCCTCCAGCCCCACAATCCTCAGAGATATTTGCGCTCCTCCAATTCTGGCCTCTTGGGCATTCCTGATTTTAATCACTCCACCACTGGTGGCCATGCCTTCAGCTGCCAAAGCCCTAAGCTCTGGAATTCACTCCATAAACTTATCCGCCTCTCTACTTCTCTTTCCTCCTCTAAGACGCTCCTTAAAACCTACCTCATCATCTGCCTTAATATTTCTTTTTGTGGCTCGGTGTCAAATTTTGTTTGATAACGCTCCTGTGAAATGCCTTGGGATGTTTTATACATAAAAAAAAAGATACAATGTAAATACAAGTTGTTGTTGCTGCTGCTTTTTGCTGTGAATTCCTCGCAGTGAGGTGGATATGGCATAAGAGTTACAGCTATACAGCTAGAGAGCCAGTGTGGAAAAGAGCCGGAAAGCTAATCTGTGGCATCAAAGGAGTGAGTTTTGTGGATTGGAGAAACTGGGGCTTGTTAACCTTGAAGGAAAAGACTGTGAGATCATCTTATAGAAATATACAAAATAATAAAATGGTATAGATAAGATAAATCCAGATCACTACTTCAAGGTAAGATAAGGCATTAGAACAAGGGGGCACCGGGTAAAACAGGTGAAAGGGCATTTTAGGACCAATGTGAGAAAGAATTTCTTGATCGACAGCATTTCCACCAGGACAGTGGAGGAAAGAAACCTTAGTTCAAGATATAGTTAGACATAATTCTAGATGGAGAAACTGAGATGGACCTACATTATCTATTGGTATCTTGTGTATGTCCCAATAACCTACAGTGTCATTCTTAACCAGATATTTGTCAGCTCCTTTTTGACGGATTTAACCAACACTCCTTAAAATGTACCTCTTTGACCAAGCTTTTATTCACCTGTCCTAATGTCTCCTTCTTTGGCTCGGTGTCAATTTTTTTTTGTATGATTTTGCTCCTGCAAAGTGACTTGGGACATTTTACTATGTTAAGGTGCTATATAAATGCAAGCCGTTGTTGTTGTTGAACAACGTTTACTAGTTGTATGTTCCACAGATCCCATCACTCAAGGGGAAAGGGTGAATTCTTCTGATCTTTTGTCTTGTTGAAGTTGGTTAATTTAAATTTTCTGTACTTGCAATCCAATTCAATTTGCCTCCTTAGGTCTACAGCATATTTATTTTAAAAACCTGGATCATGCCCCAACCACCCCCTCAACAAATAGGTGCTGATTTTGATCTCCCTACCACTACTTCTTTGGATGGAAATGGGGCAGTAGCGAGATCAAAATCACTAAACAAGACTCGGTGCCATGTTACCGCTGAGGTCTGGCCTGCTCCCATTTTGGCCTGGGTCAGGAAATAGGTTCACCAAGGCTCCCGCCAGAATCAACTTGCTGGAATTGGGGTAATATGGAGACTTGAACGTGGACCACCTGGCTGGGAGTCAAATATCCCACTGTAGAAAGCACTTCCTGTGGTAAACAGGAAGTGATGTACCAGGAGTTGCATCAGAACCTTGGTTGCTTAAGTAGGAAATACCACAGATTATTGCACAGCCATCCAATTTTCTTCCAACTCTCCCACGTATTATCGATGGGATACCACTTCATGTCAATATCACAAAGCAAAATATCAGGAGACTGAGTGTGTGTCACAATTGTCAAACGTCAACATTTGTACCACATGAATCTAAACGACTGCTCATTTTTCTAATTCACATTTGCTTTCAAGTTCTATCCTTGGCATAGTCAGACTGTGTGCAGGGGTCAGGGAGATCGCCTGAAATTCGTCAATTACACTAAAAGAAAAAACAAGCATATAATTTTCTTTGGAAAGATATAAATTAGATTCCATTTTCCAGACTCTGCTCGCATCTCTGCTACCATTATCTGACTGCCTGCGGTTGCAATTAAATCTTATTCTAGGTCCTTTTGCCAATCTATTGTGAATGCATTTGAGCTGGATTGACATCATGTTCCTCTTGTGCGCCATCATCAATATTAATGAGGGGGGCGGGGGGGAAGCGTCTCTCCTCAACTCAGCAGAATGCAAGCATTTGAGCAAGTTTCTGTCTGTGACGCGAAGGTGAAAACTTCACCATACCTGTTCTGTTACTGTAGTGTATGTAACCTGTACTACCTTAAGAGGATACCTTAAGGCAATGGACTACTTTTTGATGGCTCCTGTACATTGTAGTACCGGTGGTGACCACACCGGTATATAAACCCTGCGGAGCAAAGTGTATCTCAGTTCAGCCCTGACCCTCAATCACTAAAGACCTGTTTACTTACTTCTGTAGTCTGTGTCCCGTTATTCAGTATAACTGCATTTGAAAACACAGACTCAACAGTTACAATGTGCTTTTACATGTCACGCTTCTACACTTGCACAAAGATATGTGTCTACAATTCTGACGGCAGGATAAGAGAGCGGGTTTTAGCAATGTAAACGCGGCGGGTGTGGGAGGCGCAGGTTCTGCAATCTGAACTTTAAAAGTTCCAAACGTAAAAGCCCCATAGACACAGGAACAAGCTTTAAAATAAAAACAAAAATGCACTTTCAGGGTTCAGCTTTTCAGGAGATATTCATTTTCTACGTTGGATTGCAATTTAGAAGGATATGCTGATTGGGTTAGATGAAGAGGAGTGCGAGGAGGCTCGTGTGGAGCATAAATGCAGGCATAGACCAGTTTCTGTGCTGTAGATTCTATGTAATTCTATGATTGTTACATCCTTTGGGTTGGGATAAAAATCTTTTACAGTAGGACTCCTCCCAGTGGATTAAAATGTTGTACTGAGCCACACAGATCAAGAAAGTCCTCGAATTTATTCCAAGTCTGTCCTGTGTGTGCTGGCCTGACTGGGGAAGGGTTGGTGCAGATGTTGGCCTCAGTACCCCTGGGCCATGGGAGAGAGAGAAAACAAATGAGCCACTGTAGCTTTGTGAGTACTACGCGTGCATTATATACTGCAATCTGTATTACACGATACAAAAGCAAAATCCTGCGGGTGTTGAAAATCTGAATAACAACAGAAAAATGCTGGAAACACTCAGCAGGTCAGGCAGCATCTGTGGAGAGAGAAACAGAGTTCATGTTTCAGGTCGATGGCCTTTCGTCAGAACTGTAAGAAGTTCAAGCTATAACAGTTTATAAGCAAGTACAGAGGCAGGGAAGGGGGGGGAGCAGGAAGGAAAGAACAAAGGGAAAGCTCTGTGACAGGGCTGCATGAAGAGGGGTGGGAGGAGGCTCGTGTGGAGCAATAAACGCCAGCACAGACTTGTTGGGCCGAATGGTCGGTTTCTGTGCAATGTAATCCTATGATTGTTACATCATTTGGGTTAGGATAAAAATCCTTTACAGTAAGACTCCTCCCATAGACCAGTGGATAAAAGTGTTGTACTGAGTCACACAGGGCAGGAAAGTGAGTTTGCTGATCTGACTGACTTGACCTTTCCCTTTGTTCTTTCCTTCCCCCTTTTTTTCCCTGGCTCTGCACGTGCTTAAAAACCGTCAAATCTTCCAGTTCTGACGAAAGGCCATCGACCTGAAACATGAACTCTGTTTCTCTCTCCACAGATGCTGCCTGACCTGCTGAGTGTTTCCAGCATTTTTTTGCTGTTATTTTCTATTACATGAAATGTTGCTGCTGTCACTTATAAAATAGTCCAGCCTTTAACATGCTGTGAGCAATACCACAGGAGCACCACTGGTAGCAGTGAGTCAGGTGCAGCCCGACTAGAGCGGGCCTGTGTGGTAACACAGCATCGGCGGCAGTTACACCGGCAGCAGTGTGTCAGCGAGCAGCCCGACCAGAGCGGGCCTGTGTGGGAACACAGCATCGGCGGCAGTTACACCGGCGGCAGTGAGTCAGCGAGCAGCCCGACTAGAGCGGGCCTGTGTGGGAACACAGCATCGGCGGCAGTTACACCGGCGGCAGTGAGTCAGCGAGCAGCCCAACCAGAGCGGGCCTGTGTGGGAACACAGCATCGGCGGCAGTTACACCGGCGGCAGTGAGTCAGCGAGCAGCCCAACCAGAGCGGGCCTGTGTGGGAACACAGCATCGGCGGCAGTTACACCGGTGGCAGTGAGTCAGGAGCAGCCCGACTAGAGCGGGCCTGTGTGGGAACACAGCATCGGCGGCAGTTACACCGGCGGCAGTGAGTCAGGAGCAGCCCGACTAGAGCGGGCCTGTGTGGGAACACAGAATCGGCGGCAGTTCAAACCGGTGGCAGTGAGTCAGGAGCAGCATACCAATTCAACAGCAGGGGAGAGAGGTAAAAAGTAATCAAAGTGTGACGTCATCAGGAAGCAGGTAAGTGATTGGTTGGTGAGTATTTTTCTTTTTTTTTAAACTTTAACTCTGGTTTATAGTTTCTAAGGTCTCTCTGGTGTAGCAGGGACTGTTGCTAAACCAGTTAGCTGTAGTGTAATTAGTGGGATTGATTGATTTAATTTAAATTCAATTAATTAAAGGGTAAGTCATGGCAGGACAGCCGAGCCCCGTGATCTGCTCCTCCTGCGATATGTGGGAACTCAGGGACACTTCCTGTGTCCCTGACAACTACATGTGCAGGAAGTGCGTCCAGCTGCAGCTACTGACAGACCGCATTGCGGCGCTGGAGCTGCGATTGGACACATACTGGAGTGTTCACAATGCTCAGGACAATGTGAATAGCACATTTACGGAGTTGGACACACCACAGGTAGAGGTTGGACAGGAAGAAAGGGAATGGGTGACCAACAGGCAGAGTACTAGGCGCAGGCAGGTAGTGCAGGGGTCCCCTGTGGCCATCCCCCTCTCCAACAGATACACCACTTTGAGTACTGTTGGGGGGGATGGCTTATCAGAGGAAGGCAGCAGCAGCCAACTTCCTGGCACCAGGGGTGGCTCTGCTTCACAGAATGGGAGGAATAAGAGGGATAGAGCTATAGTAATAGGGGATTCAATTGTAAGGGGAATAGATAGGTGGTTCTGCGGCCGCAAACGAGACTCCAGGATGGTGTGTTGCCTCCCTGGTGCAAGGGTCAAGGATGTCTCCGAGCAACTCCAGAACATCTTGGAAGGGGAGGGTGAACAGCCAGTTGTTGTGGTGCATATAGGCACCAACGATATAGGTAAAAAGCGGGATGAGGTCCTAAAAGCGGAGTATAGGGAGTTAGGAGATAAATTAAAAAACAGGACCTCAAAGGTAGTAATCTCAGGATTGCTACCAGTGCCACGTGCTAGTCAGAGTAGAAATAGAAGGATACTTCAGATGAATACGTGGCTAGAGGAATGGTGCCGGGGGAGGGATTAAAGTTCCGGGGACATTGGAACCGGTTCTGGGGGAGGTGGGACCAGTTCAAACCGGACGGTTTGCACCTGGGCAGGGCTGGAACCAATGTCCTAGGGGGAGTGTTTGCTAGTGCTGTGGGGGAGGGTTTAAACTAAAATGGCAGGGGGTTGGGAACCTGAGCAGGGAGACAGAGGAAAGGGAAACAAGGATAAAAGCAAAAGATAGGAAGGAGAAAAACAAAAGTGGCAGTCAGAGAAATCAACGGTTTAAATCAAACATGGCCACAGTAAATAATAATTCTAACAGGTCTAAGAGCGTTAAAAAAACAAGCCTGAAGGCTTTGTGTCTTAATGCGAGGAGCATTTGTAATAAGGTGGATGAATTGGCTGCGCAAATAGAAGTAAACAAATACGATTTGCTTGGGATTACGGAAACGTGGCTCAAGGAAGGCCAGGACTAGGAACTCAACATCCAGGGGTATTCGATATTCAGGAAAGATAGGCAAAAAGGAAAGGGAGGTGGGGTAGCATTACTGGTTAAAGAAGGGATTAACACAATTGTATTGAAGGATATTAGCTCTGATGAGGTGGAATCTGCATGGGTAGAATTGAGAAATACTAAGGGGAAAAAAACGTTAGTGGGAGTGGTTTATAGACCTCCAAACAGTAAGGTGGAGGTTGGGGATGACATAAAAAGAGAAATTAAAGAAGCATGCAATAAGGGCACAGCAGTCATCATGGGTGACTTTAATCTACATATAGATTGGGCCAACCAAATGAGTAACAATACTGTGGAGGAGGAATTCCTGGAGTGTTTACGGGATGGTTTCCTGGACCAATATGTCGAGGAACCAACCAGAGATCAGGCCATCTTAGACTGGGTATTATGTAACGAGAAAGGATTAATTAGCAATCTTGTTGTAAGAGGCCCTTTGGGTCGGAGCGATCATAATATGATCGAGTTCTTCATTAAGATGGAGAATGAAGTAGTTGACTCGGAGACTAGGGTCCTCAATTTAAATAAAGGAAACTATGATGGTCTGAGGAGCGAGTTGGGTAGGATTGATTGGGGAATGCCACTCAAAGGGTTGACGGTGGATAGGCAATGGCAAACATTCAAAGACCGAATGGATGAACTACAGAATTTGTTCATCCCAGTTTGGCATAAAAATAAAACAAAAAAGGTGACCCAACCGTGGCTAACAAGGGAAATTAGGGATAGCATAAGCTCCAAGGAGAGGGCATATAAATTGGCCAGAAAAAGCAATAATCCTGAGGATTGGGAGCAGTTTAGGATTCAACAAAGGAGGACAAAGGGATTAATTAGGAAAGGGAAAATAGAGTATGAGAGTAGGCTTGCAGAGAACATAAAGACTGCCTGTAAGAGCTTTTATAGATATGTGAAGAGAAAGAGATTGGTGAGGTCAAGCATAGATCCCTTGCAGTCAGAATCGGGGGAATTTATAATGGGGAACAAAGAAATGGCAGACCAACTAAATACATATTTTGGTTCTGTCTTCACAAAGGAGGACACAAATAACCTCCCAGAGATGCCGGGGAACATAGGGTCTGATGAAAGGGTGGAACTGAAAGAAATCAGTATTTGTAGGGAAATGGTGTTAGGAAAATTGATGGGACTGAAGGCCGATAAATCCCCAGGGCCTGATAATCTACATCCCAGGGTACTTAAGGAAGTGGCCCTAGAAATAGTAGATGCATTGCTGGTCATCTTCCAGAACTCGATAGACTCTGGAACGGTACCCATAGATTGGCGGGTAGTTAATTTTACCCCACTATTCAAAAAAGGTGGTAGAGAAAAGGTGGTGTATTTGGACTTTCAGAAGGCTTTCGATAAGGTCCCACATAAGAGATTAGCGTGCAAAATTAAGGCACATGGGATTGGGGGCAAGGTATTGACTTGGATAGAGAACTGGTTGGCGGACACAAAGCAAAGAGTTGGAATAAACGGGTCATTTTCTGAGTGGCAGGCAGTGACTAGTGGGGTACCGCAAGGATCGGTCCTTGGACCACAGCTGTTCACAATATATATTAATGATCTGGACGAGGAAATTGGATGTAATATCTCCAAATTTGCAGATGACACAAAGCTGGGGGGGAGGATATGCTGTGAGGAGGATGTCGTGAAACTCCAGCACGATTTGGACAGGTTGGGTGATTGGGCAGAAACATGGCAAATGCACTATAATGTGGATAAATGTGAGGTTATCCACTTTGGTGGCAAAAACAGAAGGCAGATTATTATTTGAATGGTAATAGATTGGGAGAAGGGGAAGTGCAAAGAGACCTGGGTGTTCTTGTACACCAGTCGCTGAAGGTAAGCATGCAGGTGCAGCAGGCGGTTAAGAAGGCAAATGGTATGTTGGCCTTCGTAGCAGGACGGTTCGAGTACAAGAACAAGGATGTCTTGCTGCAGTTGTACAGGGCCTTGGTGAGACCACACCTTGAGTATTGTGTGCAGTTTTGGTCGCCTTACCTGAGGAAGGACGTTCTTGCCATGGAAGGAGTGCAGCGAAGATTCACCAGGCTGATACCTGGGATGGCAGGAATGACGTATGAGGAGATATTGTGTCGATTGGGCTCATACTCACTGGAGTTTAGAAGATTGAGAGGGGATCTCATCGAAACCTATAACATTCTGTCAGGCCTGGACAGACTAGATGCAGGAAGGATGTTTCTGATGGCCGGGGAGTCCAGAACCAGGGGTCATAGTCTAAGGATAAGGGGTAAGCCATTTAGGACTGAAATGAGGAGGAATTTCTTCACCCAGAGAGTGGTGAACCTGTGGAATTCTCTGCCACAGAGGGCGGTGGAGGCCAGTTCATTAAGTATATTCAAGAAAGAGTTGGATATATTTCTTAAGGCTAAAGGGATCAAGGGATATGGGGAGAAGGCAGGGACCGGGTACTGAATTTGGATAATCAGCCATGATCTCATTGAATGGCGGAGCAGGCTCGAAGGGCCGAATGGCCTACTCCTGCTCCTATCTTCTATGTATCTATGTATCTATAATAATAAAATCAATGTAATAAAAACACTACATCTTGTTCTGCACATAGACTTCCTGTTCCGCGCTTCTCTTTCCAGGCCAATATATTCTATGAGACAGTCTTTTAAAAGAAATGAGAAAGACAATCATTTAGAATGTCCAGAGAAACTTGCCCATCAACACAAAATACCTTACTAAGCAGGAGTCAGATTGTCTGTACTCTATGGAAGATGAATTTGAGGGTGTGAATTCAAACTTATGGAAAAAATGGGAGAGCAATACTAGATCGTACCGTTTTGACGCACTTTGCTTCAACATTTAAAGTCTGCCTTCCCCCATGAATATAAAGCATTCTTTGAATGAACGAGGTATTACAAATCCCGTTGTACAGTCAGACTAAGCGATTAAGCTAAATGTATGAATTTCCATTTATCAGCAGCTTGCAGTCTTTTTGCTAATGGTATAATTAAATAGAGCTTCCTATGTGACATCTCATTTAGCTTTCAACAGGTTATTTCAGTTTATTACTGCCAGTATGGGTCATGCTGAATTTTACTTTGAGGTTATAGACTGACCTGCCTTTGTGTCAACCACCTAATGGGAAATAAAACCTGTCTCGGTGGATTGAGCCAGGCTGCATCACAAAGTGACTACTATCTTTAGCGCAGCTGACAGAGGATGTTCTTCTCAAGCTTTCACAGCAGTAACACAATGGAAAGGATAATTCGGCTGGATTTACAAAGCAAATTTTCATAGGCAGTGACCAAAGTATGACAAATACCGCAAGACACAATGATGCATTATTCTAAATTAAATCTGCATCCCTTCCAATTTTGTATCGCTTTTAAAATAAAAACAAGTACTGATTCACTTACCCAGAAAAGGCACAGTTAGCTGTAGGGGTATTTGCCTGTTTATTTGCACGATATCAAATGTAAATATTGGGGTAGAATTTCTGCACAGGTTCTTCTGATCTCCCTCAGGACCTTTTTAAATGGCCGTTTTCGCCATTTCTCTGGGGATTCCACCGTTCGTCCGCCACAGTTACATCGGAAGATCAGACGGACAATGTTCAGAAATCCCAGGCAATTTTTTTTGAAGATAGAATGAGTGAAGATTTCAATGACTGTTTGTAGACGAAGTCAGTGCAGCAGCACCTTTTCCGCTGACTACTTCTCCCATGTTGCCTCCCGAATGGCTCAGCTGATAAAGGCGCTGTGCTGTGTGGATATATAAACCGAGAAGATGCAGGTTTGGTTCCCGGTCCGCAGCAAGTTAGCTGATCTCAACTAGAGTGTTGCTCTGTGTTCTCAATGCACCGGGGCTATAAAGGGAAGGCAGTCAACTAGGATTCTCAATCCTGACTGCAATCTTTTTTTTTATTCGTTCTTGGGATCTGGGCATTGCTATCAAGGTCAGCATTTATTGCCCATCCCTAATTGCCCTTGAGAAGGTGGTGGTGAGCCTCCTTCTTGAACCGTTGCAGTCGGTGGGGTAAAGGCACTCCCACAGTGCTGTTAGGTAGGGAGTTCCAGGATATTGGCCCTGCGACAACGAAGAAAGGGCGATATATATCCAAGTCTGTTTGGTGTGTGACTTGGAGGTGATGTTGTCCCCCTGCACCTGCTGCCCTTGTCCTTCTAGGCGGTGAAGGTCGTGTGTTTGGGAGTTTACTGTGCCTGGAAAATGCATGTGGGTGAACTTCAGGTGAGGACAGGATAAGACTGTGTAGGATTGCACACAAAGATTGGCCACTTGGGTGAAGTGCCAGTACTGTGCTTGGTGGAACTGTACAAGGACTCGGCACTTTCAGGAAAGGAGAGAAAAATCAGAAGCAAAAAAATGCACTTTTATTCATCATGTTACTTGATAGGATGGCAGAGGGTCGTTTATTCATGATTTTATCAACAAGATGAGGGATCATGATAGTACTTGACAACAAAACCCAGAATTCAAGCTCATAAAGTAACTGAAAATGTTTGTCTGTATGCGGCATTACCAAATCCTGGACACTTGTCACTAAATTAAAAGCAAACCTATTCTGTTTGTGATGGAGTTTGTCACCAAATTTTCTGCACCAAAGAATGACAAATGTCAAAACTGGATTATGCACCAGAATTCAACAATAAATGTTGACTGAAGGTGATTCATGCTTAACTATAGTTCATTGGATGCTGGAAGCCTCTGGTATTGCACCCAGCCAGAGGTGTGAGCCCGGACAATAAATGCTAATAGGCTATCCGACTGTGGGATGCTTCGATCCTATCAATAACTGACATCCACAAGAATGCACAATTCAGAGGATAGTCATCAGAAATAGAAACCTTAGATGCTTTCTCTCCTCTCCCATCTTGAGGACAATATATGTATCCCATTACAGACGAGGCTGAAATCAATTAGCTCAGCATGAACTTGGGACAGAGCCTAGCCCACAGTGCAAGGTACCACACCAAGTGCCAGTGCATGTACTCACTGACTATTGGTGGACCTTTCTACCAGTGTTATGATCGAAAGCATGATGTTTAGTAACAATGAATACATTGCTGTGCAACTAAAATTGTAACTTCGCACATATAGAAAAAAAATAGGAGCAGGAGTAGGCCATTCGGCCCTTTGAGTTTGCTCTGCCATTCAATATGATCATAGCTGATCCTCTATCTCAATGCCATATTCCCGCTCTCTCCTCATACCCTTTGATGCCCCTTGTATCTAGAAACCTATCTATCTCCTTCTTAAATATATTCAGTGACTTGGCTTCCACAGCCTTCTGTGGTAGAGAATTCCACAGGTTCACCACCCTCTGAGTGAAGAAATTTCTCCTCATCTCAGTCCTAAATGTCCTACCCCGTATCTTGAGACTGTGACCACTTGTTCTAGACCCCCCAGCCAGGGCAAACATCCTCCCTGCATCCAGTCTGTCTAGCCCTGTCAGAATTTTATACGTTTCAATGAGATCCCCTCTCATTCTTCTACACTCTAGTGAATACAGGCCTAGTCGACCCAATCTCTTCTCATACGACAGTCCTGCCATCCCAGGAATCAGTCTGGTGAACCTTCACTGCACTCCCTCATGGCAAGTATATCCTTTCTTAGATAAGGAGACCAAAACTGCACACAGTACTCCAGGTGTGGTCTCACCAAGGCCCTGTATAACTGTAGTAAGACATCCTTGCTCCTGTACTCAAATCCTCTTGCAATGAAGGCCAACATACCATTTGCCTTCCTAACTGCTTGCTGTACCTGCAGGTTTGCTTTCAGTGACTGGTGTACAAGGACACCCAGGTCCCTTTGTACAGCAACATTTCCCAATCTATCACCATTTAAATAATACTCTGCCTTTCTGTTTTTCCTACCGAAGTGGATAACTTCACATTTATCCACGTTATACTGCATCTGCCATGTATTTGCCCACTCACTCTGTATTGATTTCTTTGTGGGTTCAATGATGAGACATTTATGAAAGAGAATGGCCTAGAAATTGAGTTTTGGCGCAGCCAGGGCTTTAGCGCCGGAAGTTAGTGCCGGAGCTAAGTCGCGCTGGTCGGGCCCAAAATTCAATAGTTCTGCGCCCAAACGGCTGCCGGCGCTGCTGAGAGCTGTTTGCGCCTGAAAACTGGCGCAACGCGCTGAATTTTGGCGCTATTCCGGCGCTGCGGCGCCCGCTGCGGTGCGGCAGGTTCGGGAAGTGCAGGCTTCCTCCTTCCCTTAAGGAGGAGCTGCCTGCACCCGGCCGCGGCCCGCGAAAATCTTTTTAAAAATGAGCCCGGCACCTCGGACAAGTGCCGGGCTTGCTTCTGTTCCGGGGGGGGGGGGGGAAGTCCGGGGAGGGAGCTGCGGCCAGGCGGCCGGCGGGAAAGCGGCCGGCCGCCGCGGGGCCTTTAATGCGCCGGCGCAAAAACATGTTGGACTCTGTTGCCAGAGTCTTAGTTGCGGCTGCCACGGGCGAGGCGGCCGCAACTGAATTTCGGCGCTGGGGCCCGTCGGCATGGCAACCGGGACGCTGCGCACACCGATGACGTCATCGGTGCCGGCGCAGCGCTACCGGTCTACCGCGGCGGAAGGGCCCCAGGCAATTTAGGCGCCGGCGCCAATTGCAGCGCTAGGCCCTCTAGCGCCGCAAAATCGGCGCTAAGGGCACTGAATTTCTAGGCCAATGTCTTTTAATCTAAAGTCTGTTCAACTCTTTATACAGCTTTTACAGGAGACACGATGCTGTGATGCATCTAGAATCAAACTGAAACTAAACTCAACTGCCTTGCTTGTCTCGGCCACATGCCCTCTGATGGTCAGGCACAAGCAATCAATACATGCAAACATGCTATTAAGGCATCATAATTGAACAGGCAAATAACATCACTATTTGCTGATATCATTACATCTCCCTTTCTTAAAACAAAAGTATTTTACTTTTAACTAACAACATGTTTTCTTTGTATTAATCTGCATTTTAACTGTAACACTTAATGAACTTACATTATCATTATCATGATCAAGGTTTTTTAACCTTGCTTTGTGTGTTCACATGAAATATGTCAATACACTAGAACTTGAAGAAAGAATAAGATAACATTACTTCCTTCTATAACAATAGTCCTTAAATTTGCTCAATGAGTCTCTCAGGAGGCTTCACGTGTCTTGAGGATTTTCTGATTGATTGTCCCTGAATCTGAGTTGTTGCCTCAGATGATTGGTTCTCAGCTGTGTGATCAGGTTGTTCAACAGTATCAGTCTCTTGACCTGCTGTGGCTGGTCCCATGAGAAGATCTCGATGATTTCTTCTCAGAACAGCACCCTCATCTGTCTGAATGGTGTATGATCTTGGTTGAACTTCACTCAGGACAGTTCCCTTCTGAGTCCATGTGTTTGTTTTGTCTTTCAACCTTACTTGGTCACCAGTGTGGAGTTCAGGTAGGTTTTGTGTTCCTCTGTCATAGTAGTACTTTTGCTTTTCTTTCTGTTGTTCTTTGAACTTCCTCACTTTCTCCCCCTCTTTTGTTTTCAGGAGGTTCTCCGGGATGGGTAGGTTTGACCTTAGCCGACGTCCCATCAGGAGTTGGGCTGGTGACATACCACACTCGAGCGGCGTTGTGCGGTATAGAAGCATGCTCTGGTAGAAGTCAGTTCCACTGTCTTTTGCCTTGTACATCCGTCTTTTCACTGTGTTTGTGGGCTCTCCTGGGTCAACAGCTCTGGACAACGTGTCTGCTGTATACATCAGCTTACCCGGTGTGTACGCAACATTCAGTTCATCATAGACTGTCTCTCCTTCGCTTTCCACAACAAGGACTCTCTTTACCAGGTTCAGTCTCTCACAGGCTTTTAAACCTAGTATGGCTTGCACATCCTTTGGCACCACGATTAATGCTAGCGTGTGCCCTCTGTCCTTGTGTGTTACTTTGACAATGCATCTTCCTTTCACTGGTATTTCAGTACCTGAGTATCCTGTCACTTTCACTTTGATTCCATGTATCTTTGGTCTGGGTCTAATTTTCTTAAAATCAGTCTCTGATATCACATTAACTTGTGCTCCAGTATCCAATTTAAATGGAATATGTATGTCATTCACTTTTAGTGTCAACATCCAGTCTCTTTCTTCTTTTTTGTTTTCAGACACAACATCTACATTGAACTCCTCTATCTCGCTTTCATCTACTGTATGGACCTTGCTTTGTTGCGCTTGGTTCTTACAGCAACGGGCATAATGGTTGTTCTTGTTGCAACTATTGCATGTTTTACCATATGCTGGACACTTTCTTGGTGTATGCTGTGTACAGCATCGACTGCATGACTTTCGATTGTCCCTTTCATTTTTGTTCGCTGGCCACGCCTCTTTTTTCACATTGGCACTCTTTTTGTTAAACGGTTTGTGTCCGTTCATTCTCACTGCATCCACGTTGCAGCTACTGTCACTGAACAGCTCCTTTGCCTGCGACTTCACAGTCTCTGTAGCCCTACACAGTGCTATGGCTTTTCCCAGGTCTAGATCTTGCTCTCTTAGCAGTCTTTCCCTTAGACCATTATCTGGAATACCACACACCAGTCTGTCTTTTATCAGCGAGTCTGTCAGTCCCCCAAATTCACACGATTTGCTTCTGTTTGTCAGTTCAGTCACATACTGATCAATAGTCTCACCCATTTTCTGTACACATGTGAAAAATCTGTGCCTCTCAAACGTCACGTTACGTTTAGGTATGCAGTAGGCCTCAAGCTGTTCCATTATTTTATCTAGCTTCATTTTGTCTCCATCAACAGCGAATGTGAAGTTATTATACACCTCCAGCGCTTCATCACCCACGACATGTAAGAACAGTGACGCTTTCATCTTATCACCTTTCTCGTCAGCTCCGATTGCTGATAAATACAACCCCACACGTTGTTTGAATCTCCTCCAATTTTCAGCCACATTACCTGTCAACTGAAGCGTCGCCGGTGGGAGTAAACCTTCCATTTTTCACTTCGTTAGCTATTCTCTAATGGTAAGTAACGATGTTCTCTTTTGGCTTGCTAATCTGTGGAGAGCTGATTTAACTTCATCTCTTTCAGCCACTTCTGACACCATGTATTGATTTCTTTGTAGGTTCAATGATGAGACATTTATGAAAGAGAATGTCTTTTAATCTAAAGTCTGTTCAACTCTTTATACAGCTTTTACAGGAGACACGATGCTGTGATGCATCTAGAATCAAACTGAAACTAAACTCAACTGCCTTGCTTGTCTCGGCCACATGCCCTCTGCTGGTCAGGCACAAGCAATCAATACATGCAAACATGCTATTAAGGCATCATAATCGAACAGGCAAATAACATCACTATTTGCTGATATCATTACACACTCAACTTGTCTAAATCGCCTTGAAGCCTCTTTGCATCCTCCTCACAACTCACAATCCCACCTAGTTTTGTGTTGTCAGCAAGCTTGGAAATATTACATTTGGTTCCCTCATCCAAATCATTGATATATACTGTGAATAGCTGGGGCCCAAGCACTGATCCCTGCAGTACCCCACTAGTCACCGCCTGCCGCCCCGAAAAAGATCCATTTATTCCTACTCTCTGTTTCCTGTCTGTTAACCAATTTTCAATCCATGCCAGTATATTACCCCCAATCTCAGGTGCTTAATTTTGCACACTAACCTCTTATGTGGGACTTTATCAAAGGCCTTCTGAAAATCCAAATACACCACATCCACTGGTTCTCCCTTATCTATTCTACCAGTTACAACCTCAAAAAACTCCAGTAGGTTTGTCAACCATGATTTCCCTTTCATAAATCCATGTTGACTTTGTCAAATCCCGTTGATATTTTCTTAATGTCCTGTTATCACATCCTTTATATTAGACTCTAGCATTTTCCCAATGACTGATGTTAGGATAACCGGTCTGTAGTTCCCGGTTTTCTCTTTCCCTCCTTTTTTTAAATAGTATGGTTACATTTTGCCACCCTCCAATCTGCAGGAACTGTTTCATAATCTATAGAATTTTGGAAGATGACAACCAATGCATCCACTATTTCCATGGGTACCTCTTTTAGTACTATGGAATGCAAATTATCAGGCCCTGGGGATTTATCAGCTTTCAGTCCCATTAATTTCTCCAGCACTATTTTTTTACTAATACTAATTTCCTCCTTCTCACTAGACCCTTGGTTCCCTAGCATTTCTGGGAAGTTATTTGTATCCTCTTCCTTGAAGACTGAACCAAAGTATTTGTTTAATTGCTCTGCCATTTCCTTGTTCCCCATTATAAATTCACAGAAATCACAGAAACCCCACAGTGCAGATAGAGGCCATTTCGGCCCATCGAGCCTGCACCGACACATATCCCACCCGATCCCCGTAACCCCTACACCAACACGTATCCCACCCTATCCCTATAACCCCACGTATTTAATCCTCCTAACACTAAGGGTCAATTTATCATAGCCAATCAACCTAACCCACACATCTTTGGACTGTGGGAGGAAACCGGAGCACCCGGAGAAACCTCCCGTTTCTGACTGTAAAGGACCTATATTTGTCTTCACTAATCTTTTTATTTTTACATACTTGTAGAAGCTTTTACAGTCCGCTTTTATGTTCCTTGCAAGTTTACTCTCATACTCTATTTTTCCCCTCTTAATCAAATCTCTTGGTCCTTTTTTGCTGAATTCTAAACTGCTCCCAATCCTCAGGCTTGCTACTTTTTCTGGCAACTTTATATGACTCCTCTTTAGATCTAATACTATCCTTAATTTCTTTTGTTAGCCATGGTTGGGCCGCTTTTCCTTTTATGTTTTTGCGCCAGAAAGGAATGTATAACTGTATAACATCATCATTTTCTACTTCCAATTCTGGAACAGGCGGCTCTGTTTAGAACATAGCATTTAATCTTGCAACCACTGAATCTGAATGTTTATTCCATGATTGCAATTGTTAATTTTTCTGTGCCAAACAAAAATGAAAGCTTAAGCAAATGCAAATTGAAAAAAAAGACTTGTAATTTCTGAATAATCGTTTAATAATTCCTGAGTATGCCAAAGCAATTTACAGGCATAAGTTGATTGAAGGATATAAATGTGCAAGGAATGCTGCAGGACAGCCCGCTGTTGATGAATCCAATTGCTACCTCACTTGTGCAGAAAATTGCTGACACTGCTCTAAGTTATGGGTCTTTCACTCCTGAGAACACTTACAACTCTCCATCAAACCTTCATATCATATGGGTTTTTCAGTGATTGTAGCATACGTGTTGACTTACTTGTACATGGCATAGCCCTGGGGTCTGTCTCTGCTCTGTAGTAGTTTTTCTCACAGGTACATTGGGGTGAACTCTCTTGATGTGAGTAGCTATGAGGTGGACACTTCATACAGTACGCATCGATGGAGGAGGCCTTGTAGAAACCAGGTCGACATGCTAGAAACACAAAATAAAAGGTGTTAGAACAAGAGTACTTAAGTGACATCATTGTATTGAGCTTAATATGAAAGAAAACTCCATCTTTCAGAATGGTAGGTTGAAAATCCTTGTTTCCTCCAACCCAGAAAGTTAGGTCTGAATAGGAGGCAGCATTAATGTTAGCACTAGAGAAAATCAGAGCCAGCACAATCCCACCCTGATGACAAGTGGTACTGCGGCAAATAATGGCTAGAATGGAAGATTGAGAAAATAGATCTGCCTTGGCTGTAAGGTGATGTGGGTTGTTGTGGGATACTCTAAGGATTGTAGTTCTACAGAAAGAGGGTGAAGATAACTCCAGTGATGCATCCCTGTGACACCAACAGATTGTATATACACAGCAGCGAGATATTCCAAGCACCCAAAGCATAGATAAAAATTCCTACTCAAGCCCCAGGCTCCAGATAGAAAGGCAGGCCCATGTGTGAGGAAATTCTTGCAGACATTGCCACCATTAAATAACCAATTTTATGATTTATTTTCAGAATGCCGTGTTTTATTTATCTGTGTGTTATGTTGTAAATGTTATTTCTAGCTGTTATACGCTGACATGAGTCAGATAGAAAATGGTGATTGAAAACTGTGTGAAGGAATTATTTTAGCAATTTGATTGGCTAGTTGAGTTCAACAATGGCAGGTTTGAAAAAAGAAATTAGGAATTTTGTTGCTCAGTTTTCTGTTAGTTACTCGTTCCTCATTGGCACGTTTTGGAACTTCCGATGCATTGACATTCCGTTGATGAGATATTTGATTGGTAACTGAACAGATAAGGGTTATTAAGTTAATCACAAATTTTCACTTTCAGCATGTATGACACTGAGGTGTGACACTCTTGAGGTGTGGCACTACAAAAGGGAGCTAACACAAGACTTTTACTGATACAGAGGCACCTCAAATTACCACAGATGAGGGTCTTTTTTTGAAGTATACATTTCTTCAAGAAATACTATGGTTTCTGGGAAATAACCAGTCAATTTTACAACCAGACAGGAAGTAACATTCATCTGTTATTGAACAGGTGATCACCTGAGGTAACTCTCCAATCATTGTGGCTCTACCCAGCTGGAGAAAACAGGAGCATTCAGCCTTGAGGTACCTGCATGTTGTTCATTAATGCTTCTCCTTTAGTCGACCTACTAAGACGTTTTACTCTTTCCCAAAACGAGTCTCCGAATATAAACATGCCCCCCAGGGAACCTCCAGCACAAACGTCAGTGAAGACTCAGGACTGAAATTGGGATCTCCAGTTGATGGTCAGTTGCTTCGATCATCATGTGAGGGATACTATTGTATCACACTGCCCACTGAATTTGGCTGGTAGTGATTCAGCACTCAGGGCACAAACTGCATGTCTGCATTTTCCATCCTAGATGAAACCCAGTTATTGTAACTTATCAGACAATGGTTCAACACCAATTAGAAGAGTTGTTAGGGGGCAAGACTGATATGTCCCATGAAATGAAGAGAAAGAAACATCTGCTATCCATGGAGGATCTAATACCTCTCACCATCTCAAAGTGACATTTAGTCACAGATATCTAAAAGCTGTCTAAATATGAATTTGGTGAGTCATATAATTATTGGACTTCATTATTTTTCTTGATGAAACCATCCCTGGTGTATTTTAAGTACCTTAATCAATCTGTGATCTTTGAAAACCATTTTGATTGCAGCATATGAAACACTTGGCTTATAGGAGCACTAACAAAATTAACACATTTTAACCTTTCACACTATGTAGCACTTTTTAACAAATAAATTGACCAAAGGTATGTCAGCATCTATTTGCATATATGAAGTAAGTCAGGGGCAATAGATAAATGAGGACCACGTGTGCCAGAACAGCCTGGAAGCTGAATGTTAGGCACACGAGAGGAGGCAGAAGGAGAAGTGGGGATGGGGAGGAGGAGAGGTCGGAGTGGAGAGAGGGGAAAGGTCGGGTGGGGAGAGGAGAGAGGTGGGGCTGGAGGAAGACGAGAGGGTGGAATTCATAAGTAAGCCATCCTGACAGCTCATTAAGGTTCTGCCTCTACGATGTGCAAACCAGCGTGCAAAACTTGGTTACAGCTCCTCAGGGTCAAAGAAGGGAAAATTAGTTAGGCTGCCTGGTCCTGATCAACTAGAGATTATGGGGGCGATTTTGCTGGTGCTCAGGGGTCGAGTTTGGAGGGGGACTGCTGGCAAAATCAAAAAGATTTTCAGCGGGTCACAAGCCTGCTTCCAACGCACCTCCAATCAATCTTCCCGGGAGTCGGGTCCCCGAATTGCGCAGGGACCCAACTCCTAGCGGTGGGAAGAGAATTATAGCCACTTAACTGCTTGTTAACAGGTAGTTAACAGGCAGTTAAGAGGCTTAACTGCTTGTTAACAGGTAGTTAACAGGCAGTTAAGAGGCTTTTTCCAATTTTGCCAGGTCGACTGCGGGCTCCCCGACACCACGCAAGGTAAGCTGTGAGTCTACTGTAATGTTTCTTTGATGACAGCTGCAGAAGTGGTGTGAAGGATCCAATGGTACACTGGTGAGTTTCAGAGGTAAGGAAATGCTGGGAAAATCATTTTTAATGTATTTAGACTTTTCTGTAGGTAACAAGGTTTGAAGTGTTTGTGTAGTCCCACCTCATTAGGAGAACCTCTCTCACCAGTGACAGATCGCTTCTGTAACCTCACCTGCAGCTGCCATCTGTTTTATCCTAAGGAGAGAGTCTCTGGAGAGCCTGGGTGCAAGGGCTCACCTTTGTACAGTGATTGGCAGTGTTTGCAGCACCTCTATGCTGTCAAACACTGAAAATCACCTGTCAAACAAAAATGAGCATGTCCCCTTTAAGAAAAGCGGCAGATGACGTGTCATCAACTGATGTCATCTGACACCAGCTTTCTCTTAATTGGCCGGCAAGCCCGCAGGGCGGGCTTAACAAGGCCAAATGACGCAAAATAATGTCTGTGCGTCGGGCATCGTTGGGGGTGGGGTCGGAACCCGCAAGTCAGCTAACCCACTCCCAACTTGCCTCTTCAGGTAAGATCGCAGCCTATGTGTGGAATGCCGATTGAGGACAGGCTTGGGCCCAGTTGTAATGCTTGCCATAATTGGATAGCCTGCTGACACTCATTTATCAATCCTCACACATGATTAACAACCATTGAGTGTGGAACCAGAGGGGGATCAGCACATAGAAACCATACCTCAGTGAGGGAGTCAACTCTTTAAGGAGTGAAGACAACTTAAGAGCAAAAAAAAAAGCTTATTACTAACCAGGAATGTGCTAAAACCATTCCTATTAAACAACAGTAAATAAGTAACTTATTTATCATCCCACAGAAGATCTTTCTACCCCCTCAACTCTCTGGCTAAAAAATACTTTAAACCCAACGGGCTAGATTTTCAGTATAGACAGTTTTGGGGCGCTAACCTTAGCGCCCGCCCGAAGTTAGCGCCCGCCCCAAAGTAGCGCCCCGTTGCCGGAAATTCAGTGGCTTCGCCCTAAGAGAGTGGTGGAGCGCTAAAAGAGGCGTTCCACTCCTACCTTTAGGCGCTAAGCCGGCGGTCCAGAGGGATAGCGCCCAGGCGGGGCGCAGCGCGGGTGCGGTCATTTTTGCACTGACAGCAGACCCCGTGGTGCCGACCAGCTGTTAAAGGGGGAAGGGACGAATTGGTCTGCTGCCACGCCCTGCACACTGCAGCCTTGCAAAGAGGCCTCAACACTGCTGCTCAGCCCCAGGGAGTCATGGCAACGCCAGAGAAGGCCCGTCAGCGTGCCCTGCGCTTCTCAGAGGGTGATCTGGACATAATGGTCACAGCTCTGGAGGTGAGGCGCAAGATCTTGTTTCCAGAGAGTGGGAGGAATCCAACCCACCATGACTACACCAAAGCCTGGAAGCAGATCGCCCAGAGGGTGACGTTCACCGGCGATGCCCCCAGGACCCACAAACAATGTCGTAAAAAATACAACGATCTGACCAGGATTGTGAAGGTGAGTAGCCTTTCCAGTCTCCTCCTCATTCTTGCATGTACACCTGACATGATGGGCAAAGGGAGCTGAAAGTCCTATTGGCCAGCCCTCAGCCAGCAGCATTGGGACAGTCATGAGCATCAAATGGCCATTCGGCACTCTACACTTTGGCCAAGCTATTCCACCATGGGAGGCAGTGCACACTACATCAGGGGTTCACTCTGTCCAAGCTATTCCACCATGGGAGGCAGTGCACACTACATCAGGGCTTCACTCTGTCCAAGCTATTCCACCATGGGAGGCAGTGCACTCTACATCAGGGCTTCACTCTGTCCAAGCTATTCCACCATGGGAGGCAGTGCACTCTACATCAGGGCTTCACTCTGTCCAAGCTATTCCACCATGGGAGGCAGTGCACTCTACATCAGGGCTTCACTCTGTCCAAGCTATTCCACCATGGGAGGCAGTGCACTCTACATCAGGGCTTCACTCTGTCCAAGCTATTCCACCATGGGAGGCAGTGCACACTACATCAGGGCTTCACTGCGCACTTACAGCCCGTCCTTTCTCTTGCAGGCTAAAGTAGCGTTTAATCGCCAGGCCCGTGCCAGGGGTGGCCGCGCCAAGCTGCAGAAGCTCACTCGGCTGGAGGAGCGCGTGTGTGTGCTCATGGGAGCCCGTGTGATTGTCCCCACAGCGTGCGGTGTATCCGACCCTCCACTGCCCGGCAATGGTAAGGACCTCGCCTTTTGGCCCTCTCGCGTCGCACTGGCCCATCCGAGCTACCTCCTTTGCCACTGTCCCACCAATGCGCTGAATGCCACTAGTCCTAACTCCCTCGCTGACGCCGTCTCCTCACTCTGAAGCTACTCTTGTGCATTCCTGCTTTCAGCTGGTGACGACCAGGACCCTGAAGCTGCCAGTGACAGCACCTCCGACCAGGAGGAGGAGGAGGAGCAAGCCGGACCTTCGGGGGAACTGTCACATCCCGCAGGAGAGGAGGAAATGCTTGACACCTCCTCACTGGACGAGTGCCTGGAGGAACTGTCGCAGGGCAATGCAGCTTCTGGGACCAGTGGCGTCCAGCCACCCAGCAGCCGTGCGCGTGGCCCGCGGCCTTCCCCCCAAAGGGGGGAAGGATCAGAGGGGAGTGCTGCTGCTCGGCACACTCGCCGCCACCAACGCGGCAAGGGTCCCCTAGTTCGGCCCCCTCCTCCCCAGCGGGAGAGTCGCGACTCCAGTCCGGACACCTTCACTTCGGAGGAGGTGCGGAAGCTGGATAAGATGGCCGAGGACTCGGACCGGTGCCACACGGAGCTCATGAGCGTGGTGGGGCGCATGCCTGAGGCCATCGAGTCGCTGGCGACCAGTGTGCGCGAGTTCGGGGCAGCAACTGCCGCGAGTGGCCGCATGCTGACTGATGCCGTCAAGACCCTGGCGGCTGTGATGCGCGCGCACACCAGGACCACAGGGGCACTCACTGCTGCCACATGCGCTGTCTCAGGCAGGCATCGCCAGGGCAGCCGCCGCGCTGGACCATCCCAGCAAGCCGCCCCTCGGCTGATTGCTGCGGATCCTGCAGTGCGGGCTCGGCCGAGTGCCACCGCGCCACAGCACCAGCCAGCGCATCCCAGACGCCAGCTGGCCCACATTGCGCCATCCGTCGCCGCCATTCCCCCACTGGGGCGTCAAGGGCAAGCGGCTGCAGCTGATGGTGGCCAGGCTCAGGTGCGCCACTCAGCAGACGGCCCCTCGAGGCCCAAACGCCGTGTAGGCCGCCCCCCAGCGGCATCTGGCGGAAGGGCATCTGAGCCTCAGGCGCCTTCCCCCAGCCTCGCAGCAGCCACTGGGCAGAGCTTGCGAAGGAGCAGCAGGCCGGGCAGGGGAGGCAAAAGGCTGGCCAAGGTCTCGCCCTCGCGGGCCACTCAGTAGAGGGTGTGGGCAGCTTTCCTTTAATATGGCGGTGGCCATCTTTATTTTGCCCATGGTTGTGTTGTTGGAGGGCTTATTTTTTGCGTTAGGCCGACGTTGAGGCCCGATTTGAAGAAAGGTGGAGTGACTCCTCCCCAGTTTGTGGGAGTGAGTCGTTTGTTGGGCTTTTTGTGGGGCCCGTTTATTGTTTTTGGGGATTCATGTGGGAAGGGCTTTTCATTTTTGTGCAATAAAAAATTATCTTTATTCATGCAGTCTCCATGGTTGTTCTTCTTAGTGTTTGTTGGCTTCGCCGGCCGAGGGCTTGCGGAGCGGCTGCATTCATCTTCCCTCATGGCCCCTGGCCATTCCCTGACAGGGGGCTTAGAAGTACCGTGTAATAAGGTGGCGTCGTGCGGCCCTTGGCCCTGGTCGCTCCCTCCTGGGAACGTACTCCTGCTCCTCCTCCTCCTCCTCCTCCTCATGCTCCTCCTGCTCCTCCTCCTGAGGTGCAGGTCCAACGTCAGGTGGCAGTGCCTGAGTCCTGCGGATAGCCAGGTTGTGTAGCATGCAGCAAACCACCACAAATTGGGAGACCCGGTCCGGCGAATACTGGAGAGCTCCTCCGGAGCGATCAAGGCAGCGGAACCGTTGCTTGAGGACCCCAATAGTTAGCTCGATGATGTTGCGGGTGGTTTGATGGCTCTCGTTGTAGGCCTCTTCAGCAGCGGTCCTGGGCGCGCGGAGCGGGGTCATGAGCCAGGTGCACAAAGGATAGCCTTTGTCCCCGATGAGCCATCCTCTTGGGGGAGGCTGTGCCTGGAACATGTCATGCACAGTACTCTGCCGCAGGATAAAGGCATCGTGGCTGCTGCCTGGGAAGCTGGCATTGACTGCCATGATGCGCTGCTTGTGGTCACATACCAGCTGCACATTCAGAGAATGGTAGCCCTTCCTGTTGCGATACTGCTCGCCATGCTCCAGAGGGGCCCGCAAAGCCACATGCGTACAGTCAATGGCGCCCTGCACCAAGGGGAATTCCCCGAGTCTGGCAAATCCCAATGCGCGCTGATGCTGGCTCTCGAGGGCCATGGGGAAGGAGATGAATTGGCTTCTCCTTCTGAACAGTGCTTCGGTCACCTGGCGGATGCAGCGATGCGCGCCGTACTGGGAGATGTTTGCTATGTCCCCAGCAGCGTATTGGAAGGAGCCGGTGGCATAGAAGTTCAATGCCACCGTCACCTTCACTTCCACCGACAGAGACGTCCTGCACCTGAGCTTTGGCCGCAGATCTCGGCGAAGCAGGTGGCAGATCTCTGCAATCACCTCCTTTCGGAATCGGAGCCTTTTAACACATCGCGCGGCACTCATGTTTAGGTAGGAGCGCTGCTGGCGGTATAGCCTGACTGGGTAAGGCCTACGTGGCCGATGCCTGTAGCCCCCTCTGCCTCTAGCCAGGGCTGCCCCTCTCACAATGCGTCTGCGAGCCCTACGGACATGGCGCTGCAGCTCCGCGTTGGCACCCCATGCAGGCCCCATCAAATCCTGGCAAACAGTCTAATTTCCAAATGGCCACTTGCAGCGCTATGGCCTGAGTCCAAAAATACCTGGCTCTTGCTGCTTGAAACCAGTTAGCTATCCTCCTTGTTGTGTCTCCAGAAATGCGTTGCACAAGACTGTTTTCTGAAAAAAGGCTGGCCTTTATACTGGAGAGGACGTTCCCTTTAATTAGCGCCCCCCGGGGCCCGCGCTGGTTGTGTTGCGTTCCTTTTTCCAAACGCTCCGGCCGCCCGCCGCACAATGGGGCGGTCCGACTGAAGTTTGGAATCGGGGCGGCCAAAGGGCGTTGCACGAGGATGTGACGTCATTTTCTGCACGCGCATCCGGGCGGGCGCTAAACTTTGCGCCGGCGCTAACGGGCAACTTAATTTGGGGCGGGGCGCAAACTGTGCTGCGCCCGGGCGCTACACGCATAGCGCCCGGAAATCACTTCTCTTAAGGCGCTAACTGCTGGCGCAAGCGACTGAAAATCTAGCCCAACCTCTCTAAAACTATAAAAACAAAATACTGCAGGTGCTGGAAATCTGAAATAAAAACAGAAAATGCTGGAAACACCCAGCAGGTCAGGCAGCATCTGTGGAGAGAGAAACAAAGTTAACGCCTCAGGTCGATGGCATATCTGAAGAACTGATCTCTCTCCACAGATGCTGCCTGACCTGCTAAGTGTTTCCAGCATTTTTTGTTTGTATTTCACTGAAACTATGTTTACCTATAAAAGGATTGAAATTCTACAGAGAGTAAAGAAAACCATGCTGTTCAGCAACTGAGTTGTTCAGGTTTGACCTTTTCCTTGCCGTATGGAAAATGAAGCCCCATTATTAAAAATTATGGTTAAAAATGGTCACCACAGATATAGCCAAAAGTGTCCTCTGAAAGTACTCGAGTGATGCGCATCTGCTGTCAAAAATATCCGTATTTAATTAGACCCTGACTTACAGCTAGACTCAGCAAGATGCCAGATCACTTTTTAATGCCTGGCACACCACAAAGATTCTGAGACTACTTGTGCTGCGCAATCTATGTGATATATAATCCACAGAATCTGCTTGTTCACAAAGTGCGTGGATTTTTTATGCAAGTAAAATACAGATTCATTTGTCCCTGTCAAAACCAGCCAAAGTTGGTTGATTTATACTTTCTATTTCGTATGTTGAAAGATGCACTGCCATCAGGGTTTCTGTGACAGAACAGAAAGTGCTGACTACACGGGAAAACTTCCACATTCAGTTTTGCGACGGTCTGGGATTTTGCTGAAATACTTTTTTCAAGAGTGAGAAATATAAGTGAAGGGACAAGGCAGGACAGCACCCAGGTGGAAAAAAGTAAAAGAGCTGATGAGGTATATGGAAACGTATTGATTAGGTGACATCAAGTTGGTGAGTGCAATAGCGTTTCCTTCCTCCCCTTTGTCTCTGGTGTCCCCAATGGATCTATCCTTCATCCCCTCCACTTCCACATTCACCTGCTTCTCCTTGGTGATATTAATGGCAGATACACAGCGAGACTGAGTTTTTCCTCTCCACCACCTCGCTCAACTGTTGTCCATCTGCTTGTACAAAATCCAGCAGCTTGGGAACTCGCTGTCATCTCGCTCCCATGCGCCTTTCCCACAGGCGCGTCTGTCATCGTGGAGCCGACCCGACCTGCAGCGGCGGGGGACCCAATTAAAATCATTATCAGGTACTTTACAGGCATGTAAGAGCCTTTATTCACTTACTTTTTAAATTTCCCTGCATGGCCACGGGGTTCACGCAGCTCGGGAACCATATCCATCAACCTGAGGCGTGAGTTCCGTGGCCATTGCTCCAGCTGATTACTTGACAGCATGAAAAACAAACCAAAATAAAAACATGCTGATTACATCAGCTAACAGATTGATGGAGATTCTGTTCTACTTGAAAAGCTACTGGTAAATGTTAATTCAGAAATTCCTGAAGGGATGCAAGTGCTACCCTGGATGGTGAGGGAAATATATTTTTCACTGGCCATTCCCAGCTGTTGCCTTCCAACTCAACAGTAATTGCAGTGAATTGATCTGCACTATAAAAAATGACATATACCATTTAAATACATTTTTGTGTTGATTCTGGTCAGGTTTTTCTCAGTACTGTGATTGTCCAGTTACACATCATCAACATCAGGTCATCAACTGTAACAATTTTATTCTTATCACTCAGTCCACTGGTTCAATTTGCTTTCAGTCTCTGAATATAACTAATTTAATTTTTCAGTCTGAGACTTTGGGGTGAATTTCTGCAGAGGTTCTCTCACTTGTCCATTGTTAACTTCAACGGAAGAGCTGCAGAAATCCCAGAAACACATTGTAAGCACCACTTACACTGTTTGTCAGGGTTTCCACAGCTCTTCCACTGAACTTGCATAAGATTGTAAATCCACACCTTTACAATTACATTTAAAATCTGTTTAATTTTATATACACGCACATCTTTTACTTGTACCAGTTACTGATACAAAAGTCTATAGATTTGTGACTAAAGCACCAATAAATTCCCAATTAATGTACTTTTTTCATTATGTTCTTGATCGTATTTGTAGATGGCGTCATATTATTTAATGATAATATTATTTAAATATTTCTTTGTCACTCATATAACTTTTTGATGGGCCTTCAATAACCACAAAACTAGAAGTTATAGACTTAAACAAGTTGGCTTTTAATCACTAAGATCAGAGCTAACATCTCAACACGCCGACTGGTTCACAGGAATGAGTCATACAGATCCTGGGAACTTTATGTAAGAGAAGTCAGGGGCGGAGCCAAGAGCCAAGACCTGGAACCTCCCAGGTTAGTCAGGAAAGAGGAAGTGAAACTATACACAGTGGGGGAGGGTAATATACATGAGTGCAAAACGAATACAGGATCAAGACAAACAGATTTCATTACATTCACCCCTTCTATAGATTTAGTCCATCGGGGTGATGTTTCTTAAAAGTTGGTATAAGTGAGTCTGTCAGGAGGTTTTGCAGTTCTCAGTGATCAGCGCAAAGCCGGTTGGGGTGCCTCTAGGGGAGTGGATTCTGGTTCCTCCGCTGTCCGGGCCTCCGCAGTGTCTTCCAGGTTATCTGCAGTGTCCTCCAGGTTAAAGTTGGGTATTGATACCTCTGGGCGTCCTGTCTCTTTGTAGTGTAGGTCTTCATCGGGTAGTCTCCCATCGTTCTCTCTGCTCCCCGAGGGAGCGAGGTCTTTTATGGAAACAGTGTCCTCTTGCCCGTCAGAGTATTCGATATAGGCGTACTGAGGGTTTGCATGGAGGAGCTGTACCTTTTCCACAAGGGGGTCCGTTTTATGGCCTCTCACGTGCTTCCGCAATAGTACTGTCCCCGGAGACGTCAGCCACGTGGGTAGAGATATGCCCGCGGTGGTTTTCCGGGGGAAAACAAACATCTTTTCGTGAGGGGTAGCGTTAGTGGCAGTACATAACAGAGACCTTATGGAGTGGAGCACGTCTGGGAGGACTTCTTGCCAGCGGGAGGTCAGAAGGCCTTTTGACTTTAAGGCTAACATGACAGCCTTCCAAACAGTAGCATTCTCCCTTTCCACTTGCCCATTACCCCGGGGGTTGTAGCTAGTGGTTCTGCTAGTGGCTATCCCCTTCGAGAGCAAGAACTGGCGCAGCTCGTCACTCATGAATGACGTCCCCCTATCGCTGTGTATGTAGTTCGGCATGCCAAACATGCAGAATAGATTACAGAGACACTTGATGACCGTGGCACTGGTCATGTCTGGGCAGGGAATGGCGAAGGGGAAGCGGGAATATTCATCAATGATATTGAGGAAGTATACGTTATGGTCGGCAGAGGGAAGGGGTCCCTTGAAGTCCAGACTTAGGCGCTCGAATGGCCGTGTGGCTTTGATAAGGTGTGCACGGTCAGGCCTGTAGAAACGAGGCTTGCATTCCGCACAGATGCGGCAGGCTCTGGTCATTGCCCTGACCTCCTCGATGGAGTGGGGCAGATTGCGGGACTTCATAAAATGGTATAGTCGGGTGACCCCTGGGTGACAGAGGTCGTGGAGACCCTGTAATTTGTCCGTATGAATGCTGGCACACATTCCCCACAATAGGGCGTCTGGGGGTTCATTAAGGGCTCCCGGTCTGTACATAATATCATAGTCGAACGTGGATAGTTCGATCCTCCACCTGAGTATTTTGTCATTCTTGATTTTCCCCCTTTGTTTGTTATTAAACATGAAAGCCACCGACCGCTGGTCGGTGAGCAGGGTGAAACGTCTGCCGGCTAGGTAGTGTCTCCAGTGCCGCACTGCCTCCACTATAGCCTGTGCCTCCTTCTCGACAGAAGAGTGCCTGATTTCAGGTCCCTGAAGGGTTCGGGAGAAGAAGCCCACAGATCTCCCAGCCTGATTGAGGGTCGCAGCTAAGGCAAAGTCTGACGCATCGCTTTCGACTTGAAAGGGAATGCATTCGTCCACTGCACACACTGCAGCCCTTTCAATGTCCTGTTTAATACTGGTGAAAGCCTCCCAAGCTTCAGCTGATAGTGGGAAGGACGTCGATTTAATGAGTGGTCGGGCCTTATCAGAGTAATTGGGCACCCATTGGGCATAATACGAAACAAATCCCAGGCACCATTTTAAAGCTTTGGGATTGTGTGGCAGGGGCAGTTCCTTTAGGGGGCGTAATCGGTCAGGGTCCGGTCCAATTACCCCATCTTCCACCACACAGCCGAGGATACAGAGACGGGTTGTGTTGAAGACACATTTGTCTTCGTTGTAGGTTAGATTCAGCTTTAGGGCAGTTTTTAAAAATCTCGCAAGATTTAGATCGTGGTCTTGCTGGTTGTGCCCGCAGATAGTGACATTGTCCAGATAGGGGTAGGTAGCTTGTAGTTTATTCTCGTCAACCATGCGGTCCATCTCACGTTGGAAGACCGAGACCCCATTTGTTACCCCGAAGGGCACTCTGAGAAAATGGTAGAGGCACCCGTTCGCCTCGAAGGCGGTGTATGGGCGGTCCTCCATTCTAATGGGGAGCTGGTGATACGCGGATTTGAGGTCGATAGTCGAGAAGACTCGGTACTGCGCAATCCGGTTGACCATTTCTGATATGCGGGGTAAAGGGTAGGCGTCCAGCTGGGTATAAATATTAACAGTCTGGCTGTAGTCAATTACCATCCATTTCTTTTCGCTATTTTTAACTATGACTACTTGGGCACGCCACAGGTTGGTACTGCATTCAATAATGCCTTCCCGCAGGAGTCTGTCCACTTCCGCCTTGATAAAGTGTCTGTCTTCCAGACTGTACCGTCTACTTTTGGTCGCTATGGGCCTACAGTTCGGAGCGAGACTAGCGAATAAAGAGGGCGGGCTGATTTTTAAGGTTGATAGGCCACAGACTGTGAGTGGCCGCTGGGACCTGCCATATGCTAGCGTGACACTTTCGTGGTGGCACTGGAAGTCCAGGCCCAAGATTACATTAACACAGAGTTCTGGCATCACGAGGAGTTTAAAATCCTTGTAGTCCGTGCCTTTTACAGTCAGTGTTACCACACAGTAGCCCAAAATGGCCGAAGTGTGGGGCTTAGCAGCCATAGCAATTCTGCTCCGTGTAGGGGTTACCGTTAATGAGTGCCGCCGTACCAGGCTAGGGTGGATAAAACTCTCGGTACTCCCACAGTCAATTAAACATTTCGTTAAATTCCCATTTACCTGTATGTCCATCATGGATTTTGTCAACGGGTGTGGCCACTGTTGGGCCCTGGGCGGCCGTTGAGTCGGGAAAAGATGGCGGATCCCAAGATGGCGGCCCGCACAGCACGCACGAGGTGGTGACGGAGTTGGAAATCGGATTCCCCCTGCAGACTTTGATAAAATGCCCCTTTTTCTTACATTTGAAGCATGTAGCGTCCTTCGCTGGGCATCGTTGTCTGGGGTGCTTGGCCTGGCCGCAGAAGTAGCATTTCGGGCCTCGAGACATTGCCGCTGTAGTAGGACTCCTGGGTGAACTTCTGTGTGGGGACCCCGGCGGCATAGAGCTGGTCTGAGACCTGGATGGGGAAGATGGCTGATTCCAAGATGGCGGCCCCCTCGTCGCGCATGAGGCGGTGAGGGCCGCATGGCCGGAAGAATAAGAGTCAGAGTTTCTCTGGGCCACGTCCAGCAATCGCGCAGTGGCCACTGCCTTTTTTAAGTCCAGGACCTCCTTCTCCAGCAGTCTCTGCCGGATATAATTCGATTTGAGGCCCGTGATGAAGGAATCGCGGACCAATTCGTCAGAGTACGCGTTGGCCATCACGGCCTTGCAGTTACAGTCCCAGACCAGGTCCTTTAGGCCCTGTAAGAAATCGTCCATTGATTCCTCTGGTCGCTGCCTGCGTGTAGCCAGCAGATGTCTGGCGTACACTTCGTTTACCGGCCTCTGGTATTGGGCCTTCAGGATAGTGATGGCCTCCATGTAAGAGGTGGCGTCCCGGATGAACAAATAAATCCGATGACTTACGCGAGTAGTCAGTAGACTCAGCTTATCTACCTCGCTAGCGGATGAGGCCCCCGCGAAGAGTTCGAAGCATTTGAGCCAGTGTCCAAATTGATTTGATGCTTCAGCAGAGTGTGGATCCAAGTCCAGACGCTCTGGTTTTAGGAGTCGATCCATCCTAGTATTCTTTAGTGATTAAAATTGATGGGCCTTCAATAACCACAAAACTAGAAGTTATATACTTAAACAAGTTGGCTTTTAATCACTAAGATCAGAGCTAACATCTCAACATGCCGACTGGTTCACAGGAATGAGTCATACAGATCCTGGGATCTTTATGTAAGAGAAGTCAGGGGCGGAGCCTCCCAGGTTAGTTGGGAAAGAGGAAGTGAAACTATACACAGTGGGGGAGGGTAATATACATGAGTGCAAAACGAATACAGGATCAAGACAAACAGATTTCATTACATTTTTATTATATTATTGAACAGTAAAGATTCAACAGCCACTATGTTAGATTAAACTTAAAACGTAATGTGGCCATGGTTCCTTTAAGGACCCCGGCTTAAAATGCATCATAAATGATGTCACCAGACCCACTCCATCTCATTGGGCCGGGTAACACGCTGGGCGGGCTTAAGGTAAGTTAATTTTCTACAGTGGGATGGAGCCAGCAGTGGGGTCATGACCCGCCATGGACACCAGCTGCACCAGACCCACCAAGGTAAGGAAAATTCCAGCCTATAAAGCAGCTTAACGAAGGTCATGTAGTTGAAATGATAAGCACCCTGGGTTAATGGTGGTACTGATAATTTACCACCCATATACTGCCAGGTTCAACAACCTTTCTCAGTCAACTTCAGTGACCAGGTCATTGACACTCACTCTTTAAACTATTTAAAATGTTCTACATAATATGAAAAACTCCAAATGGGTCGTCACGTTGATCCTAATTGTGGAAGTCTTTGATTATTTTTTTTTAAATGAGTATGGATTGCTGGAGTCCCTCAGTGGTTAGCATGTGGAACTTGCTACCACATGGAGTAGTTAAGGCGAAAACCAAGGAAGTTAGATAAACAAATAAGGGAGGAAGGAATAGCACACAGAAGCACAGAAACCCCACAGTGCAGATAGAGGCCATTTCGGCCCATCGAGCCTGCACCGACACATATCCCACCCTATCCCCGTAACCCCACGTATTTAATCCCCCTAACACTAAGGGTCAATTTATCATAGCCAATCAACCTAACCCGCACATCTTTGGACTGTGGGAGGAAACCGGAGCACCCGGAGGAAACCCACGCAAACACGGGGAGAATGTGCAAACTCCACAGAGTCACCCGAGGCCGGATTCAAACCCGGGTCCCTGGCGCTGTGAGGCAACAGTGCTAACCACTATGCCACCGTGCTTCGTAGGATATGCTAATAGGGTTAGAGGAAGTAGGGTGGGAGGAGGCTCGTGTGGAGCATAAACGCTGGCATAGACCTGTTGGGCTGAATGGCCTGTTTCTGTGCTGTAAATTCTATGTAATTCTATAATTATTGCATTACCCCTCATCTATGTACTAGTTCTCACAAGTCGAAATCCATATTTTACTGAATAAATGTTTGAAACAACCTTGTGCACAAAGCTGCCAACATTGAAGGAATGTTACAAATGAGACTTCGCCCCATATTCAACTGTGGGTAAGTGCAGACGATTAGTTTCATTTCACACCGACAGTGTAAATGCAGCCCCAATATGGTGTGCCTGCCTGACCCGATACTTGAGCAAAGGGGAATGAGACTCCTTGAAGGTGAAAGTCTCTCTCTGCTCTGCTTCGGAGACCTTTCAACCTTTGGTACCCAATTTACACTCCATAAGTTGCGTGTCAGTGCAATGTCAAAAAAGCTTCGCACCAATGCTAAGTCTGCAGTGTGAATGCATATTTATGATCAGAAGGAATGAGGCAGATTGTAAACCCATTCAAATAAATAGAACCATGTTTATTTTTAAGAGAGGGATTCCTGAAAGTAGTTGACATTTTTAAATCAAAGTAAGTCTCACTCCAGTCAAGTGCGAATTGACAGGTCTGAGCATCAGAGAATAATTTAATTTAAAAATCTCCAGCACAGCAAAAGAACAAAATCTGCTACAGTTGTTAAAGGGATTGCTGAATGACAAGATGGTCCATGGATTTAGTGTAAAGAGTAAAAGGGAAAAATAAGTTCTGTGAACTCAAGTCAAGCAAGGATGCAGCTTTGCAACTGTAGCACATCTCCCAAAAACCTGGAGGCTCTCCCAGTGAAATCTAACTTTGAAAAATAAAAAGATAAATTCAGTGTCCCAGTCATATCTCATCAATCAAAACCTCTCCTCACCCAGACTAAGTCATACTAATCAATTATGCAAACTAAACTAAGATCTCACAAAGGGTTAGCACTTGGCTGCACAGAAACTTGAAATATCTCCAAACTGCTTTCTCCTGGATGGGAGACACTGATTAAATATTAATGCCTGTGAGTCAGACTTGTTTTTGCCAATCAATAGCTTTTAGAACTAATGCCCTGTGTTGCATGGTTTTTAGAGAGAGGGCACAAAAAAACTCACTAACGCAACAATTTATTTGATTGTGTAATACATGCTAGGAGTGTATTTACGGCTTTCTGTTTATGCCGTGAATTATAGCACCGTGCTCATCAGCCTTGGAGCAACTGTGCTTTTGTTGTACTTGAATGGAAGTGTTATTTAATAAATAGCAAACGGCAGGGAAGCAATGATTCTTCAATTAGTGAACAAACCACTGGGTAAAGATTTAGCGAGATAATTGGTAAGGAGAAACCTATCGTTAATTTAACAGATTAATAATGTAATGCTCCAGTAATTAATCACACATTGTCACATATTTAATACTGCTCCATTTTCTTTCAAAACGGTGTGATTTTTCACATTGTGACATCCCTGGTTTGATTCATCCTTCCTTTCCCCCTCCTCAATTTTCTTCTTTTCTTGTCTCTTCCCCTCATGGCACAGACTCTTTTTGAGGTACAGTGCCAAGTGATCCAGCAATCACTTCAGTACCTTGCTCAGTTGACCATTCTCCTTGGATAAGCTGTGGCAATGAGTGTTGTCAGGGTTTTATACCATCAGAACTAAGCATGCTTCTGTGCATGAGATCGGCAAAGTATGGTAGCCTAGTGGGTATGGTATTGGGCTAGTAACCCAGAGCTCATGAGTTAAAATCCCACTATAGCAACGATATGATGTTTAATTCAACAAATTTGGTACTATGTGGACTAGTAGAAATGACCATGAATGTTTGTTGTAAAATCCAATGGGTTGTGAAGGGAACCTGCCACTCCTACCTGCTCTGACCTACGTGTTACTCTTAACACCCTCAGGGCAACTGGGAATGGGCACTAAATACTGTGTTGCCTGCATCCCAAGAACAACATTGAAAACATGCACACTATCCAGCAGGGGTCACTGAAAAGCACTGAAACTTTTTTTCTTCCTTTCCGATGTCAAGGATTGCAAGCTTCATCACCTCTTGAACACCAACGCCCCTCTGGAACCGTCTTCCCCTTCACTTTCCTCTGACCCCCCTTCTCCCAATCTCACCCCCTGCCGTGTTTTCACTATCCCCTCTGACCTTCCCCTCTCTGACCCCGAATGAACAGTCCTCAGCAAAGGCCTGAGCTTCATCCCCTTACGCCCCCACCTCAATGAATTTCGAGGTCAGCACGATGTTGAGCTCTTTTTCCGCCGCCTTCGTCTCCGTGCCCACTTCTCTGGCCAGGGGTCTTCCACCCGCACGGCTGACCCTTTCTCCCGCTTTCAGAATTCTCGTTCTACCTAGACCCCTCCCCCTGGCCTCTTACCCTCTCTAGATCTTTTCACTGCTAACTGCCGCTGTGACATCGGCCGTCTCCATTTCTCTGCTCCCCTCACTCACTCCAACCTACTTCCCTCTAAACTTGCAGCACTCCATTCTCTCAGATCCAACCCCAACATTGTCATTAAACCTGCTGACAAGGGTGGTGCTCTTGTTGTTTTGCGAACCGACCTCTACCTAGCGGAAGCTGAACGCCAATTCTCCGACACCTCCTCCTACCTCCACCTGGACCATGACCCCACTACTGAACATCAAACCACCGTTTCCAAGACTGTCACTGACCTCATCTCCTCTGGAGATCTTCCCCCCGTGGCCACCAACCTCATAGTTCCCCAACCCCGCACAGCCCGCTTCTACCTCCTTCCTAAGATCCACAAACAGGACTGCCCTGGTAGACCCATCGTTTCAGCCTGTTCTTGCCCCACGGAACTTATCTCTTCCTATCTCGACTCTATCTTTTCTCCCCTTGTCCTGTCTCTTCCCACCTACATCCGCGACTCTTCTGACGCCCTCCACCACTTTAACAGTTTCCAGTTTCCTGGCCCCAATAGCCTCCTTTTCACCATGGACGTACAATCCCTCTACACCTCCATCCCCCACCAGGATGGCCTGAGGGCGCTCCGCTTCTTCCTTGAATAGAGACCCAACCAGTCCCCATCCACCACCACTCTCCTCCGCCTGGCTGAACTCGTTCTCACATTGAACAACTTCTCCTTTAACTCCACTCATTTCCTCCAAATCAAAGGTGTTGCTATGGATACCCGCATGGGTCCTAGCTATGCCTGCCTTTTTATGGGATATGTGGAACACTCTTTGTTCCAGTCCTACTCGGGTCCCCTCCCTCACCTCTTTTTCCGATACATTGATGACTGTATCGGTGCCGTTTCCTGCTCTCGCCCTGAACTAGACAATTTCATTCACTTTCCCTCCAATTTCCACCCTTCCCTCACCTTCACATGGTCCATCTCCGACTCTTCCCTTCCCTTCCTCGACTTCTCCGTCTCCATCTCTGGAAATAGGTTATTGACCAACATTCACTACAAGCCTACTGACTCCCACAGCTACCTGGACTACACTTCCTCCCACCCCACCTCCTGTAAGGACTCTATTCCATTCTCCCAGTTTCTCCGTCTCCACCGCATAGAGTCATAGAGTCATAGGCCTAGACATTGAGTGGGGTTAGCGCCCATTTTGAGGCGCTAGAGGGCCTAGCACCACAAGTACAGCCGATTGAGAAATTCACTTGGGCGCTGCCATCAGCGTTAGCCGGTTGCGCTGCGCCGGCACTGATGACGTCATCGGTGTGCGCAGCGTCCCGGTTGCCGTGGCAACGCGCCCAAACGCCAAAATTGAGTTGCGGCCGCCTCGCCCGTGGCAGCCGCAACCAACCATTTTTCAGAAGTTCGCTACGGGTCTTAGCGCCGGCGCATTAAGGTCGCGCGGCGGCCGGCCGCTTTCCCGGCGGCCGCCTGCCCGCACCTCCCTCCCCGGACTCCTCCAACACCCCCCCGCGGCACAGATGCGTGTGGGCCGCGAGCCCGGCACTTCTCCGAGGTGCCAGGCTCATTTTTCTCCACAGATCAACGGCCAACGGTCGGGTGCAGGCAGCTCCTCCTTAATGGAAGGAGGAGGCCTGCACTTCCCCAGCCTGCCGCACCGCATCGGGTGCCGCAGCGGCGGATTAGCGCCGCAATGCGGCAGTCAGCACCCATTGGGAGGCGCTGACACCCTCCAGTAGCGCCGGCAGCCGTCTGGGCGCGGCGCTACTGAATTTTTGGCACGCGCTGGGGGACTTAGCGCCGGCGCTAAATTTCCGGCGCTAAAGCCCTGGCGCGGCGCCAACTCAATTTCTAGGCCATAGAGTTTTACAGCGCAGAAAGAGGCCCTTCAGCCCATCGTGTCTGCGCCGTCCATCAATCCCTGTGCAGTCTAATCCCATTTTCCAGCATTTGGTCCATAGCCTTGTATGCAATGGCATTTCAAGTGCCCATCCAAATGCTTCTTGAATGTTGTGAGGGTTCCTGCCTCTACCACCCTTTCAGGCAGTGAGTTCCAGCTTCCAACCACCCTCTGGGTGAAAAAGTTCCTCCTCAAATCCCCTCTAAATCTCCTGCCCCTTACCCTGAATCTATGCCCCCTTGTTATTGACCCCCCTACTAAGGGGAAAAGTTCCTCTTTATCTACCCTATCTATGCCCCTCATCATTTTGTACACCTCAATCAGGTCCCCCCTCAGCCTCCTTTGCTCCAAGGAAAACAACCCCAGCCTGTTTAGTCTTTCTTCATAGCTGAGGCGCTCCATCCCAGGTAACATCCTGGTGAATCTTCTCTGCACCCTCTCCAAAGCAATCACATCCTTCCTATAGTGAGGCGACCAGAACTGCACACAGTACTCCAGCTGTGGCCTCACCAGCGTTTTGTACAGCTCCATCATAACCTCCCTGCTCTTATATTCTATGCCTCTGCTAATGAAGGCAAGTATCCCATATGCCTTTTTAACCACCTTATCTACCTGTTCCGCTGCCTTCAGGGATCTATGTACATGTACACCAAGGTCCCTCTGACCCTCTGTACTTCCTAGGGTCCTACCACTCATTGTGTATTCCCTTGCCTTATTTGTCCGTCCAAAATGCATCACCTCGCACTTTTCCGGGTTAAATTCCATTTGCCACTTTTCCGCCCATCTGACCAACCCGTTAATATCGTCCTGTAGCCTGAGGCTTTCCTCCTCGCAATTTACCACCCCACCAATTTTCGTGTCATCCGCGAACTTACTGATCATACCCTTTACATTCTCATCCAAATCATTAATGTAGATCACAAACAGCAAGGGACCCAGCACCGATCCCTGAGGTACCCCACTGGACACAGGCTTCCAGTCACAAAAGCAACCTTTGACCATCACCCTCTGCCTCCTGCCACTCAGCCAGTTTAGGATCCAACGTGCCAAGGCCCCCTGGATCCCATGGGCTCTTACCTTCTTGACCAGTCTCCTATGCGGGACTTTGTCAAAAGCTTTACTGAAGTCCATGTAAACCACATCCACAGCATTTCCCTCATCCACACACCTAGTCACCCCCTCGAAAAATTCAATCAGATTGGTCAGACATGATTTACCCTTGACAAAGCCATGTTGACTATCCCCGATTAATCCTTGCCTCTCCAAGTGGAGACTAATTTTGTCCCTCAGAATTTTTTCCAATAATTTCCCTACCACAGATGTTAGGCTCACTGGCCTGTAATTCCCTGGTTTATCCCTGCTACCCTTCTTGAATAATGGTACTACGTTAGCTGTTCTCCAGTCCTCTGGTACATCCCCTGTGGCCAGAGAGGTTCTGAAAATTTGTGTCAGAGCCCCTGCAATCTCCTCCTTTGCCTCACACAACAGCCTGGGATACATCTCGTCCGGGCCTGGGGATTTATCCACTTTTTGGCCTGCTAAAACCGCTAGTACCTCCTCCCTCTCGATGCTAATATGTTCAAGTATGTCACAGTCCCCTTGCCCGACTTCTATGTCTACATCGTCTTTCTCCATAGTGAACACAGAGGCAAAAAATTCATTTAAAACCCCACCTACTTCATCTGGCTCTACACACAGCTTGCCACTTTGGTCCCTAGTGGGCCCTACCCTTTCCCTGGTTATCCTCTTGCCCTTAATATACTTATAAAACATCTTAGGATTTTCCTTTATTTTGCTCGCCAGTGTTATTTCATGGCCCCTCCTCACCCTCCTAATTTCCTTTTTAAGTATGCCCCTGCACCTTTTATACTCCTCTAGGGCTTCCTCCGTCTTTTGTAACTGCCAAAAGCCCCCCTTTTTTTCCTAATGCATTTTTGTATATCCCTTGCCATCCAAGGTTCCCTTTGCTTGTTGGTCCCACCCTTGACCTTTACAGGAACATGTTGGTGTTGTACTCTCTCTATTTCCCTTCTGAAAGCCTCCCACTGTTTTGATGTGGATTTTCCTATAAGTAGCTGCTCCCAGTCCACTTTGGCCAGATCCTGCCTTATCTTATTAAAATCGGCCTTCCCCCAATTTAGAACCCTTATTTCCGGGCCGTCTTTGTCTTTTTCCATGACCACCTTAAATCTCACCGAATTATGGTCACTATCGCCAAAATGCTCTCCTACAGACACTTCCACCACCTGCCCGGCTACATTCCCTAGAATTAGGTCCAGTACCGCCCCCTCTCTTGTAGGACTTTCTACATGTTGGCTCAAAAAGCTCTCCTGGATGCACTTTAAGAATTCTGCACCCTCTAAGCCTTTCACACTCTGACTATCCCAATTTATATTGGGGAAGTTGAAATCCCCCACTATTATTTTCACACTTTTCTGAGATTTGCCTACATATCTGTTCCTCTATCTCCCCCTGACTGTTTGGGGGCCTATAGTACACTCCCAGCAAAGTGCTTGCCCCCTTTTTGTTTTTAAGTTCTACCCATATGGCCTCATTAGAGGAATCCGCTAATATATCATCCCTCCTTACAGCAGTAATTGACTCCTTAATTAATATTGCAACACCCCCTCCCCTTTTACACCCCCCTCTGTCTCGCCTGAAGATTATATACCCCGGAATATTCAGCTGCCAGTCCTGACCCTCCCTCAACCATGTCTCCGTGATAGCAACAATATCGTACTCCCATGTGTTCAACAACAACTTCAGTTCATCCACCTTATTTGCAAGACTCCGTGCATTAAAATAAATGCCTTCCAGCCCTGCCATATTCCCTTTTGCCTTCACATCTTTGCTCTGCCTTCCCTGCTGACTTGTTTTTTCCTCCGTATTTGGCTGTACATCACCCCCTACTATAGCTCCACTCTGTATCCCATCCCCCTGCTGAGTTAGTTTAAACCCCCCCCAGCAGTGCTAGCAAACCTCCCCGCAAGGATATTGGTTCCCCTCTGGTTCAGGTGTAAACCATCTGACTTGTACAAGTCCCACCTGTCCCAGAAGCAGACCCAGTGATCCAGGAAACTAAAGCCCTCCCTCCTGCACCATCCCTTTAGCCACGCATTCATCTGTTCTATCCTCCCATTCCTATACTCACTAGCACGTGGCACCGGGAGCAATCCAGAGATTACAACCTTTGAGGTCCTGCTCCTTAATCTTGCCCCTAGCTCCCTAAATTCTTGCTGCAGGACCTCATCCCTCTTTTTACCTATGTCGTTGGTACCAATGTGGACCACGACCACTGGCTGTTCACCCTCCCCCTCCAGAATGCCCTGCAGCCACTCAGTGACATCCTTGACCCTGGCACCAGGGAGGCAACAAACCATCCTGGATTCACGTCTACGGCCACAGAAACGCCTATCTGTTCCCCTTACTATAGAATCCCCTACCACTATTGCTCTCCCACTCTGTTTCCCCCCTTCCTGGGCAGCAGGAGCACCCCCAGTGCCAGGAAGTTGGCTGCTGCTGCCTTCCCCTGGTGAGTCATCCCCCTCAACAGTGTCCAAAGCAGTATACTTGTTTGAAAGGGGGATGTCCGCAGGGGTTCCCTGCACTACCTGCCTGCCTTTGTTGCTCCACCTGATGGTCACCCCCTGTGCTGCCCTACCCTGAGGCGTGAACAACTCACTAAACGTGCTATCCACGAGCCTCTCAGCATCGCGCATGCTCCAAAATTCATCCACCCGCAGCTCGAGCGCCGCAATGCGGTCTACAAGTAGCTGCAGCTGGATGCATTTCCCGCACACATGGTCGCCAGGGACACTGGCAGCATCCCTGACTTCCCACATGGAGCAAGAGGAGCAGAACACGGGTCTGAGCTCTCCTGCCATGACTTACTCCTTTAATCTGCTCCGACGATGCCACCTTCCACACCAGTGCTTCTGACATGTCCTCCTTTTTCCTCAACCGAGGATTCCCCTCTACCGTGGTTGACATGGCCCTCGACCATGTCCGTTCTATCTCGCGCACTTCTGCCCTCACCCCTGCCCCTCCCTCCCGGAACCACGATAGGGTTCCCCTTGTCCTCACCTTTCACCCCACCAGCCTCCACATTCAATGGATCATCCTCCGCCATTTCCGCCACCTCCAACGTGATCCCACCACCGAACGCATCTTCCCCTCCCCTTTCAGCATTCCGTAGGGACCACTCCCTCCGAGACACCCTAGTTCACTCCTCTATCACCCCCAGCACCCCTTCCCCTCCGCCCAGCACCTTCCCGTGCAAGCGCAGGAGATACAACACCTGCCCTTATACCTCCCCCCTTCCCACTGTCCATGGTCCCAAACATCCCTTCCAGGTGAAACAGCGATTTACTTGTACTTCTTGCAATCTAGTATATTGTATTCGCTGCTCACGATGTGGTCTCCTCTACACTGGGGAGACCAAACGCAGATTGTGTGACCGCTCTGCGGAACACCTCCGTTCAGTCAGTAAGGGTGACCCCGAGCTTCCGGTCGCCTGTCATTTTAATTCACTGCCCCATTCCCACTCAGACCTCACCGTACTCGGGCTCTTGCATTGTTCCACGGAAACACAGCATAAGCTCGAGGAACAGCGACTCATCTTCCGATTAGGCACTTTACAGCCTTCCGGACTCAATATCGAGTTCAACAATTTCAGATCATAACCTCGGCCCCTAATACATTTTCATATATATTTTTTATCCACACCTTTGTTTCGTGCCCTTCCCCCTTTTTTTTCTCTCCGACACGGCAGCTGTCTCTCATTCTGCCAGCGCATTTCACACCTAATCTAGAGCCGTCTTTTGTCTCTTTACTAGTCCTATCACCATCTCATCTCGTTTTGAATACCTCTTAATGTCTCTTCACTTCCCTTTTGTTCTTTCACCCCCATTTCCCAGCCCCCAAACTGGCCTTTAATCTGTTTCATTTCCTGTGTTTTTTCAGTCCTGACGAAGGGTTTTGACCTGAAACGTTGACTCTATTTCTCTCTCCATGGATGTTACCTGGCCTGCTGAGTCTTTCCAGCATTTCCTGTTGTTATTTCACTGAAAAGCAGTCAGTAGCAGGAACCCTGGCCACATTTCCCTGTCAATAGCCTGGGGAAATTGTCTTCATCTCTCTCCAGACTTGTGTAACATGTAGCACACTTAATTAATCAAGGCTCTGTTTTCTCTTCCAGATCAATAGGCTTTTAAACCCAAGCTTATCGTCATTTCCCTTGTGCTCTCGCCTACAATTTTCAACCTTTGGATATCCTGCTCCATGGGTCTTGGCCTTTCATTAAGGTTTCTTAATTATTATTTTTTTTTAAAGGCCAAAAGTGCCCCTTTTACTGAAATGGCTGAACTCAGCGAGCTCAGCAGGGACCATGGATTGAACCTTGGACTTTCATGGTTGATTATCATGCCATACAGTCTGCTGCTCACTGTGCCATCACAGGAAGCCCATCATCCAGTGTTGTAAAAGGTAACCTAAACTTCCGTGGTTCATCCTTCTCAATGTTTTATATACTTAACTGTGTTTAATGTAATTTAATTGCCCTGGTGCTTTTTAATCTTCTGGTCTAAGCACTCAGTGTTCACTCATGTAGGAATCCTGAGTCACCAGGACACATTTTGTTTTGCTAGAAGTTATGGACAAATTATATGACTGTAGGCTCATCCATTAATGAAGGACCAGCTCATTTTAACATTTTAAAACCAAAACTTGACACTGATGAGATAAAAGTAATGTAATTTTGTGGACTCCAAACTTGAAATTAAAGACTTTTTTGAGAAATGGGGAGATGGGGACAACATAGATGTATGTCACTGAAGTAATAAAACCGTGGTTAATAAAACCCTCTCCATGACACTTCTGTCCATAATTCCTACCTGAAAAAGACTAAGCTGAATGAATGAGCCCAGTGTTCTCTGGCCAGAGCATTAAGAAATGGTTCAGAGTAGGATGATGAAGAGAGTACTGGGTTGAATTCCCTGCTAATTACAAATAGTCGATGTTTCTCACCTGTACAGTCTGCCTATTATGCCTGTTGATTTGTGCATAATTATTCAGCAACAGTAAAATATTTCAACAACATAGTGTATACACAAATCAAAAGAAAGCTAAATTACATACATAGGCTCTTGATTTACAACTCTTAAGTGCACAAGTGCTGTACTGTAATACATTCAATCTCCATTTATATTCTAGGCACGATTGCAGTATATACTGACAGTCTTGCTTATTGTGTATACTTCCTATAAGTGTCACAATTACATTCCTTATTATACTTTGTCAATTTGATAGAACAAAATTTGACTTATTCAGTCACTATAAATCAATGACCCTGATAATCCAGTGTGTGTTATGTTGCATAACACCTCATCTGACTCACCAAGAGCAACACCATGGGAGGTCTGCTACTAATATATTAAAAGTTTTGCATATAGCAGGCACTTGCTGTAAGTGTAACACTTCCTGTAACACTTTTCCTGTCATGGTTTTCTGTAACGCTATTTCTTTTGTGTTTCAATTTTCCTGTTTATTCTACTGAGCTGTGATTTCAGTTCTCCAAGCTGAACGTCCAAATTGAATGGCACCACCCTATTGATTATACTTGCCGTCTTTGGCTAACTGGGTTATATGATCAACTCCAGCCTTGATCTCCCAGACACAATCTCAGCTCTGTTGTGGGTTAACATGCCTAATCCCACTAGCAGCTCTCACGATGAATGCTTCCCACTCCAGCTTTGTTCCTTCCCCACTTGCTGCTCCAATGCGCCCAGCCAGTTCCAATGTATTTTCTTTTTGAAGAAGGTTCATTCTCTGCTGTCTTTTTCTTCTTTTCAAGTCCATTGCCTGCTCTTATTTTAAAGGTATGTTCCTGCTGGGCTATTTTTATTTTGTTGTTGTTTGTTTTCATACTGCCATTCCTGGCTGTGTTTTTTTTCTTTTTTCCCCAACTCCTATTCCATGTATTTTTTTCCAATTTCTATTTACATATTTTGAAGTCCTGGTCTATTCACCAACGCCGTTTTTGTGGGAAGTCATATTGCCACTGTCTTATATCTTCTTTGTTTTTGAAGTCCTGTTCACTATCTAAAATTTCTGTTCCAATTCTTTCTTTTCTGGAAGTCCTGTCGCCCAATTTCCTTAAGTCTTGTTCTCCATTCTTTTTTTGAAAGCTTCTTCCTTACTTTTCCCCCCCCCAAAGCCTGTTCCTCAGTTCTCTGAGGGCCTCTTCCCTGTTGCCTTTTCTTTTGGAAGTCCTGCTCCCCGTTATCTCTTTTCTCCATCCACTAACCTAAATTCTAAGTACAACACTCTGCTCACTCCAACTTCTCACTACTCCAATCCTCTAAACACTCATTGTCCTGCTACTTCCTTGACTCCTCAGCTGCTCTGTACAAATCCCTCTCCCTTCACTGCTATTCCCCAAGTACCAACTACTCCCAAAGATTCAGTGCTTTTCTTCCTAATACTCACTAGTCCCTTAAAAGCTTCACTTTCCAAACCCACTTAACCAGTCCCACACCCATCCAAATCCTTACAAACCATCGCCCACAAATCATATTGCCTCACTTACAGAGGAATGCCATAAGAAATCCAGTTCCTTATCGAAGATTATAGTCTCCGACTCCATATGAGCAATGCCACAGGAAGTCAACTAGTAGAAAACACTGTTTGTGAGACCTTGTTGTGTGCAAATTGGCTGCCACGTTTCCTACATTACAGCAGTGACTACACTTCAAAGGTACTTCATTGATTGTAAAGCATTTGGGAGGTCATAAAAGGCACTGTATAAATGCAAGTCTTTCTTTGGGGTTGGGTGCTGTAATTGCAACCAATTGCGCACAGCAAGCTCCCACAAACAGCAATGTGACAATGACCAAATAATCTTTTTGTTATGTGGATTGAGCGGTAAATATTGGCCAGGACACCGGGGATAACTCCCCTGCTCTTTTTAGAATTGATGCCATAGGATCTTTTGCGTCCACCTGTGTGAGCAGACGGGGCCTCGGTTTAACGTCTCATCCGAAAGATGACACCTCCGACAGTGCAGCGCTCCCTCAGCACTGCACTGGAGTGTCAGCCTAGATAAGAACATAAAAATTAGAAGCAAGAGTAGGCCATACAGCCCCTCTAATCTGCTCCGCCATTCAATAAGATCATAGCTGATCTTCAACCTCAACTCCACTTTCCCACCTGATCTCCATATCCCTTGATTCCACTAAAGTGCAAAAATCTATCTATCTCAGCCTTGAATGTACTCAACGATTCAGCATCCACAGCCCTTTGGGGTAGAGAATTCTGAAGATTTACAACCATCTAAGTGAAGAAATTCCTCCTCATTCCAGTCTTAAATGGCTGACCTCTTATCCTGAGACAATGCACCCTAGTTCTAGAATCTCCAGCCAGGGAAAACAGCCTCTCAGCAGCCACCCTGCCAATTCCCCTCACAATCTTATATATAGATTTTTGTGCTCAAGTCTCTGGAGTGGGACTTGAACCCACAACCTTCTGACTCAGAAGGTTTCTAATTGATTTCGAATGGCAATTGATAACAAACTAATTTGCAAAAACTTGTGTCAGTGATATTGGAATACAGCATCATGCAAGTTTTAGAAACAATAATCAAGGAAAAAATTAACAGGCACTTGGAGAGATTTAAGCTAATTAAGGAGTGCCAACATGATTTGTAAAAGGCAGATTATGGTTGACTAATCTAATTGAATTTTTTGATAAAGTAACAACGAGGATCGATGAAGGGAATGCAATGGATGTTGTCTACATGGATTTTAAGAAGGCAATGAAAAGCACCACATAGAAGGCTGGTTAACAAAATTGAGGCTCATGGAATAGGTGGGTCAGTGGCAGCTTGGATAAGGAATTGGCTTAAGGACAGAAAACAGTGAGTTGTAAATGACTGTTTTTCAGAATGGAGGATGGTAGACAGTGGTGTTCCTCAAGGGTCAGTGCTGGGGCCACTGCTTTGTTTGATATATATAAAACATATATTGGAATACAGAGTAGAATTTCTAAATTTGCCAATGACATCAAACTTGGGGTGTGGCAAACAGTGAGGATGATACCAATCGACTGCAACAGGACATAGAAAGGCTAGCAGAATGGGCAGATGGAATTTAATACAGGTAGACTATCCTTTATCCGAAAACCTCGGGACCAGCCGAGTTTCGGATAAAGGAGAATTTCGGATTTCGGAAGGTGGGTCGGCGGGGGTCCGCGGGGGGGTCGGCGGGGGGTCGTGCGCACGACTTACGCTGACGCTCAGCGTAAGTCAGTCGGGGTCGGCGGGGGTCGGGGCCGGCGGGGTACGCGGGGGGGGGTCGGCGGTTGTCGGGGCCGTCGGGGTCGGCAGTTGTCGGGGCCGGCGGGGTCGGCGGGGGGGTCGGCGGTTGTCAGGGCTGGCAGGGTCGGCGGTTGTCGGGGCCGGCGGGGTCCGCGGGGGGGTCGGCGGTTGTCGGGGCCGGCGGGGTCCGCGGGGGGGTCGGCGGTTGTCGGGGCCGGCGGGGGGGTCGGCCGGGGGTCGTGCGCACGACTTACCCTTTATCCGAACTTCCAAAACTGGAACCCTCTAAAAACTGAAGGTTTTTTCGTTCGTACGCACGACTTACGCTGAACGAAAAAACCTTCGGTTTTTAGAGGGTTTCGGTTTTCGGAAGTCCGGATAAAGGGTAGTCTACCTGTACAGAGAAGTGTGAGGTGATGCATTTTGGCAGAAGGAACAGGGAGAGACAATATCCACTTAATGGCACAGTTTTAAAGAGTGTGCAGGGACAGAGGGACCTGGGAGTTAATGTGCATAGGTCCCTGAAGGTGGCAGGACATATTGAGAGAGTGGTTAGCAAAGCATATGGGATCTTGGGTTTCATAAATAGAGGTATTGAGTACAAAATTAGAGAAGTTATGCTGAATCTTTATAAAGTGCTGGTTAGGCAACAACTGGAGTATTGCATCCAGTTCTGGTCACCACACTTTAAGAAATATGTGAAGGCCCTTGAGCGGGTGCAGAGGAGATTTACCAGAATGGTTCCGGGGATGGGGGATCTTAGCTACAAGGACAGGGTGGAGAAGCTGGATTTGTTTTCATTAGAGCAAAGGAGGTTGAGGGGTAATTTAATAGAGGTGAATGACGGGTTTGGATAGGCTCAATGGGGAAAGGCTGTTCCCACAAGTTGATGGTACAAGGACTAGGGGACACAGATTTAAGGTTTTGGGCAAGAGATACAGGGGGATGTGAGGAAAAACTTTTTACGCAGCGAAGGGAGGACCTGGAACTCGCTGCCGATGGAAGTGGTGGAAGCGGACATACTCAATGCTTTCAAGGGGAAATTGGATAGGCGCTTGAGGGAAATAAACTTGCAGGGCTACGGGGATAGAGCGGGAGAATGAGACTGACTCGATTGCTCTGCAGAGAGCCAGCACGGACTCGATGGGCTGAATGGCCTCCTTGTAATGTATGTACCTTTTAAGGGGGGGGGGAACTACTTTCTACAGCTCATGTATACTGTAGTACCGGCAGTGACCACACCTGTATATAACACTGAGTAGTAATCTGTTGTTTCAGTTGCAGTTTGAACCACGTTGAGTAAACACCTGTTGTACCGTTCTCTGCAGTCCTTTTCTTATTATTACATGGACATAACAGTGGCGACGAGCAAGTTCGAACCTACCTGCAACTCTGCATCACCTCCCAGGGATTCGCTCCTGGGGAACAGTGGAAGAAGGTCGAGTCCAGAAGCACGGGCGTCGACCACGGGCAACCGCCCAGTCATCCAGCAGAGATTTGAGCATTGCAGGGGAGGCTGTCGAGAGCCAGGCTTGGCTTTCCAGTCACGGTGCTCCAGCGAAACGGGCTGGCAACAGGTACTGCGCAGACCCTTCCCGGACAGCGGCGGGCTAGAGCCCGACCGGGCGGCACAGAAAAAGGCCGAGCGGCGTCAACGGGGGAGAGAGACGAGAGAGAGCAGAGCGCAGCCGGTGTTCAAGGGCCGAGCAGCGTCAACGGGGGAGAGAGACGAGAGAGAGCAGAGCGCAGCCGGTGTTCAAGGGCCGAGCAGCGTCAACGGGGGAGAGAGGCGCGCAGGAAAACGAGAGGCGCTGCCATTGCCACGAGGACCGCAGAGAGCGGCGTTGGCAGCAGCGCAGGAGCAGCGCACGAAACCCACAGGGCGTCACCATTTGCCACGAGGACCGCTGAGAGCGGCGTTGGCAGCAGCGTGGAAGACGCCATTTTAAGCCGCAGCGGGGAAGAAAGGAAAGCACGGGAGACGCCATTTTAAGCCAGTCTAACCACACCCAAAAATGCCGAAGAGTGGCAGTATTACAGCGTTCAACACTGAAGTCGAAAATTGGATGACATATGTCGAACGCATAGAAGTATACTGCAAGGCGAATGAAGTGCCAGATGACAAGAAAGCGCTGGTATTGTTGAATTCAATGGGTGCAAAAACGTATGGCTTACTACGAAACCTAGTAACCCCAGTAGAAAAGGATTTTGAAAACATAGTGTCAATCCTACAGGACCACTTAAACCCCACACCGCTGCTGATGGCAGAAAGATTTAAGTTTCACAAAAGGAACCAGCATAAAGATGAAAGTAATGCTGAGTATTTAACGGAACTGCGCAAGCTATCGAAACACTGCCAGTTTGGAGCGGGACTAGCAGGTACCTTAAGGGACAAGTTTGTGTGTGGGCTTCAAAGTGCAGGAACCCAGAAACGGCTTTTATCTGAAAAGGACCTTACGCTGGAAAAGGCTTTCGGCATTGCGGTATCATATGAAGCAGCAGCACGGGGCGCTGCAGAGATACAACAGAGACCGCAAGAATATGGCACAAACGAAATGTCATATGGAACAGAGAAGTGCTATCGCTGCGGCAGAACAACACACAACCAGAATGATTGCTGGTTCAAAGACAAAGTGTGCAGACAGTGTGGAAAAGTAGGACACATAGCACGAGTCTGCAGGTCGGGAAAGAAAACCAGCAATAAGAAATCGACCAAAGGGAAGTACAAGAAGGGACATAAGATAACGGAGAATAGTTCAGACGAACAAAAGAGTTATAACGACTCCGAAAGCAGGGAACTGAGTTGTCTGAAACTACATAAGGTGATCACAACGGAGGATCACCGAACCATTTGGGTCACTCTCAAGATAGCAGGAGTCCAGGTAAAGAAGGAATTGGACACAGGATCAGCTCTAACAGTCATAAACCGACGGGACTACGAGCGGCTACTCTCACACATACCCTTGAGAGACACAAAAATTATTTTGAAGACATACACGGGGCAAAAAGTCTACCCCAAAGGAAAAATAAGGGTGACCGTTATATATAACAGTAAGGAAACACCAAAACTAGACCTGTATGTATTGCAAGATGGAGGACCACCATTACTGGGACGTGAATGGATCCGGAAAATACAACTGGATTGGCATTCCATACAGGCACTGACTGTGGCTGACAAAAACGATGACGACGTCACACCTGGGCGACTGTCAAAGATCCTAACTGACGCGAAAGAAGTGTTCCAACAATGACTCGGAACACTAAAAGGCATGACAGCGGTGATTAAAATTGAAGAAAACGCAAGCCTAAAAATTTTTAAGCCCAGACCGGTACCTTATGCGATCCGCCCAGCCGTCGAAGCAGAGCTGGAGAGTCTGGAACGTTCAGGTGTACTGTCCAAGGTAGACTGGAGCGAGTGGGCTACACCCATCGTCCCTGTGATGAAAAAGTTGTTGAGCAGCACGCCTGGGGAACCAAGGAAGGTTCGCATCTGTGGGGACTTTAAGGTAACAGTGAACCCGGTCCTTCACACTGTACAATATCCACTTCCGCGGATTGAAGATATTTTCGCCTCGCTATCTGGAGGGAAACGCTTCACTAAGATTGATCTGGCCCAGGCGTATCTGCAAATGGAGGTAGAAGAAGCATCAAAAAAATACCTCACAATCAACACCCATAAAGGTCTCTACCAAAACAACCAGCTGGTATTCGGGGCAGCATCAGCTCCGGCTATTTGGCAGAGGGCAATGGAACAAGTCCTGCAAGGGATCCCAGGGACCCAGTGTTATTTGGACGACATCTTGGTCATGGGCGAAAATGACAGTGATCACCTTGGCAACCTGGAGCAGGTGCTCACTAGATTGCAGGAATATGGGCTCCGAGCTAACCACCCCAAATGCGAGTTTTTTAGAAAACAGATCTCGTATTGTGGCCACGTTATCGATAAAGAGGGGTTACATAAGTCCCCAGAGAAGATTGAGGCAGTAGTCAAGGCTCCAGCACCGGAAAATGTGTCACAACTGAGGTCGTTCCTCGGGCTGGTAAATTACTACCATAAGTTCTTGCCAAATTTGTCTACAATATTACACCCACTGAACAACCTACTGCAAACTGGGATGCCATGGAGGTGGAATGACGAATGTAGACGAGCTTTCCAGAAGAGCAAAACACCAATCACATCGAAAGAGGTATTGGCCCATTACAACCCAGTGTTACCAATTCGGTTGGCTTGTGATGCGTCACCCTATGGCATTGGAGCGGTGCAGTCGCACAAATTCTCGGACGGCTCAGAGAGGCCAATAGCATTTGCGTCACGATCACTAACCTCAGCCGAGCGTAACTACGCCCAGATTGACAGGTAGGCACTCAGCCTGGTGTGGGGAGTGAAAAAGTTCAATCACTATCTGCATGGGCAGAAATTCACCTTGCTGACTGATCACCAGCCTCTTGTCTCCATTTTTAATCCGAAGAAGGGCGTTCCGGTGATGACTGCGCAACGACTACAAAGATGGTCACTTTTTCTAGGGGCGCACCACCATGAGATTGAATATAAGGGCACGAAACAGCATGGAAATGCTGATGGGCTATCACGCCTGCCACTGCCTACTGCGGAGGAAGCACCAGCAGTGGATCCTGTCGAAATATTCCATTCGACTATAGTTGAATACCTACCGGTAACTAACGCTTGTATCGAAAAGGAAACCTGAAATGACCCGACACTGTCTCGGGTATATGATTTGACGGTGAAGGGATGGCCAGCATATGGCGACTCACTGTTGCCAGCATTCTCGACAAGGAGAGAACAGCTGTCAGTGTGCCGGGGGACCTTAATGTGTGGATCCCGAGTGGTAATTCTACCCAAGTTAAGGGAGAGAGTGCTCAATGAGCTTCATGAGGGTCATCTGGGAGGGGTAAAAATGAAAAGCCTAGCCAGGGCTTATGTGTGGTGGCCGGAAATTGATAAACAAATCGAGGACCTGACCAAGAGCTGCTCAGGATGCCAGAAAGTCCAAAATGCACCACCACAGGCCCCTCTACACCCATGGGAGTGGCCCTCATCTCCATGGCAATGGGTGCATATTGATTTTGCTGGTCCATTCATGGACTCAATGTTTTTAATAGCTGTGGATGCGCACTCAAAATGGCCTGAGGTCATCAAAATGTCCTCCACCACCACGAAGAAAACTATTGCAGTCCTACGGACCATTTTTGCCAGGAATGGCTTGCCAGAACAGATTTGCTCTGACAACGGACCACAGTTTGTGTCCGAAGAGTTCCGGAGGTTCTTGAAAAAGAATGGGGTAAGGCATTACACATCCGCCCCGTATCATCCAGCCACAAATGGATTGGCTGAGAGGTTCGTACAAACCTTTAAGAAGGCAATAAAGGCTATGTACAATGACAACATTCCGCTGCAGCACAAGGTGGACAATTTCCTGTTCGCCTACCGGAATGCGACACATGCAGTCACCAACCAGGCCCCAGCCATGATGTTCTTTAACCGAAGGTTAAGATCTCGCCTGGATTTGCTCAGACCAAACGTACGAAGAGATGTTGAGAGTAAGCAATTCCAGCACATCCATGAGAAGCCAACAAGGAGCTTCAATGTAGGGCAACCAGTCTTGGCCCGCGACTACCGAACAGAAAAATGGCAGCCAGGAACGATATGCACACGGCAGGGCCCACTAATGTACACATTGGACGTTGGGGAGAGCATCGTGAGACGCCATGCTGAACAGATCCTAGAGTCACAGGAACAAGTCAACCCCATGCCTCGCCCATACGTACCTGGTGATGAACCCGACGTACAGGTAGCATCTACCCCAGAAACATTAGCATCGGAAGCTGATGAACCAACCAACGACAGGGGGCCAGAATCGCCTCCACACCAAGAGCAAGACACTCGGGAAAGGCGCTATCCAGAAAGGATCAGGAAGCCTCCCCAAAGACTGAATTTATAAATAGACTATTTTCAGCTAATGTTGCATGTTAAAAGTGTTAATTGTAATTAGTTTGATATTTAATTGTTAAATGAGTGTTATGGTACTGTTAATCTAAAAGGGGAGGAATTGTAATGTATGTACCTTTTTAAGGGGGGGCCTACTTTCTACAGTTCATGTATACTGTAGTACTGGCAGTGACCACACCTGTATATAACGCTGAGTAGTAATCTGTTGTTTCAGTTGCAGTTTGAACCACGTTGAGTAAACACCTGTTGTACCGTTCTCTGCAGTCCTTTTCTTATTATTACATGGACGTAACACTCCTTCTGTGCCGGTATGACTCTATGGGCTCGATTTTGTCAATGGGGAGCTTTTGGAGGTGGGACTACCACTTTTTGGGTTGTAGTCCTGCCTCCATCGACTTGTGGCCAACCCATGCTATTTTCCCTTGATTGACCTTGTTAAGCCCGCCCAGCGGGCTCAACAGGCCAATTAAGGGACACCTGGTTACTGGTGACATCAGCGATTGACATTTCATCTGTCAAGAGCTTTTGACAGATGAAAAATCAGCCTTTGACAGCTCTGTGAAGCTGTCAAACACTGACAATCTGTCTTCTAACTTGAGTCCTTCTACTCAGACTCAGTTAGAGATCTCTCCAGACCAGAAAGCAGAGGCTGCAGCTTTTGACAGTTCAGCGGCCATTCTGCTTTCTGTGCCGGTGAGCTGAGGGGCTCCCAAGGACTGAAGGAAGGAAGCCTACAGGAGAATGTAAAGGTAAGTAAAACTTATTAAAACACTTTACACTTACCTCACAAACATGCACCCATCACTCACCTGCACAACAGACATCTCGACCCCTCCAACCCCTGCAGACCGACAGTCCGCCTCGCTAACTTGGCGTGGTTCGGAGCCATCGGACAGCCCACATTACAGGGCTAAAGATAGGGATTAGGCAAAAAAACTGCCTGTTAACTACCTGTTAACAGGCAGTTAATTGGCACTAATCCCCTTCCCGCCTCAGGGAGGCGGCTCTCAGCGCAGGTCGGGTACCCGCCTCTTGGGACATTGGCACGGAGGCGGGTTGGGGGCGAGATGGGTTCCTGCCCCCCGATTCTGCAATTTTCCCACCACTCCCGCCTCCTCGGGGCTTAGAAAATCGAGCCCTATGACTGTTATCTCTGTTCCAATCACAAAGGCAGATCCAATGGAGATCAACATTCAGCTACCTCAATTAGGCTGAATGAGCACACCAGAACCTCAGTTACCACTTTGCAGTCAATATAACCTGAAAGCTTACAGTAACATTGCCTCATTACAGTAACTGCACCTCTGGAGTAAAATAAACAAAACTCCACAAAAAAGGTTAATTCAATAATATCAACAACTCAAATAACAACAGAAAATGCTGGAAATACTCAGCAGGCCAGGCAGCATCCGTGGAGAGAGAAACAGAGTTAACGTTTCAGGTCTGGGACCCTTCATCAGAAGTGGAAAAAGCTGGAGATGTAACAGATATTAAGCAGGTGCAGAGACAGGGTGGGGTGGGGGTTAGGAGGGGAGGAAGGAATAGAAAGAACACCCTGTGCTATTGTAAGAGGCAGGAAAGATAAAATGTTGCAAATGGGAATGGCAAAAATCATACTGCATGAAAAATGGGGGCAGGGATAATTATCTGAAATTGTTGAACTCAATGTTGAGTCCGGCAGACTGCAAAGTGCCCAATTGAAAGATGAGGTGCTGTTCCTCGAGCTTACGTTGAGCTTCATTGCAGCAATGCAATAGCCCGAGGACAGAGAGATCAGAGTGGGAGTGAAGCGGTGAATTAAAGTGACAGGCGACCGGAAGCTCAGGGTCACCCGTACGGACTGAACGGAGGTGTTCCGCAAAGCGGTCACCCAATCTGCGTTTGGTTTCCCCAAATTAAAGGTGTTGCTATGGGAACCCTAGCTATGCCTGCCTGTTCATGGGATATGTGGAACATTCTTTGTTCCAGTCCTACTCAGGTCCCCTCCCTCACCTCTTTTTCCGGTACATCGATGACTGTATCGGTGCCGTTTCCTGCTCTCGCCCTGAACTAGATAAGTTCATTCACTTTACTTCCAATTTCCACCCTTCCTTCACCTTCACATGGTCCATCTCCGACTCTTCCCTTCCCTTCCTTGACTTCTCCATCTCCATTTCTGGCGATCGGCTTTCAACAAACATCCACTGCAAGCCCACTGACTCCCACAGCTACCTGGACTACACTTCCTCCCACCCCGCTTCCTGTAAGGACTCTTATTCCATTCTCCCAGTTTCTCCGTCTCCGCCGCATCTGTTTTGACGATGCCACCTTCCATACTAGCGCTTCCGACATGTCTTCCTTTTTCCTCAACCGAGGATTCCCCTCTACCGTGGTTGACACGGCCCTTGACCGTGTCCGTTCTATTTCCCGCACTTCGGCCCTCACCCCTGCCCCTCCCTCCCGGAACCACAATAGAGTTCTCCTTGTCCTCACCTTTCACCCCACCAGCCTCGACATTCAACAGATCATCCTCCGCCATTTCCGCCACCTCCAACGTGATCCCACCACCAAACACATCTTCCCCTCACCTCCCCTTTCAGCATTCCGAAGTGACCGCTCCCTCCGCGACACCCTGGTCCACTCCTCAATCACCCCCAACAGCCCTTCTCCTTCACCTGGCACCTTCCCGTGCAAGCGCAGGAGATGCAAAACATGCCCTTTTACCTCCTCCCTTCCCACTGTCCAGGGCCCCAAACACCCCTTCCAGGTGAAACAGCGATTTACGTGTACTTCTTGCAATTTAATATACTGTATTCGTTGCTCACGATGCGGTCTCCTCTACATTGGGGAGACCAAACGCAGATTGGGCGAACGCTTTGCGGAACATCTCCGTTCAGTCCGTACGGGTGACCCTGAGCTTCTGGTCACCTGTCACTTTAATTCACCGCTTCACTCCCACTCTGATGTCTCTGTCCTCAGGCTATTGCATTGTTCCAATGAAGCTCAACGTAAGCTCGAGGAACAGCACCTCATCTTTCGATTGGGCACTTTGCAGCCAGCCGGACTCAACATTGAGTTCAACAATTTCAGATAATTATCCCTGCCCCCATTTTTCATGCAGTATGATTTTTGCCATTCCCATTTGCAACATTTTATCTTTCCTGCCTCTTACAAAAGCACAGGGTGTTCTTTCTATTCCTTCCTCCCCTCCTAACCCCCGCCCCCCTGTCTCTGCACCTGCTTAATATCTGTTACATCTCCAGCTTTTTCCAGTTCTGATGAAGGGTCCCAGACCTGAAACGTTAACTCTGTTTCTCTCTCCACGGATGCTGCCTGGCCTGCTGAGTATTTCCAGCATTTTCTGTTGTTATTTCAGATTTCCAGTGTAGTGTATGTACCCGTCTACCTTTAAGGGAACTATTGAATGTAACCGTTCACCTTTAAGAGAACTACTTTAGGTGTGGCACTATTTGTTTGGCTTCTGTATACTGTAATACCGATAGTGACCACACCAGTATATAAGTGTTGTGGCAGGATTGCTGGGGCAGATTCGCCCGGACCTTCGAATAGTAAAGACCTGTTTGTTTGTTACTTCTGAAGTCTGTGTATTTATTAACTGCACAACCCACAGACTTTACAGTGGCGACGAGTCCGATCGTACCCTGCGGCAAGACTACCAAAGCAACGAAGAACGTCGAAGAGAGGCAACCGCCCTCGGCGTGCTGCTGAAAGAAAACACGAGGCTGCAGCAGGAGGAAGGAGGAAGACTTTAGCAACAAAAGCTTCCATCTGCAACAGGCACTGACTACCCTTCTACCACGGTGCGGAGTGAGCCGATCAGCTGGAAACAAGGCGGCCGCGGAGACTGTGAGTAGGGGAAGGTGTAGAGAATATCCGGAAGATAAGGGCTGTGCACTCGACCACGGTCGAGGGAGGAACGGAGCCGGTCAGAAAGTCGGGTCCAACGGCGTCGTGAGACAGTCGGACCTCGATCGGCGGGAAAACCGGGCAGCGGCCGCAGCCACGAAGCACTGAGACTGTGAGTAGGCGTGGGAAGAGAAACCCAGCCGCAGCCGGGGAGGGAAACACCAGTCTGCGAGAGGGCTGGGAGGCGAACAGGAACCGTGCGGGTGGGAGAGAGAGACAGAGCCGAGCAAGGGGAGAGAGACTGTGCGAGAGCCAGTCCAGCGGCTGAAATGTTCTCCACCAACGGGGTACCCAGGGCCGGTAGCACCGAACGTGCGGGAGAGAGAGCGACAGAGCCGGGTACGGAGAGAGAGACTGCGCGAGAGCCAGTCCAGCGGCTGAACTGTCCTCCGTTAACGGGGTGTACCCAGCGCCGGTAGAGCCGTGCGGGCGGGAGGAAAAGACAGAGCCGAGTAAGGGGAGCTGTGCGGAAGCCAGCAAGCGGCTGAACCTGTCCGCTGTGGGGGAAGCGTACCCCTTCCACCGGGAAGAAACGCGGGAAGCCGCCATTAGGCGGAGAAGACGCCAGAAGCGGGAAACCGCCATTGAAGTGGGCGGGGCGAGAAAGGAAGAGCGGGAAACCGCCATTTTCGCGGGAAAACCGCCATCTTAACTGACATACCGCCATTGAAGTGGGCGGGGAGAGAAGGAAAGAGCGGGAAACCGCCGAATTCGCGGGAAAACCGCCATCTTAGAAACAAACAAATAAATAAGAATACTTAAAGAAATACTGGTGCTGCTCCCAAGGGAAGAAAGATGCCTAAGCGAGGGAATATTAACGACTTTAATTCTGAAATAGAAGACTGGGCCACGTACGTGGAACGCATAGAGATCTATTGCGAAGCCAACAAAATAGAGGAAGACGACAAGGCGATAACATTGTTAAACTCGATGGGGGCAAAAACATACGGGCTCTTGAAGCATCTAATAGCACCAAATAAACCAGCAGATCAGACCTTGGAAGAGATTGTGGCTGTGCTGAAGGACCACTTGAACCCCACACCGTTGATGCTGGCTGAACGATTCAAATTCTACGCAAGAATGCAGAGGAAAGACGAAAGCAATGCGGAATACTTGGTCGAACTGCGTAGGCTAGCGAAATACTGCCAGTTCGGAGGGAATCTGACAGAAGCGCTGCGGGACAAGTTCGTATGCGGATTGTCCAAAGAAGGGACGCAGAAGCGACTACTGGAAGAGAATGACCTCACACTGGACAGGGCTGTCCTTATAGCTGCATCGCACGAAGCCGCAGCGAAAGGAACGGCGGAAATGCAACTAAAGGCGGCGGCACTCGGGGTGGACCAAATTACTTCAAGCACAACAAAATGCTACCGTTGTGGGAAGACAACGCATGACCAGAATCAATGCTGGTTTAAGAACCAAGAGTGTAGGAAATGTGGCAAACTGGGTCACATCGCGAAGGTATGCCGGTCCGGGAAAAAGACCAACAATCAAAGGAAGCCACCACAAGAAAAGTACAACAAGGTACACAAGGTGGCTGAGAAGAGTTCAGACGAACAGAATTCAGACTCAGACCCAAACAACCAGGAGCTGGGTAGTCTGAGAATCCACAATGTGGGTAAAGAAATGGATCTACAGACCATCTGGGTCATACTAAAAATAGCTGGAGTCCAAGTAAGAATGGAGCTGGACACTGGATCAGCTCTATCATTCATCAACCGAAGGGACTACCACCGGCTATTCTCTCACATACCTTTAAGAAATACCAAGTTCGTATTACAGACATACACGGGGCATAACGTATACCCCGTGGGGAAAATAAGAGTCAAGGTGAGAGATAGGGGTAAAGAACACCCAAGAATGAACTTGTACGTATTACCTGAGGGAGGACCACCACTTCTAGGATGGGAGTGGATTAAGAAAATAGACATGGAATGGCATTACCTAAAAGCCATAATGAGGGAGGACTCGGTGCAAGCTATTAGCTCAGATTCTGAAATGGATGATGATAAGACCAAGTCGAATATGGAAGACAAGGCTAAAAGGGACTTGCCGACGATGGGGAAGAAAACGAAGACATGCAGAAGGACTTATGGTACCAAGAAGAATAAAGCTGCAGAGCAGAACTCCAGGTTGACAGAGAATTCTGAGCCTGTTCAAGCAAAGGATTCATCCACGACGGAAGAACACCGAGCTCGGACGCAAACTTATGTCAAAGTACGACAACAGTTAGAACAGTTGAGTGACCGTCTTGTACAAGAGATGAAAAATATGGAAAAGCTCTGGGACACTGAATGGGAGAGCCTGGAAAGACAACAGAGACAGCTAGCTCAAGCAGAGAGCGACCATAGAGCCATCGTGGCCAAATACCAATCACATTCCCCTGATGCTGCTCAGGAACTAGAATATTTACAGAACGAACCAAAGGAAGAGGAATCTTCAGGAAGCCAGGATTTTATTCCAGTTCTTCTCTACGACTCCTTACAAGCAGAGTGTGAGAAGTTGAAAGAACAGTATGAACAGGCCCAGGCTACAATTCTGGAGGGGGTTAACTCGGCAGCCTCCGAAAACCTAGTTTCAGTAGAAGCATATGAACAACTAAAGGTTGAACATGAACAAGAAGTCCAAAGGCTGCAGGAAATTCTTGATGAGCTCAAGGCCAAGACAGACTCATCGGTAGAAGTTCCATCCATAGATGAGAAATTAGAGGTGAAAAACATGGCAGAGCATGAAAGACAGGATGTCCAAGAACTCATAAAAACATTGAAGGACACCCAAGACAAATATGAGGCGGCAATGACCGAGGTTCAACAACTTGAAGAACAGATTCAACTGGGAATCCTTTCAGTGGAAGAAAAGGAAACTGTAAGAAACTCAGAGACTGTAAGAATGGTCCCTGAACATGAACTAGAGAGCATCAGGGCGCAACTTTTCCGAGCGCTGAAAGCCAACGTTCAAGAGGAACGTAAGGTGGAAGTATTGGAGAAAGAGGTGGATGAAATGGAGAAGACTCTGATCCACCGTGTTCCCAGGGAAGAGTTAACGGTCAGCCAACTCCTTCATATGCTGAAGGACAAGACTCTGCAAGGGGAACAATCTGAACACGAGCTTCAATCTTCAGGGGGAACGAGTTCGGAGCTCTCAAAAGTCACGGAGATAGCTGAGGTGGCAACACAAATTTTACAAGGATGCCAAAAGTACGTTGAATCACGTCAAGGTGAACAGAAGAATGTGGAAACCGTTACTTCAGTAGAAGGTTTAAATAGCCTGATAACGCAATTCCCGATGGAAGGGAAGGTATTGAACTCACAAATGAGGTCCGTCGTGAAGGAATGGCAGATAACCCAGGAAGAGCGGGATGAATATGAATGCATGAAGAAGTCTTTTCAAGAAAGATGTCTAGGGAAGGAACCACCGTCAGCTAACGTCCAGACGGGTGAGGAGGAAGAAGAAGGCTCTCTCGCTGGCCTAACTCAGGACGAACCCGAATATTACCATGACCTGTTGAGTGACACTGAATATTACGAGGATGTGGTCTGCCCAGCTTGTGATGAAAACTCCCAAAGTGCTGAAATCCGGATGAAGCACTTAAGGTCTAAGGAACATAGAGAGTTGGTGGCGCTACAGCTGGCAGCCGAGAAAGGAGCTCCGAGAGTTTCAAAAAGGCAGAAAAGAAAAAGAAGAAGCAGAAGATAATAACTGTCTAAATATTAGCACTTCTACCATCCCAGGCGGGACATTACGAAAGGAGCTAAATTAGTTGAAAAACTGGAAAATGTCAAGACAGCCAGTTGGTTGTAAAGGTCCGCACTGCTGGTTCAACAGGACGAAAGTTCAAGCTGTTACGTCAAGAAAAAGGCTATGGAGGAGTCACGCTAGCCAGGTGAACCGGCTACACCAAAGAAATGTTGTTCGGAACGAGTCAAGATCAGAGACTAAATCTATGAACTGTTTCCGCAGAGACTGAGCCTGTAAACTGTTTTATATGACATTGACTCCACCGAGATTATATCTGTAATTTGTTTTATAGGAAGTTGAAGATATGTATCTTTAACGGGGACTCTGTAAGTAATAAGCTAAAAAGGGAGGATTGTAGTGTATGTACCCGTCTACCTTTAAGGGAACTATTGAATGTAACCGTTCACCTTTAATAGAACTACTTTAGGTGTGGCACTATTTGTTTGGCTTCTGTATACTGTAATACCGATAGTGACCACACCAGTGTATAAGTGTTGTGGCAGGATTGCTGGGGCAGATTCGCCCGGACCTTCGAATAGTAAAGACCTGTTTGTTTGTTACTTCTGAAGTCTGTGTATTTATTAACTGCACAACCCACAGACTTTACATCCAGCATCCACAGTATTTTGCTATTACATATCAACAACTCACGCTGCTTGGGATGGGCTACCATTTTATGGCCATCATGCAATTAGCCAACACAGCTTGACCAGTCTTTTTCATTTTTTTCCATTTACATCAATGACAGCAGAGCTCGGAGTACATCTGCAACATTTATCCATTGCACAGACAAATGTGAGTCATTCCTTAGGTGGGTAAACTTGGGAGTCACGGGGTCATCTTTTGTGGTAGCTGCCACTTTAAAAATAGAATCATGGCCTTTCTGTGAACTCACAGTGGAAGGATTTATGGAGTAAAAGTAGAATGGACATAGCCTTTATACAGCTCAGAATAAACCTGTTAACTGAAGTAAAGAACGAACTTGCATTTATATGGTGTCTTTCATGACCTCATGGCATCCCAAAGCACTTTACAGCCAATGAAGCACTTTTGAAGTGTAGTCATTGTTGAAATGTAGAAAATATGGTAACTAATTTGTGCACAGCAAGGTCCCACAAACCGCGTGAAATAATGGTCAGATAATCTGCTTTTAGTGATGTTGGTTGAGCGATAAATATTAATCAGGACAGCAGTCTTTATACAGCTTGGGGGCACCCCACTCTAAACTTTATTTAGCTTCAAAGGACTGCTTTTATAGCTATATAAGCCAAAGGAAAGCCTTGCAGACACAACTTGCACTACGGCGTTATACGGCTGATTCTTTAAACGTGTGTTCCCATCATGGCGCCTTGTCTCCCAGGAGTGCATGTTGGAAAAATGTGAGGAAGGTGCCTTTGATTTTCCAATGCATGTCCCAGCCAGGAACACGTATTAAGAAGATGTATTTGTTTACTCAATAAGAGATAAAAGGATAAAGTTTATCTTATACCAAATTGTCCTATAATCCTAAATAGCAAGGAGGGAAATATATGGTAGCAAAATACTGCAGATGTTGGAAATCCGAAATAACAACAGAAAATGCTGGAAAAACTCAAGAGAAATTTGAGTTGACATTTCCGCTACCTCCAAAGTGATCCCACCACCAAACGTATCTTCCCCTCCCCTCCCCTTTCAGCATTCCGCAGGGACCGCTCTCTCCGAGACACCCTAGTCCACTCCTCTATCACCCCAAACAGCCCTTCCCCTTCGCCTGGCACCTTCCCGTGCAAGCGGAGGAGGTGTAACACCTGCCCCTATACCTCCCCCCTCCCCACTGTCCAGGGCCCCAAACACCCCTTCCAGGTGAAACAGCGATTTACTTGTACTTCTCGCAATCTAGTATACTGTATTCGCTGCTCACGATGCGGTCTCCTCTACATTGGGGAGACCAAACGCAGATTGGGTGACCGCTTTGCGGAACACCTCCGTTCAGTCCGTAAGGGTGACCCCGAGCTTCCGGTCGCCTGTCATTTCAATTCACCGCTCCATTCCCACTCGGACCTCACCGTCCTTGGCCTCTTGTACTGTTCCACGGAAGCTCAACGTAAACTCGAGGAACAGCACCTCATCTTCCGATTAGGCACTCTGCAGCCTTCCGGTCTCAATATCGAGTTCAACAATTTCAGATCATAACCTCGGCCCCTATTTCATTTTTACTTATATTTTTCCACTCCTTTCCTCCCCCCCCCTTTCCTTTTGTTTCTCTCTCACACCTGGCAGCTATCTTTTGCCCTGCCAGTACACTTTACACCTAATCCCAGCCTATTACCATCTCGTCTAGCTTCTAATCTCTTTTACTTCTTTTGGTTCTTTTATTCTTTTGTCCGATCGCAGCCCTGCCTTCGATCTAGTTCCTTTTCTCTCCAGTTTTGAAGAAGGGTCAAACCCGAAACGTCAACTCAAATTTCTCTCCACGGATGTTGCCTGACCTGCTGAGTTTTTCCAGCATTTTCTGTTGTTATTAGGGAAATATATGGATTGGGTTCATCCGTAGGCTCTTGTTGTTGACATACTGGTCACAGGTCAGCTGTGGGAGTGAACATGTTGGGGTAGAAGTGAATTGAACTGAGTATCAGTGGGGCGGGGGAACACATATAACGGGCAGGCAATGCAATACTGCCCGCTTTGCGCTGCCACCTGAGGTCAATTTCTATCCCGTTGTATCGTGGCATCATGAACATTCTGCTCCACTGACGACACATTGGGGAGGCGCTGCTCACGGTTCACCATCCTGAGTCATTAGAATGGAATATGGACTAGTTTTCTGCCCTTTTCATAGCCAACAAGGGTAAAATATAGCCTGAGGAGAGATTCTATGCAAAATGTCTGGTCGCTGGCTGCTAACTAGCACTTTCGAGACACACTAATAAACGTACATATTATCTCTTAGATCTTATATAAGACTCTAAGCCAACTCAGTGAAGTGCCCCTTCCCTTTAATTTTAGTATAGTTGCTTCAAGTATAGACTTTCCCTTTAAAGTTATGCCGGAAGAACCAGTAATGAAAAGAGCTCCCCGGGAGTTCCTTTCCCTTTAAATCACAAGGAACTCAGCAGCAATGTAAATAAAACTTAGAGAAAAAAATGAACGGTTACGAACCAAAGGCATATAGATTTGTTCAAGAAAACATCTGAATCTAAAACATTTATAATCTACTTCAAGCTACTCAGCATGCTTGAAGTGCTGCAGTGATGGAGGAGTTGCTATGAGTGCAATGCAGCAATGTTGACTTGAGTGCTGTGGGCAGCTGTCAACATGTTCAAATGGACCTGGGTCAACACTGGCGCATAACACAGCATGTTCTGCTGCGCAAATACAAATGACAGCTCGTAGATATAGGCCACGTCTCAGGAACCGGGCACACAACTCTTAAGCAAGTACTTTATTAGCAGATCTCAGCTGCGACACTGCCCATGCCAGCCTGCATGACGAACAATTGCAAAATATCAAGAGGCCGAGCAGAGTGCCATCTTTAAAGTGCTCTGTCTAGTTTCCCAGTGTTTTATGGGAACGGAGCTGCTTCTCAAATGACAAATGTATAAAGGTACAAAAATCAGGTCACTTCTGGCAGCTTGGAGTGCTGTATTGTCAGTGCTCAATGCAATAAAATGGAATAAAGTCATTTTTCTCAGTACATAGGGGTGACCTAATAGAGGTCTTTAAACTTGTGAAGGGGCTTGATAGGCTAGACGTAGAGACGAAGTTTCCATTTGTGGGGGAGTCCAAAACTAGGAGCAATAAATATAAGATGGTCACTAAGGAATTCAGGAGAAACATCTTTACCCAGAGAGTGGTTAGAATGTGGAACTTGCTACCATAGGGAGTAGTTGAGGTGAATAGCACAGATGCATTTAAGGGAAAGCTAGATAAACACATGGGGATGAAAAAAGTACAATGATATGCTGATAGAGAGTTAAATGAAGTAGGGAGGGAGGAGGCTTGCGTGGAGCATAAACACCAGCATAGACCAGTTGGGTCAAATGACCTGTTTCTGTGCTGTAAATTCTACGTAATTCTATGTAACAATGTAGACCAGATTCCAAACACACAAGTCTTAAACCTAGCCTTCTCCATTCTTTGGAAGTAAAGGGTTAACATATATATCATCGGCTACAGCATTTCAGATTAAGCAGCGGAAATTGTATCTATTGATTATTAAATTACTCTAAAGGACATCATTTGGTATCATTCCAGGTACAGTTGCTTTTTGCAGGAAGATGCCAGAATTTGGCATTGTCATTTCTCTCCATCCTCCCCCTAATTGAGTGAATAAAAGCTATGTAGACTGCACGTGGGTAACAGGAAATTGTATCACAGAAGCAGTGTGGATTGAGGGAGTTAAGTGAATGCTGCTGAGTGAAGTTAGTGATGGTGCTAGTTCCAGTGTAGAAGAATTTAGATTTACACTGACAACAAAGTCTGTATTTCTCCTCTAGCACCAACTGGAGTCTTTAATGGCATTGGGATGCGACCACCATACAGACCCAGACATCTGATCCAAGGGCACAGGCAGGTGTATACATGCTACACACCTTTGTAGTGACAAATCAGCTGCCATGGTCTGCACTCATGCTCTGAGTCGATCTGCTGCGCAGGGAATCTGGCCGGGCGATCGCTGCCTCTCCCACTCCGACCTTTATCTCGTATTTCATTACTTGCTTCAATCCAGACGTAGGCTCTCTGCTGTGGCAACTCCTAGTCTTATGATAGTTTCTGTCAGCTTAGGAATTCCCACGTGTGCAGAGTCTATTCCTGGAGTGAAGCAACAGCATGAAGTAGGGACTGGGGTTGTGACTGGCGCTGTGAGAAATATCAGGGAGGGAGAATGGCTCATTATGAACTGGGTTGGCGGGGGGGGGGAAGGGGAGTGTCGAAGAGTGTCTCTCTATGAACTGGGTGAGGGGGAGTGTCAAAGAGTGTTTCTCTATGAACTGGGTGAAGGGGAGTGTCAAAGAGTGTCTCTCTATGAACTGGGTGAGGGGGAGTGTCAAAGAGTGTCTCTCTATGAACTGGGTGAGGGGGAGTGTCGAAGAGTGTCTCTCTATGAACTGGGTGAGGGGGAGTGTCGAAGAGTGTCTCTCTATGAACTGGGTGAGGGGGAGTGTCGAAGAGTGTCTCTCTATGAACTGGGTGAGGGGGAGTGTCGAAGAGTGTCTCTCTATGAACTGGGTGAGGGGGAGTGTCGAAGAGTGTCTCTCTATGAACTGGGTGAGGGGGAGTGTCAAAGAGTGTCTCTCTATGAACTGGGTGAGGGGGAGTGTCGAAGAGTGTCTCTCTATGAACTGGGTGAGGGGGAGTGTCGAAGAGTGTCTCTATGAACTGGGTGAGGGGGAGTGTCGAAGAGTGTCTCTCTATGAACTGGGTGAGGGGGAGTGTCGAAGAGTGTCTCTCTATGAACTGGGTGAGGGGGAGTGTCGAAGAGTGTCTCTCTATGAACTGGGTGAGGGGCAGTGTCGAAGAGTGTCTCTCTATGAACTGCGAGGGGTTAGAGGGGAAGATTCACCCTGTGAACTGGGAGGATTAGAGAGTGAAGAATGCTTGTTGTGAATTGCGGATGTGGGTGTGTTGGAAAGGGAAAGTATCTCTTGAACCATGGAGCCTTAGAGGAGAAGAGCACCCCTGAGAGGAAGGAGAGTAACTGGTCAGGGAACTTTTCAGGAAGTAATAGTGTGATTGATCTGTTAAATATGGATAAACTAAGCATTTCACAGGGTTATCCTATTTCCTTATATGAAAAACCTAACAATAGTGTAGTTTATAAGAAGTCATTTGAAATGAACCAGAATGCAACATTTGGCGTCAACAGTTTCAGGGAAGTATGCTCAGATGCCCCAATAATGCCAGTGGACACAAGGGGCATGGTGGCAACATTTGGAAGGACTGTGTACAATTCTGAATTTGCTGCCCAGACCCCTATTTGATCTGGTGCGATGGCCGCGTTGATAGGACAGGAAGTAGCTGTCAGACTCTGCATAGAGTTCATAGGGCAAATCCTGTTGAGGCCCTGCACCACCTGGGGTCTCGGCCACAATCAGCACATATTAGATAATCACAGGCATGATGGGGCCTCGCAGAATTTGCCCTTACATGTCTGACATTTCAACATTAATGCTTGAAATTGATATTCAAAAAATTATTGCCAGCGCTTCAATCTCGCTAAATGTGATTTTCAATTCCCTTCCCTCAGAGTGATTGAGGATTTTGTCACAACATATGAACAAAAATCTCATACGTCATTGAAGCTTACAGCACAAAAGGGGGCCATTCGACCCATCGTGCCTGTGCTGGCTTTTTGAAAGAGCTATCCAATTCGTCCCACTCACCCTGCTTTTTCCCCATAGCTCTGCAAATTTTTCATATTCAGGAAAGCGTATTACTTTGTGGGATGCAGGCTGGCAACATGTGACTGTCAACTGGTCCAACCCTCTATTTCACAGCGATGCTAATTCACTAATCTCCAAATGGAAAGCAGCGGGTGGGTAAGTGTGTCAGCACATTAGAGTGGAATATTTAACTAGGAAAATCAAAACTGCCCGTCTTTCTCTCCTGTATTCTCCCCTAAAACTTGAGCAGGACATGTTTTATGCCAGATAACTAACTTCAGGTTGTAATTGGGTCAGTAATCATATCAAATGCAAAGGAGAACTTGATTCCTGGGCAGGTAAAGTCAAACAGTCATATTGCTGATATTGGCTTTAATAATAGATTCATCTGTGCTTCACTGCACAGCCCGCACTCGATATGGTGAAAAATCACTAATATTATAGTAATTAATATAACCATCTTAATGTTAACCCTAATTTGTAAAAAATAAACACTTTAAATGCACTGTTAATTAAAATAATGTTTATATTCTGTTAACCCAGTTTTATGTTCTTTCCTACTTTTCTCTCTCCTATTTAATTGATTTAATTACTTTCCTCTGACTAATCGTCAATTTCATTTCCATGTTCTAAGGTTTTTTTTAAAATTCCTTCCTTATCATTTTTTGTTCTTTGCCCTGGTTTCTACCATCCACTTAAGAGATCGATGCATCTTTACAAACTGGTCTTCAGCTAATAACTGGCTCACCCTACCTAAAGTCAAAAACATGAATCTATCATAGGGTTGAGTCTATGATGTAACCATATTGACATTGACCTTTTACATGTAAAAGCATATCAAGCTAGGCGTGCTACTGGAAAAACAAACTCCCTAGTGGTCCCCAGCGCCCTATCGTCCAAGGCCAAATAAAGGTTAAATTGTACCATTGTCGTGCTGTGTTATGCTTTCTGGAAATCCCACCTCCATAGAGTAACCTGAGGTAATACTGGCAGGGTGAAAAGATTATTTATCAACATTGTGAACTTAACAACATCATTAAGGGTATGATGACATTCCCAAGACTCCTCAGGTAATATGGATTGCAAAACTGGAAATAAATGAAAACAAAGTTAACAGTGGAAAAACAGCTATGGGGAAATCTATGTTACATCCACAACTCGAGCACAAACTTTTCCTACAGCTACCATGGCTGCCCCTGTATTGCAGATTGATCTTGACAACTTAGTCAATGGGTTTGTTTACAAAGCTCACCAAGACAACAGTCTCCCTTTAACAAGTACTGAAGCACATAAATATTCACACACAGCATATCAGTCAGTCTTTCTTATTATATATTTATTCATGCAAGAGCTCTATAGGAATAAAAGTAGAATAAGTGAATTATATTGTCTATTTTATGCCATCCATCTTGTTACAGTAATACAGCAGGCAATATTAATCTTCTCTTCCTGATCATATTATTATTTCTGTCACAGTGCTCCGAGTTCTGCGATGGCTGTTTTTTAGAGCTCTTGTCCCATGGGGGGAAGCCTGCTTCCAGCAAGAATAGACTGCAGATAATTCCCTGATGAAGCCATTTCTATCCCAGCTCGTCTAGCTGCACCCGTCAGAAACGGACAGGCTTATCAACATGGAAATGCTTTGTTTTGAAGCACTTTCTACAAAGCATCTCTTGAAAAACACTCTGACAGCTATTCTGCACAGAAAGAGGTGCATTTCCATAGCAACTTCAAAAGCAGTGACAGTTTATTCAAGGAGAGAATAGGGCACCAAACAGTGCCTCAGAATGGTCTCCATGGCAACATAATGCCAAAATGGAGCCCCTTTTCTGCAGCTGAATAGAAATTTTCCACAGGATTACCAGTCGCTTGTTCTGCCTGATTATTTTTAAAAATTGATATATCAAGAAGCGTTGGTAAAACAAATTTGGTGTAATTAGATTCGAGTCTAATGTATTAGGTGAGCTCCAGCGGAACACACTTTGAAGACGGGCTTAGCAACATTGATGATTTCCATTTAGCAGGGGGCTAAAAAATCCTTTTCCTTTCACTGTAAAGAAACTATTACAAGACTAGACGCAGAGCTAAACTAATACTAATGTCCATTATTCAACTATAACAGCCTGGGAAGAACATTACTGCCAATGTATAATATTTTGTACCATCCAATCTACATACAAATTACACTTGTAAGTAGCAGAACTATAATGTATTTCTCGCTGATGGTATGATGTATAATCTTTTGCTATGCATAGATCCATGAAACTCCAAACAATGTCCTGTACATGATCTCAAAATGGAAGGTATCTACAGCAGGCATAGGAAGCTAGTGCTGCAAAGCAATGTGCCTTGAATGTGGGCTTTTGCTTATAGCTCTTCCCCCATGTGGTATGTTTGCAATTAAAGTAGGGCACGGGGCACTGAGCGAAAGCAAGGCAGCTCGGGCACAGGGGGGGCAGGGAAGCATCAGTGGGGGGGTAGCTGACCAGCAGCTGTTTAACCAAATAAACGCTGTCAGAGAGCTGCAATTGGGTCACCAGTCTGTCCTCCGGGGGGGGTGGGGGGGGGGGAGGGAATGATGGTTGGTACCAGAGGCCCAAAGAGGGGATGGTAAATTTAAAATGGGTGGGAAATGCATAAAAGATCAAAAGTCATGCAATTCCACACTCACTTTCCTTTTAAAAATTATACATCTTATACATTCTACAAAAGTCTAGTGGCTAACTATTGTTAAATATGGAATTTGTTTATACAGTGGTTCCTATAGCCACCAACAACAACTTGTATTTATATAGCACCATTAACACAGAAAAATATCCCAAGGCACTTCAGAGGTGTAATGATACAAAATAGATGCCGAGCTGAAAAAGGAGATGTTGGGTGGGTGACTTGGTCAGAGGCAGGCTTGCAGGTGGCCCAGAGGAGAGGGAGGTGGCGAGGCGGAATGCTTTAGCGTGGGAATTCCAGAACGTAGGGTCTAGACAACGGAAGGTGAAGGGAGGGGAGATGCACAAGAGGTCAGAGTCAGGGGAATGGAGAGCTTGGGTGGGTGAGGGATTGGTGGTCGTAGGGCTGGAGGAGGCTACAGAGAAAAGGTGGGGCGAGGCCATGAAAGGATTTAATCGCTAGAATGATAATTATAAATTGGAGCCATTGGAGGGCAGAGAGTCAATGTAGATCAGCAAGGACACGGGTGATGAGTAAGTGTGATTTGGTGCGGGACAGGATACGGGCATAAGAGCTTTAAATGCAGCGAAGATTCACCAGGCTGATACCTGGGATGGCAGGAATGACGTATGAGGAGAGATTGTGTCGATTGGGCTTATACTCACTGGAGTTTAGAAGATTGCGAGGGGACCTCATCGAAACCTATAAAATTCTGTCAGGCCTGGACACACTAAATGCTGGAAGGATGTTCCCGATGGCCGGGGAGTCCAGAACCAGGGGTCATAGTCTAAGGATAAGGGGTAAGCCATTTAGGACTGAAATGAGGAGGAATTTCTTCACCCAGAGAGTGGTGAACCTGTAGAATTCTCTGCCACAGAGGGCGGTGGAGGGCAGTTCATTAAATATATTCAAGAAGGAGATAGATATATTTCTTAAGGCTAAAGGGATCAAGGGATATGGGGAGAAGGCAGGGACCGGGTACTGAATTTGGATGATCAGCCATGATCTCATTGAATGGCGGAGCAGGCTCGAGGGGCCGAATGGCCGACTCCTGCTCCTATCTTCTATGTTTCTATGAAGTTTATGGAGGGTGGAGGATGGGAGTTTGGCCAGGAGAGAACTGCAATATTCAGGGGGTATTTTAACACCATCCACCCTCTCCCCCCACCCACCCCGGTGGGAATGCTGAGAGTGGGATGTTAAGATGGCAGGGGTTCACGCCACATTCCTGACAGTTTCTTGCCCCACACTATCTTAACTTACCTGAAATCAGGAATGGTAAGGTCGCCCGCCCCAGAGAAGCGGAGACCTACCTTAAATGGTGAAGTCATTTCCTGATGTTCTCATCGGGACATGTACGCCATTTTAATTGCGGGCCGACTAAGGGTCGGATAGCGGAATCTCGGACTTGTCAGCGAAAGCTGGTGGGAGGCAGAATCCTGGCCACAGGTATGTACTGTGGCTGGGGGTGAAAACCAGATAGGAGAGATTCAAATATTCAGTTGCGGAAAATATGGTCACGGATTTGGGAGATGATGACTCGTTCAAGGGCTTTGGATAGAGAGATTGGAGAAGGGGCAAGAGTTTGCAAAGACAAAGGCATTGAGACAGGTTGTAGAGAGGTAGAGCTGGGCGTCATCAGCATGCATGTGGAACCTGACCCCAGGTCTTCAGGAGATGCTGACCCTGTGTCTTCACATGATGTCATCAAGGGACAACATGTTGATGAGTAAGAGCAAGGGGTCAAGGGCAGATCCGTGGGGGACTACAGAGGTAATACTGCTGGCATAGAAAGAGAAGCTATAGCTGGAGATACTCTGGCTACAATTGGAACGAAGCAAGGGCAGTCCTACTGAGCTGGGCAACAGAGGAGAGGTGCTGGAGGAGGATGATGTGGTTGACAGTGTCAAGGAGGACTACAGTGGTCGAGGAGGACTACAGCACCATGGTCACAATTGCAGTGGTTGTCAAATTTGACGCTGATTTGGGAGTTAATAACATGTTCAAGGACTTGAGAGGAAAGGGAGGTTGGAGATGGGGCAGTAGTTTGCAAAGACAGAGGGGTCAAGGATTGGTCTTCTGAGGAGAAGGTGACCATGACTAGCTACTTCACCTTGTCCAGAACAGTAGAACTAGAGGACACGGCCTGTGCGTGAAGATTAGATCCAAACTAATCTATGAAAACAATATTTCAGTCAATGAGTGATCAATCTATGGAACAGACTCCCTGTAAGGGGTTCTTAGATCGCAGAGGTCTCTCTCTCTCTCTCCAGAGGCCTCTCTCTCTTGCACAGTAAACTTTCGAGTGGTTCGACCCACTCTCCCTTAGATTCTATACACTGGACTTTGAGGCAGGAACTACAATGCAGAGAATACTCTATAGACCAGGTTTAATGAAAACGAAATGAAACTTTATTGCATAAAGGAACAAATTGAATGTGAACCAATAAGGTACATGGGAGGGAAAAACAAATCATAATACAGTACTAACCAACATATATACAGGCATATTATACTTTACAAAAGTCATCACGAAATGGGGAAACACACGGAACATCGAGGGACAACTCATAATTAATTACCCCTTTAAATGCCCACCCCCTAAGCCTATCTAGATCAGATTGTGAGGGGCCAGAAATATGCTCACCAATCCAGTTGGAAAGTGTAAGATTTTGAAAGGTCTGCGTTTTGATCCTCTCAGGCGTCCTGTCTCCACGTGGTCAACACTGCGGACTGCGACTCTCTCTCTTCTTCCTCGAGATGAAGGTCACGGACAGGCTGGATGCTGGCGGGCCTGGATGGCGGCGTGGACGGAGACCACCTATTTGACCATGGTCAAATAGGTTTCTTCGCAGAGCCCAGCTGGTTTACCATTTTCAGATAGGTTTCTTCTGAAGGGCTGCTGTCCTTCGTCTCGTCAACGGCCCAGGGTTTGTCGATGATCTCCCGATGGTTACCCCGGGGCGGGACACAGACTCGAATCACCTTTTTGGCTGGTCTCCGGATCGATGTTCCTCCACGGCTCTCGAAAGAGCAAGCTAGCTCAAAAGCTACCAGCTACAGGCTCCAGGCTGAAAAAGCTACTGATGGCTACTCCGGGACTCCAGTTATACTTTTCCGTGGAGGCCCTTATCTCCCGCCAAATCAAGGTTAGTCTTTGTTTAACTTTTGGCAGGCTTGTCGCACAGCGGGGTAGTTATTATGTTTTAAACTACTTTGGGATGGCCGGTAACGGCCATCTCTGGTCTGGAATGACCCTGTATTGTTTTTAATGTCCTTCTGATGTCTTAAACGGTTCTTGATGTTCCCCCTATGAATATGAAACTGTTTTCCTTTGTCTGGGTAAACATTTAGATGGCCTTTATCTACAGGCCGATCTGACTGGATCTGCATCCAATCCATATGTATGTGGTTCTGTCTGGTTTCGGTTTCCCTGAAACTGCCTTCCAGAACTTACTGTGGGCTGAATCCACAGAAAGCTGTCTGGGGACTGCAGGAACCATTTTAAAGTGTCCCAAAAGCTGGTCACGGGGTCTGGCGGCCATTTTGTGTACCCCTTTGTCTGGGCTTCTTTTAAGGCCTTTTCTGCCAGTAGACCCTTATAGGACAATGTTCAAATTTTGCGAATCTTACATCCCTAGGGAGACAGTGGAAGCCAACAGTATTGATTCACTCAAATTTGATAGACTTCTTTCAAAAAAAATATTTTGGGATACAGTATATGAGTAACTTGAGACATGACATATGGTAAGTGTAGCATGCTTGGGAGGAGAGGTGACTTTGGCGATACCGTTCCCAAAGCTCTCCACCACTGCGGTTTTCCTCACGCCATGTTGGATCTGTTGTAGATCAATCGATAAGAGATTGATTAGTCAACAACTCCATTATCGTTGTATCGTGCGACTACCAGAATGGGAGAAGGCAAACTAGTTGGACCTGGGTCTCTTTTCATCTAACAATTCCTATGTTCCTATGATGATGGTGGTTTTCAAAGGGAGGAGGACAGTAGCTGAGGAGAGGGAGCTATTTACAAGTGATGAGCTTAGGAAGAGGAGCATTATGGTCAGATAATAAATGAATTATTTAAGTGTTTAATAATTCTGAAGACATATGCCCACCAAAGTAATTTCAATCATTTCTTTATATTAAAAAAATATGATTAGTACTGACTTCTGCAGAAGCAGTCGGAAATGATATCGCTGGAGATCAGACTGTTGCTATGGGCTCCGGGTTATGATTGCTGAATGGCTGTTATTCAGTGGTCCTTCGGGGCAGGGGACACTTGCATTGCATATAGTTGGTTTTTGAACTGTCCAAAAACAAATTCTTCTGGGACCTGTTGTAACATAAAACCTGTGATGTGCAACATTAAAAGGGATTGCATCATCACTCACGAGCTGCCATTAAAGTTTCAGAAAGTAAATCGTGCCTCCCTGTTGCAGGAAGAAGCGAGATTGCATCTGTTTTTCAAATTCAACGTGATTGAGTATTTTCCAGTTCATACTGTACACTCCATTCTGATGGCTCTCAGGAAACGAAGACATATTAATGGTTTTCAGCATGATCACAGATGTTCAACTAGAAACAATAAAACCCATGAGAGGGATTCATGCTGCAAACAGAAAGTAATAATAATGTAAGATCCCGTCCACTGGTACTTTAAAAAAAATATTCTTTTCCAGACAAACAATTTGACAAAGCAGGAAACACACAAACTGCAAAAGTCATACTGCCCGGCAAACAAGATTTACACAATTTTCAAGGAAGTATTCGATTGCCCCCATCAAAGATTTTAAACTTCTTCATGAAAAAGCATTTGCAATTTTTTTCACAATTTGCATACAAACACAGGCTGATGACAAGATTGTGCCAAAATACGCCATTATTATAGGGTAGTGGAGTGATTATGTTACTGAACTAGTAATCTACAGGCCTGGACTAATGATCCAGGGAATGTAAGTTGAAATCCTATCATGGCAGTTTGAGAATCTGAATTCTATTTAATAAAAATCTGGTATCAGTAAAAGTGACCATGAAGCTGTCGCATTGTCGTAAAAACACAACTGGTTCCTTAATTTCATTTAGGAAAGGAAACCTTACCCGATCTGGCCTGTATGTGACTCTAGTCCCATGTGTTTGACTCTTAACTGCCCGCTGAAGTGGCCGAGCAAACCACTCGGTTATACCAACCCGTTATCAGCGGTTCAAGAAGAAGACCCACTACCACCTTCTATGGGCAACTAGGGGTGAGCAATCAATGCCAGCCTTGTCAGTGATGTCAAAATCGCGAGAATGAATTTTTAAAAGCCATCATTGTGTGTATGTGCATGAATTATGATAAATAAGGTGCCTGGCTCATTTCCCATCTCAAAGGAAAAAGGACTGGTACCCTTTTAGCACATGGTGCTCCTCTGTACAGACTAGGTCTGAAGTTCAATCCCCACTCTGTCTTGGGTTAGCTGATTTCATCCAAGGTAGCAGTTAGGGTGCTACAATTGGCCTCAGCATCCCACCAATTTTTACCGCACTCCAATCTCCTGCGAGAAGCGACAGATGACATATATGTCTGTCTGTATATGGGTGGATGTATAGTAATAATATTCAAATAATGAAAATATGTCATTGAATGTCTTTCCCATTATTTGAGCCACAAAAACGCTGGATACAGAGATGGCTGTTCATCCCTCGTGTTCAGCATCATTATGCTGGTAGAGGGGTATTTTTTTTAATTTGTTCATGGGATGTGGGCATCGCTGGCAAGTCCAGCATTTATTGCCCATACCTAATTGCCCTCGAGAAGGTGGTGGTGAGCAGCCTTCTTGAACCGCTGCAGTCCATGTGGTGAAGGTACTTCCCACAGTGCTGTTCGGGAGGGAGTTCCAGGATTTTGACCCAGCGACGATGAAGGAACAGCGATATACTTCCAAGTCAGGATGCTGTGTGACTTGGAGGGGAACTTGGAGGTGGTGGTGTTCCCATGTGCCTGCTGCCCTTGTCCTTCTTGGTGGAAGAGGTCGCGGGTTTGGGAGGTGCTGCCGAAGAAGCCTTAGCGAGTTGCTGCAATGTATCTTGTAGATGGTACACACTGCAGCCACGGTACACCGGTGGTGGAGGGAGTAAATGTTTAAGGTGGTGGATGGGGTGCCAATCAAGCAGGCTGCTTTGTCGTGGATGGTGTCGAGCTTCTTGAGTGTTGTTGGAGCTGCACTCATCCAGGCAAGTGGAGCGTATTCCATCACACTCTTTACTTGTGCCTTGTAGATGGTGGAAAGGCATTGGGGAGTCAGGAGGTGAGACACTCTGTGCAGAATATCCAGCTTCTGACCTGCTCTTGTGTCCACAGTATTTATGTGGCTGGCCCAGTTAAGTTTCTGGTCAATGGTGACCCCCAGGATGTTGATGGTGGAGTATTCAGCGATGGTAATGCCGTTGAATATTAAGGGGCGATGGTTAGACTCTCGCTTGTTGGAGATAGTCATTGCCTGGCACTTGTGTGGTGCGAATGTTACCCGTCACTTATCAGCCCAAGCCTGAACGTCGTCCAGGTCTGTTGCATGTGGGCATGGACTGCTTCACTATCTGAGGAGTTGTGAATGGCACTGAACACTGTGCAGTCATCAGTGAACATCCCTATTTCTGATCTTATGTTGGAGGGAAGGTCATTGATGAAGCAGCTGAAAATGGTTGGGCCTAGGACACTGCCATGAGGAACTCCTGCAGCGATGTCCTGGGGCTGTGATGATTGACCTCCAACCACCACAACCATCTTCCTTAGTGCTAAGTATGACTCCAGTCAGTGGAGCGTTTTCCCGCCGATTCCCACTGATTTCAGTTTTACTAGGGCTCCTCGATGCCACACTCGGGTCAAATGCTGCCTTGATGTCAAGGGCAGTCACTCTCGCCTCACCTCGTTAAACTTCAAAGATGGGAAAGCCTGTGCAATTGATCCAAGCTGTTCCACAGTCAATCACCACTCCCTCTCTAGGCTGACCCCCACCGCACAACAGTGGAAACTCTAGCCCCATAATTGGACATTAAGGGATACCAAGATGGTGGCGGTGGCATAAGAAATACAAAGAAGTTACAACATGGAAACATGCCATTTGGCTCATGTCAACATTTACCTTCCATATGAACAAAGAGTCGTAATCACATTTACATAGTATTTGCAGCACAGAAACAGGCCATTCGGTTCAACAGGTTCATGCCGGGGTTTATGCTCCACACAAGCCTCTTCCCACCCTTTTTCATCTAACCCCATCAACATATATAGAATTATACATAGTATTTTATCCATCCTGTTCCCATATCTTTTAAACACCTTTTCCTTCAACCATCTATCTAGTCTAATCTTGAATGTGGACATCATTTCTGCCTCAACCATTAACCCAGTAGTGAATTTCTCAGCCTCCCAACTTTGTCTGTTAAGTACTTTCTCTTGCTGTCTGTTCTAAATTTCTTACATTCTATGTTCTAAATTTTTTGCATTTAAATTCTCAACCCCACAACTACTGGAAACAGATTGCACATATGTCCAAGACTTCCATAATAATAAAACTTCTCATATTGGCCCATAATCTGTTCTCATGGCAAAATGTCCCAATCTTTCATGTCTTTTTTCATGTTGGTATTTGCTCAAAGCAGGCAGTGTCCTAGTAAATCAGCATTGCACTCTTTCTAAAACCTCAATATCCTTCCGATAGCGTGGGGCCCAATACAGAACACCAGGTGTGGGAAAAGGAAATGGGATCTTTCTTTTGAGGTTGAAATTGAGGCACACTGCAGGTTAGATTTCCTCTGTACATTGTGGGCTTACAATTTTGTCACACATGGCCCACAGAGGAAATCTTCCCCCATTGGCGGCACAGAGTAAAGGGAACACCATAGTATCAACAGCAATTGGTCAGTAATTACACAGAATAGGTGCAGAGCAAAGGGAGCTTCACTCTTTATCTATTCTGTCTAGTTCCTGATCATGGTGTACTTGATATTGGCAATAATGCAAAATGTGGTAAGGTGCTCCCGCCTCATCATGATGCGCATAATAACTCGCCATCTTTCAAAGAAAACGGAACAAAGAAAAGGAGACTTTGGCCTCTACATGTTCTAATTGCATCTGAAATAGCAGACCTTGTGACTGAAGCAGAGTTCTATTGCTGCAAACAGTAAGATCTCATAAGTACATCTTTATAGAAGGGTTTAGATAGGCCAATTTAAAATGGAACTCTGTTAGCTGTCTTAGAAACATAGAATGGTCACAGCACAGAAGGAGGTCATACGGCCTGTCGAGCCCGTGCAAGAGCACTTCAGCTAGCCCCACTCCCCCGCCCTTTCCTCGTAGCCCTGCAAAAAAATTTCCTTCAGGTACTTATCCAATTCCCTTTTGAAAGCCGTGATTGAATCTGCCTGCACCACCCTTTCAGGAAGTGCATTCCAGATCCTAACCACTCACTGCGTAAAAAAGTTTTTCCTCGTGTCGCCTTTGATTCTTCTGCCAATCACCTTAAATCTGTCCCCTCTGGTTCTCGACCCTTCCACCAATGGGAACAGTTTCTCTCTATCTACTCTGTCCAGACCCCTCATGATTTTGAACATCTCTATCAAACCTCCTCTCAACCTTCTCTGCTCTAAAGGAGAACAACCCCCAGCTTCTCCAGTCTATCCATGTAACTGAAGTCCCTCATCCCTGGAACCATTCTTGTGAATCTTTCTGCACCCTCTCTGAATTCAGAAAAGCATGATTCTGTCTTTGGGTGGGGGAAGTAAAGCGATATACAAATCTGTCTAAAGATAGTTTTAGATGGGTTGGAGGGTCATTCTACAGAAACGGTGGCATTCCTGTCTCTCACTTTGCAGCAAGCAAAATACTTTAAATGAACTTAATGATCAGCTAGTTTGTTATAAATTTGATGATTTATTTGATAATTTTATGCGAGGCTTTTAAGTATGTCATTGGTGTTAGTCATTTCATAGGAAGGGAAATGAGAAATTGATAAATATACACTGTTCTTTTAATAATAAAACATATTTGAGTCATGTAATGAGCAATGCTTGTTTTTTATAATTTATATAAAATACGAAGTGCAAGCAATTTGCTTGTCACTCAGATCATGTATGGAAGCTTAGAGACATATTCTGAGTTTAAAAATATATTTTTCTCCTCCTTTAAATGTCATTAAGTAAACACAAATGTCACATTTATGGAATGGAAACCTAAAAAAACTAAAGTAATATAACGGTAATAGTGGTAACCCCATATTATGTCATTGGTGTTACTGCTTCACAAAACACACTATTTTGAAAAAATGCAATGACTTTTGGAAGTACTTCCTGGTTCAAGAGGTCATTGGAGGAAGTGCGATCAACAGAGGCACATGGTGAGTCTGCTGTCTCTCTTCATCTATCTATCTATCTATATATATATAAGTTTGTCTGTCTGTCCGCTATACACTCAAAAGTTATAGAGCGTACCTACACATGTTATATCAAAAGAAAGCTGATGATCAGGGGAGTGTCATAGGTGTATTTACTTTTTGGTCAGACAAAAATTGTTCGGACAGTATACAAAAAACGTTCAAAAATCCGCTCATTAGCGGTTGACCAATCCTACTGCTCATTAGCGTTGAGTGACGTGATGGTTGACCAATCCTACAGTTCAGTGACCTGATGGTTGACCAATCGGTGCGTCATGGGGGGCGTTTCATTCTGTGTGTGGGCGGGCCTAATCCTGCAGCCTCCCGAAACGTCACCGCCATTTTTTTCACACCGACAGCGACAGCACCAGCACAACAAATCCCCACATTGCGGCTCCGGCACAGTATCCCGTTCCCGGCCCGCCGGAGCGGGAGGTGAGTTCGCCTCACTCGGGCCGGGCCGGGCCTCACAACCGCTCGGCCCGAGACACAGAGCGGGGGAGCGGCAGCGGCCGGCCATCAACCGCACGGCCCTGTAAACTGCCATTCCACAAAAAAGCCTAGGCAACGCCGGGCCCCCCCAGCTAGTTTGTTATAAATTTGATGATTTATTTGATAATTTTATGCGAGGCTTTTAAGTATGTCATTGGTGTTAGTCATTTCATAGTAAGGGAAATGAGAAATTGATCATAGAAATTGATTAAATTAGATATTTGAATTATTTTAATATGATTGAAGACATGTGGTCTGAGGTACTGTGGTGTCCATTTTGTAAAAAACATTTTTTCTGCAAATTGTCATTGGTGTTACCGTCATTGGTGTTACTACTCCTCCTGATGTTTTTGTGTAAATGAGCTTTTATAAAAGCTTCAACAAAAGTTATTAGGGCAAAATAGCACATATTGTTTCATTTTCATAACTTTCTATTGTTATTGTTATTGTTCCTTTTGTCAGGTATGGCGAAATTGAGTGCAGCTGAGAAGCAGAGGCTTTACAGACAGCGCAGGGATGCAGACCCTACACGTAGAGCAGAGTACTTAGAAAAAAGGCGTCAGGGTTGTGCCAATGATATAGCAACAAAAAAAAGAAAGAAAATAAATGATCTCAGTGAAAGGGCAAAGAGAGGTCAGCACAAGGCATGGCGAGTCAACCAGGCAAGACACAGACAGAAAATTCAGAAGTTGGAAGATAAGCTTGAGGAAAGCAAACGACAATGCAACATGTACAAGAAACGTTATTTCCGTTTGCGGGGTACAGTTGCAAATTCCGAAAGCCCAGGAACGAAGAGAAAAGAGATCCTCCAAGGTTACACAGTCCACTCTCCAGTCAAGAAAGCTCTGAAATTCCACTTTGCTCTTGTGGGAGATTTAAAGGAAAAGCACAATGCAGCCAAAGAAACAAAATCCAAACAGGTTTTTGCAAACATACTGACGGGAAAGCTGATCAGAAAATACAAATTCCAGCTGCTGTGCCAGAAGGGCATTGGCTTCTCATACAAAGCTTGGAGAAAACCAAAGATCAGCTCTCGAGAAACCACCACAAACAAGAGGTAGACTGTGAGACAGTTCTACCTAAGAGATGATGTCAGCAGACTGACCACAGGAAAGAAAAACACAATCACTCTCCAGAAGGTGAAGAAACAGAAGAGGTTACTCTGTGACTCCCTGCTCAACCTCCACAAGAGATTTGTTGCTGAGCATGGAGAACAGATTTCTTATGCCTTCTTCTGCAGGCAGAGGCCCTTTTGGGTTGTGACACCAAATGAGCGGGACAGAGAAACATGTCAGTGCAAGACTCATGAAAATCTTCGTGACCACTCTGCTCCACAGCAACCACACCGACCTGATGTCATTGAGACTCACCATAGCGGGCAGTGGTGTATTGTGAGGTATGATGACCAGCCATACCCTGGCATTATACTGGAGGTGGAAGAGCACAACATAAAAGTCAAGTGCATGCACAGGAATGGCGTGAACAGGTTTTTCTGGCCAAGCCCAAGAGATGACGTAAACTGGTATGGGGACGACCAGATAATGTGTTTCATGCCAGAGCCAGTTCCTGTGAACAAACGATCAGTTCAGGTTGACCAGAAGATCTGGACATATTTGAAGGGGCAGCTGGATGTGTGACCACAAGTCAAAAACCAGTTGCTGGAAGCCTAAAGTTGATGTAAAGACAGATTACTTTGTTTACTTGTGTTCTAATGAGTATGGTTTATATCTGGCTCAATCAGGATAGAACATGTTTTATGAGTTTCTATGAAAATGGTGATGTTGACTACGATGTTGATGACAATGTTCAGACACAATCATTCTTGGTCTTAATGTGCTCCTCTTTGGTCTTAAAGTGCTTTGGCTAAGTTTTTTTATGTTATTACTCAAATTATATGAATCTCTCAGTGCTGTAAATGAGTTAACTGAAAAAAATGGCACATTAGTTAGGTGAAATGTAATAAATTCATTGAGTTGTTTGAAATAGTCTGGGGTCAAGTCATTGGTGTTGTATTGTGTCACTGGTGTTACTGCATGTTTTTTTTTCAGTGATATGATATCAAAGGTGTCATTTTTGACTTTATAATAATTTTGTGTTTGTTAATTGTTGCTTTATTCATGAGTTAGCAGTTTAAGGATAGTATCATTCAATTTTGATGACTGTCCTTCAGTTATTGTTGATATTATAGCAAAAACATGATGGCGCAAATGAAAAAATGTCACACAATGTAACTTTACACATACCTGATTATAATAAATAAACAAATAATCAAAACTTTTTCTTTAAATTATTATCAACCTACACTGTCTTTCAGTATATGTGCAGATTGAATTGAGAAATAGCATTCTGATAAGCCTTTAATTTTATTTAAGGTATAAGTAACACCAATGACAAAAAGACAGCACAAGCATTCTTTGAGTGAATGTATAAAAATAATTAAAATACATTAAGCTTTCATTTTTGTGGATTGATAAAGTTAAGAGGTTAATTAATATTGTACAATAAGTTCTGATTATGTAAAATGAAATACATTTCAAGACATCTTGCTATTTCCAAATGCCACCGTTTCTGTAGAACGACCCGAGAGCTGGCTCCTCAGTTCCCTACAGTGATGTTGATTGCCTTTACTTACAAGTTAAATGCATTTGCAATTGGCTCATATTTTTGAGATGTCAAAGCATGCGGGATTGCAGCCTCCACTGAAGAACAGTCCAGCTCTTCTGATAAGTAGGTGAACTGTCAAAAGTAATCAAACCTCTGAGATTTCCTTGAATGGTAACATTGATTAATAACATTATTGACTGCATGGCGAGAAGGAACTTCTTTAATCTGAGGTTGTAGCGATTCGTGTGCATCGCCACTAAATAATCGAGTTCGACTTCAGTAGATGTTCGCGTTTGTTAAAGGGAAAACTGGAGAAAGGGCGGCAACGGTCTGGGTTGTTGTTGCTTTCAGGAGGGGTCAACTCTGCCTGGAGGGCGGCAACACTTGTAACTGTTGTAAATTTAGGAGAACACAGCCGGGAGGGCGGCACGCTTTTTGTTCACGCCGAATCGTGTAGTAGGTAACACAACCAGCAGGCTGAAGGGCTGGTGCGTCGTCAGCGGAGAAGGAGTCGTCGTTTTTCACGAGGAATGGGTCCTCATGGTTCGCGAGGAGTGAGTCCTCGTGGTATCCCCACAGGGCGCACTCTGATTTTGTGGGCCCGAACATGCTGTACCCCGCGCTTGGAGAGATGTATACTTGCTGTTGCTTTGGACGTAGAGGCAGACGATCCGTGTGGCGGTAGGAAAGACGAGTACGGGGACCGTAAGCAAGTGCGTGGTCGGCACCGCATCGATGTTCTCGTCGAACGGGGCTTCTACCTTTATAAAGCACGAGGGAGACTGTGGCTCCCTGGATTGCGGTAGCGACAGCAAAATGGCTAGTGCTTCCATGGTGTGCTTCTTTTGTGAAAATTGCTCACAAAAAAACGGGGTCCGGTTGAGTTTTGTCCGTGTCAAACGGGATCTGCTCCAGTCTGCGCTTACCTTGCGAATACGTTCGCAAAAACAGGGTCGCCTTTGGAGGAATCGGTGTTAGGCGGTTGCTGTTCCGTGGATGTTCGTCGGTTGTGCGTCGGTCGTCTTGTGGGAAGACGAGGTTCAGGCGCGCGTTGCTACCGTGAAAATCATTCACGGATACGGGTTCACCAATTGTAGTGTTGGAATTGATGAACTCCCGTACTCACATCGTTGAGTCACCAATGTAGCGATTCGTGTGCATCGCCACTAAATAATCGAGTTCGACTTTGACGAACTATAAATAAGTTGTTTATTTACAGGAACAGGTTAAATACAACAGGTAAGGCAGCAGGTAAGATGGCTGACTGTAGGAGCACCGTGGTGTAGATCTTTCCCCAGCGGGGACGCCACGAGGACTGACTAGAAGTTTCCGAGCTCAACTGCTAGCAGGTTCCGAGCTCAACTGCCAGCAGGTTCCGAGCTCTACTGTTGGAAGGTTCCAAGCTCTGACGTCATCACACAGAGTATAGGAGAGAAGCCTGAGTATATTAATAGATACATACAGTAAGGTAAGTTAAAGGGAATTATGTATCTCAATGTAAGGGACAACCGGTGGTACCGCCACAAGGTGCTAAAAGCCTGCCTGGAGTAATCCGTATGCTGCTGACCCCAGTTCTCTGCTTTAAATATGTGTTTGCACGTCATGGAGATGAGACAGTATGATTTGTGGAATGAAGAGTGACCATGTATTTCCATTAAAGCCTCACTTAAACGCTTCTGAGAAGGACTCTTAAGATTTCAGACTTTCTGTTACTTTTGAAACAGTTTAAAGTATTACGTAAACCAAGCGTTGCATTGCTGATTTGTTTGCTGTATTCATTTCGCTTCTATGTAATTATAAAACCTTGTAAATGAACTCAACTACTGAGGTTGTATTGTCTTGATACTGTGATACTTTCTGCCTTTTGGGATGGGCAGGATGCGTGGGTAGTCCACGCAACCGCCGGTGTGAAATACCATGGCAATAGGGTCATTGTTAATCCTGTGGCAACTGCTCTCACATAGGGGTGTAGGTTTTAGATCACAAATGGCGCTGGTCTGTCTACAGAATCTGCACTTTGCTATGGGCATGAATAAAGGAAGTTGGCAGTGTGCCCAAAAATGTAACAGGCATTAAGATCTACAAGAGAAATAAGAACTGTCTCAGTGGTGATTGCTGCAGAAAAATGAGCAAATACTGAACTTTTTTTTCCTCATCTGCCGCTCTTCTGAAAATATTGACTTTATGGCTAAGTATCTATTCAGTAATGGTGTGCACAATAGGATAACAACTCCGTTCAGTTCAAACCTGGGAATCGTCCCTCATTTTGAGTTTTCTCAGGAATAATTCTGTGGAAACAGACATTTTTTTTTAATGAGTAAGATTGAACCACAAGCTACAAGAGAAGCTAGCTGTCAAACTCTTTAAATGTAGGCTGACATGAAACCCAAAATGCATCATATCAGTGTCGTATGGCAAGGTACAAATGTTCTAATATAGGGGGAGATTATCCACGTGGGTGCTCGCAGTGTGGAGCTGTGCCTGCCGGGAACATGTATCTGAGGTTGTACACCCTAAGTCATTGGGCTAAAAATTCAGTGGCCTGCGCCACCAGTTTGCGCCCAAAGAGGGCTTTTGCGCCACTGTGCAAACCTACCGCCATATTTAGCGGGGCGCTAATGGCGGCGTTAGCCAGTAGCGCTGCACCGCCACCGATGACGTCATCGGTGTGCGCAGCGCCCCGCTATCGCCCCGCTGGCCATATTTGGTTGCTTCCGCCTCCCCCGCGCCGGCCGCAAACAGCGACCGGTACACGGGGCCTACCTGTGCTGGTAGTGGGGCGAGTTAAGGTGGAGGTGCGGCCGGCCGCTTTTTCGGCGGCCGCCTGCCCGCACCTCCTTCCCCGGCCTCCTACACCCCCCCCCGCGACATTGCCGGCTGTTTCCAGAGAGTCCGGCACTTCTCCTTGGTGCCGGGCTCATTTGCCAGCACTCGCGAGCGGGGATCGCGCTGTTGCAGGCACCTCCCCCTTAAGAATGAGAGGAAGGCCTGCAGTACCGCAGGCTGCCATTCCGCAGTGGGTGGCGCTGCGGCACTTTACACGCCGATATTCAGTTTCAGCGCCCCAAGCGGGGCGCCGAAACCCTTGTTTAGCGGCCGGCTTCCACTTGGGGCGCTGAAACTGAATTTCCCGCTGGCGCAAGTGGCTCCGCGCGCAGCGGTAATTCCGGCGCCCAGGCGAGCTGGGCGCCCCTAACTGAATTTCTAGGCCATTGACTTTCTAATCATTTTCCTACATTTCAACAGTACTGCATTGACTATAAAGTGCTTTGGGACATCCTAAGGTCATGAAAAGCACTATATAAATGCAAGTCTTTCTAGGCAGCAAATTACAGGCTGCAGCTGTGCAATATTGTACGTGCTCCCTTTGGACGTGGGCAGCTTTGTTGTACCAGAGGTACATCATCACTGCTCCCCCTGGTATGAGGAGTGGGCCCTAAACTAACATGCAGGAAGAAATCACTCCCTCCACCACTGCACCCCTCTTCCCCCCCCCACCCCAGGTTGCACTTCTCTCATCTTTCATCCTTTCCCAAACTTAATGATCATGTTGGCACCTTCCCTGTGTTATAAAATTCCAGTCTACTGGATGCAAAGCTGATAGCAATAGATCAAGAGGGAGGGCAAAGAAGACAGTGACCAGAGGACTTGATACAACAGGCAAGTGTAACATCAGAGGCTGATACAACCCATCTGTACGAGAGGCCAGAAAATATTAAGGAGACTGGTAATCAACCTCCAATAAGTGAAGCAAGAGAGAGAGGGAGGGAAAGAGAGAATTGGTACAAGCTGAAATTCAATCATAACCTAGAGTAAAACATACTGATAGATTGAGGATAAACTTCTTTACCTCCTGTACATTTATAGAATTAAAATATTCTCTGGTGAACATTAGATTGTTCACAGAACTTACTATCAATGAAAGCTGATAACAAAGACAGCTAAACCTCACATCTTCTACTCACTTTCACCCTCTTCTATGCTCTATTTCATGGTGGGCACAATACGGCCTGCGGGCCGTGTCCGACACACCAGTTCATTCTATCCGGCCTGCTGGAGCTCAAGCTGCAGATTCGTCTGTGTCTTGCGAGGGAGGGCCCGAGGAGAGCTTGCTCAGGGTTACTGCAGCCTGGGAGTAGGCGGTGACCTGAACCAGAGCAATTAAAAAAACATAAAGCTGCCGGGACTGCTGCTATGTGTCTGATGCGGATCTGCTGCCCTTTTGTGCCTCGGAGCCGGCCTAACATCTGTCTGCGGCTCTCTCCCGCTCTGGCTCCCTGAACCACTTTCAAAAAATCCGCCAAATTCGCTGTTCATCGCTGGCTGGTGGAGGTGCTGCGAGGCATCCAAACTGGATGCTCCTCCTCCCTCGAATCATGGCTGTTCATCTCGACGACTCACAGTTTTACTGAAGAGACCAGGACAGCGTCTTTCTTCTCCCAGAACTCGCCCCACATGCCCAGCCCTGAACTCACCCCACACCCCGAGCCCTGAACTCACCCCACACTCCAAGCCCTGAACTCACCCCACACTCCGAGCCCTGAACTCACCCCACACTCCCGGCCCTGAACTCACCCCACACTCCCGGCCCTGAACTCTCCCCACACTCCCGGCCCTGGACTCTCCCCACACTCCCGGCCCTGAACTCACCCCACACTCCGAGCCCTGAACTCACCCCCACACTCCGAGCCCTGAACTCACCCCACACTCCCGGCCCTGAACTCACCCCACACTCCGAGCCCTGAACTCACCCCACACTCCGAGCCCTGAACTCTCCCCACACTCCCGGCCCTGAACTCACCCCACACTCCGAGCCCTGAACTCACCCCACACTCCCGGCCCTGAACTCACCCCACACTTCCGGCCCTGAACTCACCCCACACTCCCAGCCCTAAGCTCACCCCACACTCCCGGCCCTGAACTCACCCCCACACTCCGAGCCCTGAATTCACCCCACACTCCCGGCCCTGAACTCACCCCCACACTCCGAGCCCTGAACTCACCCCACACTCCGAGCCCTGAATTCACCCCACACTCCCGGCCCTGAACTCACCCCCACACTCCGAGCCCTGAATTCACCCCACACTCCCAGCCCTGACCTCTCCCCACACTCCCAGCCCTAAGCTCACCCCACACTCCTGGCCCTGAACTCTCCCCACACTCCCGACCCTGAACTCACCCCACACTGAGCCCTGAACTCTCCCCACACTCCCGGCCCTGAACTCTCCCCACACTCCCGGCCCTGAACTCTCCCCACACTCCCGGCCCTGAACTCTTCCCCACACTCCCGGCCCTGAACTCTTCCCCACACTCCCGGCCCTGAACTCTCCCCACACTCTGAGCCCTGAACTCTCCCCACACTCTGAGCCCTGAACTCTCCCCACACTCCGAGCCCTGAACTCACCTCACACTCCCAGCCCTGAACTCTCCCCACACTCCCAGCCCTGAACTCTCCCCACACTCCCAGCCCTGAACTCTCCCCACACTCCCAGCCCTGAACTCTCCCCACACTCCCGGCCCTGAACTCTCCCCACACTCCCGGCCCTGAACTCTTCCCCACACTCCCGGCCCTGAACTCTTCCCCACACTCCCGGCCCTGAACTCTTCCCCACACTCCCGGCCCTGAACTCTTCCCCACACTCCCGGCCTTGACCTCTCCCCACACTCCCAGCCCTGAACTCTCCCCACACTCCGAGCCCTGAACTCTCCCCACACTCCGAGCCCTGAACTCTCCCCACACTCCGAGCCCTGAACTCTCCCCACACTCCCGGCCCTGAACTCTCCCCACACTGAGCCCTGAACTCTCCCCACACTCCCAGCGCTGAACTCTCCCCACACTCCGAGCGCTGAACTCTCCCCACACTCCGAGCCCTGACCTCTCCCCACACTCCCAGCCCTGAACTCTCCCCACGCTCCCAGCCCTGAACTCTCCCCACGCTCCCAGCCCTGAACTCTCCCCACGCTCCCGGCTCTGAACTCTCCCCACGCTCCCGGCCCTGAACTCACCCCACGCTCCGAGCCCTGAACTCATCCCACGCTCCGAGCCCTGAACTCTCCCCACATTCCCAACCCTGAACTCACACCACACTCCCAGCCCTGAACTCTCCTCACACTCCGAGCCCTGAACTCTCCCCATACTCCGAGCCCTGAACTCTCCCCACACTCCGAGCCCTGAAATCTCCCCACACTCCGAGCCCTGAACTCTCCCCACACTCCCGGCCCTGAACTCTCCCCACACTCCCGGCCCTGAACTCTTCCCCACACTCCCGGCCCTGAACTCGCCCCACACTTTGAGCTCTGAACTCTCCCCACACTCCCAGCCCTGAACTCTCCCCACACTCCCAGCCCTGAACTCTCCCCACACTCCCAGCCCTGAACTCTCCCCACGCTCCCAGCCCTGAACTCACCCCACACTCCCAGCCCAGAACTCTCCCCACACTCCGAGCTCTGAACTCTCCCCACACTCCCGGCCCTGAACTCTTCCCCACACTGAGCCCTGAACTCTCGCCACACTGAGCCCTGAACTCTCGCCACACTCCCGGCCCTGAACTCTCCCCACACTCCCGGCCCTGAACTCTCCCCACACTCCCGGCCCTGAACTCTCCCCACACTCCCTGCCCTGAACTCTCCCCACACTCCCGGCCCTGAACTCTCCCCACACTCCCGGCCCTGAACTCTCCCCACACTCCCGGCCCTGAACTCTCCCCACGCTCCCGGCCCTGAACTCTCCCCACGCTCCCGGCCCTGAACTCGCCCCACGCTCCCGGCCCTGAACTCTCCCCACGCACCGAGCTCTGAACTCTCCCCACAGTTCGAGCCCTGAACTCTCCCCACACTCCCGGCCCTGAACTCTCCTCACACTCCGAGCCCTGAACTCTCCCCATACTCCGAGCCCTGAACTATCCCCACACTCCGAGCCCTGAACTCTCCCCACACTCCGAGCCCTGAACTCTCCCCACACTCCCGGCCCTGAACTCTCCCCACACTCCCGGCCCTGAACTCTCCCCACGCTCCCAGCCCTGAACTCACCCCACACTCCCAGCCCTGAACTCTCCCCACACTCCCAGCCCTGAACTCTCCCCACACTCCCGGCCCTGAACTCTCCCCACACTTCGAGCCCTGAACTCTCCCCACACTCCCGACCCTGAACTCAACCCACGCTCCCGGCCCTGAACTCAACCCACGCTCCCGGCCCTGAACTCAACCCACGCTCCCGGCCCTGAACTCAACCCACGCTCCCGGCCCTGAACTCAACCCACACTCCCAGCCCTGAACTCACCCCACGCTCCCGGCCCTGAACTCACCCCACGCTCCCGGCCCTGAACTCACCCCATGCTCCCGGCCCTGAACTCAACCCACACTCCCAGCCCTGAACTCACCCACATTCCCAGCCCTGAACTCACCCCACACTGAGCGCTGAACTCTCCCCACACTCCGAGCCCTGACGACTCTCAGTTTAACTGAAGAAGGAGATCGGCGTTGCATCTTTCCTCTCCAGAGTATGACAGCAGGGGAGTTCTCATCGCCGTCTTAGACACAGGAGTGGGTCCCGGAACACAAGGACTCAAGTTAACACGATTGTAGTTCAGGCCTTGCAAAGCATATTAATAAGAGAACACGTCTCGCATCGGAGGCCCCGCAGACTCGAGCCACGTAGACTTTGCGTACAACATGTACTCGATTGATCGATCATTTCATTCATTTAATAACGAAAGATTTTACTATTTCACCCTACATTTTGTGTATCTAAGATGGTATCTGATTATTATCTGAATTTTTGTTGATGCAATGTTTATGCAATGTTTCCTCTAATTTTCTTTCGTGCGCAGTCCCTTTAAATTTGCTGTGCAGTCGCACATGTTCAGTATCTCTTCCAGTGGCAGGTGCTGGTGAGCGGCCCGTGCGGGGCCTCGCGATTGATGCGCAGCCGCGCACCTTAGGGGGAACATTGGTGTGTGTGGCCCTCAACAGCTCACCAAAACTTGTTAAGTGACCCTCCAGCTCAAATAATTCCCCACCCCCTGCTCTACTCCAGTCCAAGGTGGTCCTACATAATCTTCTGCCCTCTTATGTTGGTGTCAGTTTTAAATTACCAACCCCACTAAAAACAATTTGCTGCCTCTCTGCTGAATTAATGATAAAATACCTTTTAAAAAAGATTCATTTTTCATCTTGATTGAGTTCAGGCACTTGAGATTTGAGCACAATGTGTACTTGGTATTCTTCGTTCTTCTCTAAGATCAAAGAGTTTATCCATCAGATTAAACAGAACTCTTTGATTCTAACGATGTATAATGCACAGAGAAAGACACTCAGAGTTAGCTCTCCCTTTTACCAAATGACATGCCCATATGAAAGCAAACTGATCTTTTTCAGTGATTATCAGGTTACATTTTGTCGTATTTTTAAAACAACACACTCTTTCTCGGCTGAGGGCAAGCACTTGCACGGTGATTAGTCTGTAAGTGTGCAGTGCACAAGAGTTACCCGAGGTAACTCTTTGCCTCCCAGCCTACAGAAATGCCCAGCCTTCAACTGAATGCGCCTGTGCCCTCCCACTCAATGGCACAACCCTTGTTGTTCTACCATGTGCTACACAATTTGTAATTAAGAATGCTTTTCTTTTGAAGATGTAACTATCTGGAATGGATCCACTTGATTGTCTTAATAAGACATACGCCTCCTTGAAAGGCATATGAACATCTCAGGTTGGTGGAAACTGTCTTAATAATGTCCTACACAACCAAACACATAAGCAATTGCTGGTAGCTAGATAAATTGCTGCTACCTAAAGGAAAGAAAGACTTACATTTATATAGCGCCTTTCACGACCACCGGATGCCTCAAAGCGCATTACAGTCAATGAAGTACTTTTGAAGTGTGGTCACTGTTGTAATGTGGGAAACACGGCAGCCAATTTGCACACGGCAAGGTCTCACAAACAGCAATGTGATAATGACCAGATAAACTGTTTTTGTTATGTTGTTTGAGGGAGAAATATTGGCCAGGACACCGGGGAGAATTCCCCTACACTTCTTCGAAATAGTGCCATGGGGTCTTTTACGTCCACCTGACAGAGCAGACAGGGCCTCGGTTTAATGTCTCATCCAAAAGACGGCACCTCCGACAGTGCAGCACTCCCTCACCACTGCCTAGCTATATGTGCTCAAGTCCCTGGAGTGGGACTATGAACCCCCAACCTTCTGACTCAGAGGCGAGTGTGCTACCAACTGAGCCACAGCTGACACTGAGGAGGGGAAACCGTCTCAAGATGCAATGATTAGATATCATGGGTATAGCCATTAGGATTGCCAACTCTCTAGGATTGGCCTGGCATCTTCAGGAATTGAAGATTAATATCCAGAGCACTGCTGCGGGCAGCCCTAGAGAAACAATCACAGGGGCATTAAAAAAATTGTTCTTTTTTCATTTTCTTTTGTTCATTAGTTATAAAAATATTGGAGAATATTGGGGGGAAAAAGGCTGTTTGACTGACGGTCAAGAATCATCCAGTCGGGTATTGAAGAGTCTTTCGCTTTCCGATTGGCCGTGGGAAGGCGCTGCGCCGTGAGGATGGACGTGTTAGGCGACCAATGGCAGGAGCGTGGGGGCGGGCCAGTTGGGGGCAGGAAGTCAGGTGAGGAAACCTCCAGGAATACATCCAACCAGAGTTGGCAACCCTAACAGCCATGACTAGGCCTAAGCTCCAATAGTGATGGAGATAATGCAGCTCAGTTGAGAAAGTAGTGAAAGGTCCAGGTTGGTAAACACAACAACAACTATGCTGGGAAACGTGTAAATCAACAGGGCATAATGTAGAACTGAATCTTAACACAAATTTACTCCAAAATAATATGGTCAAATACATTTCTACTTAAATGTCTCAGTGGGCTTCATTGTGATATTTTCTGGCGTTTCGAAGTGGTCGTTTATGGACCCCTTGTCTGCGGTCTTCTAAAAGCTCACACCAACCATTTGTTGGAAATGCTTTGCAAATTGAGCAGCAAGAACAGCAGCGTGTAACATTTTCCTTGTAACAATGTTTCAATGTTGAAGATTGCAAGAAATGATTGTAATTTTTCTTAATCCATTGATCTTGGCTTCTAAACGAGACTCGGTGCTGTTGACATTGGGTAAATGCTAGAAGTGACATTTATTACCAAAAAGAGTGACAAGCTTACAAATCCACTGAAAGACATGGAGCTTTGTTTAGCTTTCAGAGTGATATACATCAAAACAGGAGACATTTTGAACACAATGAGCCTCTGTCATGCCTAATGAGGACAGTAAGCAGAAAGTGAAAGGGCGAGGGAAAGAAAAGAGATCTCAGTAAATTAACAGTCATCCAGATATAACTTCGAGAACAATAACCAATGTCTATATGGGTAGTTTTCCATAGCCATTGGTCTTGGGCCAATAATTCAGGAAAAGAAATACTGACTCCGAACTAATTTAGTATCAGCATCAGAAAATTTGTTAGTAAAGTATTCTTCCTGTGACATGATGTTTAATCAGATGACAAATTTCAGCAGCCACAGGATAATGAGTCATTTGATATAATGAACAGTCAGCAGGAAGACATATCGTTAGCTGTGGATTTTCAGTAACTCTTAAGGCCTGAAACTTTCAAGTACCAACATGAGGGATGAATGATTGTGGCAGTATTTGACCAGAATGAACTCAAAGCCCAAATCAAATCACTGACGTCCCTTTATATTTAAAATTGTAGATCTACTTCCCGAAGCAGTTTTGTAATCTTGCCGTTTCCATTTCAGTTACAGTTTCTACAGCAGCCAGATACGTGATCCAATAATCGCAAATCCACAAGCTTGCTGCCTTACCCAGTGGATGGGGAAAGGACCATAAGCTACCCTAATAGCAAATCTGCTTAGCTGCCCGGCACAGGCTGAACACGAGTACTTCAGCCACTCGGCTTACATGGGACAAAAAGAAACATGACCACCTCCAATGCGAGCTACATGGTATTTACGCTTGATGTCACACTGCCATCAGTGGTATGAGCCAAAGCCATCTCATTTAATTGTGCGTAATACCTCCTTAAATTGTTGGTTCCTACCAACTTCGGAGAGGCTGCCGATGGTAACACAGCAATGTAACTATGCTGTAAAATAATGTCAATGTTGCCAATCAGAATTGCCTCAGCTTTGAGTTTTTTTTCATTCTCTTCCCCATTCTGTCCTCATTTTAGGTTTGCATATTTTCTAACACAAAATGACACCATTTCATCAGGAAACTTAGCTTGGGTTTCTGCTTGGGATTTGTTTTGCGTGTGGTAAAACCTCTTGTAATCTATAGCTAAAAATAAACTGTGCGTTGAGCTCTTCTACTGCCAGGGCCCTGAATGGTGTATTAATGGGGTCTATTCAATGCCTGTCATGCTAATATCCCACTGAACACAAAGAAACCAATTTAAATCCCAGCTCCATTACTACTACTGAAAACCACAGTTGGCCCTTTTCTAAACCAAGCATTTTTTCCAAAGTACGGAGGAAAGGCAGTTTATAATGATCACTTTTGGGACTGACTTCTATTGGTCTGCCGCAGGTTTAAGGCCAAATAATTACTTCAATATTGGGATGCACTGTTGGTCCTTCCATGCAGGTGGTCTTTAGAACAAACTCGGTCAAAGACTTCATTCGAATTTTTTTTATTAAATAGGTTGCACTTTTTACTTTGTATTTTTTTTCTCCTTTTGAGGCTGTTCACTATTGCAAATCTCCATCCAGTAGCAGCAGATTAGAGAGAAGCATTGAACTGAGTGTGAAATCTGACCTTCCCTGAATCCCAGGGAATCAACCTGTAAGGTAAAAAGAATGAGCAGAGGCTCGAGCACTAGATTTCAGTCGACGTACGTCACCCACGCCTGCCGGTTCACACGGAGTTCACTTTACAGGGCCTGTGTGGTCCAGTGGTTGGGTTTTCGATCATGGGATTTTCCGGGTTTATATCCCCTCACCACCAAACATTCTTTTATTGCCCTGAGCAACCAATTCACTTAAAAAGCGACAAAAAACTTTACATACTGCCTTTCACACTCTCGGGACGTCACACAGCCAGTAAATTACTCTTGATTATAGGCAAAATTAGCAGCCAAATTGAGCACTGCAAGATCCCACAAAGAGCAATGACAAGGTAATATGTTTTTTCTGGGTGGGGGAGTGTTTGTTGAGGGGTATAATGTTGGCCAGGACACCAGGAGAATTCCCTACTTTTCTTGCCCCAAAAATGGCAGTTCAACACCTTTTTCGAAAGACAGCACCTCTGACCATGTAGCATCAGCTCAGTAATGCACTGAACTTGGCCTAGTCCTGGAGTGGAGTTTGAACCCAGAACCTCCTAATTCAGAGATGCCAGCATGGAGGTGGTTTCCAGTCTAGCCAGTTGTTAAGAGAGTATTATCACTGCTGGGATGTCAACAGGAGTTCTGCCTGAAGAGACTGAACTCCATCCATAGGAATTGTACGCACATGGCCCAGGCTAATGAGAAAGAGAGGGAGAGTGCATTCCCCCAAAGGCCAGTCTATGATTAAGGTTTGGCTGTGGGCAACTTTGACTTTTTCTTTTACATCAACCCACTGACCTTCACTAAGGTCACTAGTCATCAGTTTGATTACTTGACCTAACTTGCACTGTTGAGAGGCATAACCAGTGAATATGTATATCTCAATCCAGACATAACAAACTAAGATAATCAGTGGAAATACTTTGCTTAGCCTCTTTTGAAAAACTTTGACTGGTAAAAGACAGAGATCCACATCAAGCTTTGTTACAAGATGCTCCCTCTAGTGGCTTGAAAGAGTAGTAAGAAAGGTCACCCAACTGAGACTCAAGGGCCAGGCTTTGGAATGATGCGAGGCAGGCTGTTTTTTCACTGTGGCTGTCTCCCCAGTATCCCCCCTAGTAAAACTTTAATGTATTTTTTTCTCTATAATGTAATACTTCATTTTATAACCTGACTGGAAACTATCGACATTGAGCTCACGGAAGCAAAGTAAGGCAGCTTTGGGACTTGAACACTCAAAGATGAGTTAGCAATTCAATTCTTGTGGCTACTCGGTATTCAATTGTTTTGGAATAGAAGGCAAAAAAAATTAAATAAAGGAAGAAAGAAAATAATGTGCATTTATATGGTGTCTGTCATAACCTCCGGACATCCCAAACAGCCAATGAAGTACTATTTCTGAAGTGCAGTCACTGTTGTAATGTAGGAAACGAGGCACTCAATTTACGCACAGCAAGGTCCCACAAACAACGAGGTAATGACCAGAAAACCTGTTCTAGTGATGTTGGTTGAGTGATAAATATTGGCCAGGACACTCGAGAGAACTCCCATAGTCTTCTTTGAATAATGCCATGGGCTCTTTTACGTTCACCCGAGAGGGCAGACAGGACCTCGCTTTAATGTCTCATTAAAAAAAACGGCACCTCTGACAGTGCAGCACTCACTCAGTACTACACTGAGGTGTCAGCCTAGCTGATGTGCTTAAGTCTCTGGAGTGGCACTTGAACCCACAACCTTCTAAATCAGAGGTGAGAGTGCTATCACTAAACCACAGCTGACATTCTTAGTAATTCTTAGTACATCTATTAATGCCTTGATATCTTTAGTATTTTAAATTAAAAAGACTGTTCATTTCAACCAAATAGGTTAGGGAGGTCCAGGAGTCATAATCTCAAGTTATGTAAAACCAGAAGTAAGTTAGATGTTAGGAGGCGGGTCTTTTCCCAGAGAATAGTGGATCTGTGGAACAGGCTGCCGCTCATGTAGTCCACACTGATTTGCTAATTTCCTTCAAGCGAGAGCTGGGCCTGTTCTGCTTGGAGCAGAGATCAACTTTGTATAAAAGGTAGGATCTGTATAGCATTAATCAGGGTCAGAGTGGTCTCCTGGATTAGTTTTGATCACCTAAAGTGGACGGAGAGGAATCTTCCAGTTTCTTTTCCCCCTGGGTTTTTATCTTTTTTTCACCTCACCCAGGACATCACATGGCTTTCAGGTGGGGTGGGGATGTATGTATTGTGATGCACAAGACATTGCAGTTGTGTGTGAAACGCTGGATGGACCAGTGGGTCTTTTCCAGTCCATTATTGTCGTATGCTCGTATGTTTATAATTAGTATTTAATAATAAAAACATATATTACAATTTGTAGTAATGGCACAATGTAAAAGCAAAATGCTGTACTAACACATCTTACAGGACCAGTGCACTACTTTTATGGTAGATATGTACTCCCAGAGATGCTAAATAAATTAATACAAGTTCTCCCATCACTAACACAGCTCATCCAGCTCTCATAGTGAGTATCCTGTGTGATGATAACTTTCCAACTCACAATGGCCGTGCAGTGACAGGCATGAATAAATGGTCACCCCTGTCTTTGTGTGTGCATTTGGGAGTTTAGACAAACAAAAAACCCTTAATTGGTCACTTAGAAGGTTAGAAGCAAACAACGTACTCATTTTCCACCAGAAATGTTCCTCTGTGTTGTGATGAACTTGGTCCTAAAGCTGTCGGGAGCCTTTTTAAACTGACCTCTTTGTCTGTGTCACATTTAAAATCAATGAAGCAGCAGTCTTCATTTGAACTGCCGCAATCACACCCAAGGCAGGGCAGGGTTCTAGATGGCTGATTGCGCCTTTGTGAATTGACACCGAGGTCAGTTTGAACAGCAACCACAATTATAGTTAAGTATATAGTAAGTTGCATTCAAAGCATTTTAAATCAGAATTTCAACCTTGCTGTAATGCAAGTATCAAGAGAAGTTAAGTACCATCTTCTACAGAATAACAGTTACATCAGGGGGCGATTAGCACATAGCTCAGTTTTCAGAGATGACATGTAAACCACGAGCAAAACACTCGCACAAAAGAACCAGAGGGGAGTGGAGGAAATTCTTCTTTACACAGTGAGCTGTTCTGATCTGGAATGCACTGCCTGAAAGCAGGTTCAACAGTAACTTTCAAAAGGGAATTGGATAAATACTTGAAAAGGTAAAAATTACAGGGCTATGGGGAAGGAGCAGGGGAGTGGGTAGCTCGTTTAAGGAGCCGGCACAGGCGCAATAGGCCGAATGACCTCCTCCTGTGCTGGATGATTCTATGATTCAAAATTATCACCTGAACCTGACTTTTGGGTGCAAATCTGGCAGTACAATACAACAACAACTTGTATTTATATAGTGCCTTGAACGTAGTAAAACGTCCCAAGGCACTGCACAGGAGTATTATAAGACAAAAAATTTGACACCGAGCCACATAAGGAGAAATTAGGGTAGATGACCAAAAGCTTGGTCAAAGAGGTAGGTTTTAAGGAACGTCTTCAAAGAGGAAAGCGAGTTAGAGAGGCGGAAAGGTTTAGGGAGGGAATTCCAGAGCTTAGAGCCTAGGCAGCAGAAGGCATGGCCGCCAAAGCTTGAGTGATTATAATCAGGGATGCTCAAGAGGGCAGAATTAGAGGAGTGCAATGAATCTGTTAAAACATGCCAACAAAATTCTTCTTCTCCCTCCCCGCACCCGTTTTAACAAAGACATTGACCTATTTATTTTTAAAGCGATCATGGACGGTGGGAATTCAAAAAACATATAGACATGCATGCTACTAATATTGCAAAGTGTAATTTCCTGCTCATTCTGAACAGCCCCCGATTGCACTGTTTGCATTATTTTGTATAATTCTGTATATTTAAGGTTGATTTTTACTGGGCGAATGACACCATTATCCATCTTTTTAACTCTTCCGGATACTTTAGGTGATTGAGATCATTTACTCTTCCACTCAAAATGGAATCATTTCAATTCTGAGGTAAACATTGCCACACTCAGTGGCAAGACAAGTGGTTTTACAAACATCGTGGCTGATATTGGACACATAAGACAGCACATGTTCCAAAAGGCATTGACTGATGCCAAAGAACAGTTTCACAGGTGCCACCTGCCTCCAATGCCTTATCCAAGTGGGCATTATTTATGTAAAAAGCCACACAGTGAGTGATAGCAAGATGTTCTACCACAGGGGCCATCACAACGGAGGTCAACTTCCTCCTCAACAGATGCCCATAGTTACACCTGGTAGCAGTGGCCACTGACTGATAATGAGGAGTAGGATGCCTGAGTGAAATATTTCCCTCCCTATTCCTGGGACATTGGATTGCCTTCACTTTTCTATTCTGGCTGTGAGCAGCTTATTCGGCATAGACCGAGGTTCAAACTTGGACTTTCTGGTCTGTAAGGCTGAGTTCCAGTGCGTTTGCCCAGTGTGCCATTAAGGGCTGACACAGCATTGATGAAGGGCTGTGCAAGTGTAACCTCGGCAGGAATCCCATGCCGTGGCAAGCTCAGAGAATGGCGGTGCCTCTTGATTTTGTGTGAAAGAAACCTGTTCAGAGTCAACAGCCTTGGAAGAAACATGAGGCGGTGAAAACAGCCTTGGGCGACGCTGCAAAATCGGCAGCCCGTTTTACATCCCGCCCAATTTTCTTTTCCATTGAACCGCAATTTGTGTAAATTCACGAGGTTCCCTTCTACTTTAGACAGGCACCTCATCTGGCCGCAGAACCCTGAGATGGCGGGAAAGGGTCGAGCTCAGAGTGAGGAAGTAATCTGCTCGTTTTTAGCTGCCCACCCACCCGGTTTCCGTCAGGCCGCTAGGCTTTAAAATCGACGCCACTTTTGATTTTTCACTGCAACCACACTCTCACCCTCAATCAGAACTGCATTCCTGAAATGTTAAGGCAACAGATGGCCAGATTTCACTCCTACGGTGTCATGGGTCGTTTCTTATTTCCAACAACCTTTCCGATGCCAGGATTACTCATCAATCCCATTGCGAAGTGTGGGATGAAAACTAACTAGTCGGGGCCAGTCAGGTTTCCAAAAAATGTAGACCGCTCAATGAAGATCTTAGAGCTACACCAGTTGCCCTGGCCCACTCCCCTGCAATTCCGTACTTGTTTCATCCCTTACTTTCTCAAGCATCAGGACAGGTTATAAAGTGCTCAAGAGTTAGTTGAATCCCCTGGGCAGTTTATGAAGAGAAACAAAGTTTAAAAATAAAATGTCAGCAAAGGCGCTGCTCTCACCAGCAAAGAAAGAAAAGAACTAGCTTTTATATAGCGCCTTTCACACCCTCAGGATGTCCCAAAGTGCTTTACAGCCAATGAAGTACAGTCACTGTTGTAATGTAGGAAACTCGGCAGTCAATTTGCGCACAGCAAGGTCCCACAAGCCAGCAATGTGATAATGACCAGATAATCTGTTTTAGTGGTGTTGGTTGAAGGATAAATATTGGCCAGGACACCAGGAAGAACTCCCCTGCTCTTATGAAATAGTGCCATGGGATCTTTTATGTCCACCTGAGAATGCAGACGGGGCCTCGGTTTAACATCTCATCTGAAAAACAGCACCTCTGATAGTGCAGCACTCCCTCAGCACTGCACTGGAGTGTCAGATCTAGATTTTTGGGCTCAAGTCTCTGGAGTGAGACTTGAACCAACAACCTTCTGACCCTGAAGTGAGAGTGCTACCCACTGAGCCACGGCTAACTTCTAAACTACATGACAAATGTAAATGCAATAGCAAAATACTGCGGATGCTGGAAATCTGAAATAACAGAAAATGCTGGAAGCACTCAGCAGGCCAGGCAGCATCCATGGAGAGAGAAACAGAGTTAACGTTTCAGGTCTGTGACCCTTCATCAGAACTGCAGTACACAGGAATGGAACTTGGCCCTGAGGTCATAAGGCAGTCACGCTCAAAACAGGTTTGTGATTCCTGTATCAAATTGCCTTGATGTTTAAGCTTAAAGCAGTTCTTTGCTGTTTTTAGGCCTTTACTATTACTGCTCAGGTTTTGAGATAACAGCCTGAAAACGCTTCCGTCCCTAATTTACCGTGTAAATCTCATTGCCAGTCTCCCTGTTCATTCCAGGGACCCTGCAGCACAGAGCACCCACGACAAGATTTAAATTGCAAGATTTTTAATGTAATTTCAGGGACAGGCATGTAGGTGATGATGTCATGATGTAACATATGATGACAGCAGAGGAGCAAGGTTAAGTCAATTGCTGTGCCGCTGCTCGAGCACTTTTCCAGGTCACTGTCAGACTGGTGACTGATGCTATCATCCAGGGAAAACATGGGCTTCCTCGCCACTGGTCTGAAAAAACGGGAAGTGTCTTTGGCAGAACGTGCGATAATTAATTTTACACCCCACCCGATTTTATTTTCTATTGACTTCAACGGAAAAGAAAATCGGGTGTGGTGTAAAACAGGCGGCCGATTCTTTGTCGTCCATTTTGCACTACTGCCCCACCAATTTCACCCCCAGACAATTTTACATCATCTGGCCACTGACTATAGGAGACTCGAGCTACAGAGACAGCAGCTGAGGATCAATATCAAGTCACCGAGGTTCAACTGTGATGTCCCTACATCAAGCAGATGGGTTCAGTTGGAAAGGTGAGCACTTCTCTTAAACCCGTCACTGGCGCACCCGCACGGAATGTGGGACTGAAATGCACCTTGGGTGACATTAACCTTTGGGCAGATTTCCATTCATTCAGCTTTGTGCTTTGCAGTATATTGCGTTTATATGCAGAGCACTGTTTTACCATTGTCCCATTGATCCCTTTTGGCACAGCACATTTATGGTTATATTTAACAGACTGTTTGAATCAAAATGAAGATTAAACTGCAATGCAAATGTTCCCGCTGCAGCAGCCAATGTGGCAACTTTGCAACTGAGTTTTCAAAGTGAATTGTAGCAGTCTCTCAGTCTGCTCAGAACCCTGCAGTACAGTAATAGCACCCATTTAAAAATAGGACAGAGCAGTGCCGTCACTGGATTTTCAGTAAAGCAGAATGGCAAGTGTGTATTTGTTTTGTACTTGTTGTGTATGTCCCTTTAAGGGAATAACTGGTCTCAGACTGCAGTACCGGCAGTGACCACCCCTGTATAAAAGGCCCTAGCAGGCTTCTGTAGTTTCAGTTTCCAGGTTGTCTCCATTCAGTAAAGACTTGTTAAACCAACTCCTGCATTCCGTGTCTCCATTAACATACGGATTTAATACTGGCGACGAGTAAGAAACGAACTTACCTGCAACTCGGCAGCACCTCAGACGACGTTATTGAAGGTCGAAGCCAGAAGAAAGAAAAAAAAATAATCCAAAGAAACTCGAGAAACGGGCGTCGACCGTGGGCAACCGCCCTCCAAATCATCGGATTGAAAACTTGCAGGAGAGACTGTCAAGAGCCAGGCTTGGTTCCCCAGTCTGTGGTTTCCCAGCTAATCGGGCTGGTGGCAGGTAGTGCACTGATCCTTCCTGGGCTGCGGTGGGCTAGAGCTCGATCGGGTGGCTCTGCAACGGGGCCGGGCAGCGCGTCGGGAAGCACAGAGAGAGAGAGAGGGTGGAGCACACAGGGCGCGGCCGGTGCTTCGCAGCCAGGCAGCGTTCGGACTTAAGAAGAGGAAGGGAAGTGTCCCAGAGGGTCCGCTCCACAACGGGAACGGTTAAAAATAAAAATACCGCGGAGAGCGGCGTTGACAGCAGCGGCAGCGGCGGGAAAGCGCGGGAGGCGCAATCTTAACTCGGCGGGGAAGAAGGAAATGCGCGGGAGGCGCCATTTTGATCCATCGGGGACGAAGGAAAAGCGCGGGAGACGCCATCTTAGATTTTCAAGATGCCAAAGACTGGCGATATCACTGCCTTCGATAATGCAATAGAAGACTGGACCACGTATGTGGAAAGAGTCGAGGTATATTGCGAGGCAAACGAAATAGCCGAGGAGAAAAAGGCATCGGTATTGCTAAATTTAATGGGCGCAAGAACGTACGGCCTATTGCGGGACCTGATTACTCCAGCCAAACCGAAGGCGAAGAGTTTTAACGAAATTGTTGCTATCCTACAGGAACACCTAAATCCTACACCGCTGCTGATAGCAGAAAGATTTAAATTCCACAGGAGAAATCAGCATAAAAATGAGAGCAATGCTGATTACCTTACGGAACTACGCAAGCTATCAAAGCACTGCCAGTTCGGAGCAGGACTGGCAGATACCTTACGGGACAAATACGTCTGTGGACTCCTGAGTGAAGGAACCCAGAAGAGGTTACTCTCAGAGAAAGAGCTGACGCTAGATAAGGCTTTCAGCGTGGCAGTATCGTACGAAACAGCAGCAAAGGGGGCTGCGGAAATACAACAAAAGCCACAGGAATACGGCACCCACGAAATGACACGGGGATTTGCAAAATGGTATCGCTGCGGCAGAACAAACCATGACCAGAAGGACTGCTGGTCCAAGGACAAAATATGCAGGCAATGCGGAAAGATGGGACACATTGCACGAGTTTGCAGGTCTGAGAAGAAGACCAACGACAATAAAAAGGCTACTAAGGAACCGTACAGGAAAGTACAAAAGATGCCGGACAGTAGTTCCGAAGACCAGATGAGCGATAGTGAATCCGGGAACAAGAGACTAAGCTGTCTCAAACTTCACAACGTAATCGCAAAAGAGGATCACCGAACCATTTGGGTCACCCTCACGATAGCAGGGTCCCAAGTCAAAATGGAATTGGATACAGGATCAGCTCTAACCGTCATGAATCGACGAGACTACGAGCGGCTATTCTCACACATACCCTTGAGAGAGACATCCATTGTCTTGAGGACGTATACGGGGCAAAAAGTATACCCCAGAGGAAAAATAAGGGTGCCTGTTGAATAAAACAGCAAGAAAATACGGAAATTGTATCTCTACATTCTGCAAGATGGTGGACCACCATTATTGGGACGTGAATGGATCAGAAAGATAGGTTTAGACTGGCACTCCATTCAGGCACTGACGGTGGCTGGTAAAAAGGATGACGACATCACTCCTGGACGATTGTCAACAATCTTAGCTGATGCCAAAGAGGTATTTCAACAAGAACTGGGCACTCTTAAAGGCGTAACCGCCTCGATAAAAATAGAGGAGAATGCAATTCCCAAGTTTTTCAAAGCAAGACCGGTACCAGATGCAATTCGCCCAGCCGTTGAGGCAGAGCTGGAGAATGCAGGCTTGTTATCTAAGGTAGACTGGAGCGAGTGGGCGACGCCCATCGTTCCTGTCATGAAGAAAACATTAAACAATAAGTCTGAGGAGCCAAGGAAGGTTCGCATCTGTGAGGACTTCAAGGTGACAGTGAACCCAGTCCTTCACACAGTACAATATCCTCTTCCAAGGATAGAAGATATCTTCGCCTCACTATCTGGAGGGAAGCGTTTTACAAAAATTGACCTAGCACAAGCATATTTGCAGATGGAGGTTGAAGAATCCTCTTGGAAGTATCTCACGATAAAACTCACAAAGGTCTTTACCAGTATAATCGACTGGTATTCGGAGTAGCATCAGCTCCGGCGATATGGCAAAGAGCAATGGAACAAGTCCTGCAAGGGATTCCGAGGACTCAGTGTTACTTGGACGACATCCTAGTGACAGGTGAAGATGACAGTGAACACCTTGCCAACCTAGAGCAGGTGCTCACTAGACTACGTGAACATGGGCTACGAGCCAATCGCCCCAAGTGTGAGTTTTTTAAGAAACAGATATCGTATTGTGGCCACGTGATTGATGAAGAGGGGTTGCATAAGTCCCCTGGCAAAATTGAAGCGGTAGTTAAGGCTCCAGCGCCTGAAAATGTGTCGCAACTGAGGTCATTTCTCGGATTGGTGAATTACTACCATAAGTTTTTGCCGAATTTGTCCACAATTCTGCATCCACTGAACGCCCTACTATGAACGGGAGTAGCATGGAAATGGAGCGATGAATGTAAGCGGGCCTTTCAGAAGAGTAAGGACCTAATCACTTCAAGAGAAGTATTGGCTCACTACAACCCATCACTACCGATAAGACTGGCGTGCGATGCGTCTCCCTACAGCATTGGGGCGGTACTGTCACATAAATTCCTTGAAGGTTCTGAGAGGCCGATAGCTTTTGCGTCACGCTCGTTAACTTCAGCCGAGCGTATCTACGCCCAGATTGACAGAGAGGCCCTCAGCCTGGTGTGGGGGGTGAAGAAGTTCAATCACTACCTGCACGGTCAGAAATTTACTCTACTAACTGATCATCAATATCTCGTCTCCATTTTCAACCCTCAGAAGGGCGTACCGATAATGACGGCACAGCGGCTACAGAGGGGGTCCCTTTTCCTAGGGGCACACCAATATGACATTGAGTACAAAGGAACTAAACAGCATGGGAATGCTGATGGATTGTCGCGCCTACCATTGCCGATGGTGGAAGAAGAACTGGCAGTGGATCCGGTGGAGTTATTCCACTCGACTATTGTCGAATGTCTCCCTGTGACGAATGCAAACATAGAAAAGGAAACACAAAATGACCCGACACTCTCCTGGGTCTATGATTTAACGGTGAAGGGATGGCCAGCACATGGCGAACCACTGCTGCCAGCATTCTCGCCGAGAAGAGAACAGCTGTCAGTGTGCAGAGGAACCCTGATGTGTGGATCCAGAGTAGTAATTCCACCCAAATTGAAGGATAGAGTGCTCAATGAGCTTCATGAGGGTCATCTGGGAGGGGTAAAAATGAAGAACTTAGCCAGAGCGTTTGTGTGGGGGCCGGGAATCGATAGAGAAATCGAAGAGATGACCAAGAGCTGTACAGGATGCCAGAAGGTCCAAAACGCCCCACCACAAGCCCCTCTACATCCATGGGAGTGGCCCTCATCTCCATGGCAAAGGGTGCACATTGATTCTGCTGGTCCATTTATGGACTCGATGTTTTTAGTTGCGGTGGATGCACATTCAAAGTGGCCAGAGGTAATAAAAATGTCCTCAACCACCACAGAAAAAATTATCACAGTCTTACGAACCATATTCGCCAGGAATGGGCTGCCTGAACAGATTTGCTCTGACAATGGACCACAGTTTGTGTCTGAAGAGTTCCGGAGGTTCTTAAAGAACAATGGTGTTAAGCATTACACATCCGCCCCATATCATCCAGCCACTAATGGGTTGGCCGAGAGGTTTGTGCAAACATTCAAGAAGGCTATCAAGGCAATGTGTAATGAAGATATACCCCTACAACACAAGGTGGATAACTTCTTGTTTGCCTACCGGAATGCGACACATGCGGTTACCAACCAAACTCCAGCCATGATGTTCTTCAATCAAAGACTACGATGCCGCTTGGATTTGGTTAAGCCAAACGTCAGAAGAGATGTGGAGAACAGGCAGTTTCAGAATATGAATGAAAGGCCGACCAGGAGTTTTAAGATAGGTCAACCAGTTTTGGCCCGGGACTACCGCACAGAGAAATGGCAGCCAGGAACGATCTGTACACGGCAAGGACCTCTAATGTATACCGTGGACGTTGGAGAGAGCATTGTAAGACGCCATGCTGACCAGATTCTAGAGTCACTGGAAAACCTCAACTCCACACCACGATCTGATACACCTGGCGATGAAACCGAAGTACCAATTGCATCTACCGCAGAATCGGTGATATTGGAAGCAGACGAACCAAACAACGACATTGATCCTGACTCAACCTTGCCAGAAGAACCTGATATCCCAAAGAGGCGTTATCCTGACAGAATCAGGAAGCCTCCTCAAAGACTGAACTTATAATTGCTTAACTTCAACTAATGTATCTAGCAACCGTAATTGTAATTGTAATTAGTTATTATTTTGTTGTTAAATGAATGCTATGTACTGTTTATCTAAAAGGGGAGGAATTGTTGTGTATGCTCCTTTAAGGGAATAACTGGTCTCAGACTGCAGTACCGGCAGTGACCACCCCTGTATAAAAGGCCCTAGCAGGCTTCTGTAGTTTCAGTTACCAGATTGTCTCCATTCAGTAAAGACTTGTTAAACCAACTCCTGCATTCCGTGTCTCCATTAACACACGGATTTAATAGTATTGTGTCCACTTGGACTGTGAAATACACAATTCTAGATTTTACCCTTCCAACAATAACAACTTGCATTTATGTAGCGCCTTTATACACGTCCCAAGGCGCTTCACAGGAGCGTTATCAGACAAAATTTGAAGCCAAACCACATACAGGAAACTCTCTTTTAACCGGCACCTAAATATCCGGAAATCTCTCTTAACCGGCAAAATTCAGGAGTAGGTTGAGGTAAGATTTACTATATATTAGTGGCCGTGTAACCGGGGTTCCTGGATCTGTGGCCGTGTAACTGGGATTCCTGCACCTGTGGCCGTGCAACAGGGACTCCTGGATCTGTGGCCGTGTAACCGGGACTCCTGCACAAGTGCGGTGTAACCGGGGCGCCTGCACCTGTGGCCGTGTACGGGGCTCTCGTACCTTGGTACGTATACCTCTCTGTAATCCGGACTTTTTGATCAACCGGCACCACGCCAGTCCCGTCGGTGCAGGATAAAAAAGAGTTTCCTGTACAGAGATATTAGGGCAGTTGGTCAAAAGGTAGGTTTTAAGGAGCGACAAAGGAGGAGTTAGAGGAGTAGAAAGGTTTGGGGAGGGGATTCCAGAGGTTAGGGCCTAGGCAACTGAAGGCACGGCCACCAATCTGGTCATTATCACATTGATGGTTGTGGGATCTTGCTGTGTGCAAATTGGCTGCCACGTTTCCTACATTACAACAGTGACTACACTTCAAAAGTACTCCTACACTCAGCCAGCAGCTACCACTTTCCATCATCCCAAGGTTCAGTTTCCTCATTGGCTTTAAGACACTGCATCTGCTTTAAGGACCTGCACAGGGCAGCTTGAATTGTGCAGTATAATATTGGGAGTTCTAGGTAGCCAAGTCTAATGCTAAGTAACAAGCTTGGTCATTACCAACTACTTAATCCAGGCCCTCATGTGAGGGGCTTTGGCAAAGAGACATGGCTGCTATGAAGCTGCTCCCCTCCCCACACCCCCAGCTCCGAGTACTCGGTATAGATTGGGGCCCTTCCTCCCTGCAGCCACATCCCCTTTTTGCCACAGCTGTATCCAAGCTGACCTTGCTCATGGGCTGGAAGAAGCCCTTCCATTGCATGTGCAGGAGTTCTGAACCAGGCAGGAGAATTCTTTAGAGAACAGTATTTATTCATTTGCCTGTAGACGTTTTCTGAGTGGGCAGATCAGAGCATATTCTCTTTAGAAGAAATATTTATTGCAGCGCACACCTAAATAATTGATGCTCATCACTTGTCGTGAACATGTGCCCACGAAGCACGAGCATAAAGCTTTACAGACGTGTGCTCGCCAGTAAGATATGCGCCCGTGATTTGTAGGGAAATCCGCGAGCCCACGAGGAAACTCCCACCCGTGCTCTCCTGCCTTCAAAACGCCAGTCTGTCAATGTGGCATTGTATACTGTTAAGTAAAACCACCCGTTATTGCGGCATCTATTTAAGTTTTCATTCTGCTCAGGTAATTGACACCGTTGAAGACTGGCATTGCCAGCTTTTACTAAATACTGTATTTGATTTAATCACCGAGTGGCGAATGGGACGGGGAACTCCTTTAATCAAGAATAGCCATCCTAATTTAAATGCTTGGGGATTTGACTTGTTCTTTCTTGAAGGGCTAACAGTAAGCACCTTTTTAGCGATATAGATAGGCACAGTGTTATCACAATCAGCATGTTGTAAGAGGCATGAGTAGCTTTCAGTCCTTCCTTTTTCTCCCCAATGAAGCCACAGCCATTAGCACTATATATAAGAGACATTTGCTGCCACATTTAATGCCCATCCAGTTGTAAGAATAAAAATAAATGACGTGCCCCTGTAATGAAAGAAATCTTCAGAACTCCAATACCATTTGCTCACTGGGAAACCAGCAATTGGGCAGCTGATCCCTGCGAATCAAGGCATCTTCAGCCCTCCGACAGTAAAAGGTCTATTTATCATTCCTGCAGGCAGACATAGCTGCTTGAAATGGAGTGCAAAGGTGAGGAAAGCATACAATTTTAAGCCTGAAGGTCAAGACTAGTAGGATATGATTTCATTCAGATAGACTTGCAAATAGTGTGCTGTAGAACCGCACCAATTACTGAACCCACAGAGGGATATCAGGACACTTAGATTTCAAAAGAGATTCTTACCGAAGAAAACACTCTTGCTGGCTCTCCTACTCTGAATCTAATTCTTTATAAGCCGTGTGATGATGACGGAATGATTTTCCTGCTGCATCTTTACAAACATATATCATGTGTTTTGACTAAAACGTAATACTTAAGTGGACTGTTCAGTCAAAACATGATAACAGTAAGTACTGCAAATAAAGGCTCAATGTAAAAGCAGCTTCACATTATTATTCTCATTATTCAAGCTGAAGGCTGCACTTGCTCATTATTTTTGTCATTCAATCTTTTATAAACTAATCAAATAGCTAGAGACATGAAACTGTCAGAAAAATGATTCTTTTTTGTTATCGTTGAAGTCTTGGTTATAGAAAGCAAAACTTACATTTATATAGCGCCTTTCACGACCATCGGACGTCTCAGAGCGCTTTACAGCCAATTAAGTATTTCTGTAGTCTCTGTTGTAAAGTGGGGAACGTGGCAGCCAATTTGCGCACAGAAGGCTCCCACAAACCGCAATGTGATAATGACCAGATAAACTGTTTTTATGTTAATTGAGGGAGAAATATTGGCCAGGACACCGGGAATAACTCCCCTGTTCTTCTTCGAAATAGTGCCATGGGATCTTTTATGTCCACCTGAGAATTCAGACAGAGCCTCGGTTTAACATCTCATCTGAAAAACAGCACCTCAGCACTGCACTGGAGTGTCAGCCTAGCTTTAGTGTGCTCAAGTCCCTGGAGTGGGACTATGAACCCACAACCTTCTGACTCAGAGGCGAGTGTGCTACCCACTGAGCCACAGCTGACACTCTGCTGACACATAGGCACCAATGTGAGCTCCAGCCACTTCAGATTATATTATTCTACAGAAGGAGGCTATTCAGCTCATCATGTCTGTGCCGGCTCTTTGAAAGAGCTATCCAATTAGCTCCACTCCGTTCTACATCTCTCCCAATTTTGATTTTCATTGGAGTCATTTTTGCCCAGCATTTCAGTCAGTTTTAAATCTGCCCAAGTCGTATTTAAACTACCGTCTACTGCTTCCAACTACATCTCTCGCCAGTATATACTGTTCAAAAGCACTCCAGGCCGAGCAAAAGACTTATCAAACAAAAAAACCTTGCATTTAAGTAGCGCCTTATAACACCTCTCAGACATGCCCCAAAGTGCTTCACGTACAATGAATTGCTATGACATATGATCACTGTTATTATGTAGGCAAATGTGACAGCCATTTCGTGCGCAGCACAAATGGCAATGAGATGAATGACTACTTAATCTTGTTTGAGTAGTGTTGGTGAGGAAACAGTGTTGACCAGATCATCAAGGCAACTCTCTACTCTTCTGTCAGTGATCCTCGAATACTGGATCTCTAGCAATGTATATTGCAAGAAAATGGAATCATGGATAGGTAGTCAATCATTTTGAATATGGTTACCACCTCCAACCAACTCTATTTGTAGATTTGTAGCTTTTAGCCCTGATTGTAGCCAAACTGCTGTACTGTACCTAAAGAGGACATATGGTCAGTATCTTCAAAAACGTCATTCAGATGGTTGCATTACGCTCGATGAGAGCTAAGCATGCCAGTTACAAAATTCAAGTGCAAAGTTGGTCCTCACCATAAGATTTTCATAAATACATCATAACCTCAGATACAAGATAATGGGCCAGATTTTTCGGTAAGGCTAATGGCACTCTCCATTATTTATGCGTAAATGGTACAGTAACTTCAGGCGAGGGGCAGAGGCGAGGTTAAATGCCAATACCCAAAAGTTGCTCTCCGAGTTGTGCTGCTCCGCATTAGCTTTGCGAAAACGGCATTTTGTGCCTGACTCACCAGTGAAATGCATTGAATGTCATGAAGTTGCTGTATTTGCGCAGTACAGAAAGACTAAACTCACCACAGAAAGCGAAGTCTTGTTATTTCAAGCACAAGTACCCTTTTAATGACGTGATAAGTGTTAATTACTGCCAATCAATCTCTCTGGCACTGAAAATTAATGATTACAAGTGTAGATTCTCATTCCTTTGGGTATTAATTGTGGTTGGAGCTTTTAAAAGAGTCAAATTTTAAATGTTAGTTTTTTTTTACTTTTCCTTTCTATCTCTTTTCTCTCTCAATCCAATCATTCTTGCCCTCTCTATTTCTCTTTCTGTACCTGATTTGACATTGAATTCACCCACTAATTCACCCTCCTCCTCAGTCCTTCCACTGTTTATTTCTCAATCTTTTGATCTAATTGGTTAAGTTGCTTGCCCTGTTCACTCAGGGCCCAGATGCCCTGTTTCCCTCGCTGCGATGTTTATCAGCTCGCACTTTCAGCAACTTAGTGGGCAAAAATGTTTTCAGCTGAAGGGTTCAAGGGCAAGTTTAACTAACAACAGATGCCATTAAATGCCCTGCTATAGCAAAATCTGGCCCATTATTATTGAGATTTGTAATTTCAAACACCCTTGCTAAGTACATTTTATATGGCTCCCAAGTAGTCTTGCAGAGAACTTTCATTGTGCGGTTTTTTGTGATCTCACTGAGTGAGTCTCATTGTGATTTACAGAACTGTAAATGAGAGCTCGGTCAGTCACACTGTTGATCACTGTGCCGTGAGTGAGATCTCACCTTGTCACAATGCCTTAGGGTTAAGAGATCACACTGCCCATGTTTTGCCATTTTGTTGTAGTATTTTGCTCAGGCCCTAAGGCCTTGACAAACATGTCCATCCGGCTCCCTTTCGGGATGCACCTGTTGTCTGCCTGGCATATTTTCCAGTACACCTGAGACTTGGAACTTTGCCACATGGGCAGTCAGGGTCCAAACCCCATGTTATACCTCTCAGTAGATTTTGTTCCTACTTAAGACTGGCAGGCAACTCCATGCAAGACCACTCTCGCACACCTCCAGAGCAGCTGGCTGAAGAAGCGCACTGATCAGGAGTTCAGAGAAGGTCCTCTTGTCTACAGAAGGTGAGCAGAAGGCAGAGAAGAAAATTCATGCTCACCATATGGCAAAACAAGTAAATAATAAATGTCCCGCAATGCGCACACAGACACAGTAACGCGATTTGAATTGGTCCATTTTCAGTACCAGCACCAGCTGGTGCAATGCATAGTTGTTTAAAAGCCAAGTCTAGCTAAGTATGAACAGCCCAATAAATTGAGCTAAATAATTAAACACAATGGGTGCAAAAATTCCGATCCCTACGGGTGGGTACGCGCTGTGTACTCACCCGTAGGGACATCGGAAATGCCGGTTTCAGGCATGCACTACACATGCACTGGAAACCGGCATTTCCGATCTGTCAAAAAAGCTCTCGACAGATCCTCCGCCTGCCCGGGAGAAGGGCCTCTGCAGGTGGAGAGTTCCGTTTTTTGGAGACCCTCCGCCCGCTGAAAACACTTACAATTCTTGCACCTGATAGGGCCTGCTTTTACCAGGATAAGAGTTGAAAAAAGTTTTTAAAAAAATTTCCACTGATTTATCATTTAAAAATACTTCAAAGAAAGGTAGGTTTATTTTTAGCCCCGTTAAAAACTTTAAATTTGGCCCAGAAATTCGGGTCGGGGGCTTCCCGCGGGTGCAAGCCCCCAACCTGCACTTACCTTGTGCGCCAGCCGTTGAGCTGTGGGCCCCTGTGGAATTCCGATCCAGGGCCTGGTCCAGCTGCCGGCGCGCAGTGCTTGCGTATCTCGGGGCGCAGTTAGTTCGATGCGTCCCCTGAGATCACGTGGGCCATGGGGAGCCAATCAGAGCAGGGAATGCTCCATTAATAAGATTGACAGGAAGACCTGTCAAAAGTTATAAATACTACGGCTCCAAAACAGCACTAAATCTTCAAATAATTTTTTTTAAATCACTTTTTTTAAATAAACTATAAATTACATGAAATAACTATTTTAAACAATAATTTAAATTTTTGAAAAAAATAATTTTATTTTCTAACGGGGTTAAAAATAAACTTACCTTGCTTTAAGTATTTAAAAATAATAAACCTGTGGAAAAAATGTTTTAATTTTAATTAATTCACCACTTACCTTGTAAAAATCAGGCGTTACGCCTGCTTTTTACATGTCTGACTTCTGGAGACTTACCCTCCCGGGAAAACCTGTAAAAATAACCGAAGTTCGATGCGCACGCGCAGCCTCTCCTGCGCACGCGTTCGACCTCTGAACCTCTTCGTTCAGGGGAACGGAAGTGCCGGTTTCCCGCGCATGCGCAGTGCATGCAGGAAACCGGCACTTCCATTGGGCTTACGGGTGAGTACCCCGTGCGTACTCACCCGGGGAGACCCGAATTTCTGGGCCATTGGCCCAGAAATTCCGATCGCAGATCTCCCGCGGGCGGAGGGCTGCGATCTGGAAAAATCTGCGCTTGGACCGGAGGGCTCCCGGGAGGCGCAGAGTTCCGTTCCTGGGCCCCTCCAAACTGCCGGTGTGCAGGGCCCACGTATCCCAGAGGCGCAGGCAGTTTGCAGCATCCCTGGGATCACGTGGGCCATGGTGAGCCAATCAGAGAAGGGAATCTCCCTTCATACATTTGACAGGAAGACCTGCCAAATATATAAATGGAGATCACTCCCAAAACATAGTAAAACATTAAATAATTTTTTTTTATCACATTCTTAAAATGACTTTAAATTACAATAAATTAAGTATTTTAAACAAAAATTTCATTTTTTGAAAAAAATAATTAAATTAATAAAACTTTAATAATAAGGATTCCCAATTTCTGATCTTTCTTTTACTTTAACAAATATGTAACTCTGTGAGATCTTGTCAAGGCTGTCCAGTGATCCCTTAGGCCAAGACTTTACCCCTAAATAATCTGTTGTCATGATTCTGATCAAATGTACTGATTTTCTTGGCTCCCGGTACTCCCAAGCTTCAGATATTTGCCCTGGATCTGTCTGTACTTCCGATCTACTTTCAGTAAATCACAGTGAGACAGAGTAGAGCTTGACTCCACTGTACTAATGGAGACAGGGCGCACATTTCCATTTTGTAGTCTGAGCTGCAACTCACTTGCAACTTTGAAGAGGAAAGCTTCTTCTGTTGACCTTTGTATTACGATACAGAAGGAGAAAAACAGAAAGCCTCAGAATATCAAAATCAACTGACATAGCTTTTATTCGTCCAGACTGCTCTCCGATTTCAGATCTCAACCAAAGTGCTTACTGCAGCCATTCTTTATCTTTTCAAAGTGAAAGAAAGCTCTCCCCACAGGCAGTCTTCCTATCTGGATATTTACTACAGCCTGTGTATTAGGCGGTTCCTTTATCAGCTCTCCATTATAATCTTGTATTAACCTGGCCTGTTCGAAAAAGATGCACTAGTCTAAATATTGGCAGCAGCTTTAGAAATCTGGCAGTAACCATATTGAATAGGTTCAGATATTAGCTTGAATGACAAATGTGAATATGTATCTGAACTGCAAACTCATAGCCTTCAAATCATTCCAGGATATCTAGGTGAGGTTCGGAGAAACATTTTCTAGCAAATTTACGGAGTTCATTTTGTTCACTTTTAGTTCCCGTTCAATTCTACATCTTGTTATGCACTATACAGTGTGTACAGCATTAATGCTGTAGGTTCCACTCCCGATTCACCCAGCATTGTTGAGCCCATTGTCTGCATGTATAAAGAAAACATTTAACACTTCACTGCTATCATCTAGTTATACAGCTACTATAGTTACTGGATGTAGATGTACACCAGTTCTAAAGACAGCTGACTGCACAAATGCTGAGGAAACACACGCAGCAACCATCCGTGACTTGCATGGACAGTCGGCATTCTGGACTCAAGTCCTCTGATCCACATGTCTTGCTGAGAAACAGTGCACATTGGAACTTCCTGCACTCCTCCAAGATCACCCCACAAACCCCCACTTCTCTATAGTTCTGTACAACCATTACATATGGCAGTGAACTAGTGCTTCACAGACACCACCTGGAGAACCTAAATAGGCTTATATTCAAGGAGGTAAAAATTGGATGCGCCCCGGCGCCCAGCTGGGCCACCAGGGATCAGGAGTGCCGGTAAATGAGGCCGACAGTCAAGAGGAGTGCCGGGCTCACGGAGAGCAGCCGGCACCCCACGGGGGGGCGGGGGGGGGCTTTACGGGGGCCAGGGACAGCAACGGGGGCAGGTGCTGGCAGGCGGCCAGCAACAAAAATGGCTGCCCGCCACCTCCCCTTTAACGAGCGCCGCCCCAGCTGCAGGTAGGACCCCTGAACCCGGCGGACGTAGCATCTGGCAGTAAGTCAGGGGGCGCCACCCAATATTACAGCCGGGGCGCGAGCGGGTCGCTGCGCATGGCGATGGCGTCATCGCCAGCAGCGCTAACGGTTAGCACCGCCGCTAACCTCCCGCTGAATTTTGCGGGAGGCGTTAGCGGTGCCACGCCCAGGTGCTAGTTGATTTGCACTCTGTTAGCGCCCTCTTAGGGCACTAATGGGAGGCGCAAATCAACTGAATTTAGCTCCCAAGGACTTTTTTGAATTTCAGCTTTGTTGAAGCTGTTGGTCAGCTTTTCCTGGTTTTCTAGGTTGTCATGCGTGAAGAATAGGTACAAACACATCAGTTATACAAACGGCATTCAGATAAGTACAGGTAGACTACCCTTTATCCGAACTTCCGAAAACCGAAACCCTCTAAAAACCGAAGGTTTTTTCGTTCAGCGTAAGTCGTGCGCACGACTTACGCTGAACGAAAAAACCTTTGGTTTTTAGAGGGTTTCGGTTTCGGAAGTTCGGATAAAGGGTAAGTCGTGCGCACGACCCCCCGCGGACCCCCCCGTGGACCCCCCCCGCGGACACCGCCGGCCCCGACCCCCCCGCCGACCCCCGCCGACCCCGACCCCCACCGACTTACGCTGAGCGTCAGTGTAAGTCGTGCGCACGACCCCCCGCCGACCCCCCTGCCCCCCCCGCGGACCCCGCCGGCCCCGACCCCCCCGCCGACCCCCCCGCGGACCCCCGCCGGCCCCGACCCCCGCCGACCCCCCCGCGGACCCCCGCCGGCCCCGACCCCCGCCGACCCCCCCGCGGACCCCCGCCGACCCACCTTCCGAAATCCGAAATTCTCTGAAAACCGAAACACGGCTGGTCCCGAGGTTTTCGGATAAAGGATAGTCTACCTGTACAATAACATTCAGTTTCAATGCATATATAGCACAGAATTACTGTGAGAACTGGCTGCATTAGCTTCCTATATTCAATATAAGATTGTGCTATCAAACAGTGAGCACTAATTTCAAAATTGTAAGTGTATTACTAAATGATTTCACAAGGTCTTTTCTGACCCTTGCTATAGTTCAATTTATACTTTAGCTCGTATGAGTTACATCACACAAGATGAAGTATAAGCAATGCAGAATCTCTATATGCGATTTTTAACCCAGTCTGTGTGGCGGGAACGCAGTACCACAGTAGGGCGCCAGATGCCTGCCACCATTTTAACTCCCGAGTTTTGGGGACTGTTGCGGCTGCCCGCCGCAGGCAGGCGGGGGCCTAGTGAATATTGAAAAGTCAGTGTCTGATGACATCGTTTGGGCACCGACCAGATTTTAAATGGGGATCGCACCTACAATGCCCAGTGCTAAAGTCGCCATGGAAAGCTGGTGGCAGACAGGAGCCAGAAGGGGCCCAGGTAATGATTTATATTAAGAGTTTCCTTGTGAGCCAGTAGCAGTACCTCCTCGCAGGCCCAAAAGGAAATCTTGCCTCCCTTGCCCCTGTCTTCCCCCCCTTTCCAAGCTGCGATTCCCATCGGATCCCTCCGACGACTTACTTTAGTGCTGGGGTCCTTTCCCTCTGGTCCCCAACGGGGCACTCCTGCCACCCAAAATACCACTCCTGCCTCCACATCATCCCTGCTGGCTTTGGCCAGGAGTCAGCGTGGCAACATTTAAATGAAGTCTGGGATTTAAAAGTGCCCGGGCCTCACGCGGGTGTCACCATGGGCACTTCCCCCTCCTGCCCCCAAGTCCCCTGCACACCACACTCCCACCTCAGGTTAAAATGGGGGCTACAGATTTTGATCATAGTGCCGAGTGTGAACAAACAATCATCTTGACCTCCCAGGTGGCCTGGGTGGAAAACAGATCAGAATTAACTGTTCGTTCCAGCCTTTTGGTGCTTATTTTCCACAGGAATCACAGACTTGGAGTGTATGTTGGGCTGGCAACACTAAAGTTCCAAGTAGGAATGGGTATTCAGCTTAACTTGGATTTCAGACTGAGGTACACAATCCAGAATATTGATGTTTACATTTTGCAAGTTTTACAGAAAGGAAAGAGCATCTCAGAGAGCACTGAGGATTCAGATACAGGCACTGTGCCTCACTCTCACTAGAAAATCAGGGGGAAATGGGTGGAAATGAGTAGAACTGAAATACAATAGATGCAGAGACACATAAAAAAGATCAGAGATACTGAATGCATCTTAACAAAATCCAATCCCAACTAGTTTCTGTAGTCATGGCAAATAATCCACTGTTACAAATAACACTACAGTATAATGTTGGTGACACCGGTGAGGTATATGAAAGAATTCACAGCTGACATCAATAATATAACACAATGATAGTTAAGGTCCTTTGACAGACATTGCAACATTTAAAGCCAACCAACACATCTCTTTCTGTTAAATAGTTGGAGTATGTCACAGTAATATCCATTCTCTACTCCAGGATTATTGGACAACCCTGTTTCTTCAATAAAGACCACTAATAGAGGAGATATGGTAAAATGTTGCTGACAAAATCCAATTGCACCATAGATCATTTGTGTGCTATTTGAGCCCATGTAATGTTATCTTGTCCTCAGTATCACTGGCTTAGTTGCCTGTCACATGAAAACAGTAAGAAAACTACTTATAAAACAAATAAATTGATTGCGTCAAAAGCTATAGTTTAATCTTGACACGGCGAGGTTGAAGGAGACATTCAGAAGAGGTTCAGAAACTTCTCTTGTGGCTTATAATGTTCTTGACTGACTTACAGTGCTGAAGCAGTGGAAAATGCAGGGTTTTGGGAAGACAGCAAAAACGAGATATTGTTTTTACATTGCTCTAGCAAAGAGCCAGCAGAGAGTGGATGGGCTGAATGTCCTACTTCTGTGCTGTAAATCTCAATGGTTCGAACTCACACCCAGCATTCTACTATTCTACATACACAGACAGAGCACTTCACTCGGAGAATCAGAACTGTGTTTTAATGTAATATACACAGTAGGAGTGTGTGAGCATAGTACTGTAAGACAGTGCAGCAACATTATATAAAATAGTTTCAAATGTTGAAAAAAGTTAGGGCAGGTAAGTTCTGTAGTTTCAGATAATATGCCATTTCTTCAGCATGGACTGGTATTTGTTACCTATCTGGTTAAATTACCTGTTCAGCATCCAAACAGGTAAAAATAAAACCCTAATGAACAAAACTGGTTAAAAATAAATGCATAAAATTTTGTAATCACTGTTGAATTCTCCAATATCAGCTTGATAATAGCCTTTCACCACTGTTGTTTATTAACATTGCATTTTCATTCACAACTGTGAAATTATTCATTATGAAAACCACATGCCCACAGCTGGGGTTCCATCGAAGGCACCTGCTGAAGCGGAAAGATGCGAATCATATTTATTAACAACACTATTAGCATAGAAACCAATATTACAGGGGCTGAATACCAAGTTTTTCGCAGAAACACCTTAACTCTTTACAATCCAAATCAACTTTCTATCCACGAGTAATTTTAGTTGAAGTGTTATAAGAACATAAGATATAAGAACATAAGAAATAGGAGCAGGAGTAGGCCATACGGCCCCTCGAGCCTGCTCCACCATTCAATAAGATCATGGCTGAACATTGACCTCAACTCCACTTTCCTGCCCGATCTCCATACCCCTTGATTCCCCTAGGGTCCAGGGGCTGGATTTTAATTGGGCCGTGGAGTTGGGATTGGAGGCGTGTGGGGGTTTAAAATCCCGAAATCAGGTTCCCGACCCCATCCCGCACCCAACCCGCCTCCATGCCAGTTTCAAAGGAGGCGGGTACCCGCCCCACACTGGGACCCGCCTCCCCGAGGCGGGAAGGAGATTAGTGCCAATTAACTGCCTGTTAACAGGTAGTTAACAGGCAGTTTTTAGCCTAATCCCTATTTTCATTGTTGAAATGTGGGATTCCCGATGGCTCCAAACCACGCCAAGTTAGCGAGGTGGGCCGTCGGGATGAAGGGCTTGGAGGGTTCGAGATGTCCGGTGTTCAGGTGAGTGATGGGTGCATGAGTGCAGAGGTAAGTGTGTTTGGTCTGTGTGAAGTGTTTAAAGAAGTTCTACTAACCTTTACTTACCTTTACAGCCTTCCTTCCTTCAGGTCTCGGGAGTCCCTCATCTCACCGGCACAGAAAGCAGAATGGCCGCGATCTGTCAAAATCTGCAGCCTTTGTTTTCTGTTCCGGGGAGATCTCTAAATCATCCTGAGAGGAAGGAATTAACCTGGAGTACAGATTCAGTGTTTGACAGCTTCAAACGGCTGTGAAACACTGATATTTCATCTGTCAAAAGGTCTTGACAGATGAAATTTCAATCTGCGATGTCACCTGTTGCCGGGTGGCCCTTAATTGGCCTGCTGAGCCCGCTGGGTGGGCTCAACAAGATCAATCAAATCTAAATCGTGTGGGTTGGCTAGAACTCGATGGAGGCAGGACTACAACCCCAAAAGTTGTAGTCCCATCTCCTACCCGCCTCCTCAATGAAAATCCAGCCCCAAAAATCTATCTCAGCCTTGAATATACTCAAAGACTCAGCATCCACATCCCTTTGGGGCAGAGAATTCCAAAGATTCACAACCCTTTGAGTGAAGAAATTCCTCCTCATCTCAGTCTTAAATGACCACCCCTTATCCTGAGACTATGCCCCCCAGCTCTAGACTCTCCAGCCGGGAGAAACAACCTCTCAGCATCTACCCTGTCAATCCCCTTCAGAATCTTGTATGTTTCAATGAGATCACCTGTCATTCTTCTAAACTCCAGGGAGTATATATGTTATTATTAACATATTATACAAACGGTGACGGCAGTGGAAAACCATAATGATAAATAATATCCAACAAATGGTAATGTTGCTTTAAGGAGGCTCTGGGATTATTGCTTCCTTAGTTATTTGGCAATCTACGTGCTTTGCTTAAACAGATAACCAGAGAGAACAGGATCGAATCAGTTGTAAAGTGAGTCCAGAGAAGCATGATGCACAAGGTCCAATTCCCAGTGTCTGCGTATATTCTGTACAGGATGCACAGTGACATTATAATAAGATAATTTGTCTAAGGTTTATGGAAATCACAGAGCAATTACACATTCCTCGTTTGCCATTTTAGCCATCCTCGCTCCCACTTCAGTGAATACTAATGTGAAAATGGCACTTGTTGATAACTGGTAGCTGGAGCTTTAAATAAACAAGCAATATTTAAAGGGGGGGGCACCATTTTTATGTTTGCCAAATGTTTTTTTCCTTAGGATAAGAGCCAAAGGAAGTCTGTATTCTTTTTGTTTCAATTACATTACAAAATAATTTGTTGCAACATCATTGCACTGTTTCTAAAATAAAACATAACAAATGGTTGGCCATTTAAAGGATTGCCATATTTGCAGGAAAACTCTTTTCCACCCAAATATGATGACCCCTTTCCTGCGTGGCTATGTCTGTGAATGTAACAACTTCCTTGGTTACCTGCTGGCTAAGTATCCAAGGTAGTTATTGTTGTGTTTTGAGTTTTGCTTCAATTAAGTTTGTCCCAGTTCCCGGGTGTTACCTGAAGGGGGTGCTGGGGGGCTCGGTTTTACTTTGTCTTTCACTTTCACTTTCGGGTTCTGCCTTGCAGACAATGTGCTGTAATGTCCACCCATTTACTTAATAAATAGTAAAAGGTACATTCCGTCCTCTATTCATTACTGTTCGGTCAAGATGCAATACTGGCGACGAGGCGGCTGTTGAACTCTCTAGAAGGACGGAGATAGACATGCGAACCTACAGCCGTGATATTGGAAATTGCGACGAGTGGGCCACTCAGCTAGCAACATCAACGGCATTTTGATAGTTGGCTAGCTGCAACGTAGACGGCGGACAGAGTATTGTGCGGGCCAGGCAACGACCGTGAGTGCTGCTGCGAGAGACATGGAGGCAACTAAAGAGACAGGAAGAAAATGTTTCCGCTGTGGGGCTCTCTATGGTTCCACTACATGCAAATTTGTGTCAGCGGTATGTCATTTCTGTAAGAAAAGAGGACACATAGCTCGTGTCTGCATGAAGAAAGCTCAGGCTGCTGCAGCAGAGCCAACACAAGCATCGCAGACACACACCCTGACACTGGAGGACAACGATGAGTACACAGTGTATACTACGGAAGCTGAGCAGCTACCCCACAGACGGTGGGGATACACGGCAAATGTGATCATGAATGGGGCACCACTCTGCATGGAGGTGGATTCAGGCTCAGCGTGTTCGTTGATAAATGAAGAGACTTACAATAGGCTATGGCCAAGTGAACCCCCGGCGATGGCTCAGGTCAGTGGCGTGCTACGGCAGTGGTCCCAAGCTCAACTCAAGGTGCTGGGTATGATTCATGTGGAAGTTAAGTATCAGGCAGTCAAGGACACACTTCCACTTTATGTGCTGGCGAGGCAGGGCACAAGCCTGCTGGGCAGAGATTGGTTTGAGCCCCTAGGTATTGAAGTGACAGGAGTACACACGGTACAGCGACAGCCCATAATGCCTATGTTGGAGAACTATGAAGAGGCTTTTGGTGAGTTCGGGGCCTGTCGGGGACCGCCAGTCTCAATCGAAGTGGACCCAGGGGTAGCACCTAAGTTCTTCAAGGCGCGACCAGTGCCTTTTGCGTTGCGCAAGAAGGTGGATGAGGCCCTGGATAAGCTGGTGAACCAAGGAGTTCTCTTGCCAGTGAAGAACTCCCGTTGGGCCACCCCTATCGCGCCCATTGCAAAGAAGGATGGGGGCCTGCGAATCTGTGGAGATTACAGATGTATGGTTAATACTGCTGTGTTACCAGATGTGTATCCCTTACCAACAGTTACAGAGCTGTTTTCAACACTGGCTGGAGGCACTCTGTTCACCAAGCTGGATTTCAAGCAAGCATACCAGCAACTGGTCCTGGATGAAGAGTCAGCCAAGCTGTTGACAATCAACACCCATAGAGGACTTTTCCGAGCCACAAGGCTGCAGTTTGGGGTGTCTACGGCTGTGGCAATCTTTCAGAGGTTCATGGACACCCTGTTGGCTGGTGTTCCGGGAGTTCAGCCTTACTTGGATGACATACTGATTACAGGCAAGACACAGGAAGCCCATGATGAGTGGCTGCAGGAAGTACTACACCGGCTGGCTGAGGTAGGACTACGCCTTCAGAAGGAGAAATGTGTGTTCGCTGCCAATGGGGTGGAGTTCTTGGGATTCCGAGTGGACAATGACGGTGTGCATCCAACTACGGAGAAGGTGGAGGCTATCAGGAGTGCTCCCACCCCCAAGAACAAGACCGAACTGCAGGCATCCCTCGGACTGTTAAACTTCTACAGTTGTTTTCTCAAGGGCAAAGCCACAATCTTAGAGCCACTGCATTGTTAGACCAAGCAACAGTGTGGAACTGGACCTCAGCTCATGAAACAGCCTACAGACAGGCAAAGGAACTGCTACAAGCAGATAAGGTTCTGGCGCACTATGATGAAAACAAGCCATTGGTGTTGGTGTGTGATGCCTCACCATACGGGCTGGGAGCTCTGTTGGGTCACATAGAGCCAGATGGCCGGGAAGCGCCTATCAGTTTTGCCTCAAGAACACTCCCAACAACAGAACGTAATTACGCCCAGATTGACAAGGAGGCCCTAGCCATCATATTTGGGGTAAAGAAGTTCAGCCAGTACCTGTTAGGGAGACAATTCGTCATCTACACAGACCACAAGCCACTCTTGGGGCTCCTGCATCACTCCAAGCCCATGCCCCAGATCATATCACCGCGTATGCTTCGGTGGAGTCTGATGTTGGGGGCCTACAGTTATGAACTTTGCTACAGGCCTGGGAAGATGCTGGCTAATGCTGATGCTCTGAGTCGATTGCCTTTGAACCGGCCGATGGCTGAGACGCCACCACCCCTGGAGGTGCTGCTACTGGAGGAGGTTCCGGAGGCCCCACTCCATGCCCAGCGGATTGGCAGCTTCACATAGAAAGAACTAGTCTTATCACGGGTGCTACGCTGGCTGCTGCATGGCTGGCCCTCCGAGGTCCAGGAGGACCATTTCAAGCCCTTCGTTCAGAGGCGCCATGAAATGTCTGCACACAAGAACTGCGTGCTCTGGGGAAGCCGTGTTGTGGTTCCTGCCGCCGCAAGAGAGGAGGTGCTGAAAATGCTGCATGACTCACACCCTGGGATTGTGCACATGAAGGCGTTGGCGAGCAGCTACGTCTGGTGGCCGGGGTTGGACCGAGACGTGGAGGAGGTGGTAAAGAGCTGTGAGACATGTCAGCTGACTCGCCATAGCCCATCCAAGGCTCCCTTCACCCCTGAGAGTGGACCACTCGTAAATGGTCAAGACTCCACATTGACTTTGCAGGGCCATTTCAGGGGAAGGTCTTTTTGATAGTGGTGGATTCTCAATTCGAAATGGCTGGAGGTGGCTATCATGAGCTCCATGACATCCAGTGCAGTGATCAACGCGTTGCATTTGCTGTTTGCCACACATGGGGTCCCCGACGTGCTGGTTTCGGACAATGGAGCTGCCTTCACGTCAGCGGAGTTCAAGGCTTTTGCAGGCAGAAATTGGATCCGCCACGTGACCACAGCGCCCTATCACCCCTCCTCTAACGGGAAGGCAGAGAGGATGGTGCAAACCACAAAAGAGGCACTGGTGAGGATATCGGTGGGGGACTGGCTAACCAGATTGGCCATGTTCCTGTTATCACAGCATATCACACCAAACTCAGCAACGGGGAAGAGTCCTGCCGAGATGCTGATGGGTCGCTGGCTGGCGACTGCACTGGACCGGCTACACCCGGACTACAGGGATGAGATGCACACAAAGCAAGAAGAGCTGGCTAAGAAGCACCAGGGCACCGCCAGGCAGTTCGAGCTGTCAGAGACTGTGTTTGCCCATTGCTATGCAGGAGGAGACAAATGGATGCCTGCCGTGGTGGAGCAGGCCATGGGTCCCCTGTCGTACAGCGTCCATACACCTGATGGCCAGCTACACAGATGCCACGTAGACCAGCTACGGGGTCGTACTCCGGTGAGAGTAACAGAGACGTCACAGGCTAGGCCATTGCCTCCGCCACCTCTGCCAGGCAGTGATGGCCTGCTTCCTGCAACAACGACGGAAGCCACATCGACAGAAGGTGTCACGGAGTCATCAGCCACGGAGGAAGGTTTTCCTGCGGCTAGCAGTGGCACCCCGACTATGCCTGTCCAGCGGCGCTCAAGTCGGGTTAGATTCCGTCCCAGATGCCTGGAGGACTAAGGGGTAAGGATTCCGCTGCAGATCATGTGCATTTTGTGCTACATTGGATTTTGTTTTTGGGTTTGGAATGAGACAATTAAAATCAGTCTGTCTACTTCCCCAACTGTTCATTTTTAGCAACTTGCATTTATATAGTGCCTTTAACGTAGTAAAACCTCCCAAGGTGTTTCACAGGAGCGTAATCTGACAAAAATTGACACCGAGCCAAATGAAGGAGACATTAGGACTTCGGTCTAAGGGTCAGATATAAATCAATATTATAATCATTTGACGCCAGACTTTCAACAAAACCACAGCAACCATTTTCACCTGAATTAGTTTTGCAGCTGAACATTAAATCTCTTTTTTTTTAAACCTCCTTTCCACAAGACACTGACTCATGCTGGCTATAGTTTGTTTAATGGCAACAGCCCACTCATAAGAACATAAGAATTAGGAGCAAGAGTAGGCCACATGGCCCCCTCGAGCCTACTGCACCATTCAGAACGATCATGGCTGATCATCGACCTCAACTCCACTTTCCCGCCCGATCTCCATATTTCTTGATTCTCCTAGGGCTGGATTTTGTCAATGGGGACGTGATGGAGGCGGGACTCCCACTTTTTGGGTTGTAGTCCCGCCTCCATCGACTTGTGGCCAACCCGTTATTTTCCCTTGATTGACCTTGTTAAGCCCGCCCAGCGGGCTCAGCAGGCCAACTAAGGGACACCAGGTTACTGGTGACATCAGTGATTGACATTTCATCTGTCAAGAGCTTTTGACAGATGAAAAATCAGCGTTTGACAGCTCGGTGAAGCTGTCAAACACTGACAATCTGTCTTCTAACTTGAGTCCTTCTACTCAGACTCAGTTAGAGATCTCTCCAGACCAGAAAACAGAATGCTGCAGCTTTTGACAGTTCAGCGGCCATTCTGCTTTCTGTGCCGGTAAACTGAGGGACTCCCGAGAACTGAAGGAAGGAAGCCTGCAGGAGAAAGTAAAGATAATTAAAACTTATTAAAACACTTTACACTTACCTCACACACTTACCTCTGCACACATGCACCCATCACTCACCTGCACAACGGACATCTCGACCCCTCCAACCCCTTCAGACCACCTCGCTAACTTGGCGTGGTTCGGAGCTGTCGGGAAGCCCACACTTCAGGGATAAAAATAGGGATTAGGCAAAAAACTGCCTGTTAACTACCTGTTAACAGGCAGTTAATTGGCACTAATCCCCTTCCCGCCTCGGGGAGGCGGCTCCCAGCACAGGTCGGATACCCGCCTCCTGGGACATTGGCACGGAGGTGGGTTGGGGGCGGGATGGGTTCCTGCCCCCCGATTCTGCAATTTTCCCACCACTCCCGCCTCCAAGGGGCTTGGAAATTCGAGCCCCTAAAGTCCAAAAATCTATCGTTCCCAGCCTTGAATATACTCAAAAACTCAGTATCCATGGCCCTCTGGGGTAGAGAATTCCAAAGATCCACAACCCTCTCAATGAAAACATCTCTCCTCATCTCAGTCCTAAATAGCCTACCCCTTATCCTGAGACTGTGGCCCCTAGTTCTAGCCAGGGGAAACAGCCTCTCGGCATCTACCCTGTCAATCCCCCTCAGAATCCTATATGTTTCAATGAGATCACCTCTCATTCTTCTAAACTCCAGAGAGTATAGGCCCAATCTACTCAATCTCTCCTCATAGGACAACCCTCTCATCCCAGGAATCAATCTAGTGAACCTTTGTTGCACCACCTCTAAGGCAAGTATATTCTTCCTTAGGTAAGGAGACCAAAACTGTGCACAGTACTCCAGGTGTGGTCTCACCAAAGCCCTATATAATTGCAGCAAGACTTCCTTAGTCATGTACACCAAATCCCTTGCAATAAAGGCTAACATGCCATTTGCCTTCCTAATTGCTTGCTGTACCTGCATGTTAACTTTCTGTGTTTCCTGTACAAGGACACCCAAATCCCTCTGAACACCAACATTTAATAGTTTCTCATCATTTAAAAAAATATGATGAGAAATTATTCCTACTTAATGTGTAAGGCTAGAGAGTGAATGTTGGCAGGTCATGGGAGGCATCACGGTAGTAATGTTCAGCTGATGTCCAAACATGCACACATTCCAGCTGGGATCAGTGGACAGCGATCAGGAATGGGCTGATTTTACCGCTCCCTAGCTGTAGAGATGCTGAAGCTAATTGTAGTGCTCAATCAGTGTCCGAGTTGAGAGAAGCTAACACAAATCAGGGACTGAAATAACAGCCTAACTGAAGTATATGACTAAATATTACATCACACAGTGCACTTACACACATAGCTATTTGGGTTACCTTAAATTTCATTGGCTGGCAAAACTAAGAGCATAGTCAGTTGGAAGAGGTAATGGAAGTATTATGCTCAGAGTAAATCTCACTAAATAATCTTTAACAACTATATAAAGTACATGATTTTGTTTTCACATACTTTACGTAGCATTTGTAATGCTGGTTCAAGCCCATGTTTGTTTTGTTACAAAATGCATTTACACACGTCTGCTCCAAACCAAGTACAGTAGTGTTACTTTAAATCAGAAGATGTGTTGCTGGTTACCCTGAGGCAATACTTTAATTTGGATTAATAATCTCACTGTCCAGATGAGTAACAATTAGTTGTTATCCAACATTATAAGCAAACTCCTGAGGACAGGTTTGGTGCCCCATGTGACAAAATAAATCTGCAAAATCAGATGACAGCAGAATGTAATAGCTCCCATACTGCAATCCCACCTGACGTGCAGAAACTTCCAGTAAACATGTGGCGTACGACTGCCCCCAGAGAAAAAACACCCAACTAAAGTGTTTTCCACAAACTGAGACAAATAGGAAATGTAAACAATGGCAGCAGAATTAATGGCCACCTGCAATGAGCAGTGGGCTGGTACACCTTTCTTCTTCCATTTTAATTTCTTGTTGTACATATGTCATGAATGCAAACAGCAGTGCACGGTTGGAAATCTGCTCCACTGTGGCTAGGGCTCCATTGTTGTATAGCCATAGAGGTGAGGCAGGTAATATGTGCTGCCACGATGGCAAGGAATCAGTTTTTACTTCTACTTGCTTCATTTCCCACCTGGTGAGGGTAGTGTCTCTCTTCCACTCCCTCTCAACAACTACCACATAAGTGGATCTTTCAGTCAAGACTCTCCCAAGTATCTCTCCTGTCACCGGGGAAATAGACAAGTGAGCCTACAAAACCAAAGAGACAAGTGAGCCTACAAAACCAAAGAGTTGGATATCCAGACACATAGCCATGGGAACACCACTATAAATCAGTGTACATCGCCACACAAGGTAAGTCCTACAGAGATCAACATGTTGCTTCCTTATAGCCAGTGACAAAAGAGGTGAAGCAGGCACCCGATGGTAGTGCCATTCTACTGTTAGCACAAGATAGAAAATCAGGTGCCATCCAAAGTAACATTGCTCCCACACTGCAGCAAAAACATTTCAGCCATTACATTTATGGCTACCGCATGAACAAAGAAACAAAGTAAAACACCCAGCCTATGAGAACACCCCTCAGTAGCATGTACTTTTAAATGGAACTTACTAAGACATTAATATTGTAATGGGTGTTTTAAAGCATGTCTCTCTGACATCCTATTCATAAAATACCAGAGCAAAGCTGAAGTGATTATCAAGTACTCTGAACTGAGAGCTTGTATTCCAGCTGCCTGTAACCTTGCACCCTGTAATCTAAGCAGCTATAATTATAATCAAAAAGTTTAGATTGATTTCAACTTTCTGCGGAGCCAAAAGGATCTTAGGTTGGATTTTTCTTAAGGTTCCCATTGACTGCCAAAATAAATATTTTGTACAATACTGATTTTCTATGGCTAACGTCTTTATACATGTGACACTATGCCGTATTAATAAGCATATCTGCTGGAGTCATCTAATGATAGAAAAGAGGAACTTTTTTTGTGCTTGATCTCTATTCGCCATACAATATTACAAAAATTGTGTGTAGCCTCTGTGGAAATAAATGGAGGCCAGAATATGAATTTTATAAATGGCTGCTGAAAGCCCTCTGGTACCCATCTAACTGGCCACTCATTATGACTGGCCCCAGACAGTGAGTGGCTGCAGACCATTCAGCCATGAGGACATCAGGACACAGCTTGATCCTGTTCTCAGCTGATGTCCACACAGGGGCATTTTCCAGCAAGTGTCTCTGAATAGCCGTCAGGAGCAGAAACACTGCTTGATTTTTTTTCACCTCCCTCACCATCAATGAGGGGCTGACATCTCTTGTTGCTACAAGTTTTTATCTTAATTCTGATTTAGAAATAAATGCATGTCGCACAGCTGTGGTCCTCGGTGCTTTAGAGTCGAATTGATTTCAACCCTTTTTCTGCTTGTAGACACACAAAGACTGAATTATTGAAAGGCCGCCGTGGTACCAGGTCAAACTTGTATCTTACCTGCTCTGATTCTGATGGATTGGTGCAACAGCCATTTCTGGAGGAACGGATGTTCATACTAATATAATACCAGCTAAGTGGCATGTGCGTAATGGGCATTATGGGATAATTTTGCTACCACAGTAGCTCCAGAAAGGAAGAAAGCGATTGTTGAAAAGTCCAGGCAGCATTATATAGAATTGATTCATCACCTTTGCTCTTCAACAAGGATGTGTAGATCATCAGTGCAGAAGAGAGAGAGGAACCCATGACCTTCTAAATCAATGAGCTTTGAACTATACTCACTTAATGTCATGCTTTCTAAAGCCCCTTTAGTTTGGTGTTCGAGAGATACTTTTATACATAGAAGAGTCTGGCTGCATTTTCTGCATCTACTTTAAGATAAGTTGAAGCAGCAAACAGCACTGGTGTTGTATCTTAGCTTCAAGTTAATAACAGTGACTTTTATGACAAAAAACAAAGGAAATATTTGACATCTGGAATATTGAGATTAAACTTTAATCAAGTCCTACAGAACTCCCCACCCCCACATGTACCATTTTGGAGAGGTCTTCTGTTATAAAACAGATCAATGCAGTGCAGTAATTGCACTTCTGTTCCAAATTATTGAAGAGGTTAGGTGGTGTCCTCATCCTGACACCTGATACAGTAACAAATGATGGCAGAAGGTGCCTGGCTGTCCAAGGCCAGGAAGACTAATTGTTGCAATTTAATCCAGAGCATCACTATCAGTCATCACTCACTCCCAGAAAGAGGAGAAACCAACCAACAACACATTACAATTGATTCTATCGATTTCACATGGTGACATGAAAATGTTCAGGCAAATAGAAATGTCGGCAGCTGAATCTAATACTGGCATCTTGAAACCTGTAAAATCATAGCCTACTGGGACACTTGGAGAGGGAGACAAGCACATTAATGTCCTGTCCCTACAGTTTGTATTGAAACTAATGGTCTATCATTAATGTTTTAAATATGGACCCTTGCCAATGGCCAATTGGAATTTTGCGTATTACAGAGCAGGGTACTAAAGAGATTTTATTTGTTGCATTCATTTTTATTTCGCTTTTTTTTCTGTAAAAGGTTTTAAATTAAATACATTAGGATCACGTAGTGATATTCCAGAATTTTGACATGCCTTTCTCTGCTGAAGTCGGCAATTTTTTTCTCCTTCATGCTAGGGTTTATGGTTCCACAGATTTTTTTTGGACACTAAGGGAATCAAGGGATACGGGGATAGGGCGAGAAAGTGGAGCTGAGGTAGAAGATCAGCCATGATCTTATTGAATGGCGGAGCAGGCTCGAGGGACCGTATGGCCGACTCCTGCTCCTATTCCTTATGTTCTTATGTTCTTAGATGCTGATGGCTTTTTGGAACCTCACGGAAGCAGGCTTTCTTCAAGTGAACCTGGACAATGAGATTCAGCAGATTATTTAACCATGGACAGCACTGCAGCCAAGCCTGATCCCGTCATCATCCCACATCTGTACGTACCACATGTTCCAAAAGAGAACGCTGGTTATGGATCAGGAATGGGAACTCTGGGTGATATTTTTCCCATCTCCATCCCAGGATACTAAGGCCAACTGCAGTGTCCCTGTCAACATACTGTTTGACTGTGGAGTTTGTCATAACTTAGCTTTATCCTGTCCTTCCCTGACAATCATGTCCACTGTCCAGCAGTGGCTACTAAATACCATTCAGGAGCCTTGACTGACTTTATACCATCACCAGCCAAGGACAACGACTGATTGCAACACCTCTGCTCCAACCCCCACTCCCCACAATTTCCCTGACAAATATCAGCTCAACACAGTTCTAGAACCAAACTTGGGAGCTTTCTTGTTTATATGCCTCAGTACAAGGGTAATACAGTGATCCTGGGAGACTTTAATCTACATATAGAATGGGAAAACCAAATTTGCAGTAATAGTGTGGATGACAAATTCATGGAATGTATATAAGATAGCTTCCTAGATCAGTATATTGAGGAACCAACCAGGGAACAGGCTATTTTAGATCTAGTATTGTGCAATGAGAAAGGGTTAATTAATAACCTTGTAATAAAGGGGCCTTTAGGGAAGAGTGACCATAATATGACAGAACTTTATATTAAGTTTGAAAGTGATTTAGTTAAATCGAAACTAGGGTCTTAGATCTAAACGAAGCAAACTATGTAGGTATGAGGGGCGAGTTGGCTAAGGTAGATTGGGAAACTACATTAAAAGGTATGATGGTAGACAAGCAGTGGCTAGCATTTAAAGAATTAATACATAATTTACAACAAATATACATTCCTTTGAGGCACAAAAAACCCACAGGAAAAGTGGTCCAACCATGGATAACAAGAGAAATTAAAGATAGTATTAGATCAAAGGAAGAGGCTTATAAGGTTGCCAAAAAGAGCAATAAGCCCAAGGATTGGGAGAATTTTAGAATTCAGCAAAGGAGGACCAAGAAATTGATAAAGGAAGGGAAAATAGAATATGAGAGTAAACTAGCTAGAGACATAAAAACAGACTGCAAAAGCTTCTATAGGTATGTAAAAAGGAAACGATTAGCAAAAGTAAATGTGGGTCCCTTACAGACTGAGACAGGAGAAATTATATTAGGGAGTAAGGAAATGGCAGAGAAATTAAACAAATACTTTAGCTAGAATTTTGCCGGTCCTCAGAGTGCGAGATTGGCGGCGGAACCGCTGTCAAAATCGCAAAGATTGACAGCGGGCAGGAAACCCACTGTCAACCCACCTCCAATCAATCTTCCCAAGTGTCGGGTCCCCGATTTGCACATGGACCTGACACCTAGCGGCGGGAAGAGGATTATAGTCACTTACCTGGCTGTTAACAGGTACTTGATACTTGTTAACATGCTCTTTTTCAATTGTGCCACTTCTGCCTCGGGTTCCCCAACGTCTGGACACCACGCCAGGTAAGTGTGTGAGTCTGCTGTAATATTTCTGCATTGATGACTGCTGCAGAAGTGGTGTGAAAGATCCAATGGTGCACTGGTGAGTTTCAGAGGTAAGGAAATATTGGGAAAATCATTTTTAATGCATTTACACTTTTCTGTAGGTAACAGGTTTTGAATTGGCTGTTTAGTCCCACCTCATTGGGAGAACCTCTCACACCAGTGACAGATCGTTTCTGTAACTTCACCTGCAGCTGCCATCTGTTCTAAGGAGGGAGTCACTGAAGAGCCTGGGTGCAAGAGCTCACCTGTGAACAGTCATTGTCAGTGTTTGCAGCATTTCAATGCTGTCAAACACTGAGAAATGTGCTGTCAAAGAAAAATTGTGCGTGGTCCCTTTAAGAAAACCGGAAGATGACACATCATCAAATGATGTCATCTGACCGGCTTCCTCTTAATTGGCCGGCAAGCCCACAGGGCGGGCTTAACAAGGCCAATCTACGTAAAATCACGTCCGTTGGCCAGATGCAGTTGGGGGCAGGACTGGAACCTGGAAACCAGCTGACCCACTCCCAAGCTGCATCCATTAGCAAAATCGCGGTGGAGAACCAAGGGTCTAGCGAGAATGAGGAACTGAAAGAAATTAGTATTAGTAAAAAAAAAAATAGTACTGGAGAAATTAATGGGACTGAAAGCCACTAAATCCCCTGGACCTGATGGCCTACATCCTAGGGTTTTGAAAGAGGTGACTATAGAGATAGTGGATGCATTGGTTGTCATCTTCCAAAATTCCATTGATTCTAGAATGGTTCCCACAGATTGGAAAGCAGAAAATGTAACTCCACTATTTAAGAAAGGAGGGAGAGAGAAAATGTGGAACTACAGACCAGTTAGCCTGACATCAGTAGTAGGAAAAATGCTAGAATCTATTATTAAGGACGTGGTAACAGGGCACTTAGAAAATAATAATAGGATTGGGCAGAGTCAACACAGATTTATGAAAGGAAAATCATGTTTGACAAATCTGTTGGAGCTTTTTGAGCTTGTTTCTAGCAGAATAGATAATGGGGAACCAGTGCATTTGATATATTTGGATTTTCAGAAGGCATTCGATAAGGTGCTGCACAAGAGGTTATTAAACAAAATTAGGGCTCATGGGATTGGGGGTAATATACTAGCATGAATTGAGGATTAACGGACAGAAAAGAGAGAGTAGGAATAAACGAGTCATTTTCGGGTTGGCAGGCTGTAACTAGTGGGGTATCGCAAGGATCAGTGCTTGGGCCTCAGCTATTCACAATCTACATCAATGATTTGGATGAGGGGACCAAATGTAATATATCCATGTTTGCTGATGATACAAAGCTAGGTGGGAATGTAAGTTGTGAGGAGGATGCAAGGAGGCTTCAAGGGGATATAGACAGGCTAAGTGAGTGGGCAAGAACATGGCAAATGGAATATAATGGCCCAGTAATTCCGGGCACAACGCGTGAGTAAGGATGGGGTACTCACGCGTGTGCCCGGAGGAATTGCCGGTTTTCAGCATGCACAGCGCATGCGCTGAAAACCGGCATTTCCTGTCCTCTGACCCAAGGGGTTAAGAGGCAGAACGCACACGACTGCACAGGCAGCGCGTATGCAGTGAAATTCCTTTTTTTTTTCCCACAGTTGCCCGACTGTAAAGGCCTCCGGTCTTTACGCGTGGAAAAACCAGACGTAAGTATTTAGTTTTACAGGTAAGTGGGCTTTTAGTACAATGTAGAATTTTTTTTTCCACAGGTTTGTTATTTTTAAAGAATTTACAGTAAGGTAAGTTTAGTTTTAGACCCTATTTAAAAAAAAATTATTTTTTACAAAAAATTGATTAATTGTTTAAAACATTTTTTAAAACTTATTTATAGTTAATATAATCAGTGGGATGTTTCTTAAAATTTTATTTAAAGTTAAAGTAGTGTTTTGGCAGCCCATACTTTTCATGAGTTTGACAGCTCTTACTGTCAAACTCATGAATGAGTTTCCCCTCCCCTGATTGGCTGAACAGTGCTCACCTGCTCCCAGCCGGCACATCGCACTAACTACGCCGCTGGATCAGGTTAGCACAGCGCGCCGACATCTGAACCAGGCCAGTGACAGGAAATGCGAGCTGGCCCGGGCTTCAGATGTCGGCGCGCAGGGTGAGTGCAGATCGGGGGCTTGCACGCGCGGCAAGCTCCCGATCCTAATTTCAGGGCCAATGTGGAGAAATGTGAAGTTATCCACTTAAGTAGCAAAAATAGAAAAGCAGACTATTTTTTAAATGGTGAAAGATTGGGAAATGTTGGTATTCAGAGGGATCTGGGTGTCCTTGTACACAAATCACTTAAAGTTAACATGCAGGTACAGCAAGCAATTAAGAAAGCAAATGGTATGTTGGCCTTAATTGCAAGAGGATTTGAGTATGTCTTACTGCAATTATATAGGGCTCTGGTGAGACCATACCGGGAGTATTGTGTACAGTTTTGGTCTCCTTACCTGAGGAAGGATATACTTGCCATAGAGGGAGTGCAGCGAAGGTTCACCAGACTGATTCCTGGGGTGGGGGAATTGTCCTATGAGGAGAGATTGAGTAGACTAGGCGTATATTCTCTGGCGTTTAAAAGAATGAGAGGTAATTTCATTGAAACATAAAATTCTTACACGGCTTGACAGGGTAGATGCAAGGAGCATGTTTCCCCTGTCTGGGGAGTCTAGAACCAGGGGTCACAGTCTCAGAATAAGGGGTCGGCCATTTAGGACTGAGATGAGGAGAAATTTCTTCACTCAGAGGGTGGTGGAACTTTGGAATTCTCTACCCCAGAGGTCTTTTTGGAGGCTCAGTCATTGAGTATATTCAAGACAGAGATCGATAGATTTTTGGATATTAAGGGAATCAAGGGATATGAGGAAAGGGGATTTGAGGTAGAAGATCAGCCATGATCTTATTGAATGACGGAGTAGCCTTGAAGGGCCAAATGGCCTACTCCTGCTCCTATTTCTTATGTACCACACCACACAGTACATCTATCACTGAGATATTGGCTTGGCATTTTATGAATACATGATTCTGGGCAGGCTACATTGAACCAATTTACTGCCTTATTGCCTGATATGGGATGGGCACCAGGATGAAACATTCGACTGTTGAAATGGGCAGACACATGGCAGATGAAATTTAATGCAGAGAAGTGTGAAGAAATACAGTTTGGTAGGAAGAATGAGGAGAAGCAATATAAACTGAATGGTACCATTTTAAAGGGGGTGCGGGAACAGAGTGACCTGGGGATTTACGTACACAAGTCTTTGAAGATGGCAGGACAAGTTGAGAAGGCTGCTAAAAAAGCATATAGGATCGTTGGCTTTATTAATAGAAGCATAGAGTACAAAAGCAAGGAAGCAGGACTTCAGTTATGTGGAGACTGGAGAAGCTGGGGTTCTTCTCCTTAGAGCGGAGAAGGTTAAGAGGAGATTTGATAGAGGTGTTCAAAATCAGGAATGGTTTCGATAAAGTAAATAAGGAGAAACTGTTTCCAGTGGCAGAAGGGTTGGTAACCAGAGGACACAGATTCAAGGTGATTGTCAAAAGAACCAGAGGTGAATGCAGAAACAATTTTTTTTACACAGCAAGTTGTTATAATCTGGAATGCACTGCCTGAAAGGGTGGTGGAGGTAGATTCAATAGTATCTTTCAAAAGGGAATTGGATAAATACTTGAAGGAAAAATATTTACAGGATTATGGGGAAAGAGCACGGGAGTGGGTCTAATTGGATAGCTCTACCAAAGAGCCGGCACAGGCACAATGGGCCAAATGGCCTCAGTCTGTGTTGTATTGTGACACTGTGATGCTTTGATACTATAATTTGGAAGTAAATATATTCTGACATCATCAATGGTAACTCACCTTTCATTATTATCCACATTCTCAGTTAATTGTGTATCGTTATTCTGTGATACCGTTACCTTAAAACTCTCTACGATAAATGAACAAATGCTTTTTGCAATATTGTCCCCACACAGCTAACAGACATCTGGAAGCCAATTTGGATGATTTATTCATTATAGTGACTTTACATTTCCAAACACACTTAAGAAATCCTTTAAAAAAATTTTTAAGAAATCCAGCTGTCCTTGTCAACTTCAGTCTTGGTTTCAACGCTGAAGTATTCCATTGTTTCCCACTCAGATATAGGTAGGAGCAGAAATAAAAACATAGAAGATAGGAGCAGGAGTAGGCCATTCGGCCCCTCGAGCCTACTCCGCCATTCAATGAGATCATGGCTGATCATCCAAACTCAGTACTCTGTCCCTGCCTTCTCCCCCTATCCCTTGATCCCTTTAGCCTTAAGAAGTATATATCCAACTCCTTCTTGAATATATTTAATGAATTGGCCTCAACTGTCTTCTGTGGTAGAGAATTCCACAGGTTCACCACTCTCTGGGTGAAGAAATTCCTCCTCATCTCTGTCCTAAATGGCTTACCCCTTATCTTTAGACTGTGACCCCTGGTTCTGGACTACCCTGCCATCGGGAACATCCTTCCTGCATCTAGTCTGTCTAGTCCTGTTAGAATTTTATAAGTTTCAATGAGATCCCCTCTCATTCTTCTAAACTCCAGCCCAAAGACCAATTGACCCAATTTCTCCTCATACGTCATTCCTGCCATCCCAGGTATCAGTCCGGTGAATCTTCGCTGCACTCCCTCCATGGCAAGAACATCCTTCCTCAGATAAGGCGACCAAAACTGCACACAATACTCAAGGTATGGTCTCACCAAGGCCCTGTACAACTGCAGCAAGACATCCTTGTTCCTGTACTCGAATCCTCTCACTACGAAGGCCAACATACCATTTGCCTTCTTAACCGCCTGCTGCACCTGCATGCTTACTTTCAGCGACTGGTGCACAAGGACACCCAGGTCTCGTTGCAGTTCCCCTTCTTCCAATCTATTGCCGTTCAGATAATAATCTGCCTTCCTGTTTTTGCCACCAAAGTGGATAACCTCACATTTATCCACATTATACTGTATCTGCCATACATCTGCCCAATCACACAACCTGTCCAAATCATGCTGAAGTTTCTCGGCATCCTCCTCACAACACACACGCCCACCCAGCTTTGTGTCATCTGCAAACTTGGAGATATTACATCTAGTTCCCTCGTCTAGATCATTAATATATATTGTGAATAGCTGGGGTCCTAGCACCGATCCCTGTGGTACCTCACTAGACATTGCCTGTCTCTCGGAAAAAGAGCCGTTTATTCCAACTCTTTCCTTCCTGTCTGCCAGCCAGTTCTCTATCCAAGTCAGTACCTTACCCCCAATCCCATGTGCTTTAACTTTACACACTAATCTCTTATGCGGGACCTTATCGAAAGCCTTCTGAAAGTCCAAATACACCACTTCCACTGGTTCTCCCTATTCAGGTTTGAAAGGAGAAATGACACCTTGCTCTTCAGGGTATGAAGCTTTTTTGTAGCTAACATCAATACGAATAATGTAATTTTGTGCTCTCCAGCCACTAACCTCTGCTCTTTAGCCCAGCTTCTGGCTTTGCAATTAGTAGGAACCTCAGAGCAAATAGGCCAATAGCATCAATACATAAACTAGGTCGATTAACTTTTCCCCTGTTTGTTGGGAACTTCATACCTATCATAGTCTCCTGCCTTCCTGCCTGAGGATCAAAATCTAGCATCTCCACTGTGGCATTAAACCTTGACTCAATGTTGGTTTGTCTTGCTGAAGTGTAAGAGAACACCGGAGAATGCTACGAGACTGGGGCTATTTTAGCAGCCATATCAGCAATTGAAATACCTCTATTTAAATAATAGGGATGATAGTTTAAAAGCAGAACATTCCTTACTACTGTGGATTCTGAGATAATCCCACCTTCATAGCATTGTTTTGCTTTCTCTCATTCTTAGTGAAAGAAAAAACACAGTAGAGGCACTTACACCTGTGAAGAGAGGAGTAGAACATAGAAATGGAGAAGGAAAGGGAGAGTGAAGAGGTTAAGAGAGGAGAGAAACATTTCTACAGCATATCCCATGCAACCTCTTTGATAGATGGAGCATTCCATTTTTAAGCATGTTTATATTTTTGGTGCAAACTGATATCTCAGGTACATGGCTATCGCGACTGAAAATCTCACAGCTAGGAATCAGCCTGCAACAGATCCGACATAAACCTGTTACCGGTATCAATCTCGGCTGCCAAAAAAATAAATTAAATATCTTCCCAGCCAAAACTATCTCTTCACAGCTTGGCTTCTTTGGGTGGAAACTGCTTAATTATGGGCAACTGCGAAGCATTGCCTCTTTAATTGACTGCTGTATGACAGAAATGCATGCTGGAATATGAAGCCCTTTTTTTTTTTTAACACCCGGGGCAAGCAATCTGTAAAATTAGGTGCCCATATTTTTTGCACTGGCTGGTTTAATAATTGAATAGTACTGAAAATAAAAAGCGGAAAGTATCTTGTGTGACGGACGGTACCTTCCGACCTTCCACTTCCAGCACTGGGAAATGCACAGAACTGGAGCACTTGTGCCACAGCAGTCTGAGCTTCTCAGTGGATGTCACATGCTGCAGGAAAAGCTTGCATTAAACTTACATTAATGCTGAAGCACATGTTTCAAACATGTACTCAGAAGCTCCGTGTACACTTGAGGTGAACTCTCTCTCCTCTTCCAGTCTTAATTTGATTCAGCTGACTGCATCAATATTTATGAAGTAAAATCAATTCTAATGTGCACTGAAGCCCTGTGAAGTTTTCCATCATATTATTTCATTTTGGTGTGAATTTTAGCTCCAACAAAACTGATTCTTTGGCATTGCCGGCACACAAACCAATCCCCAACATCACCAAACCCTGTCTAAAGGGATGTGGAATTCAGACCTTTAGGGTACTTAGAGACTTTAATTAAAATTGCTATCAAACAGGATTAGAAATCATTCAATCAAAACCCTGTAATATATCATAGTGTTGGATTTTCAACTGCTTTAGATGACGACAGTATGCAACTGAATAAAAACATTCAAGCGGAAGAGTCAGCCATTTTGCAAGGAAGTCTTGTGAGGTAAATCTCTGTAAAAAATCTGGTCGCCTTATACACATGTGGGGTGATTTTTTTTTATTGTATTTATCAAATTTTTTGTGGTGTATATTATACAGCAAGAGACAACTGGAAGAAAGATAGATTTCTCACAAATATGACCCTGGTGATTGAAGAAATTGGACTGCAGTACCAGTGGGTGTGTCAGACACTTCCGATAGCCGAATGCATGCACCAGGAACCCTGGTTCAACAAAAGATGGCTAAGTCTACATTTGAACCTCTACACACGGGAGACGATGTGCCAGATGACATAATAGGGAGCTAATTTTAATATAACAAGTTGCAAACTGACGGTGCTTCCAATCCCAGTACAAAATCTGACTGCAGAACTGGATTGATGATGAAATGTCTGTTTTATGCTGCTGAAATTACATGAATTTTTTCATAGGAACATAGGACCGTAGGAACAGGAGTAAGCCCTTCAATTAGATCATGGCTGACCTGCATCTTAACTCCATCTACCCACCTTGGTTCTGTAATCCTTAATACCCTTGCCCAACAAAAAGCTATCAATCTCAGTTTTGAAATTTTCAATTCACTGAGCCTCAACAGTTTTTTGGGGGACAGAGTTCCAGATTTCCACGACCCTTTGTGTGAAGAAGTGCTTTCTGACATCACCCCTGAATGGCCTAGCTCTAATTTTAAGGTTATGCCCCCTTGTTCTGGACTCTCCCAGCCAGGGAAATAATTTCTCTCGATCTACTCTATCAAATCCTTTAATCATCTTAAACGCCTCAATTAGATCACCCCTTAATCTTCTATATTCAAAGGAATACAAGCCTCGTCTATGCAACCTGTCCTGATAATTTAACACTTTAACCCGGTATCATTCTGGTGAATCTGCGCTGTCCTCCCCACCCCCCAAGGCCAATATATCTTTCCCTAGCTGCGGCGTCCAGAACTGAATGCAGTACTCTAATTCTTACTTTTCAATTGCTAAACAGATCCAACAGCAGCTGTTTCCATATTTATGGGATAAACATAGTGAAGTTTGGTGCCCTCCCTTCCGCACCACACCCCCCAGCCCCCACCCCCCACCAAGGTATATTTGGTTCAAAGATTCCGCATAAAGAACTAGCAGGGATTGCAAGCTGTTGGCATCATCTGACAACCATTTTGAGCAAGGAAGATCATTCAACTTCGCAAACTTAGAAGTACTAAAATGCTCTGGCTCCCGATTTGCACACAGTTCCAGTAAACTTTCCAAATAACAAATGATGTAAGATTAATGTAACTTATCAAAAGAAATGGGCAGAGATCTGTTGAACTAAATGACGAGTCATTTCATCCCCAAACCAATTTTTCAGTCAAATTTTGTACTGGGATCGCCATGTTGTAATTTGTTAATATTAAAATAAGTTCCCAGTTAATTTATTTAGATGCTCACTTAATTTCCTCAATGTTTAACAAGTATAATGATCAGTCATCCACCCGCTCAAATAAAATGGACGTCCAAGGCTGCTTCGAGGTTGTCTACGGAAATTGATTTAAAGAGCCCTATTGTGCGATTAGAAGCAGAAGTTTGAAAATATTTCTCAATTTTTTTATCTTGCCTTTTTCCCCCTTGATGCCATTTAGTTGGTCAGAAGGCTTTGTGCCAACTGTTCAAGTAGTGCTTTTTTTTAATATATCCACGATATTGGGACAGTGGGTTTTGCTTATTTACAGGTTTGGCGGAAGAAGAGGAGCAATTGTGAATACCAGCCAGGTCAGGCTGCACCAGAGGAGGACTATGCCACTCTGTAAGTATCCTCCTATCCATATTTCCAGGCAGAGATGCACCTATCTGGAAATGACCAGGTGGAACTGGCACGACAGCTCCAGGTTGGCAGACAGCCAGGTGTAGAGCACTACCATCTACTGCAAGGGCATCTGCAGGCATCATGCATTCTAGGGCTGGCACTCCCAAAGGCAGTAACAAGCAGATGTTCCCCAGGTTCTTGTGCTCCCCACCTTGCAGGGATGCTGTTATGCTGTCCTATGGGGAGGGTACCATGGAGTAAAAATAGGGGTATCCTTCTCTCTGCAACCTCATTAAACACTGTCTCCACTTTGCCACCCGTCAAACCAGGGTCAAAGTTTTGTGTTGCTCCATCACTTGGCCACAGATTTGGCTTCCTGCCTTCAAATTTATCATGCCAGCCACTTGGTTTTCTCAGCCATTTTTCTTCCCAAACAACCTTTGCAGAGGCTGATATAAACATTAAAAATATCAGCAAACTTTGTACAAGGTGCCACCATTTATGGCCCCATATATGTCCAATGACCTTTAAATGTTCCTTCAAATTTAGAAAGGCTTACATTTATATAGTCTTTCACAACCTCAGGACGTCCCAAAGCGCTTTACAGCCAATTGAGTACTTTTGAAGTGTGGTCACTGTTGTAATGTAGGAAACACAGCAGCCAATTTGCACACAGCAAGCTCCCACAAACAGCAATGCGATAATGACCAGATAATCTGTTTCTGTGATGTTGAGTGAGGGATAAATTTTGGCCAGGACACCGAGGATAACTCCCCTGCTCTTCTTCGACATAGTGCCATGGGATCTTTTACGTCCACCTTTAGATAGCAGACAGAGCCTCAGTTTAACATCTCATCTCTGGAGTGGGATTTGAACCCACAACCTTCTGACTCAGAGGCGAGAGTGCTATCAACTGAGCCACGGCTGACACACCATACATCAGAAAATCAGCATTATTATTGCACTTAAGGGCAGAAATAATATCCAGCATTACACGAGGGACATTTTAGGCTTAAAAAAATAGTTGTGAAGTTATTTAAGAAGATTCGCCAGGAATCTTGTGTAGGATTCTCCCACTCCGCCACCATAACTTCAGCAGAACAGGAGAATTCCTGAGAAAATTCCCACCGATCATGTATGTTTCTGTGAGAAACATTGGATGAGAATATTTTAACAATTTAAATTTTGTTCCCATCAGTGTTGGGAATAGTAGCCTTTTCCACTTCTGGAACTGCTGCTCAGCACTGCGCACTCCCAAGTCAAGTAGAGCTGAGGAAAGACCTACTCTGCTCTGACAATCATCTCACACCAACCTTGCCTGAGCAACCTCATTGTGTCAGTATAAATGTTTCAGTTTTTTGTTAGATTGTACCAAATTTGGTGCTGTTTATACTCCCACCAGAACTGTGTTAAAACTGCCCAAACTAATTTCACTTAGGGCCCTTATAAATGGCAGGAAAAATAAAGTTTTGTTCCATCCGTCTGGATTGTTTAAACTCAAAGTTCTAGCGGTGAAAGTGCAGTGTGCTATCCTAATACATCCCCCGATCCCCACCTCTGAAAGTCAGTTGTTCTTGTCAGGACAATGCAGCCCACAGTCACCTCTATGGATGTTGTCGGTGCTGTTCCCCTCAAATTTTGGAAGTAATTTTTCCATCTCTACAACCAAGACTCCAAATACTCACTGGCCCCTTCCCTCCCTGCCCTCATCCCCAGAGAATGCCATGTGCAGAGATATTAATTGGGACCAAAACATAAATTCCCTTCTATGACCTGACCTGATACTATCAGATGGGGATACTTAATGGAAGAGAAAAAGTGCTTTCAGACATGCCAAGGAGGCAGTACAAGATGGCACAAGTTCATAGTTGTGATGAGCAAGTCTATGACATGCATACTTCTTTACATAGATGGTGAGCAACACTTGGAACAGGTTGCCAAGAAGGATGGTAAAGACCAAGATACTGGACTCATTTAAGAAATAGCTAAATGCTGTAATGGAGTGAAGGAAGGATTGGTATTCTGGAAGAATCACTTAGATATTACAGCACAGAAACAGGCCATTCGTCCCAACTGGTCTATGCCGGTGTTTATGCTCCACACCAGCCTCCTCCCGTCCTATTTCATCTCACCCTATCACCATATGCTTCTATTCCTTTCTCCCTCATGTGCTTATCTAGCTTCCCTTTAAATCCATCTATGCTATTCACCTCAACCACTCCATGTGGTAGCAAGCTCCACATTCTAACCACTCTCTGGGTAGTTAAATTAAATGACCTTCTTCATATAAAGCTGCCTTGTGATCGCAGTTTTTCTCATTTCGCACTTATTGTCATCAGATATAACCAAAAAATTATTTTACCGTACTTCATGTCAAATTTAGGTTGTACAAGAGAATTCAGTGTGACACTGGCTTACCGCTTCTCCGAAAGGTCAAAAGATCTACACTTGCCTTTAGAAACCTCCCATTTCAGTCAGTCATTCTCAGCAACACGACTCAAGCTCTGCTTTCTAGTCAAGTATCTAGGAATACAAAATAATCATTCACATTCCTCTTTGTATTTATGAAATATAGGTTTAAACAATCCTTGAGCCCTGTGGTACTATAAGCTACCTTTCATTCCTTTATGTAGCCTCTTTCAAAAGAGCATAGGGAGCCACATTAATGAGTAAGGATTTTAAACTATAATGAACTTCAAGCTGCGTCTCATTGTGAATTGTAATACAGCCAAATTTGTGTTCACAAGAGATTAAGTGAAAGTGCTTTGCTAGTTTCTGAAGTACAAAAGAAAAAAAACAAATGCATTCTTGTTTACAAAAGTGATAGACTATCTTATCTAACTGCTATTAGCTGATGCACAGGTTTGATTATCGCTGCCATTTTGACATGCTTTGAAAACCCATTAGACAACAGCATCCAGACAAAGTCCAGTTAAAAGGTTGAAGTGCCATTTATTCCACCAAAAAGGTTAAGAATTCAAACATTTTTTTTTTGCTTTCCCCTTTCTGGGATCTTCCAAATTCTTGCACAAACTCAAGCCAAGAATGGGCAAAAAGCTGCTCTATCACCATTGCACAAGACTTGCCTTCTGATTTCCTTCCCTCCCCTCCCTGTAGGGAAGTGCTTAGCATCTGCTCAAAACAACCTCACAAGTGGTACATTGAAGCTCAGAGCCACAATCCTGATTCCCACCATTACATGCCACAGCATGGTGGAGTCTTCAACAAGTTGCACCACTAAGCTGTCCTCCAACTGAAGTTTCATAATTGAAAGAAAAATGTTTTATAGAGCTGTCAAACAAGACCCAACTCCACTTTAGCAAGATGGGTCTTGTAATGTTAGTTTTCAGTGGACTACACTATGTAGTCAGCCAATGCCTCAAACTCTTTACGATAGCAAAATACTGCAGATGCTGGAAATCCAAAATAACAACAGAAAATGCTGGAAAAACTCAGCAGGCCAAGCAACATCCGTGGAGAGAAATTAGAGTTGACGTTTCGGGTCAAAACCCTTTTTCAAAACTGGAAAGGAAATAAAATAGATCGAAGGCAGGGCTGCGATAGAACAAAAGAAGTAAAAGAGACATTAAGAGGTATTCAAAACTCAAACTCTTTATCTATTTGTATAAAAGTTTTGAGCGTCCATCACACTCAAGGTATTGTACTCAATGTCCGCGATTTTGCCAGTGCTCAGAGGGTGGGTCAGAGGTTAAAGTCATTTTGATTGATGGTGGGTTCTGAACCCGCCATCATCCCACCTCCACACAACCTTCCCAAGTGTCGGGTCCCTGATTTGCGAATAGACCCGACACCTAGCGGCGGGAAACAGATTAAAGGCAATTAACTGCCTATTAACAGGTACTTGTGAGTAGTTTTCAGGCTCTTTTTTGATTTTCCAGCTTCTGGGTTGGGTTTTACGACGTCCGGACAACATGCCAGGTAAGTGTGGCATGTTGTCAGTCTGGTCTGATGTTTGTGAAAAGCTGACAGCTGCAGAAGTGGTGTCAAGGATGCCATGTTGCAGATGGTGAGTTTCAGAGCAAAGAAAATGTTGGTTACTGCATTTTTACTACACATACAGATTTCTTTACCTCACAATTTTTAAATCCAACTATATGTCCAGTGCCACCTCATTGGGAGAATCTCTCTCACCAGTGACAGATCGCTTCTGTCATCTCACCTGCAGCTGCCATCTATTCCAGCAACATCGGAGCCAGTGAAACAATCAGACCTTGGTCCTCCCAATCCTTCCACAAACAGCCCCAACACCAACATCATCACCAACCTTCTCCGCCATCACCTGATGCTGCACTGGACACAGGGCATCAGCCCCTGACAACATTGCTGGCCGGGAGGCCAGCAATGGCATCACCATGGCCAGACTTTCTTCCCTTGATGCTGTAAACCCTGGCTGCCACATGATGCACCAGGTTGACACCATCCCACACCAGCACTGTGAAGCATCCCTTTAATGTCCAAACCATTCCATGCACACACATCACTATAGCGGGGCGGGGTGTGGCGGGGTGGGGGGGGAGTTATGACTGAACAATCACTAGAACTCAGTAAGACACTTCTCAATGTGCACTCAGATCTGTCCAATAAGGGGCACTTATTGAAAAAGAGATTTTACTGTATGACAACACATTACCAGAAATTTCACATGGACATTGGCTAAACCTCTCAAGTGCCCACCGTTGTGTGTTGTTAGTTGCTATGCTTGCAGTAGAATGAGGGTGAGTGTGAAGGGTGGCTAGTGAGATGGGGAAGTGATAAAGTAGATAGAGAGGGTTGGGTAGAGGTGCAAGGTAAGTTGGTGTCCTGGGGAAGTCTCTTCCACCCTTGGAAGGGAAGAGAACCTCCCTGCGTACTGTGAGTGCCTCCATAAGCATATGGAGGGAGTCATTGGAGAGCCTGGGTGCAAGAGTTCACCTTTGTGCTGTGATTGTCAGTGTTTTCAGCACCTCAATGCTGTCAAACACTGAAAAATCAACTGTTTAAGGAAACTGGCAGATGACGTGTCATCAAATTATGTCATCAGACCTACTTCCTGTTAATTGGCCGGGGCGGGCTTAACAAGGCCAATCAAGGGAAAATCACGTCTGTAGCAGGGAGGCAGCTGGGGGCGGGACTGGAACCCAGAAACCAGTTGACCCACCCCCATCCCAACACCGCTGAGAAAATCGCGGCCAATATTTCAAAACAATATGAAAAAGAGAGAAAAAGAATCATTTCAACATAGAATCTTACAGCACAGAAGGAGGCTATTCGGACCATTGTGCCTGTGCCGGCTCTTCAAAAGAGCAATCAAATTAGTCCCACTCCCCCACTAAGAATCCCAACCCTCCTGCTTTGGGAAGGAGTCTACCAGAATGGGCGATTGACACAAACTGGGGAGGGAGAGAAACACAAACTGGGGGAGGGAGAGAGAGAGAAAGGGGGAGAGAAACACAAACTGGGGAGGGAGTGGGAGTGAAATACAAACTGGGGAGGGAGGGAGAGAGAAACACAAACTGGGAGAGAGAGCAACACAAACTGGGAGAGAGAGAGAGAGCAACACAAACTGATGTGAGGGAGAGAGAGCAACACAAACTGGTGTGAGGGAGAGTTCCTTTGGGCCTGTGATGTGTGCTGTTGTATAATGTGTATTTTTCCGGGTGTCAGGTGGCTTTGGTGTGGCTCCCTGAGGACTGAGCCTCACCTCCCTGAAGCTGGGCTTAGTGGTTACAAATGCACATGAATACTTTAGTTAGAAGTTACTTATATCAATGCTGTTTTTGTTGAATCAGTGATATTTACTCTGTGTTTCTCATTGCGGCCAATACTGTAGAAACATCACAGAAGTAATTTTTCATTTAAACATTACTTATCCTTAAATCTTTTTATTCTTTTGTGTTCTTTCTTTGATTTATAAATTATGTTATTCATCTCACAAAACAAAAAGTCAAATATTAAATACGGGGCTTGGTGATACAGAGACACTCAATTACGTCGGTGGTGGGGAGTTATTGGAAACCATTATCAGGGACAAAATAAACTTTCATTTGGAAAGGCATGGGTTAATCAAAGAGAGCCAGCGTGGATTTGTTAAAGGTAAATCATGTCTGACAAATTTGATTGAATTCTTTAGGTAATAGAGAAGGTTGATCAAGGTAGTGCAGTAGATGTTGTATATATCAACTTTCGGAAGGCATTCGACAAAGTGCCTAAGTGCTTATTAAGAAGATGGAAGCTCATGGAATTAAGAGGAAAGTGGTGGTATGGATACAAAATTGGCTCAATGACAGGACGCAAAGGGTGGTGGTGGATGGAATCTTTTCAGACTGGGAGGTGGTTTGCAGTGGTGTTCCCCAAGGGTCAGTTTTGGGTCTAATACTCTTTGCAGTTTTTATAAACGACCTAGACTCAGGTGTAGGGAGCAGCATTATAAGGATTGCAGATGATACAAAACTTGGCAAAGTAGTAGATCATGATGAGGATAGTTATAGGCTTCAGGATGACAGACAGGATGTTGAAATGGGCAGAAGCATGTCAGATGGAGTTCAATGCAGAGAAGTGTGAAGTGATACATTTTGGGAGGACTAATATGGAAAGACTGTACACTATAGTTGGCACGATTTTGAAAAGTGTAGATGAACAGAGAGACCTTGGTGTCCATATATGCAAATCCTTAAAGGTGGCAGGACAAGTTGATAAGGTGGTTAAAAAAGCACATGGGTTACTTGGGTTTATAAATTGAGGAATAGAATATAAAAGCAAAGAGATCATGCTCGAACTTTATAAATCACTGGTTAGGCCTCAACTGGTATATTGTGGACAATTCTGGGCACCACACTTCAGGAAAGATGTAAAGGCCTTAGAAAGGGTATAGAGGAGGTTTACCAGGATGTTACCAGGGTGAGGGACTTCAGTTATGAGGAGAGGTTGCAAAAGTTAGGACTGTTCTCCTTAGAACAGAGAAGGTTAAGAGATGACCTAATGGAGGTTTTCAAGATGATGAGAGGCTTTGATAGAGTAAATAGGGAAAAAGTATTCCCTCTGGCAAGTGGGTCATAGATTCAAAATTATTGGAAAAAGATCTAGCGGGGAGATGAGCAGAAATGTTTTCACTCAGAGAATTGTCGGGATCTGGAACGTTCTACCTGAAAAGGTGCTGGAAGCAGATTCCATAAATAATTTTAAAAGAGAGTTGGACAGGTACTTGAGGATGAGGAACTTACAGGGTTAAGGACAAAAAGCAGGGGCGTGGGATTAAGCACAACTGCTCTTTCAAAGAGCCAGCACAGACATGATGGGCCAAATGGCCTCCTTCTGTGCTGTAGGGCCTAAAAGTTCAGTTGCTCTGCGCCTCCCATTAGCGCCCGGCGCAAAGCAATTAGCGCCTGTGCGCGGTGCTGCCAACGCCTCCCGCAAAATTAAGCATGAAGTTAGCGGCGGCGGTAACCGTTAGCACCCTGCAGCGCTGCGCCGCCGGCGATTACGTAATTGCCATACGCAGCGCCCCGCTCGCACCCCGGCCACGCTCTCTGGTAGTGACCCCTGACTTACCACTGGATGCTATGTCCGACGGGGTCAGGGGGGCCTACCGGGGTGGCGCTAATTAAAGAGAAGGTGCTGGGTGGCCATTTTTGTTGCTGGCGGTCATTTTTGTTGCTGGCCCCCTGCCAGCACCTTCCCCCTCTGCCGTCCCCAGCCTCCTGACCAGCACCCCCACTTCTCAAGTGCCGGGCTCTTTTGCCGGCACTCTCATCCCTGGTGGCCCAGCAGGGCCCCGGGTCATGCTATGCAAGGCTCTTCCCCTTTAAGAAGGGGAAGAAGGCCTGCAGTACAGCGGCGCAACGTGCTGCGGCGCGTTGCGCTGCGGCAAGTAGTGCCGCATTATTTGCTTACAGCACCCCAAGAGGGAGGCGGGGCGCTTCCAATAGCGCCCCGCTTCCTTCTTGGGGAGCTACCGATGAATTTCAGCTGCGGGGGCGTTAATTTTTTTGGGGCACTATGGCGAAGTTAGCGCCCTAAAGGGGGTGTGACTCAATTTTTCCCCCTAGGTTTCTATGATCTATGAACTAAGGTAAATGCAATAGCATTTGCAAACAGTGGACAAATGTCATCTGATCAAATGTCAAGTGATTAAGCATCATATGAGTGGTCTCATGTGATTGAATGCCATGTGATCAAATGTCACATGATCAAATCTCCAGGAATATGTCAAACCAGAGTTGGCACCTCTATCCCCCACCTCTTTTCCCATAGCTCTTCACATTTTTCAAGTACATATCCAATTCCTTTTGAAAGTTACTACTGAATCTGCTTCCACCACTCTTTCAACTTGCTGCCTAAAAACAATTCTCCTCATCTGCCCATAGTTCTTTTGCCAATTACCTTAAATCTGTGTCCTTTTAGTTTTTTTTTGTGGTCTAGAACTGGAAATTTACAGGCAGCTGGCAATCTCCAAATTTCTCACCTCAAGAAGCGGTTAAATTGTCATTGGCCTCAAGACCTACTTAGACCTCTTCTCTACAGGAGCTAAGGCTTGAAAGAGATAGGCCAAGATAGCAGCTAAAGCATCATAATTGTGCTTTGGACCCCAGGCTACCAATGAGCAACACCATTGGAGATCAGCTAGTCTTCCATAAATTTATAGAAGGAATTACTGAGCTTGTCAGTGTGAGGGAATAAAATTAATATACACGTGATCACTGAGGCACGCTTATTTAATGGCCGTGGGGGAGAAATTGAGTATAGCCCCGTTTGGGGCGCCAGTCTTGCCAGGGCGCTAAATGTAGCGCCCCAGAAGCATTCGCGCCCGCGCACCGGAAATTGAGTTGTTGTGCCCCTACTGGAGGCGCCCCGCATCCCTCTTGGGACGCTGCGAGTGAATATCGTGGTGCCATGTGCCGCAGCGCCACACGCTGCGGCACATCACACTGCGGTATTGAAGGCCTTCCTCCCCTTCTTAAAGGGGAGGGGCCTTGTGCAGCGTGATCTGGGGCCCAGCTGGGCCCCCGAGGATCGGGAGTGCAGGCAAAAGAGCCCGGCACCGAGGAGAAGTGCCGGGCTCTTGGAGCGCAGCTGGCACTCTGTGGTGGGGGGGGGGGGTTCAGGAGGCCGGGGACGGGAGCGCAGGCAGGTGCTGGCAGGCGGCCAACAACAAAAATGGCCGCCCCGCACCTCGCCTTTAATTTGTGCCTCCCCGGCCGCAGGTAGGCCCCCCTGAACCGGTCGGACATTGCGTCCAGCGGTAAATCAGGGGGCGCTGCCAAATATTGCGGCCGGGGCATAAGCGGAGTGCTGTGCACACTGATGACGTCATCGGCAGCGGTGCAGCGCTAACGGTTAGCGCCACCACTAACGTCCCGCGGAATTTAGCGGGAGGCATGGGCAGTGCTGCGCCCAGGCGTCAGTTAGCTTGCGACCCACTTAGCGTCCTCTTAAGCGCTAATGGGTGGCGCAACCTGCTGAATTTCTCCCCCCGTGTGTCTTCATTGATCTCCTCCACACTGTCAGACTTGGTAACTTGGTCCAAGCTACAAGCTTACATTAGGTCACATCAACACTCATGGTAGGAACAAACATATCTTCTGTGCACACACATAAAGCAAATAGAGAGACAGATGCATTTCTTTGCAATGGTTTGACTTTTAATGAGAAGTACCAGTGGCAACATTCACTTGTTAAATTGTACTCTAATTACACTTTGGTGCAAGAGTCCTGGTTAAATATCGCATCTCATGGCAAGCCTGGCACAGTCTTACCACTAAATAAGCAGCTAAGAGCTTCAGTACATAATGACCAGCTTGTTCTGTGGCACCATTATAATCCGTCGGAGAGCCAAGACTACTCAATGCAAAATAAATCAATTTGGGGATTTTAGTCTTCAGGATATAACTGTCTAAAGAAAATGGGTTCTTATTGAAATAAAAATGTACATTGATGACAGAGCTGAATTATATCTTCAAAGGAATTATGCGGGTTTTCCTTCAGTTAAGCTTTCATCATTATGACAGTCCAAAGCTCTGTGTCTAATTGTGCTGTCATTTTCTAGATGGGCTAACAGTCTGCTGTCAGAACCCAGCCTGTAGAAACCTTGCAGTTCCGTGAGCTGTAATTTCTTATTTAGCATCATGGGTATATTGAAGTCTTGTTAGATTTGAGATTTTAAAATACAGGAAACTTTCAATTTACTGGCATCTAAATAACCAGAAATCTCAGTTAACCGGCAAAATTCAGGAGTAGGTTCAGGTAAGTTTTACTTCATATTGTACTTGCCTTCCTCGATCTGTTGCTGCAGCTGTTGCTAAGCTACAGAGACACTTGGAACTTGTGGCCATTGTTCTGAACCTGTTGCTAAGCAACAGGGTTTGTTGCTTTATACGGAGCTCTCAGCTCTCCGTATTTTTTACTATAGCTTTCAGTTATCCGGAATTTTTGATGAACCGGCACCATGTCGGTCCTGTCGGTGCCGGATAAAAAAAAGTTTCCTGTATCTAAATGTTAAGTTCCGGATTTTTTAAAATTATCTGGAGCTGCACAGTTGTTAAAAGAGAAAGCACAAAAAAACAGAAGTTCCCCAACCCTCTTAAAACATTGCAGCCTTTCAAACAAATTCCATTTGGCTCTCTAGACTTTTTGTTCTCTATCTCACTTTAATCCATTTCTTCCTCTCTCTTCCCAATTTCCCCCAAGCCCTAAATCACATCCTGGCTGGCTTTCTGGCCTCATACACATTTTCACAGACATTGTCGATGCTGCTCATTTGCACTGTTTATGGGATGCTCCTGTTATTTGTTGGTATTAAGAGCTTTCACTCCATCAGTATGTTTAATTTTATATCCCCACACCCTCCCCACTCCCATTCTCCAGCTGCGGAGAGGTAACTACTTCTAGGCTTCTACCAATGACTAACTGCCAGGAAATGTGCAAGAGCAGCTAAAGAATTGTTATCCCCCCCTCACTTCACTGAGAGTTGTGTGGGCCCCACTATGTTGTCCCCTCCCCTTCCCCAGCCCTCCCCCACCCACCTCCTCCCCATGAAATGGTCAAAATCAGGAACATTACGTGGAAGGAATATTCAGCATCAAAGGGCAGAGGTTTCCTTTGTTACACAGACAGATGTCCCACCTTCTGTGACAACCAAAGCCCTGTTAATGGAGGTGAACAACAGCAGCTTTCCGGTGTCCTCGCCCAGGCAGTGAAGAAACGGAAGGGTTACAATCCGAGCGGAACCTGATTAAATACAGTATAAGTGTACGATTATTATGGCTACGGTCATTACACGTCAGTTAGAAATCAGAACTGTTGGGAACCTATGTCATTGAATTGAAATCCTAACCAGACATTGTTTAAAGGGGCATTTTTTTAATGCAGCTACCGCTTCTGCACTCTCTGCACTGTACTGGGAGGCAATTTTTCTGAAACGTCAACATTCCCTTGCATTAAGACATTTTGATGAATTCCCCTGCTTGCCGCACGTTTTCAAATCTTTAGATCATGGCCTTTTATTCTGTGCTCTACATTTCCTGGTAAGCGAAAAAATTGGTGCAGAAATCAGGCTATTAACTTAAAGCTGTATCACTGTAGAGTCTTTTATTTCAGGTTACATGTTAAAATAATATGCTGTGTTGAAAGTATCATGATGCATAGTGTTGGATTGGATCTCGAATGTGTTGCGCTAATGAGCAGTAGGCCCCAGGATTAAAGTTTAGACCAGACAGTTGTCCTTTTTCTCTCCAATTCTCTCCCCATTTCTACTTCTCTTAATAGCATTGACTCCTCGCTAGGGTACAATTCTTCATGGGCCAGTTACTCACCTTTTCTTCATCCAAGTGGCCATTATTCATGTGTGATCCTTGTGAGCGTCAGCAGGTTATCCAACTGCAAGGAGGAGGCATCACAGTCGAATCTGATCCTGTCCTCATTTAACCGCCACAGATGTGTACTTCTAGCAGGGGTCACTGGATAGCAAGGAAAGGAAACTTAGCTGATATTCCCCTTTAATCCAGGAATGATGAGGCCAGTTGTAGTGTCTCTATTGCCATTCTGGCTCACTTCAGATAACTAAACACAGTTTAAGAATCCAATCTGGAATCTTGCTGGTCAATATGGTTCAGCTACTCCCTATGTAAACGTGTTGAGTGATAAGGTCATCATTTTTGAAATCACTGCATGGAACCATCTGAAAATGTAAACCAGGTTACCAAAAATATATATTTTTAAATAGAAGTCCATTTTCTATGTTTTATGATATGAAGACATTAGTTTCTGAAGCTAATAAGGTTTTCAATGAATTTTCATCAGATGTCATGATGTAATTCTTCCCCCACCCCATCCCCCACCCCCTTTGCCTCTACCCTGCCTCTTGTCCAGTTTTGGACTTGGCTAAAGGTGGCAACCTACCCATCATTCCTCACATGGGATGTCATACCTTCATTGTCGCCGGGTCAAAATCCTGGCACTTCCTAGCTAACAGCACGGTGGCATAGTGGTTAGCACTGTTGCCTCACAGCGCCAGAGACCCGGGTTCGAATCCGGCCTCGGGTGACTGTCTGTGTGGAGTTTGCACATTCTCCCTGTGTTTGCGTGGGTTTCCTCCGGGTGCTCCGGTTTCCTCCCACAGTCCAAAGCTGTGCAGGTTAGGTTGATTGGCTATGATAAAAAATTGACCCTTAGTGTTAGGGGGATTAAATACGTGGGGTTACGGGGATAGGGTGGGATATGTGTTGGTGTAGGGGTTACGGGGATCGGGTGGGATATGTGTTGGTGCAGGCTCGATGGGCCGAAATGGCCTCTATCTGCACTGTGGGGTTTCTGTGATTCTGTGATGAAGGACCTTCACCACACGGAGTGCAGCAGTTCAAGAAGGCGGCTCACCACCACCTTCTCAAGGTCAATTAGGGTTGGACAATAAATGATGGCCTTGCCAGTGATGCCCATATCCCAAGAATTAATATAAAACAAAACCTTAACCAAGCTGTCTCAAGGAAATGTTAGGTGGGAGCTAAACTGTTCTTCCCAAAGTGAAGAGAAGAGAAATGAAAAGGTCAGCCCAAGCTACCTTTAAGGACTGCTTAGCAACCAGTTGGAAAACTGTCCTTACAGAGGGGTGAGCGGCAGGTTATTTGCTTTCCTACATTACAACAATGACGACACTTCAAAAAGTACTTAATTGGCTGTAAAGCACTTTGGGACATCCGGTGGTTGTGAAAGCACTATACAAATGCAAGTCTTTTTCTTTTTGCTCTTTTGGCTTGGCAGTGGTGAATGGTACAATTCAGGGGTACTGACAGCATTTTTAAAATTAAATTACAAGTGCAACTGTATTAGTTACAAACACAGTAAGTGCTATTGGCCTAGCCTAACTTTACAGGAATACAGGATGTCTTTAGTACTGAAAGGTACATAGTCAGCAGATCTCCATTGTCACCTCTCTTATTCATGTATCCATTGGAAAGTCAGCCTCTTACATTCAGCCAAGCTTGGAAAGATCAACTGATCAATTGTACTTTCAAAATGGAACTGATTTTATTTTCCCTTAGTCCTCATTTACTCTTCCACTCATCAATTATTTTTCTCCCCATTCAGCAGTTCTTCTAAGCTGTACACCATTCCCTCAGAGGGAACAGGCACTCTGACCCCTGCCTACACCATTAGGAGAAACAGGAGGGCACTTATCCTCCAATGTTGCTTACCTCCATTGTGCTAATTTCTTGACTGGTGCCTGTGTTCTAACGCCCTAAGGGCCAGTGCCTTATACAACCATGTGCTGAATCTCATTATTGTAGCAGTTATCTACCAAAATTTAAAAAAATAAAGGTATAAAGCATTGGGCTATGTGGCATTAACAGACATCACTAATACACAAAAGAACAGGAATATGTCTGGTGGACAGGCTGCTAAATGTAGGTCAACATCTGATTAGAGGCTTCTTTATTATCATTAGTGACTTTCTTGGCAGTGGGAGGGAGTGGGGGTGGCGGGGTTCTGGTCCTGTTGTCATGTTTAGTTTTAGCTGGATGAGTTGATTTCCTGGGATCGCTCGTCACTTGTCCCATTTTCGGAGTACTGTAACACCATTTTGTCTTTGCCCTGACAGGAACAAGAGCATGCTCAAGTATCTGCAGCTGAAAGGGTCACAGGGCAGCTGCACTGTGGGCTGCTCGGCACCTTAGCAGGAGTCATTGCCATGCCTCCGCTGTAATTGATTGTGACAAGAGAGAGACATGAAAATGCTGCAGTGCAGCCCTAGGGGGGTGGCAGAGGGTCACTGTCAAGCGGGAAGATTACAGCACTGTGAGGCGTAGGGAGGAGGGGCACTTGGCAAGCGAGACTGATGTTATCCATGTCATTTGGCACTCTATGATTTTGTTTTTGTTGATATGATTCTTCTGATTTAAATCCAGCTTAACACACAGGTGACCGAGTAAATAGGCAACCAACTAGAATTGCTAGGGTCAAGTGGTTGTGTATGAAGGCGGAGAAAAGAAAGCACATTTAGCTGTTAGCTGTACAATCACCACAAATGTTAATGCCATTGGAGAATGAAGCTTTCTCTTTAGCTTTGACAAGCTAACTACAGGTCAGCTCAGAGGGTTAGGCACTGGTTTGTGTAAATTCACAAAGAAATAAAGTCAGGTATTTGCATGCAGAACATGCACCACCTTTGTCAATGCTTTGACAGGCCGCTGGGTGACTATTATTACGGTCTACAAAAATGATAAAGGTGTAGGAACGTGGGTTCCTAACTAAAAGACTGAGTTCTACTCAGGCAATCAAACAAAACGAACTTTAATGAAACAAACAGGCTTTAACAAGAAACTGCAGGATAACATCGAATGTAGGTCTGCTCTCTCTGGAGGCTCCACGAGGACTGCCCCTGCAGTCCCGTGGCTGACGTCATCACGTCATCACGTTTTCCCGCCAGTGGGGGATCAGTTTGCAGTCGGAGGCGATAATTAGCGCCAGGCATTAATCTTTGCACCCGACTGATAATTGCACCCCAAATGGGGCGATACCGAATTTCTCCCCCTCTGTGTCTCTGGCCGGGATTTTCCCATTTCCCAGCCTCATGGTGAGGGGGGACTCGGTAGACGGCAGGAATCCCAGAGTGCTGAGTTTTAACTCCACAGCGTGCGTGTGATGTAATGAGCGGGTTCCCCGCCTGGAGGCCACCCGAATTGACAGGCTGGCTTCCAGTCTGGCGCGGAACGCAGACTGGACACCGCAGCAACAGGTAAGTGCTGGATCCAGATGAGGTGGCCGGGGAGGGGTGGTTTCAAGCCGGGGTGCGGGGCTGAGTCGCGATCCCCACTGATCCCCAACCGCGGGGGGTGTAGGCTGCTGGTGGGGGAGGTTGGGGAGCCAGGGGGAAGCACCCCTGCTTCTCCCGGCCCACAAGGATTGCTCCCCAAGGCTGAGGCTGCCTCGTTGCAGCCACCGGGAATCCCGAACCCCTGGCCGTCTGCAGTCAAACCTGCAAAGCAGATTAAAGTAGCGGTTTCAGGCCTCATTACCATATTTAAAAGGCCAACCCACCTCCTGGCAGCAGGTTGGCAGCCCGCCCCCACCCACCCATGCTGCCTGAGTAAAAGGTGAAAGTAGGCAGGTTGGAGTCATGTTGGGGTCGTGTTTTAGATTTTTCCAACTTTCACTTCCCCTCCCCCGCCTCCAACCCACCCCTTTTTTCCTGTGTAAAGACCCCTCTCTGAGCCTCCCTCTCTTTGATTCCCTTTCTGTGTGTGTGTCTCTCTCTCTCTCTCTGAGCCTCTCTGATTCCCTCTCTGCATCTCTCTCTCTGTCTCTCTCTCTCTCTACCTCTCTGGGTGTCTCTGATTCTCTGTGTCTCTAGTTCTCTGTCTCTCTCTCTCTAACTTTCCTTTCGTACCTTGCCATTGTAGAATGCAACAAATGTGCAGGATCCAATGTTTTGCCTTTGTTACAAAAGTATTGATTAGAAGAGTCCAAAATTTATTTTAAATGCCATCCCAACTCCTTTTCAGTCTGTCAAGTGCTGCTAATTCTGTTATTTACGGTGCAGTTTGTTCAAATCTATGAAAAGAAATCAATGCACCCAACTGACATCAGAAAGCAAACTTTTTCCCAGCGCAACTGAATTCTGATAAACAAATTATTAATTTGCCACAACTTTTAAGTTAGGATCAGCGTGCTGCTCTGCTCAGGGTTTCTGTGTAATAGGAACAAATGACATGGTGCACTGGGACCTTCTGCTTGGATGGAGAATGCATTGTTCCCAATACCAATAATCAGAGAGTAAGGAATTATGTGCTGCAGAAGGAAACATATTTCTTTTTGCACAGTGATAGCACCAAGTACTCCCACGTTGAGGGGTGTCAGATGCAATGCAGAATTCGCTAACACATTGCCATGACAATAGGTCTGCTAACACATCTCAGACAAGAATAGTCCCTCCCCCACTGCACCTGCGCCCCAGTAACATTTTCACTTTCCTCATTATGCATTCTGTGCTGAGCAGGATTGCCTCAGAGTACTAATAAATGCCAGATCCGAAGGGACGAATCTCTCTTGTATAAGCCAAGTGAAACTAGTTTGTGTGGTCACAGCTGAGTTTCCACTGGGCATCTGCAGACTCACAATGCTAATCCAGTATAATGCATCTAAGAATGGATGTCTGGGCCTGTCACTGACCAATATACCAACAGTATGTACTGATACAACAACCAAATTACTTGGAAACTGAGGGGCATATCAGACATTTTTACTGCTAAGACCATATATTGATCAGTAACGACCTTCGTAAGACAATCCTCTTTGAAATTTTGTTCAGGAAATGTGCAAATTTGTGGTCATTTGGGGGGAAAAATTCGGTTGCTTTGCACCTCCCGTTAGCGTCCTAAGAGGGCGCAAAGCAACTAGCACCCTGGCGCGGTGCCGCCAACGCCTCCCACTCGCGCCCCAGCCGCGATCTTGGATAGCGCCCCCTGACTTACCGCCAGACACTATGTCCGACGGGGTCGGGGGTGTTGTGTATGTACCTTTAAGGGAATAACTGGTCTTAGACTGCAGTACCGGCAGTGACCACCCCTGTATAAAAGGCCCTAGCAGGCTTCTGTAGTTTCAGTTTCAAGCTGCCTCTTGTTCAGTAAATTACCTGTTAAACTGTTCTCCCGAAGTCCGTGTATTATTCAGGCGCGGACATTACAGTGGCGACGAGTAAGTTCGAACTCACCTGCAGTGTGGCATCATCTCACGGGGATCTCGCCTGAAAGGAAGGTCCTGGAAGGTCGTAGTTTGAGCAACAGGCGTCGGCCGAGGGCAACCGCCCAAAGAATCCATCGGTGTTTGGAGAATTGCAGGAGAGACTGTGGTTCCAGCGAATCGTGCTGGTAGCAGGTAGCGCGCTGACCCTTCCGGACTGCGGCGGGCTCAAGCTCGATCGAGCGGCTCTACAAATCGGGCCGCGCAGCATCGCCGGGAAAAGAAAACAAGAGAGAGAGGGTGGAGCACACAGGGCGCGGTCAGTGCTCGAGAACAGGACAACGGAGAGAAACTAAACGCGGGGGAAGGAAAGCGAGACGCGCCGAAGCTGCGGGTCGCCACCATTACCCCGTAGAACGCTAGGAGCAGCGTGGCAGTAAGGGGAAGAAGCAAAAGCGTGGGAGGCGCCCTTTTATTCCATTGGGGAAGAAGCAAAAGCGCGGGAGGCGCCATTTTAAATCGCCCAAGATGCTGAAAAGTGGCAGTATCACTGCTTTCGACAACGAGGTAGAAGACTGGACCACGTATGTAGAAAGAATCGAAGTGTACTGCAAGGCAAATGAGGTGGCTGATGCAAAGAGGGCATCAGTATTATTAAATCTGATGGGTGCGAATATGTACGGCCTATTGCGGAATTTAATTACCCCAGCTAAACCAATGGAGAAAAGTTTTCAGGAGATTGTTCATATCTTACAGGAACACCTAATCCCTACACCACTGCTGATAGCAGAAAGATTCAAGTTCCATAAAAGAAACCAGCACAAAGATGAGAGCAATGCTGACTATCTTACGGAATTACGCAAGTTATCGAAGCACTGCCAGTTCGGAGCAGGACTGGCAGACACCTTACGGGATAAGTTTGTCTGCGGACTCCAGAGTGAAGGAACCCAGAAACGACTACTTTAAAAAAAGGACCTGACGCTAGAACAGGCTTTCAGCGTGGCAGTATCCTACGAAGCAGCAGCACTGGGAGCTGCGGAAATACAACAGAAACCACAAGAATACAGCGCTAACGAAATGGCGTATGGAGCCGAAAAGTGCTATCGCTGCGGCAGAACAACCCATGAGCAGAAGGACTGCTGGTTTAAAGACAAAGATGCAGGCAATGTGGGAAGATGGGACAAACAGCAAGAGTCTGCAGGTCGGGAAAGAAGACCAACACGACAAGAACTACTAAGGAACAGTACAGGAAAGTAAAGAAACTGACAGATGGTAGTTCAGAAGATCAGGAGAGTGATAAGGACTCCGGGAGCAGGCGACAAAGTTGTTTAAAGCTACACAACTTGACCGCAAAAGAAGATCACCGAACCATTTGGGTCATCCTCATGATAGCAGGGTCCCCAGTGAAGATGGAATTGGACACAGGATCAGCCCTAACTGTCATGAATCGACGAGATTATGAGCGGCTATTCTCACACTGATGGGCCTTCAATAACCACAAAACTAGAAGTTATAGACTTAAACAAGTTGGCTTTTAATCACTAAGATCAGAGCTAACATCTCAACACGCCGACTGGTTCACAGGAATAAGTCATACAGATCCTGGGATCTTTGTGTAAGAGAAGTCAGGGGCGGAGCCAAGAGCCAAGACCTGGAACCTCCCAGGTTAGTCGGGAAAGAGGAAGTGAAACTATACACAGTGGGGGAGGGTAATATACATGAGTGCAAAACGAATACAGGACCAAGACAAACAGATTTCATTACACACACATACCCTTAAAGGACACGTCCATTGTATTGAAGACATACACGGGGCAAAAGGTCTGCCCCAGAGGAAAAATAAGGGTGCCAGTTGAATGTAACGGAAAGGAAACACAGAAACTATACATGTATATACTACGAGATGGAGGACCACCATTATTGGGACGTGAATGGATCCGAAGACTACAATTGGATTGGCATTCCATTCTGGCACTAACTGTGACTGACAAAAAAGATGATGACGTCGCACCTGGACGTCTGTCACAAATTCTATCTGACGCGGAAGAGGTGTTCCAACAAGGACTTGGGACTCTAAAAGGAGTAAAGGCAACCATAAAGATTGAGGATAACGCAACCCCAAATTTTTTCACGGCCAAACCGGTGCCATACGCGATACGCCCAGCTGTGGAAGCTGAACTGGAGAGTCTGGAGCATTCGGGGGTGCTGTCTAAGGTGGACTGGAGCGAGTGGGCCACACCCATCGTTCCTGTAATGAAGAAAGCATTGAGCAGCACGCCTGGGGAGCCAAGGAAGGTTCGCATCTGTGGGGACTTCAAGGTGACTGTGAACCCAGTCCTGCACACAGTACAGTATCCGCTTCTGCGGATAGAAGATATTTTTGCCTCACTATCTGGAGGGAAACGTTTTACAAAGATTGACCTGGCTCAAGCGTATCTACAAATGGAGGTGGAAGAAGCATCTAGGAAATACCTCACGATAAACACTCACAAAGGCCTTTACCAGTACAATCGACTGGTATTTGGGGTAGCATCGGCCCCAGCTATGTGGCAGAGGGCAATGGAACAAGTCCTGCAAGGGATCCCGGGGACCCAGTGTTATTTGGACGACATCCTGGTTACGGGCGAAAATGACAATGAACACCTTGCCAACCTGGAACAGGTGCTCACGAGATTGCAAGAATATGGGCTACGAGCCAACCGTCCCAAATGCGAGTTCTTCAGGAGACAAATCTTGTATTGTGGCCACATGATTGATGAGGAAGGGTTGCATAAGTCGCCGGACAAGATGTAAATGCCAAATCACTTCAAAAGAAGTATTGGCCTACTACAACCCAACACTACCGATTCGGTTGGCATGTGATGCGTCACCTTGCGGCATTGGAGCGGTGCTGTCACACAAATTCCGTGACGGTTCAGAGAGGCCAATAGCCTTTACATCGCGCTCGCTAACCTCAGCCGAGCTTAACTACGCCCAGATTGACAGGGAGGCCCTCAGCCTGGTGTGGGGGGTGAAGAAGTTCAATCACTATCTGCACGGGCAGAAATTCACCCTACTGACTGATCATTAACCCCTGGTCTCAATTGTTAACCCAAAGAAGGGCGTTCCGGTGATGACGGCGCAACGGCTGCAAAGATGGTCACTTTTTCTAGGGGCACATCAGTATGACATAGAGTACAAAGGTACGAAACAACATGGAAACGCTGATGGGCTGTCGCGCCTACCGTTGCCTATGGCGGAAGAAGCACCTGCAGTGGACCCTGTGGAGATATTCCATGCGACCATAGTCGAATGTTTGCCTGTTACAAATGCAAGTATTGAGAAGGAAACCCGAAATGACCCGACACTCTCTCAGGTCTATGATTTGACGGTGAAGGGAGGGCCAGCATATGGCGACTCATTGTTGCCAGCATTCTCGCCAAGGAGGGAACAGCTGTCAGTGTGCCGGGGAACCTTGATGTGTGGATCCCGAGTGATAATTCCACCCAAGTTGAGAGATAGAATACTCAATGAGCTTCACGAGGGTCATCTGGGAGGGGTAAAAATGAAGAGCCTAGCCAGGGCGTTTGTGTGGTGGCCGGGAATCGATAAAGAAATCGAGGATATGACCAAGAGATGCACAGGATGCCAGAAGGTGCAAAACGCTCCACCACAGGCTCCGCTACATCCATGGGAGTGGCCCTCATCTCCATGGCAACGGGTACACATTGATTTTGCTGGTCCATTTATGGACTCAATGTTCCTAATCGCTGTGGACGCCCATTCGAAATGGCCAGAGGTCATCAAAATGTCCTCCACCACCACGGAGAAAACTATTGCAGTCCTAAGGACCATCTTCGCCAGGAATGGGTTGCCAGAACAGATCTGTTCTGACAATGGCCCACAGTTTGTGTCTGAGGATTTCCGGAGGTTCCTGAAGAATAATGGGGTGAAGCATTACACATCTGCCCCATATCATCCAGCCACAAATGGATTGGTTGAGAGGTTTGTTCAGACCTTTAAAAAGGCCATAAAGGCAATGTATAATGACGACATACCACTGCAACACAAGGTGGATAACTTCCTGTTTGCTTACCGGAATGCGACACATGCAGTAACCAACCAAACTCCAGCCGTACTGTTTTTCAACCGGAGACTAAGATGTCGCTTGGATTTGCTCAAACCAAACATAAGACGAGATGTTGAGGATAAGCAGTTCCAGCACATAAATGAGAAGCCAACCAGGAGCTTCAAGATAGGGCAACCAATCTTGGCCCGCGACTACCGAACAGAAAAATGGCAGCCAGGCACGATATGCACACAGCAGGGACCACTAATGTACACAGTAGACGTTGGAGAGAGCATCGTGAGACGCCACGCTGACCAGATTCTAGTCACAGGAACAAGCCAAAACTGTACCACAAGCATGTGCACCTGGTAATGAGCCCGAAGTACAGATTGCGTCTACCTCAGAAGTAGGGGTATTGGAAGCTGACGAACCAACCAATGACAATGAGCCAGAATTGACTCCACCGCCAGAACAGGATACTTGAGAAAGGCGCTATCCAGTCCGGATCAGGAAGCCTCCTCAAAGACTGAACTTATTAATGACTATTTCAGTTGATGTATATATTACTGAGAAAATTGTAATTGTAATTAGTTATTATTTAGTTGTTAAATGAATGTTATGTACTGTTTATCTAAAAGGGGAGGAATTGTTGTGTATGTACCTTTAAGGGAATAACTGGTCTTAGACTGCAGTACCGGCAGTGACCACCCCTGTATAAAAGGCCCTAGCAGGCTTCTGTAGCTTCAGTTTCAAGCTGCCTCTTGTTCAGTAAAGTACCTGTTAAACTGTTCTCCCGAAGTCCGTGTATTATTGAGGCGCGGACTTTACAGGGGGGGCCTAACTGCAGCCGGGGCGGTGCTATTTAAAGGCGAGGTGCCGGGCGGCCATTTTTGTTGCTGGCCGCCTTCCAGCACCTGCCTCTGCTGCCGCCCCGGCCTCCTGACCCGCCTCCCCCCCCCACCGGAGTGCCGGCTGCACTCCATGAGCCCGGCACTTCTCTTGAGTGCCGGGCTATTTTGCCGGCACTCCGATCCCTGGTGGCCCAGCTGGGCCCCGGGTCGCGCTGCATAAGGCCACTCCCCTTTAAGGAGGGGAGGAAGGCCTGTAGTACTGCGGCACATCGCACCGCGATATTCCCTCGCAGTGCCCCAAGAGGGAGGTGGGGTGCTTCCCGTAGCGCCCCACTTCCCTCTTGGGGTACTACCACTCAATTTCGGCCACATAGGCGCTAATTTCTCCGGGGCACTAAAAGTAGACAACTACTGATGTCTGTATCTCAGATTGCATGGATGGAATGGCTGACTGGTTGTTGCCAATTGTTTTTTTCAATCAACAACTTGGCAAAATTGTAACTTAATCATATCTGTTTCTATAACCAGGCTCTTCAGTTGTGAAAAGTGATTTATTTTTGTACTTATTCAAAGGAGGGCTATGAATGTTGAGGAATAAATAACCAGTCCACTTTTCCCACTTGGCATGGGCCAAACATAAATCTGGTCCAGCAATATGGCCCAATCACAACCTCCCATCTGCTGTACTAGTGACAGTTCTATTTCGTATGTCAGCCATTTCTGGAACCTAATTCAAGTGTAAATTTAGAACTAACGTGTGCCAAGTTATGGACAATTTAGTGTGGTGGATTAATGCCCATTGAGAACTAGGTTGAGATTATCAAACTCATTTCACAGAGGAGCCCCAAATAATCGCAATATATATCTTTTCACCTCAACCTTTCTTCATTAAAATACAAAATAAAAGGAAGGATTGGTAATATTGTTGGTTAATATTTTTTATAATTATGCTCTTCACAATCATTATGATTTAACTAAAAATTAAGAGGAAACACACACACAACAAAGCAAATGGTCTTTCTTGCAATACAATCTTCCCTAAACCCTCGATGAATAATTTTGTCAGCCATTGCATAATATGTTGCAGACCAACATTTGGCATCTCTAATAATCTCCCAGCAATTATAAGCAGTGATCTTTCACACCAGTGATGAATGAATGGATGGATGGATGAATTGAGACAACTGGCTCATTCATTAATTGTAACACTGTGATTTGCAATAATAATCATAAGCCCATTAATTGATGCAGAATGCAAGGGTCTAAAGCCTTCAACTTTCAGTGATTCCAGCACAGAATGCCTTTTTTTTTAAAGATCCTGCTGTACTATACAGATTACAAAACGTTTCCAAAGCAAGAGCTTTTCCCCATAGTAAAATATTTGACAATTCCTGAGCTGTGCACAGTACGCAGAAAATCAATTTAAGTAGTAACTAGCTTTTGTGGCCATTAGGATCTTAAACAAAGTGATATAGTGACTTTGTCATGTATTTCAGGAAATAGATCATTGATGCTTCAAGCCTGACATTCCAATTATCCCTTTATTTCCCCCGGTCAGATATCTCAATATCATTTATAAAATGCAATAGCTATGAATCTCTTCAGATGCTGGGAACTTCTCTCTTTCCTTTTTGAAACCCCCCCCCTTAAAGCACTTTTTATGGTAAGTGCAGCCATCTTCAGGCAGCACCGTGGACCCTACAACTATGGGTCTACCAGCCTGCCATCAGGTTAAGGCCACCTGTTCTGCTCCAGTAAACGCGGGGAGCCAATCCTGTGTGTCTGCAGTCTGGGTTCTCTTGTGTTACCTTGTACAGCGCTCAATGCAGGCTGGCATCCACCACTACAAGTAAACGGGGACAGCAGCACATGGAGGGCGTTCTCCTCAGACACGAACAAAGAAAACCTGCTGAGTATGAAAGTGCCACAAAAAGTGATGTTTTTCAAACTGATCATTTAGTACAATTGAACAGTTGCCGCTCTAGAAGGTTGCTTTTACTGTATTATATGCTGGTTCTACGCTGTGGGATCTACAAGCACGTGCTTTATTGTTCTTCAGTGCCACTTCTGTATCTGTCTTGCAGTTCTGCTGAATGTGCCAAAACTAGGGGCCATATATATAAGATAATCACTAATAATTCCAATCGTGAATTCAGGAGAAACCTCTTCACCTAGAAAGTATCTAGAATGTGGAACTTACTACCACATAACATTTAAGGGGAAGCTAGAAAAGTACGTGAGGGAGAAAGAAATGGGAAGCTATGCTGATAGGGTGGAAGGAGGTTTGTGTGGACCATAAACACTGGCATAGACCAGTTGGGCCAAATGGCTTGTTCCTGTGCTGTAAATTCTATGTAACATCTCCCAATCTTCCTTCTGCTGGTCGTTGCTCATTTCCTTTCCAGTCTCTTGCGATCTTATTCAAGGATTCCTCCTCTCCAGCCTGCACTTTTCTTCCTTCCCCTTTCCCCCCGCCCCCCATCCCAATTTTCTCCCCTATATTTTCTGAAGACCTTGAAATCTCGTTGGGGCACAGTTCTGTGGGCACCAGTCTCCCTGGCTTACCTCGCCTTCATGTATGAGCTTAGCCACTGAGTGTCAACAAGTTATTTGACTGAAGGGGCACAATGGCCAATCCGATCACCTGGTCATCCACACGTACTTTCAGCAGGGGGCACTGGATAGCAGTTGTGAGCAAAAAACCCAGGTGTTCCAAGGCCAATTGTAGCACCCCTTACTGCTGCCCAACCGATGTGAGCTAACAAAGCATAAAACATGAAGCCTGGTATCTTCCTGGTCTCTATTGTTCAGCGACTCACATCTACAACGAACTGAACCATTTGTAGGATGTGGGTTTGTCTCATTCCTGCCCCTTTCCTTTATTTCATCCCTCTGCCAATTTTCTCCCCTCGTCTTCTGGAGGTGTCGACTCATTCTGAGCAATGGCTGCCCTTTAGAATCTTGTCTGGGCAGGTTATTTGACCATGGGAAGCATCACAGCTAGGCCTAATCTTAACTCTTCTTCGCATCTACACACGTGCATTGGATATTAGTGGGGTTCCTGGATATCTTTCCCCTCCCTAACCCAGGAATGCATTGCGCAGAAATTGAATGTGGCACATTCCCGGTCCAGATGGCTCAGTTCCATTCTGGCCAGTGCGTTACCAAATGGGCCTTAAAGGATTCTCAAATGCCTCTCCCCAGTTAATCTCTCATTGTACTACTTCTTCTCCAAGATCCTGCATTCAGATTTCATGGAGCTTTCCTAATGCGAAGTGTCATGAGTGCCCAGTGACACCGGCCTACAATGAACCACAATGCCAAAGGTAACAGCCTGTCAATCATCCTCCCTCCACACAGCATTGGGTGCTAAAAAATCTTTTAAATGATAACAAGCAACTGATGTCATTTGAAATACAAAGACACCAAGATGTGTGGCAGAAACAAAAAAGGTCAGGACAGCACAGCATAACAGAAAACAACCTACTCACAACAAGGTTGACAAATAAAGAAAGAAATTGCATTTATATAGCACATTTCATGACCTTGGGTCGTCTTAAAGCACTTCACAGTCAATGAAGTTCTTTTAAAGTGCTGTCACTGTTGTAATGTAGGGAAACACAGCAGTCAAAGGTGATGGAGACAGTGTATTAACCCATTGTACTATCCCAGCCCTCAGAAAAGTATACATAGTGCCTTCCACAAACTCAGGACATCCAAAAGCGCTTTACACCTACTGCAGTACTTTTGAAGTGTAGTCACGGTTGTAATGTAGGAAACGTAGCAGGCAATTTGGGCACATTAAGATCCCACAAACAGCAGCATGATGATGACCAGATAATCTGTTTTAGCAATATTGTTTGAGGGATAAATGTTGGCCAGGGCACCGAGGAGAACTCCCCTGCTCTTCTTCGAAATAATGCCATGGGATCCTTTATGCCCACCTGAGAGTAGACGGTACCTCGGTTAACATCTCATCCGAAAGACGGCACCTCCGACAGTGTAGCACTCCCTCATGACTGCACTGGAGTTATGTGCTCAAGTCTCTGGAGTGGGGCTTGAACCCACAACCTTCTACCTAGTAAATTCAGCCATTAAACAAGCACTGCAAATTACATTTTTGCAAGTGAATTGTTTTAATTTCAAGTCATAGACGTACACACAAAAAGTAGTGGGATGTCGCTGCTTAAACTAAGCACTACAGTCAAACGCAGTCATTTGTAACTGGAAATGTGCTCTATTTTTAGTAAACAGGCTCCTGCTGCTTAACGTCTCACCTTATCGCATTCAATCAGAGCTGTCAATCAAACACAAAGCTTGCTTTAATGGCCCTAAAAAGCTCCTTAGCACTTGTTATTGAACAGGCCCTTTATGTTAAAGCTGTTACCATGCATGAGATTCTGAATAAAAAAGCAGATCACAAATACTTTCATTGCAAAGCCTTTGATCTTTTGTTTACCGCCCAGTGTTTAAAAGCATCATACTATATTTTTAGGCATAAAAGCCTGCATCTCCTGGGGGAGCAGGAGAGTTTAAATGCCTGATAATTTTAAAAACAAAAATGACAGGCAGTTATAATGGACATGTAATTAACAGTTTGGTTTAATGTGGTTGTCAGCGGTTCTCCATACTAAATCATTATAAGTTACATGGCCCGGAATAAGACAATAGTACGAGTCACTGAGGAGGAACTGTCACTGCGAATTACTATTCTGCAAGACAGGCATTTCTGATGTAAAGTAAGCTGGTATCAAACTTGGCAGTGGACTGCAGGTCCCCTGTGATCTTTGCAAGAATGCTATTTTTGCAGCATTTAAACAGTAAGATCTCGAAGCTTCTGTAGGAAGGTTGTGCAGTTCCATCCTTCGGGATAGCACTGCCGCAAAGATTTGCTTGTGAAGACCATCACATTGCATATGAAATTGTGACTGGTAAATGCTACCATAATCGCTCATCTTATCCATCTCCCTTGTGTGAAGGCAAGACCCCTTAACCCTTTACTGAACAGTAGCAGAAGATGTCAAAGTGCAGTGGAGTTTGGGTACTGTAACTGAGCCAAAGATAACCTCAGGCATCTCTGCTTGGCACTGAAAGCCAAGCAGCTCTTGTGTCGAGTAGAATTCACAAGAGGTGAGGCGGCTCTACTTCACTACCGCAACAGAATTAAAATTTCAATATACTGAGAAGGTCTAAGTGCCGGTGCTTCAGACGTTTTGTATCATAAAGCAGTAGGATTGGCAACTCTGGTTGGACATGTTCCTGGAAGTTTCATTACATGACCTGCCATCTCCATCCACGTCACCCCCACACTCCTGCCATTGGTCACCTGACACGTCTGTCCCCACGACGCACCGCCATTCCCAGCCAATTGGAAAGCGAACAGACTCATGACCTGATTGGATGATTCTTGACTGTCAGTCAAACAGCCTTTCCCCCCATCAATATTTTTATAACTTTCCCCCCATCAATATTTTTATAACTAACAAACAAAAGCGTTCAAAGAAAATTTTAAAAATCTCTAATATTTTTATTGGCCCTATGATGTTTCTCCTGGGTTGTTTATAACTGTGTCCTGGAGATTAACATTTAATTCCAGGAGACTCCAGGGCAATCCTGGAAGGTTGGCAAAAACAACAACCTGCATTTAAACCTGCTCCTTAAAACCTACCTCTGACCGAGCTTTTGGTCATCTGCTCTAATTTCTCCTTATGTGGCTCAGTGTCAAAATTTTGTCTTATAACACACCTAGAAGTTGTTGTTGTTATTTATATAGTGCCCTTAACATAGGGGCACAATGGACATGATCTTCACCGCACATCAATTACAAGAGAAATGCAGGGAACAGCACCAACCACTGTACATGGTCTTCTTTGATCTCACAAAGGCCTTCGACACTGTCAACCGTGAGGGATTATGGAGTGTCCTCCTCAAATTCGGCTGCCCTCAAAAGTTTGTCACTATCCTCTGCCTGCTTCACGACGACATGCAAGCTGTGATCCTGACCAACAGTTCCACCACAGACCCAATTCACGTACGAACCGGGGTCAAGCAAGGCTGTGTCATCGCACCAACGCTCTTCTCAATCTTCCTCGCTGCAATGCTCCATCTCACCCTCAGTAAGCTCCCCACCCCACTGGAGTGGAGCTAATTTACAGAACAAACAGGAAACTGTTCAACCTCCGTCGCCTCCAGTCCCGATCCAAGGTCGTCCCATCCTCTGTCGTCGAATTACAGTATGCAGACGATGCTTGCGCCTGCGCTCACTCGGAGGTCGAACTCCAAACCATCGTAAACACCTTCACCGAAGCATACGAGAGCATAGGCCTTACACTAAACATCCGTAAGACAAAGGTCCTCTACCAACCTGCCCCCGCCACACAGTGCTGCCCCCCGATTATCAAAATCCACGACAAGGCTTTGGACAACGTGGACCACTTTCCATACCTCAGGAGCCTACTGTCAACAAGGGCAGACGTCGGCGACGAAGTCCAACACTGCCTTCAGTGTGCCAGTGCAGCCTTCAGTCGCCTGAGGAAGAGAGTGTTTGAAGACCAGGACCTCAAACCCGGCACTAAGCTCATGGTCTACAGGGCAGCAGTGATACCTGCCCTGCTATATGCCTCAGAGATATGGACCATGTACAGCAGGCACCTCAAAGCACTGGAGAGGTACCACCAATGCTGCCTCCGCAAGATCCTGCAAATCCATTGGCAGGATAGGTGCACCAACTTCAGTGTTCTTGCTCAGGCCAACATCCCCAGCATCGAAGCTTTGACCACGCTCAACCAGCTCCGATGGACGGGTCACATTGTCCGCATGCCCGATACGAGACTCCCAAAACAAGCGCTCTACTCGGAGCTCCGGCACGGCAAGAGAGCCCCAGGTGGGCAGAGGAAACGCTTCAAGGACACCCTCAAAGCCTCCTTGAAAAAGTGTAACATCCCCACCGACACCTGGGAATCCCTGGCCCAAGACCGCACAAAGTGGAGGAGAAGCATCCGGGAAGGCGCCGAACACCTTGAGTCTCTTCGCCGGGAGCAAGCGGAAGCCAAACGCAAGCAGCGCAAGGAGCGCACGTCAACCCAAGCACCCCACCCACCCGCCCATTCAACCACCATCTGCCTCACCTGTGACAGAGACTGTAGGTCCCACATTGGACTAAGCAGCCACCTGCGAACTCATTTTTAATGTGGAAGCAAGTCATCCTCGGTTCCGAGGGACTGCCTAAGAAGAGTAAAATGTCCCAAGGCACTTCACAGGAGCGATTATCAAACAAAATTTGACACCAGGCCACATAAGGAGATAGTAGGACAGATGACCAAAAGCTTGGTCAAAGAGGTAGGTTTTAAGCAGCGTCTTAAAGGAGGAGAGAGAGGTAGAGAGGTGAAGAGGTTCAGAGAGGGAGTTCCAGAACTTAGGTGCGAGGCAGCTGAAGGAATGACCACCAATGGTGGAGTGATTAAAACTGGGGATCTGCAAGAGGCCAGAATTGGAGGAGCGCAGAGATCTTGCAGGCTTGTAGGGCTAGAGTAGGTTACAGAGATAGGATGGGGCGAGGCCATGGAGGGATTTGAAAACAAGGATGAGAATTTTAAAATTGAGGGGTTTCTGGACCGGGAGCCACTGTAGCTCAGCGAGCACAGGGGTGATGGGTGAAAGGGACTTGGTGTGAGTTAGGATCTGGGCAACAGAGTTTTGAATGAGCTCAAGATTATGTAAGTTGGAACATGGGAGGCCGGCCAGGAGAGCATTTGCACAGTCAAATCTAGAGGTAACAAAGCCACGGATATGGGTTTCAGCAGCAGATGAGCTGAGGCAGGGGCGGAGTCGGCGATGTTACAAGGTAACAAAGGAGTGTCTTATGACAGCTCTGCCAGCTGCTATGGCAGCTCACACTGCTGGTATGGAAGCTCAGACATCTGCCATCTTGACTTTGGGGACCACTGTTGAAAGGGGCTTCCAGGGCGTGTCATCATTCCTGCATTATGTTCTCCAGTAGAGTCTTAGGAGTGCTGAGGCGCTGCCCTAGGAAAATGGTCTTGGCTCCATGAGAGGTAACTGCATTCCTCTCTTAGGATGTAGACAGTCTTGGTGATGAAGATGTGGTCGGAAGCTCATCTCGGTGTCAAAGATTAAACCAAGGTTGCGAACAGTCTGGTTCAGCCTCAGACAGTAGCCAGGGAGGGAAATGGAGTTGGTGGCTAGGGAACGAAGTTTGTGGCAGGGACCGAAGACAATGGCTTCAGTCTTCCCAATATTTAGTTGGTGGAAATTTCTGCTCATCCAGTACTGAATGTTGGACAAGCAGCGTGACAAATCAGAGATAGTGGAGGGGATCGAGAGAGGTGGTGATGAGGTAGAGCTGGGTGTCGTCAGCATACATGTGGAACCTGACATTGTGTTTTAGGATGATGTCGCTGAGAGGCAGCATGTAGATGAGAAACGGAGGGGCCAAGGGTAGATCCTTAGGGGACACCAGAGGTAACTGTGCGGGAGCGGGAAGGGAAGCCTTTGCAGGTGATTCTCTGGCTAAGACTGGATAGTTAAGAATGGAACCAGGCGAGGAAAGTCCCACCCAGCTAGATGATGGAGGAGAGACATTGGAGGAGGAAGGTGTGGTCAACTGTGTCAAAGGCTGCAGGCAGGTCAAGAAGGATGAGGAAGGACAGTTTACCACAGTCACAAAGGATGTCATCTGTGAATTTGATAAGAGCTGTTTCAGTAATGTGGTGGGTCAGAAACCTGATTGGAGGGATTCAAACATGGAGTTGCGGGAAAGATGGGCACGGATTTGAGAGGCGACAACACATTCAATGACTTTGGAGAGGAAAGGGAGGTTGCAGATGGGGCAGTAGTTTGCAAGGACAGAGGGGTCAAGGCTGGGTTTTTTGAGGAGAGGGGTGATGATGGCAGATTTGAAGGGGGGGGAAGTACTTGAGGAGAGGGAGCCATTAACAATATCAGCAAACGTGGGAGCCAGGAAAGGAAGTTGGGTGGTCAGCAATTTATTGAGAATAGGGTCGAAAGAGCAGGAAGTGTGTCTCATGAACAAGATGATCTCGGAGAGGGCATAATGGGAGATGATAGGAGTGAAACGAGAGAAAGATGCGAGTTCAGGGCTAGGGCAGGGGGGATCCTTAGGGGAAATTTGGCCTGGTGAGCTAGCGGAAGGGAGGGACGCGGCAGAAGCAGCTGAACAGATGGTTTTGATCTTTGTAACAAAGAATTCCATGAGCTCCTCGCACTTGTTGTTGGAGGTGAGGGTGGAGGAGGCAGGGGAGAGGGGTTTAAGAAGACAGTTTGTGGTGGAGAAGAGAAGCCAGGGATTATCTTTGCATTCCAGGATGATCCTGGAATAGTGAGCAGTTTTGGCCGAAGAGAGCAGGACCCAATAGTGCTTTATAAGGCAACCTTAGAAGCCAGTAAGACACAGAGGGCTCGATTTTCCAAGCCCCGAGGAGGCGGGCATGGAGGCGGGACAGCACGTAAAATTGGAGAAATTGGGGGCGGGTGGCAAACCCGCCCCCATCCCGCTTCCGTGCCCTTTTGCCAGGAGGCGGGAAGATGTGCAGCTTCAGGTCCCGTCTCCTGGAGGCAGGAAACGCTTTTCATCCTTTTAACTGCCTGTTAACAGATAGTTAACAGGCAGAAAAAGGGATTAGTGCCATTTTACCTTCACAGGTGAAGGCTTCCCGACCTCAGAGAACCCCACCGGGTTGGAGGCGACGTGGAGGAGGTCTGCGGTGGTCAGAGGCACCTGGAAGTAAGGTGTAGAGGTGAGTGATGGGTGCAAGTGTGGAGTTGTAAGTATGCAAGGTGAGTGATGAGTTTTAAAAAAGTGTTCACTTACCTTTTTTTACTTCTGTAGCCTTTAGCCGTGCTGGATTGGGAGAGCGGACATCCACCGTGTCAATTTCAGGTAATGGCTGATGGACCCTCCGATCCATCAGACATCTGAAATTTACTTTTTTACAATGTTTTTTCAGTCCTCAACACAAAAGTTAATCATAATCAAGAGGATGTCAGTGTTTGACAGCTTCACAGAGCTGTCAAATGCTGTCATTTCTTCTTTCAAGAAGTCTTGACAGATGGCACGTCTGACATTGACGTGATCTGTCAGTGACTTCTTCCCTAATTGGCTTGCTGAGCCCACCAGGCGGGCTTAACAAGCTCAATCAAGGGAAAATCCCTCTGAATGGTCAGGTGAGGATGGAGGCGGGACATTGACATGACAAGCAGCAGTCCCACCTCCAAGTCGTCTCCATTGACAAAATCCAACCCAGAGAGTTTCCAGCCTCAACCAGAGAGAATGCAAGCTGGGTTGAGGGCTCCCTCATAAGGAAAGGAAACATGTCATTTGGTGCATTATCCTTGGCAGCTTGTTGCACCATTTTATGACCAGTCACTGATTAACAATGAGTTTCCAGTTGCCTAGGATGATGCATTCTATTGGATCAACTTAAATGAAGGGGAGAAAACAACTATAAACATGGGCTGGGGTGGAAATTGTAAATGAAACAAGGAATAGAACTTTCAGGAGGGGGCGTAAAATGGGTGATATCAAATCGGCCGCCCATATACACCCCGAACGTGACTGGATTCAGCTTGCTGTTCTGCCACTAGCAGCATCAGAGGAAGAAAGACAAAGAAAGAATGAACTTGAAACTTTGTAGCACCTTTCACATTCTCAGGACATCCCAAAGCATTTCATGACCAACAAATTACTTTTGAAGTATAGTCATTCAAGTTATGTATGCAAATACCGCAGCAATTTGTACACAGCAAGGTCCCACAAACAGCAATGAGATAAATGACCAGGTTTTGCTGGAGTCAGTTGAGGAATAAATATTGGCCAGGACACCGGGAGAACTCTCCTGCTCTTCTTTGTATCGTGCCATGGGATCTTTTACATCAATCTGAATCCGAAGACAGTGCCTCGGCTTAATCTTTCATCCAAAAGGCAACACATCCAATAATGCCGCATGCCCTCAGTACCACACTGCAGTGCCAGCCTAGATTATGTGCTCAGGCATTGGAGTAGGGCTTGAACCCACGATCTTCTGGCTCAGAGGTGAGTGCGCTGTGCTACCACTGAAAAGGTGGAAGACAGAGCTGAAGTAAAAACAAATCCAGCAAATTCAGAATGTTCTGAAAGATAAGGCTGTTTACAAGTTGGGATCAGATGGATCAGAAATGGAAGGATTGCAGCTACAATCAGAGCATTGTGATTTCCACTGCCAGTTCAAACATTGGGAGGAATTTTAACCCCCAAAAATGGGTGGGTTGGGGTCGGGTAAGGTTAGAAATTTTTAAAAATCTCAAACCCAACCCACCTCCAATCCGCCACCTCCGGTTTTAACGGAGGCGGGACAGGGACGGGCAGCCAACCCACTCCTAGGAGGTGGGTTGATCACTTAAATATTATAATGATGAGGCTGCGTGCTCATATTTAACCTGCCTTCCAGGTTTAACCCTGGTCGGTCGGGTTTCCTGGGCCTCAGGAAACGTGACAGCTAAAGGGTAGCAAGGACAACTTCATGGAAAAGGTGCCTTTCCAGCATTGCTTGTGGGCCAGGAGGAGCAGCTGCGCGTCCTCCCAGCCCACCATGCTTCCCTGCCGCCATCGCACCCAACCCTGCGATCAGACCCCCCCACCTCCGCTGGGATCGGACGCCCCCTGCAATCGGCACCCAACCACCCCCCCCTCCTTCGCAGGATCGGCAACCAACCCCCTTCCCCGGAATTGGCAGCCACCCCCAAGATCTGAACACCTACCCCACCCCCTCCCCACGCTATCACTAACCCAGCTACAGGCTCGATTCCTGCTCCTGGGGCTGCGGCCTCCTCCGGAGCATTCCCCACCCGACAGGGAACCAAGCCTGTCAATCCGGCTGGCTTCCGGGCAGGGAGCCTGCTGGGAAAAAAAGATGCACGCTGTTGATGTTAAATCTGCACCAAAACTCCTCTCTCCCACCCCACTCACAAAACCCGCCCCAATCAAAAACTGCCAGTGGTCAACTTCCATTTCCAAACTTTAAACCATACTAATAAACTCAAACCTCCATCTGCTTACAAACTTTCGATAATATGAAGCGGTTTTAGAAGAGTAAAAGGGGGTTTTAATTTCTATACACCACGTAAAATTAGAATAATGAAAGGATTATAATGAGAAAATTTAAAAAAACTTATCTGTCTACTGTAGCTTTTAAGATGAAAATAAAAACACTTCTTTTTTAATGATTCTGAAAGCCATGGTCATATCATTGTGTGCAGAACATATTGCACCCAGAAGAAACAGTGATGCCTTCTCCAGGGCTGAAGAATGAAATGTGAGAGGATGGTTAACTCTTCAATGCAGCAGCCGTATTGGGTGCCACATTTTGCAGTGTATCCAACTTGTGTGATTCACTCAAGAGCCAGGATTTGTAGGAGGTTTTGTTTAATGCTTGCGCCTCACGCCGGAAAATGAAACCTACCTATTTCTTTTATTGTTGTTTTACACTTCAGATGGAAATTGTTTTAACAATCTGTGTTTCGAGTATTGTATTTGTGTTGGGTCTTTAAAGAACAAAGGCACAGTTTTAGGAGATGGCAGCAGGGTATTTTGGGAAATACTTAACCTGGGCCTCTTCTGGCCATAATCTGGTCCAGGTGGACAGGATTAAAATCGGGCCTATTATCTTTGGACACTGTTTCTTATATGTGCGCAGCCAGAGAGAAGGGGAGACAAGTGTCATCAACAAAGATTTGGTACTAAAACACAGGCTGAAATATTTGGTAAGGTGATTACATAAATTGACCCTCCCATGTTACATAGGAACAGGAGTAGGCCATTTAGCCCGTCAAGCATGTTCCGCCATTCAATGAGAACATGGCTGATCTGTATCTTAACTCCATCCACCTTCCTTGGCTTCATATCCTTTTATACCCTTGGCTAGCAAAAATCTATTGATCTCAGATTTAAAATTAGCTAGCATTTACTGCTTTTTGTGGGAGAGAGTTCCACACTTCTACCATACTTTGCGTGAAGAAGTGTTTCCTAACTTCTCTCCTGAATGGCCTGGCTCTGATTTTAAGGTTATGTTCCCTTGTCCTGGACTCCACCACCAACAGAAAATATTTATCTCTATCTACCCTATCAATTCCTTTCAAAATCCTATAAATCTCAATCAAATCACCATGGCCTTCTATATTCCAAGGAATACAAATTTATGTAATCCCTCCTCATAATCTAATCCTTGGGGGCCTGGTAATATTCTGGTGAATCTGTGTGGCACTTGTGCCAAGGCCAATGTATCCTTTCTAAGGTGCGGTGCCCAGAACTGTACACAGTACTTCAGATGTGGTCTAACCAGGGCTTTGTGTATCAAAATCATCAGTTGCTATTTTTGATAAATTGAGAACCGGTTTTAGAGAGGGAGAGGAAGCAAAGTTGGGCACCTGTGTAAAGGAAGAGGCAGGCAGAGAGAGCATCAAGCAAAACCTAGGACATGAACTGCCAGTCTGATGCAGTGGGAGGCGAATGGGCTAGAAGCCAGCAGACAAACTGAGAACAGAGACTAGGGCCGGAATTTTGCGTACCTGGGTGGGTCCAGTGCAGGCGTTGTCCGTGGCGGGTCGCGACCCCACTGCAGAAAATAAACTTACCTTAATGGAGCCTATTAAGCCCACCCAGTGCGTTACCTTGCCCAATTAGATGGAGCGGGTCTGGTGACATCATTCATGATGCGTTTTCAGCCGGGATCCTTAAAATCTAATATGGCCATGGTCCCCTTAAGTTTAATGTAACATAATGGGAGTTGAATCTTTACTCTACAATAATATAACAAAAGTTATATATGAGTGTCAAAGAAATATTTAAATAATATTAAGTAATATGACGCCATCTACAAATACGATCAAGAACATAATTAAAAAGTGCATTAATTGGGAAGTTATTGGTGCTTTAGTCACAAATCTGTAGACTTTTTTTTAATCAGTAACTGGTACAAATAAAAGATGTGTGTGTATAGGTAATATATAAAATTAAGCAGATTTTAAATGTAATTGTAAAGGTGTGGATTTACAATCTTTTGCAAGTTCAATGGAAGAGCTGTGGAAACCCTGACAAGCAGTGTAAGTGGTGCTTACAATGTGTTTCTGGGATTTCTGCAGCTCTTCTGTTGAAGTTAACAATGGACAAGTGAGAGAACCTCTGTAGAAATTCACCCCCAAAGTCTCAGATTGAAAAATTAAATTAGTTATATTCAGAGACTGAAAGCTAATTGAACCAGTGGAATGAGTGATGAGAATAAAATTGTTACAGTTGATGACTTGATATAATGTGTAACTGGACAATCACAGTATACTGTGAGAAAAACCTGACCAGAAACAGCACAAAAATACATTTAAATGGTATATGTCATTTTTTATAGTGCAGATCAATTCACTGCAATTGCTGTTGAGTTGAAAGGCAACAGCTGAGAATGGCCAGTGAAAAATGTATTTCCCTCACCATCCAGAGTAGCACTTACATCCCTTCAGGAATTTCTGAATTTACCAGCAGCTTTTCAAGTAGAACACAACCTCCATCAATCTGTTAGCTGATGTAATCAACATGTATTTATTTTGGTTGTTTTCCATGCTGTCAAGTAATCAGCTGGAACAATGGCCACGGAATTCACGCCTCTGGTCGATAGACGTGGTTCCCGAGCTGCGTGAATCCCGTGGCAATACAGGGAAATTTAAAAAGTAAGTGAAAAAAGGCTCTTAAGTGCCTGTCAACTACCTGATAATGATCTCAATTGAGGGAACGATAGCATAGTGGTAATACTAGTAATCCAGAGGCCTGTTAATTAAATAAAAATTTGGAATAAAAAGCTAGTATCAGCAATGGTGACCATGAAACTATCGGATTATCGTAAAAACCCATCTGGTTCACTAATGTCCTTTAGGGAAGGAAATCTGCCGCCCTTACCTGGTCTGGCCGAAATGTGACTCCAGACCCACAGCAATGTGGTTGACTCTTAACGGCCCTCTGAAATGGCCTAGCAAACCACTCAAGGGCAATTATGGATGGGCAATAAATGTTAGCCTTGCCAGCGATGCCCACATCCCTTGAACAAATTTTTTTTTAAAATTGGGTCCCCTGCCGTTGCCGGTTGGATCAGCACCACAATGACAGACGCGCCTGGGGGAAAGGTGCGTGGGAGTGAGATGACAGCGGAATAACAACATTCCCACCCAACCTGCCACCGATTGCACCCGCTACCACCCCAGAAAATTCAGCCCTAGGAGTGCAATACCACAGTCTGATCTGATGTACTAGCCATTCTCTTCTACTTTGAAAAGTTCAGGGGTTCTGTCAAGGGGCTGTCGTTACGTTTGATGCTTAAAGTATTAATATTTAATATTCAGTCAACCTAATAGAAATGTGCTAAAGGGGCCTTGGGGAATTTTTCACCAGGACAAGATCCTGGAATAAACAGAAATGCTTTACCCACAAACTCAGCTCAAAGTCCACCATGGTGGCCAGCAATAGCTACACTATTATGCAAGAATTTTGAACTTGATTTATTTTTTGTTTTGACTTTGAATTAAAAACATGGACAGTTGTCAAGCAAGCATGTGATATCATCACTGCACATATCTCAGTTTCCAAATTTAGTAAAGTTAATGGCAAGTCACTATGACAAAGAACAAGGCCCATTTAATGAAGGAGAAATGTTTAGAATGGTCTTCTGATTTTAGAGTTCAGCTTGATAATTACCACCTCAAATCAGGGTTAAACCTGTAAACAGTGATGTCAGCACACTGCAGTGTGACACGCATTACCCCTTTTATGTTTGGTGCAGAAGTACCTCCTCTTCTGCACTAATGGGCAGCATTGATGTACAGCACAGCTTCGGTTGACTGCATCTCATAATACAACTTGCTTTTACACCGTGCCTTTAACGTAGAAAAACATCCCAATGTGCTTCTCAGAAGCATAATCAGACAAAAATGGATGCTGAGCCAATGAAGGAGTATTTAGGAGGAGTGGCCAAAAGCTTGCTGAAAGAGGTGGGTTTTAAAGAGGGTCTTAAAGGAGGAGAAAGAGGTTGAGAGGCAGCGAGGTTTAGAGAAGGAATTCCAGAGCGTAGGGCCTTGATGGCTGAAGGAACGGCCGCCAATGGTGAGCGAAGAGAAAGGAAGAATGCACAAGAGGCCAGAAATAGAGGAATATAGGGGGAAAAATTCAGTATCGCCCCATATGGGGCACCATTACTGGCGGTGCGCAAAGTTTAGCGCCTGGCGCTAATTATCGCCTCCGACAGCAAACTTGGCTTTTGTCGCCGCTGGAGGTGATTGGAGCGCTAAATCAGGCACTACACACCTCTCTTAAAGCGCTACGGCCGAGGAGCGAGGCGCTACCTCAGAGGGCGGGCGCAGCACAGGTGCTGTCAGTTAGCGACTGAACACAGACACACTGGCGCCGGTCAGTTCTTAAAGGGGAAGGTCGATCTTGCTCTGCAGCCACACCCTGCTCATTGGAGCCTTGAATCTCGACCTGGGCAGGCCTGTGGCTAAATTTAGCAGCCAAACACTATGGTGAGGGCCAGGGAGCGAGCACAGCGCTTCTGCGAGCGGGCTTGGAGGCTCTGGTTCGCGGGGTGGAGCGCAGAAGATCTATTCTGTACCCAGAGAGTGGCAGGAGGCCTTTGCCATGCGAGTACAGAAGAGTGTGGAGGGAGGTGGCTCAGAGAGTGTCCTCAAGCAGCATGATGCCTAGAACCCATCTCCAATGTAGGAAAAAGTTCAACGACCTCACTCGGGTCGTCAGGGTGAGTGCCTTTTTATCAAACCTCTTCATCCCTCCATCTCAACCTCTCTTTATGGCCAGAGGGACTTGAAAGCCCCAATGCCCAACACTCATCCAACACCTATGGCCCTTTCATCAAACACACATGCACATTCCACACTTTGCATACAGTAAGGGCTATTCAACCATGTGAGGCATTTCAGGCAAGACCATGGCTGCATATTTACTCAGATACCATCCTTTTTCTTGCAGGCCAAGCTGTCTCATAATAGGAGACAGCAGCAACAGACCGGTCGGTGGAGGGCGGCCTCAGCTGCAACCCCTCAGGATTGTGGCAAGCCGGGTGATTGGTCCCTTCGCCACTGGAGACGCCAACCCTGTTCTGAACAGCAATGGTAAGGTCATCACCTTTTTGTCCTCTCTCCTTCCACTTGTTCCTCACAACACCAGCCTTTGACACTTTCAATCCAAATCACTAAATCGCTGCACTCATGCCTCCCTTTCTGCCACCCTGTCCTCATGCTAAAGCCACTCTTGTACCTCCCTGCTTTCAGATGGTGATTCACCAGGTGAGGAGACGGGCCCTCAAGCTGCCAGTGAGAGTGAAGCTGAAGGTGAGGAGGAAGAGGAAGGCGGACCATCAGCGCCACCCTCTACCGAGGCAGCCTATGCCCAAACTGGGAACACGCCTTCCCTGGAGGGGAGCAGGGAGGAATGGTCTGATGAGGGTGAAGCTCCAGGACCCAGCAGGCTGCAGCAACGCGATAGGGGTAGGGAAGCTCGGGGGCCTTCTCCCCGGAGGGAGGGTTTGGCTTCGAGTCCTGCTGCACTGGACGCAGAGGAAGAGCAGGTCCTCGCTGAAATGAGCGCCCAGGCGGGGCACAGGCACACTGAGCTCATGGCTGCAGTGGCAAGGTTGCCCGAATCCATTGAATCACTGGCAAGGAGTGTGGAGCACTTCGCTGTAGCACAGGCGGCTGCCACACAAATGCTTAGTGCTGCAAAGCAGTCAGCGGCTGGTCTCATGCAGACGCAGATTGAGGCCACGCGAGCACTGACTGCTGCCACCCTCGTTGGATCGGGCACATTTCCCCGGGGCTCTCACCGTGCCGCAGCAGGCCAGCAATCTGTGCTCCATCAGATTGCTCCGGATGCTGAAGTGCTGCCCCGTGGGAGTGCCAGTGTGTCGGTCAAGCAGGGAATTGCTGTCCTCTCTCAAGATGACAGCATTCCTGCTGCCACCACTGGCACTTCTCCACTGCAGTTGCCACCACCAGTAGGACAGATTGCTGTTGCCCATGCAGAGTTGGTGCAGTCAGCAGCCGGGCCCTCCAGGCCCAGAGCTGGTCCAGGCTGTCCCTCAAGGGCATCTGTAGTCTCAAGTTTCTGACACTCAGCAGCCTTCCCCCAGCCTTGCTCCAGCCACTGGGGTCCCATTACGGAGGAGCTGCAGGGTGGGAAGGGGCGAATTTCACAAGGGAAGCAGATCACCCTTGAAGGGCAAAAAGTAGGAGGTGTGACAAAATGTTTTTCATTGTTTTATTGAAGGCCGAGGTTTGTGGTCAAATTTTTATAACTGTTTTGGACATTGTCTTCAGTTGTGAGAGCCAGTTATGTGAATGACTGCTTTTTTTGTGTTTCTTTCTATTACTTTGTCATGCGGAAATGAGACACACAGAGTTTGTGAAATAAAGAAATGTCTGTATTCAAAATGTACATGTTTGGTCTTTGCAATCATTGTTGCCTTGACCGGCTTAGGGTTTGCAGGATTGTTTCATTCAGGTTGTTTGAATGGCAGAAGCCATTTCCTCAGAGGGGGCCTAGAAGCGACTTGCTATGAGCCTTTGACGGACAGCCCTTCCACTTTGTGCCTCCCTTCAGCCTTGGTGCTGCTGATGATCATCCTCCTCATCTTCCTCCTCCTCTTCCTCCTCCTCCTCCTCTGCTGGTGCTCCAATGCCTGGTGGCATTGGCTGGGCCCTGAGGATTGCAAGTTATGCAGCATGCAGCACACAACAACGAAGTGGGAGACTCGCTCAGGTGAGTACTGCAGGGCTCCTCCAGAATGGTCCAGATAGCGGAACCGTTGCTTAAGCACACCGATTGTGTGCTCAACGATGTTCCTGGTAGCTTGATGGCTCTCGTTGTATCATAGCTCAGCAGGGGTGCTGGGTGAACGGAGCGGTGTCATCAGCCAGGTGCACAGAGGATATCCCTTGTCCCCGAGAAGCCAACCTCCTGGGTGATGCGGTGCCTGGAAAAGGTCTGCCACAGAAGTCTGGCGCAGGATGAAGGCATCGTGGCTGCTGCCACGAAAGTGGGCATTGGCAGCGAGTATCAGCTGTCTGTGGTCACAGACCAGCTGGACGTTTAAGGAATGGAAGCTCTTTCGGTTGCGGAAATCTTCGGCATTCTCTTGCGGCACCCGCAAAGCCATATGCATGCAGTCAATGGCGCCCTGCACCATGGGGAAGCCTGCTATCATCGCAAAGCCCATTGCGCATTCTTGCTGCTTCTCCAGGGTCATGGGGAAAGAGATGTACTCTTATCTCCTTTTAAAGAGGGCATTTGTTACCTGACGGATGCAGCAATGCACCACGAACTGGGAGATATTGGCGATGTCCCCAATAGCTGATTGAAATGAGCCGGTGGCATAAAAGTTAAGAGCCACTGTTACCTTCACTGCCACTAACAGAGATGTCCTGCTCCTCAGTTGAGGCTGCAGATCTGGCTGAAGCAGGTGGCAGAGCTCAGTGACCACCTCCTTGCTGAAGTGCAGCCTTCGCAAACACTGCTCTTCAGACATATTAATGTAGGAGAACTGTTGGCAAAAAACCCTGGGAGGGTAAGGTCTCCTGTACAGAGGCCTGTTGGCCCTCCTCCATCTGGCCATGATTGCCACTCTCTCTCTGCGTCTCTGTGCCCTCCGAATGTGATGGAGAAGGACGACGTTCCCATCCATTGCAGCCCCCATAGTATCTAGGCAATCAACGTTATGAAGGTCAAAAAGCAAAGTACCTGCAAAGTTATGGTCAGAAGCCAAAACTACCTTAGACAGCGTTGACTCAATGCAGAAGTTTCTCTTTCTCTCTTTGTCTCTCTCAAAATCTCTCTCTCTCTCTCAGAACGAGTGGTGCAAAAATGGCTACCACACAAAAGCCAGGAAGAGGCCCCCTTTAAATAGCACCCCACCCAGCCCCACAGCGACTGGGAAGCGTTCCAGTCAACCTGTCGTTGGTTGCGCCAGGCGGAATGGAGGGGGGTGCCAATGAATTTCCGGTCCGGAGCGCCCCAAGGGCATTGCACTCTCGAATGACGTCAAGATCTGCGTGCGCAGGAGAGTGGGCGGTATTGTTTAGCGCTGCCGCAAAATGTCCGGTCAATTTCGCGAGAGGCACAGATATCACCGCACCCGGGCGCTAGTTGCTTTGTGCCTCACTTACCTCCCTCTTAAGGTACTAACGGGTGGCACTACCTGTAGTGTATGTACCTTGAAGAAGGAACTATATTCTGCAGCCCCTGTATACTGCAGTACCAGTAGTGACCACCCCTGTATATAAGCCTGTGTAGTAACTTTGTAGAGTAGTTCCAGTTTTGTCTCCATTCAGTAAATACCTGTTATAACCAACTTCTGCAGTCCGTGTCTCAATTACACACGGACATTACATTGGCGATGAACAGATCCGAACTTACCTACAGTCCTGCACCACCTCACAGGGATCCATCCCTGAAGCGAAGTTATTAGAGGTCGAAGCCAGAAGGAAGAAATCCAAAAAGAAAAAAAAACAAACAGAAGAAACGGACGTCGACTGTGGGCAACCGCCCTCTGATTCATCGAATTCGAAGATTTGCAGGAGAGGCTGTCGAGAGCTGGGCTTGGTTATCCAGTCTATGGTGTTACAGCTAATCGGGCTGGTGGCAGGTAGTACACTGGTCCTTCCTGGGCTGCGGTGGGCTAGAGCTCGATCGGGTGGCTTTTCAACGGGGCCGAGCAGCGTTGTCGAGAGAGAGAGGGTGGAGCACACAGGGCGCGGCCGGTGCTACGAAGCCGGGCAGCGTACAGACCCGAGAAGAGGGAGGGAAGTGTCCCATAGGGTCTGCTCTGACGACGGGAACAGTAATTAAAATAAAAGAAAAAGAAATTAGAAGCGCAGAAAGCCGTGAGGAGCTGCAGTTTGCCACGGGGACCGCGGAGAGCGGCATTGGCAGCAGCGCGGGGGGAAGCGCGCGAAGACCATAGGGCGTTGCCATTAAGGCATAAAAACGCCAGCAACAGCGCTGGCAGCAGCGGAAAAGGCAGAAAGCACGGGAGGCGCCATCTTAATCCAGCGGGGAAGAAGGCAAAGCGCGGGAGGCGCCATCTTAGATCTCCAAGATGCCGAAGACTGGCAATATCACTGCCTTCGATAATGCAATAGAAGACTGGACCACGTATGTGGAAAGAGTCGAAGTATATTGCAAGGTAAATGAAGTAGCCGATGAGAAAAAGGCATCGGTACTACTAAACTTAATGGGCGCAAGAACGTACGGCCTATTGCGGAACCTGATCACTCCAGTCAAACCGATGGCGAAGAGTTTTAACGAAATTGTTGATATCCTACAGGAACACCTAAATCCTACACCGCTGCTGATAGCAGAAAGATTTAAATTCCACAAGAGAAATCAGCATAAAGATGAGAGCAATGCTGATTACCTTACGGAACTACGCAAGCTATCAAAGCACTGCCAGTTCGGAGCAGGACTGGCAGATACCCTACGGGACAAATTTGTCTGTGGACTCCTGAGTGAAGGAACCCAGAAGAGGTTACTCTCAGAGAAAGAGCTGATGCTAGATAAGGCTTTCAGCGTGGCAGTATCGTACGAAGCAGCAGCAAGGGGAGCTGCGGAAATACAACAAAAGCCACAGGAATACGGCACCCAGGAAATGACACGGGGATTTGAAAAATGTTATCGCTGCGGCAGAACAACCCATGACCAGAAGGACTGCTGGTCCAAGGACAAAACATGCAGGCAATGCGGAAAGATGGGACACATTGCATGAGTTTGCAGGTCTGAGAAGAAGACTAACGACAACAAAAGACTACTAAGGAACAGTACAGGAAAGTACAAAAGATGACGGACAGTAGTTCCGAAGACCAGAAGAGCGATAGTGAATCCGGGAACAAGAGACTAAGCTGTCTCAAACTACACAACGTAATCGCAAAAGAGGATCACCGAATCATTTGGGTCACCCTCACGATAGCAGGGTCCCAAGTCAAAATGGAATTGGATACAGGATCAGCCCTGACCGTCATGAATCGACGAGACTACGAGTGGCTATTCTCACACATACCCTTGAAAGACACATCCACTGTCTTGAAGACATATACGGGGCAGAAAGTATACCCCAGAGGGAAAATAAGGGTGCCTGTCGAATACAACGGCAAGGAAATACAGAAATTGTATCTGTACATTCTGCAAGATGGTGGACCACCGTTATTGGGACGTGAATGGATCAGAAAGATAAGTTTAGACTGGCACTCCATTCAGGCACTGACTGTGGCTGGTAAAAAGGATGACGACGTCACACCTGGACGATTGTCAAAAAATCTTAGCTAACGCTAAAGAGGTATTTCAACAAGGACTGGGAACTCTTAAAGGCGTAACCGCCTCAATAAAAATAGAAGAGGATGCAATTCCCAAGTTTTTCAAAGCAAGACCGGTACCGTATGCAATTTGCCCAGCCGTCGAGGCAGAGCTGGAGAATCTGGAGAATGCAGGCGTGTTATCGAAGGTAGACTGGAGCGAGTGGGCGACACCCATCATTCCTGTCATGAAGAAAACGTTAAACAATAAGTCTGAGGAGCCAAGGAAGGTTAGCATCTGTGGGGACTTCAAGGTGACTGTGAACCCAATCCTTCACACAGTACAGTATCCTCTTCTGAAGATAGAAGATATTTTCACCTCACTATCTGGAGGGAAACGTTTTACAAAAATTGACCTAGCGCAAGCATATATGTAGATGGAGGTTGAAGAATCCTCAAGGAAATATCTCACGATAAACACTCACAAAGGTCTTTACCAGTATAATCGACTGGTATTCGGAGTAACATCAGCTCCGGCTATATGGCAAAGAGCGATGGAACAAGTCCTGCAAGGGATTCCGGGGACTCAGTGTTACTTGGACGACATCCTCGTGACAGGTGAAAATACATAGATACATAGATACATAGAAGATAGGAGCAGGAGTAGGCCATTCGGCCCTTCGTGCCTGCTCCGCCATTCGATGAGATCATGGCTGATCCTTTAATTCAGTATCCCGTCCCCGCCTTCTCTCCGTAACCCTTAACCCCTTTTGCCCGTAGAAATATATCTAATTCCCTCTTAAATATATTTAATGAGCTGGCGTACACTGCCCTCTGTGGCAATGAGTTCCACAGGTTCACCATTCTCTGAGTGAAGAAATTCCCCCTCATCTCTGTCCTAAATGGTTTAGCCCTTATCCTTAAATTATGTCCTCTAGTTCTGTTCTCACCCGCCAAGGGAAACATTCCTTCTGCATCCAGTCTGTCTAGACCTGTCAGAATTTTATACACTTCTATGAGGTCCCCTCTCAATCTTCTAAACTCCAGTGTGTACATCCCTAAACTACATAGTCTCTCCTCATAGGTCATTCCCGCCATTCCTGGTATCAGCCTGGTGAATCGCCGCTGCACCCCCTCCATGGCAAGAACATCCTTCCTCAGATGAGGCGACCAAAACTGTACACAGTACTCGAGGTGTGGTCTCACCAGTGCCCTGTACAGCTGCAGCAAGGTATCCCTGTTCCTGTATTCTAACCCTTTTGCTATGAAGGCCAGCATACCATTTGCCTTCTTGACCGCCTGTTGCACCTGCATGCTCGCCTTCAGTGACTGGTGTACAAGAACACCCAGGTCTCTCTGTACTTCCCCCTCTCCCAATCTATTGCCATTTAAATAATAATTTGCCCTCCCGTTCCTGCACCCAAGGTGGATAACTTCGCACTTGTCCACATTATAGTGCATCTGCCATTTATCCGCCCAATCGCCCAGTCTGTCCAAATCGCTCTGGAGCTTCCTGGTCTCTTCCTCTGAGCCCACCCCCCTCCTAGTTTAGTGTCGTCTGCAAATTTGGAAATGCTGCATCCGACTCCCTGATCCAGGTCATTAATGTAAATTGTGAACAGCTGGGGGCCCAGGACAGATCCCTGTGGTACCCCACTTGTTACTGCCTGCCATTCAGAAAATGAGCCGTTTATTCCAACTCTCTGTTTTCTATCTGACAGCCAGTTCCCTATCCACGCCAAAACTTTCCCCTTTATCCCATGAGCCTCAATTTTCCATGCTAATCTTTTATGTGGGACCTTATCGAAGGCCTTTTGGAAGTCCAGGTACACCACATCTACTGGCTCTCCCCCATCTATTCTACCAGTTACTCCCTCAAAAAATTCCAATAGATTAGTCAAGCACGATTTACCCTTTGTAAATCCATGTTGACTCTGTCCTATCCTGTCCCCATTTGCTAAGTGCTCCGCTATTTCATCCTTAATGATGGACTCCAGCATTTTGCCCACAACTGATGTAAGGCTTACAGGTCTGTAATTACCTGCTTTTTCCCTACCCCCCTTTTTGAATAGTGGGGTAACGTTAGCTACCCTCCAATCCATCGGCACTGTTCCCGAGTCTAATGAATTCTGAAAAATCATCCTTAGTGCATCCGCTATCTCTAGGGCCACCTCCTTCAGTACCCTAGGATGCATGTTATCAGGCCCTGGGGATTTGTCCACCTTCAATCCCTTTAGCTTCCTTAACACCATATCCTTAGAGATATTGATTTGCGTCAGTTCCTCCTTTGCCAATGTCCCTATTTTTCCCGATATCCCAGGGAGGTTTTTTGTGTCTTCCTTCGTAAAGACTGACCCAAAGTATGCATTTAGTTGATCTGCCATTTCCTTATTTCCCATTATATATTCCCCCGTATCTGACTGCAATGGACCAACTTTGGTTTTCACCAGTCTTTTCCTTTTGATATACTTATAAAAGCTTTTGGAGTTAGTTTTTATATTTTCCGCCAGCTTGTTTTCGTAAGCTATTTTGCCCCTCTTGATTATGCCCTTTGCCCTCCTTTGCTCTATCTTAAACTGTTCCCAATCTTCCGCTCTGGCGCTTTTTTTGGCTATTTTATACGCCCTATCTTTGGATTTTATGCTGTCTCTAATTTCCCCTGTTATCCACGGTTGAGTCACCTTTTTAGATTTCCTTTTATGCCAGATTGGTATAAACAATTTTTGCAATTTTGTCATTCTATCTTTAAATGTTTGCCATTGTTTATCTACCTCCAGTCCTCCCAGGAACGTTGTCCAATCAGACCTACTCAGTTCCCGTCTCATGGCATCATAATTCCCCTTGTTTAAATTCAGGACCTTAGTCTCTGAGTCAATTTCTTCGCTCTCCATTTCGAGTGAGAAATCGATCATGTTATGATCGCTCTGACCCAAGGGTCCCCGTACAACAAGATTACTGATTAGTCCCTTCTCATTGCACAGTACCCAGTCCAATATAGCCTGTTCCCGAGTTGGTTCCTCGACATATTGATCCAGATAACCATCCCTCAAACACTCAAGGAATTCCTCCTCCTCATTATTTTTACTGATTAGGCTAGTCCAATCTATATGTAAGTTAAAGTCACCTATGATGACAGCTGTGCTCTTATTGCACGCTTCTCTAATTTCCCTCGTGATGCCCTCCCTAACCTCTATTTTACTATTTGGAGGCCTATATACCACTCCTATTAATGTTTTTCGCCCCTCGCTATTTCTTAGCTCCACCCATATAGATTCTGTATTAACTGAGTTAATATCCTTCCTTTCAATTGCATTTATCCCCTCTTTTACTAGCAATGCTACCCCTCCTCCCTTTCTTTTTTGTCGATCCTTCCTAAATACTGAATACCCCTGTATGTTAAGCTCCCAGCCCTGCTCACCCTGCAACCATGTTTCCGTAATCCCAATTAGGTCATAATTATTAACCTCTATTTCCACAGCTAATTCATCTACCTTGTTCCTGATGCTTCTCGCATTAAGGTATAAAACCCTCAGGCTTTTTTTATGCTCACATTTTTTATGAATTAGTTTGGCCCTTTGTTTTTTGTTCCTCACCCTTTTATCATTTATTTCTGTCTGCCTTTCACTTTCCTCTATTTCACTACATAGGTTTCTAGCCCCCTGCCATACTAGTTTAAATGCTCCCGAACTGCTTTATCAAAAATTACCCCGAGAACATCAGTTCCATCTCTGCACAGGTGTAGACCGTCCCTTTTGTATAGGTCACACCTACCACAAAACTGGTTCCAATGCCTCAAAAATTTAAAACCCTCCCTCTTACACCACTGCTCAAGCCACGTATTTAGCCTAACTATCCTGTTCTCTGTACTCTTACTAGCACGTGGCACTGGTAGTAATCCAGAGATTACTACCTTCGAGGTCCTACTTTTTAGCTTGGCTCCTAACTCCCGAAATTCTACTTGTAGGACCTCTTCCCTTTTTTTAGCTACGTCGTTGGTACCAACATGTATCACGACAACTGGCTGTTCCCCCTCCCCCTCCAGAATGTTCTGCACAATGACAGTGAACACCTTGCCAACCTAGAGCAGGTGCTCACTAGACTAAGAGAACATGGGCTACGAGCCAATCGCCCCAAGTGCGAGTTTTTAAAGAAACAAATATCGTATTGTGGCCACGTGATTGATGAAGAGGGGTTACATAAGTCCCCTGACAAAATTGAAGTGGTAGTTAAGGCTCCAGCGCCTGAAAATGTGTCACAACTGAGGTCATTCCTCGGATTGGTGAATTACTACCATAAATTTTTGCTGAATTTGTCCACAATTCTGCACCCACTGATCGCCCTGCTACAAACTGGAGTAGCATGGAAATGGAGCGATGAATGTAAGCGGGCCTTTCAGAAGTGTAAAGGCCTGATCACTTCAAGAGAAGTATTGGCTCACTACAACCCATCACTACCGATAAGTCTGGCGTGTGATGCATCTCCCTACGGTGTTGGAGCGGTACTATCACATAAATCCCTTGATGGTTCAGAGAGGCCGATAGCTTTTGCGTCACGCTCGTTAACTGCAGCCGAGCGTAACTATGCCCAGATTGACAGAGAGGCCCTCAGCCTGGTGTGGGGGGTGAAGAAGTTCAATCACTACCTGCACGGACAGAAATTTACTCTACTAACTGATCATCAACCTCTTGTCTCCATTTTCAACCCTAAGAAGGGCGTCCCGATAATGACAGCACAACGGCTACAGAGGTGGTCCCTTTTCCTAGGGGCACACCAATGTGACATCGAGTACAAAGGAACTAAACAGCATGGGAATGCTGATGGATTGTCGCGCCTACCGTTGCCGATGGTGGAAGAAGCACCTGCAGTGGATCCTGTGGAGATATTCTACTCGACCATAGTCGAATGTCTACCTGTGACGAATGCAAACGTAGAAAAGGAAACACGAAATGACCCAACACTCTCCAGGGTCTATGATTTAACGGTGAATGGATGGCCAGCACATGGTGAACCACTGTTGCCAGCATTCTCGCCGAGAAGAGAACAGCTGTCAGTGTGCCGAGGAACCTTGATGTGTGGATCCAGAGCAGTAATTCCACCCAAATTGAAGGATAGAGTGCTTAATGAGCTTCATGAGGGTCATCTGGGAGGGGTAAAAATGAAGAACTTAGCCAGAGGGTTTGTGTGGTGGCCGGGAATTGATAGAGAAATCGAAGAGATGACCAAGAGCTGTACAGGATGCCAGAAGATCCAAAACGCCCCACCACAAGCCCCTCTACATCCATGGGAGTGGCCCTCATCTCCATGGCAAAGGGTACACATTGATTTTGCTGGTCCATTTATGGACTCGATGTTTTTAATTGCGGTGGATGCACATTCAAAGTGGCCAGAGGTAATAAAAATGTCCTCAACCACCACAGAAAAAACTATCACAGTCTTACGAAACATATTCGCCAGAAATGGGCTGCCTGAACAGATTTGCTCCGACAATGGACCACAGTTTGTGTCTGAAGAGTTCCGGAGGTTCTTAAAGAACAATAGTGTTAAGCATTACACATCCGCCCCATATCATCCAGCCACCAATGGATTGGCTGAGAGGTTCGTTCAAACATTCAAGAAGGCTATCAAGGCAATGTGTAATGAAGACATACCCCTACATCACAAGGTGGATAACTTCTTGTTTGCCTACCGGAATGCGACACATGCGGTTACCAACCAAACTCCAGCCATGATGTTCTTCAATCGAAGACTAAGATGCCGCTTGGATTTGGTTAAGCCAAACATCAGAAGAAATGTGGAGAACAGGCAGTTTCAGAATATGAATGAAAGGCCAACCAGGAGTTTCAAGATAGGTCAACCAGTTTTGGCCCGGGACTACCGCACAGAGAAATGGCAGCCAGGAACGATCTGCACACGGCAAGGACCTTTAATGTATACCGTGGACATTGGAGAGAGCATTGTAAGACGCCATGCTGACCAGATTCTAGAGTCACTGGAAAACGTCAAATCTACACCACGATCCTATACACCTGGTGATGAAACCGAAGTACCAATTGCATCTACCTCAGAATCGGTGATATTGGAAGCAGACGAACCAAACAACGGCGTTGATCCCAAATCAACTTTGCCAGAAGAACCTGATACCCCAAAGAGGCGTTATCCGGACAGAATCAGGAAGCCTCCTCAAAGACTGAATTTATAATTGATTAACTTTAGCTGATGTATATAGCAACTATAATTGTAAATATGTTATTTAATTATTAATCAAATGTTATGTAATGTTTAGCTAAAAGGGGAGGAATTGTAGTGTATGTACCTTGAAGAAGGAACTATATTCTGCAGCCCCTGTATACTGCAGTACCAGTAGTGACCACCCCTGTATATAAGCCTGTGAAGTAACTTTGTATAGTAGTTCCAGTTTTGTCTCCATTCAGTAAACACCTGTTATAACCAACTTCTGCAGTCCGTGTCTCAATTACACACGGACATTACACTACCAACTGAATTTTTCCCCCATAGAGTTCTGGGGAGTGGGCTTTGTAGGACTGGAAGAGATTACATAGGTATAGATAGTGAATGGCAAGGTTCTGAAGGAATATAAACACGAGGATGCGATTTCTGAATTGGAGGCTTTGTGGGGTTAGGGAGCCAATGTACATCAGAAACTTGCAGGGAACATAAAAACTGACTGTAAAAGCTTCTATAGATATGTGAAGAGAAAAAGATTGGTAAAGTCAAGCGTAAGTCCCTTGCAGTCAGAATCAGGGGATTTAATAATGGGGAATAAAGGCATGGCAGACCAATTAAATACATACTTTGGTTCTGTCTTCACAAAGGAGGACACAAACAAACTCCCAGAGATGTCGGGGAGCATAGGGTCTAATGAGAGGGAGGAACTAAATGAAATCAGTATTTGTAGGGAAATGGTAATAGGGAAATTGACGGGATTGAAGGCCGCTAAATCCCCAGGGCCTGATAATCTACATCCTAGTATACTTAAGGAAGTGGCCCAAGAAATAGTAAATGCATTGCTGGACATCTTCCAAAATTCTATAGGCTCTGGAACATTTCCCATGGATTGGAAGGTAGCTAATGTAACCCCACGATTTAAAAAAGAGAAAAAATGGGGAATTATAGACCGGTAAGCCTGACATCAGTAGTGGGGAAAATGCCAGAGTCCATTATAAAAGATGTAATAGGAGAGCACTTGGAAAACAGTGACAGGATCGGACAAAGTCAACATGGATTTACAAAAGGTAAATCATGCTTGACTAATCTACTGGAATTTTTTGAGGATGTAACTGGTAGAATAGATAAGGTAGAACCAGTGGATGTGGTGTATTTGGACTTTCAGAAGGCTTTCGATAAGGTCCCGCATAAGAGACTAGCGTGCAAAGTCAAAGCACATGGGATTGGGGGTAAGGTACTGAATTGGATAGAAAACTGGTTGGCAGACAGGAAGCAAAGAGTTGGAATAAATGGGTCTTTTTCCGAGTGGAAGGCAGTGACTAGTTGGGTACCGCAGGGATCGGTGCTAGGACCCCAGTTATTGAAAATATATATTAATGATTTAGACGAAGGAACTAGATGTAATATCTCCAAGTTTGTAGACGACACAAAGCTGGGTGGGTGTGTGGCTGTGAGGAGGATGCAGAGAAACTCCAGTACGATTTGGACAGGTTTGGCGATTGGGCAGATGCATGGCAGATGGAGTATAATGTGGATAAATGCGAGGTTATCCACTTTGGTGGCAAAAACAGGAAGGCAGATTATTATCTGAATGGCAATAGATTGGGAAAAGGGGAAGTGCAACAAGACCTGGGTGTCCTTGTGCGCCAGTCGCTGAAGGTAAGCATATAGGTGCAGCAGGCAGTTAAGAAGGCAAATGGTATGTTGGCCTTCATAGTGAGAGGATTCGAGTACAGGAGCAAGGATGTCTTGCTGCAGTTGTACAGGGCCTTGATGAGACCACACCTTGAGTATTGTATGCAGTTTTGGTCGCCTTATCTGAGGAAGGATGTTCTTGCCATGGAGGGAGTGCAGCGAAGATTCACCAGACTGATACCTGAGATGGCAGGAATGACATATGAAGAGAGATTGGGTTGATTAGGCTTATATTCGCTAGAGTTTAGAAGGATGAGAGGGGATCTCATTGAAACTTAGAAAATTCTAACAGGACTAGACAGACTAGATGCAGGAAGGCTGTTCCCGATGGCGGGGGTGTCCAGAACCAGGGGTCACAGTCTAAGGATAAGGGGTAAGCCATTTAGGACAGAGATGAGGAGGAATTTCTTCACCCAGAGAGTGGTGAACCTGTGGAATTCTCTACCACAGAAGACAGTTGAGGCCAATTCATTAAATATATTCAAGAAGAAGTTAGATATATTTCTTAAGGCTAGGGGGATCAAGGGATATGGAGAGAAAGCAGGGACAGGGTACTGAATTTGGATGATCAGCCATGATCGCATTGAATGGCAGAGCAGGCTCGAGCGGCCGAATGGCCTACTCCTACTCCTATCTTCTATGTTAAACGACAGGTGCGTAGGACTCAGTGTGGGATAGGGTATAGGCAGCAGAGATTTGGGTGAGCTGGAGGTTATGAAGGGTGGAGGATGGGAGGCTGGATACCAGATCATTGGACTAATCGAGTTTGGAGGTGACAGAGACATGGATGAGGGCTTTGGTAGCAGATGGGCTGAGGCAGAGGTAGATGTGGGTGTTGGCACAAAGGTGGAAGTAGACGGCCTGTGCGATCTAGAGGCTATGGGATTGGAAGCTCAGCTCGGGTTGAATGAGACACTGAGGTTGCGAACAATTCAACCTGAACACAGTGGCTGGGAAGTGGATGAAATTGGTGGCAAGGATATGCAATTTGGGGTGGGGGCCAAAAATGATGGCTTTTGTCTTCCCAATGTTTAACGGGAGGAAATTGCTTATCCAAGACTTTTTATTGGAAGAGTCTTAAGCTTCTGTATAATTAGATACTAATATTCAGATCAAACGTGTTGTAGCCAGTCTGACCCATAAATTAGAATATTTCACTGCACGTAGAGTGAGAGGAAAAAAAGCTACATCCTGTTTGTCACATGACTAGTTTAGGAGACAGCTTCAGTTTGTTCATGAACAGCATTGGATTTTCTTGCATATTCCAGTTTGGATTCAGCTTTGAAGGTGCCAAACTTGAATACTGTGAAGTTGAATATAATCCAAATGTTTCGGGTCATATTGAGTTGTGATTCAAAGATCACAGGGATGAACCACTACTGTAAAGTTGCTTAACTTCCTCTTCTCCCCAACCACTAACCTGGGATCAGACGCTATTATTATTACTTTTTAGTTAGCTTTACCTCCAGTTTTCTCCTTCCTTTCTTGAGGGCACCGACTCACGTTGAGGTGTGTTACGGTGGGCTTTGGCTGCCTATGGTACCTTGCCCATGCGGCCATTTATCATGTGCGAGTCTACATAGTGAGTACTGGTACTCTGTTCAACTGTGTGGCACATCACAGCGGAGCCTGACCCTGCTCTCACCGGAGACACCTCGGCAGTTTCCAGCTGGGCTCCATGGATGATGAAGACAGCTGATTTTGCAACTCCCTAGCCCAGGACGCTGAAATAAAATCTGGGACTTTGCTGTTCCGTACACCTCAGCTACTCATCAACTGAACCATATTGACCAGGAAGGTACACATTTGATCTCTGGCCTCTGTTGAGCTTAGCTGATCTTAAACATCGATGCATTTAAGGGGAAGCTAGATAAGTAGATGAGGGAGAAAGGAATAGAAGGATATGTTGATGGGGTTAGATGAAGTAAGGTGGGAGGAGGCTTGTGTGGAGCATAAACACCAACATAGGCCTGTTGGGTCGAATGGCCTGTTTCTCTGCTGTAAAATTCTATGTAATTCCACGTAAATAGGGCTATGATACTAAAAATGATCCCAGGGTCCCCCGCAGAGATTGGGACTGTTGGAAGTGCTTGTGTGCACATGTTAGGCTAGGCAATTACTGCCCTTAGCAACTGAACCACATGATAAACCATATACAGTGTTGGAACACCTCAGCTTTTGAATTCAACCCAATATTCAGTGATGGTACAGATGATGTCAATGAGGGAAAACAGTGATATCTTCTGACGAACTAGAGGCACAGCACCAAAGGTGGAACCCGCTCCGTGCAAGCGGAGGAGATGTAACACCTGCCCCTATACCTCCCCCCTTCCCACTGTCCAAGGCCCCAAACACCCCTTCCAGGTGAAACAGCGATTTACTTGTACTTCTCGCAATCTAGTATACTGTATTCGCTGCTCACGATGCGGTCTCCTCTACATTGGGGAGACCAAACGCAGATTGGGTGACCGCTTTGCGGAACACCTCCGTTCAGTCCGTAAGGGTGACCCCGAGCTTCCGGTCGCCTGTCATTTTAATTCACCGCTCCATTCCCACTCGGACCTCACCGTCCTTGGCCTCTTGTATTGTTCCACGGAAGCTCAACGTAAACTCGAGCAACAGCACCTCATCTTCCGATTAGGCACTCTGCAGCCTTCCCGACTCAATATCGAGTTCAACAATTTCAGATCATAAGCTCGGCCCCCATTTCATTTTCTCTTGTAATTGTTCCACTCCTTTCCCCCCCCCCTTTCCTTTTGTTTCTCTCTCACACCTGGCAGCTATCTTTTGCCCTGCCAGTACACTTTACACCTAATCCCAGCCTATTACCATCTCGTCTAGCTTCTAATCTCTTTTACTTCTTTCGTTTCTTTTATTCTTTTGTCCGATCGCAGCCCTGCCTCCGATCTAGTTTCTTTTCTTTCCAGTTTTGAAGAAGGGTCCAACCCGAAACGTCAACTCAAATTTCTCTCCACGGATGTTGCCTGACCTGCTGAGTATTTCCAGCATTTTCTGTTGTTATTTTGGAAATTGCTTTGTCAGTTCCCTTACATACAGACCTTTCTAATGTGACAGGATAATTAACCAAGCAAGTCACTCCAATCACACATACTCCTTAATAAACACTCTGCAGGGCTGCTCAATCACACTGTAATTCACCTGGTTTAATTCACACTAACATGCAGCCCGCAGTCATTCACAACCAGTGGTCTCAGTTCTCATTCATGTGTATAATCCATTCACTGGCATTCAGAGCTTCAGTCAAACTTCAGTAGCTTTTCTGAAGGTTCTCTCCATTTTATGATTTAAAAACAAATTGTAAAATGGAGCACTGATTCCCATTCTCAATTCTTTTCGTGTGATTTCCTGTCAAACAAAAATCCATTTTCCCCCCACCTTGATAAAAGGTCTCCTTAGTTTGAGAAGAAAGCCACATCCAAGGCCTGTCAAGCAATTCATGTCTGCAGTGAGTTGCCACAACATGGCACATTATGAATTTTGCTAATACATAAATCACTGCAAAATTACAATCATCAATAACATATACTGCCAGGGCTTGATCCATTAGAGCTGCACAATCTGCAGGAAACCACAGTCACTTCATTAATCTAACCTTCAATGACCTTAAGTATCTGACAGAAATGTCCTCAATGCATATGTGTTTGAAAGAAGGAATGAACTTGCAGTTAAGTCCAGTGTTAAGAACATCTTCGCCCTACCTAAAAAATTAATTACACAACCAGCTTATTTACAAATAAAATAGTCTAGTATTTTCAAACTGTGGGTACCTGTATGGTGAAGGAATCTAGCTTCTAACATTAAGCTTTACCAAAAGGCTGCATTGTGTTTTCTTCCCACAGGGCATTCTGGATAGCACATCACTGTGGCCAGCAAAAGCTGACAATCGTGATGTAAGAATAACTGTTTCCATTTATATAGTGCCGTTCATGTGATTCACAGAAGACAGAATGGATGAGCATTGACCAAGAGCATGGATAGGTTTTGAGTTGACTTAAGAAACAAATAAAGAAGTAGCAAAGCAGAGGTACTGATGAAAAATCTTCGGAGAATTTAGGGAATCAAGGTAACTGAAAGCTCTGTCACCGGCGGTGAAGTGAAGGGAGAAGCACAGGCAAACAGAGTCAGAGGACCGAAGGGTTTAGCTAGGGATGTAGGGCAGGAGGCGACTGCAGAGAAAGGGAAGGCCATTGAGGATGAGGATTTGGTATACAATGTATTAGGGAACAGGGAGCCAGTGGATGGCAGCTAAGGGTGACTAGCGAATGGAACTTAGTGCACAACTAATTGCTGAATTTTAGTCGAAAATTACTCTTGTGCATTAGGCAACCACGACCATAGGGCAGTCCCAATTTTGCTGTTCTGTATTATGATTTTTCTCAGATGTGTGGTAGAGAAAAAATAAATTTGCCTCAGATCTAACATGATCCTCTCCACTCGCTGGTACTTCAGCACTACACTGCTGAACCAAGGATTCATCCTTCCCATCTACCTCCCCTTGCTAATTAGGATTCCAACTCTGAAAATGGGTTTTGTCCATCAACTCGCAGACTCATTCCACTTACCAGATTTTGGGTTGGTAAGTATATACTTATAAAATCAATATGCACAATACAGGTTAACAAAGTCTCAAGTGATTGTCTACCAAGCATCTCATGTAACACTGCATTCATAACAAGTTTAGCGTCTGTGAAAAGCTAAATTTGTGAAGTGTAAATCGGGTGTCAAAGCACAAACTGACTGTAAGTGAAGTGGAGTGAGACTCTTTCCTCGGGTAGTCTCATCCCTCTTTCGCTCCAGTGTCAGGTTTGGCTTCAGTGTGAATTTACACTATAATAACTGCAACGTCTGTGTATAGTGAAACCTCTTGACATAAATGCTATAATTATAGTGTGAATGTACCTTTACTCTGTCCATCCAACTGTACTTGGTTCTGAGTTCCCAATTATCAAGGTTCTTTCGCCTCTTTCTTATTACTCTCACTTGGACTTTTATAACCTACTCATGAATCTTTGGATGGTCTCCCTGAAATAAACTATACATATCACTATGCATCATCTATATATATTAAGAAAGGAAGAAAGAAAGACTTGCATTTGTCTGGCAGCTTTCACGACCTCAGCCAATGAGGTACTTTTGAAATGTAGTTACTGTAGGAAACGCAGCAACCAATTTGCGCACAGCAAGCTCCCACAAACATCAATTTGATAATGACCTGTTTTGTTAGTGAAGTTGGTTGAGGGATAAATATTGGCCAGGACGCCGGGGAGAACTCCCCTGCTCTTCTTCGAAAAATGCCATGGGATCTTTTACGTCCATCTAAGAGGGCAGACAGGGCCTTGGTTTAACATCTGATCTGAAAGACGGATCCTCCGACAGTGCACTGAATTAACCTACTAATCCATTGCTTGTTTAGTTTGTGCTTATTTTTCTTAAGTTTACACTTATTTTGCAAACTTAAAATTATCATTTCTCAGGGTTTCATTTTTCCTCAACTGAGTTATCTTAAAGCAGTGTTTCCCAGCTGATTTTGTTTAGTTAATTCCTTTGAAGATTGCCTTTTTAAGCCATATAGGTTTGTCTTGCTCCTTATTGATGATGATTTAAACGTAATTAAATTGTAGTCACCAGTTGCTAGTGCTGCTATTCTGAAAACTAGTAAGAGTCAGAGCTGGGTGCAGATTCTCCCTGGTGGGATTCTTAATTAATTAAAAGCAATCTTGCACCACATTTACTGGTTCTAATTCTGTTGCCTCACTTTTCTATCTGGACAATCCCGGTTTACACTGGGCTGGTGACCTATTATTATTGTTTCTATATGCTCTTCTCATCTCCTCATATATGTTATCACCCTTATGCTGTAACAGGCCATTATTTTTAATTATGTCTTTCTGTTACCTTACCAGATTGTTGTATTTCTTTTTCTGTCATATCCTGTACACCTTCCTTAAGTTCCAGATTCTCCTGAACACAATATATCCTCTCCCCCTCCCCAGTATTTTCTACCTTTCCAGAACATCTATGTCCACTTCCATTTTCTGAACCATGTTTCTGCCATTCATATAGGGCGCGAAATTCAGTTACGCCCCGCTTGGGGGCGGTTACCGAGTTAAGGCCGGACATTTAGCGCCCGGCGCGGAAGTACCGCCCCAGCTGCTAAATTCGACTTGCCACCCCGCACAGGATGTGGAGCGCAATCTTGGGCACTCCACTTCCTGGTGGGGTGGTAACCAAGGCGATGTCAGGGCGCGATCGGCAGCACTCGGAGGAGGCGCCGCAGAGCGCTGCCACGTTTAAACGCCCTTCCCCTTCAGTTAAAGGGGAGAGCCGCTGCACACTCAGCAGGGCCTCCGATGGTGCACACTAGGCCACCAGGCGGCGTGGTGCCGCGGCTGCAGCCCGGCACCAAGATGCAGTGCCGGTCTGCGTGATGGCAGCCAGGACCACGCCACGGCACACCACGGAGGGCCGACCTGGAGGTCGGCCAAAAAAGGAAAATGGCAGCACGGGTCGTGGCCACACTTCCCCTTTAAATACCGCCCCGCAAGCGGAGGTTGATTCGGCTCGTGACCCGCGAGGCTGGTGCTGACATCGCCAGTGGCAGCCTCACGGGCGCAGCCGAATTCCTGCCGTGGGGCGGTAAGGGGCCGCGACAGGACGCCAATGGGTTACTGTGCATGGCGATGACATAATCGCTGGTGGCACAGCCGCCTGGGGTGCTACCGGCGGGGGCGCAGCGCTATCGGGTAGCGCCTCAACAATGCCCCGCCGAATTTCTCGGGAGGCCGTTTTATCGTCCCGCCTGCGGGCGATAAGCCCTTTGCGCCCTGTTAGCGCCTCCGGGGGATGGGTGGGGGCTAACGGCAGGCGTAAAGGAGATGAAATTCTAGCCCTAGTCATAGAATCATACAGCACAGAGGGCGGCCATTTGGATCATCGTGCCTGTTCCGGCTCTCTGTAAGAGCTACCAATTAGTCCCACTCCCCTGCTTTTTCCCCACAGTCCTGCAAATATTTTCCTTTTTAAGTATGTATCCAATTCCCTTTTGAAAGTTACTATTATCTTTATAATAATGTGAGTTCCTACTGGTAAATATGGCTGTTATTCAATCATCTTATTCCAAATCTGTCTTTCATTCAGGTATTGGCAGTTAGCTGTAATTACTTTTAAGTCCTGATCCAGAAATAATCTCCGGCAAACTAGTTTATTGCAATTCCAGTTGTACTTATCCCGCTTGGTATCCTTCCAATATGTCTCATCACATGTCAGAGGAAGATTAAACAAGCTATAGTGTCCTTTCACTCTCGTCATGTAATGGACAAGATCTAGCCTCCTGTAACCTGCCTCATTAAAGTCCTCCTTACAGTGATGGGCGAGGAGCCTCTGCAGCAAGTTCATTTAAATGAACACAGATCCTCTGTGACTCCTGCCATTGTGTAGATGTCATCCTGAGGTATCGCTGGCACACGGGAGAAAGCTGCTGGCGCTGCCACTTGTCCAGTAGGATCTCCAAAGAATATCTGACCCCCTGATGGCTTTGCTATACAGAACTGTCACGACCAAAAAAAAATAACCTGTGCAGGTGTCAGAAGAAATAATTTGACAGGCTTCTCCAGTTTCACTTATTTTTCATTGATTCCCAAAACATTGTGGGTATTGAGTAATGAGACACACAGACTCTTTATTTTCCTGCATAATATAAAAAGATGGAGTCATAAATTGCAGGTAGTAATGTACCTGTAATAATGCATTGTTCTTATTGTATATTTTGAGTTGAATTGGGTCCAAAATAAGTAAATTTCAAAGAAACTTGACCATTTCTCAGGATCATCCTGTCTGCTTGCCACAGTAATTTATTTTTTCCCTCTGTTCTGTCAATAAATATTCCCCCTTCCACAACCCCCTGCACCCTCTATGTGTCAGACTAGGGGCGATGGTTGCATGTGTGAAGAAATAATTTGTGATTAAGAATGTTGGGCATGCAATATCAGAGGTGGAAAATTTCACAGAATGTTCTCCCCCTGACACAAATTGTAGACAACAAGTTTGCCATTTTCGCTAAAATGCAAGGCAGCTAAAGGGAGCTTGGCTACATTTTTGTTATGTACGTAGAAGTCTCAGAATCCGCCTCTGAATGCAGAGAATGCTTCAGTTACATCCCATCTTGTTAAGCGAAGGCAGTGGGACGCGAAAACAATGATTCCCCACTCGAAGACTTGTTCGAAGGCATGACAATAAATCTGCAGGAGCAGGTTGAAATCACATGCATGCGGCAGGACCTGGGGATTAGACATCACACGCTGCTTGCACTCCTAGAAGAGACATCATCTATGTGGGACAGAGACCATCATCCGCTACTAATCCCAGATTCTGCAGTTTTCCAATAGCTCTTATACAGCTGGGTTTTAAAAACACAAACTCAAGCACTGTCACAAATCCCTCAGTTACTGCGTGTGGTATATATTTTTAATGACTCCCTTTTTGGAAAGGGCTCAGTTCAGATGGGGTTCCATTTTTTCAATGACATTTTTACTGTAAATCAATTGATATTTAATCCAGCATATAGAGGGTGTCTAAAACACACATTAAGTGCTGGCTAGGTTGTGGTCAGTTGTTCGCAGCCTTTTAACCGTTGGAATCAGTTAGAGTAAATGCTCAAAGAGAGCATATCACCTTTTAAGGGCCTTCCTTAAACTTGATCAGGACTGGCAGACAAGTTACCCTCAGGCCCACCCTCTTCTCTTTCACTGTTCCTTTTGATAGGAATTTCAAGGTGAATCTTTTAAAAACTGAAATTTATTTTGCATTGTTCAAAACGGCCATTTTTGCAGCCACATCAATAAAAAGATTTTCCATTAATCTTCCTGGGTAAAGTGATCCTGCAACTTTTTCTTAAAGAAGAACATTTCAAGGCATTATTACCAACTTGGAAGGTGTCAACCTGTCACAGTTTCTATATTGTTTTGCCATACAACAACTTGTATTTATATAACGTCTCTATCATAGGAAAATTTCCCAAGTTGCAATAGCTTTGAGAACATAAGAAATCAGAGCAGGAGTAGGCCATACGACCCCTCGAGCCTGCTTCGCCATTCAATAAGATCATGGTTGATCTTCGACCTCAACTCCACTTTACCGCCCTATCCCCATACCCCTTGATTTCCTTGGAGTCCAAAAGTTTATCGATCTCAGTTTTGAATATACTCAACAACTGAGCATCCACAGCCCTCTGGGGGAGAGAATTCCAAAGATTCATAATCCTCTGCGTGAAGAAATTTCTTCTCATCTCAGTTTTAAAAGGCCAACCCCTTATCCTGAGACTGTGTCCCCTAGTTCTAGACTCTCCAGCCAGGGGAAACAATCTCTCAGCATCTACCCTGTCAGCCATTCTGTTGCGTGAGGAAGGATACAAAAATGCAAGTTGTTGTTGGAAAAGACATGCACACAAGTGCACTTTCCAACTGGAGTCACTGAACTATTTTCCCCGGCGATCTGCTACCAATTCTCACACCTCTTAATGCCATTCCTAACTCAACACAGAACAGAAATCAAATCGGGCACTCCCTGGTCTGTGTGATGCCTTTTGCCATCTGGAAGGTTGAACTCCAGTGCTGCTGGAGCCAGCACTTCTAGCTGTTCAGATTATTAATACTTCGCCAGCAGGCGCCTCCTGACCAAGTCAGTCATACAGGGTCCTACAACCACTACATCATAAACCTCAGTATTAGAAGGAAGATTTTCTGGGAATTACATTTTTAGGAAATGTTTTTAAAAAGCAACAGTTGAATATTGCAACGTACAGCAACATGAATCAGTTCAAGGGACTCTTAGGTACAAAAGTGACCATTGCTGCTAGAGGACCCACCCTGAGACCTTAGAGGAAACAGCAATTCCATCTGTCCAGGGTGGATTGGCCCCACTGTTGTATTCCTTCAAGCCGAGACTCCTTGCCCACCACAATAGAAGCAGAAGTACTTACGTTGGCAGGTATCCCTCTTCTCCTCATATCCTGGTTTGCAGACACATCGTCCAATAGGCACCAACCATCCCCCATCGGCACTACAGTGCATTTTAGGCACATCGTATTCCTCAGAATTATTCACACAGGAGCCACGGACCTCGACCAAGGAGGAATCTCCTTCAGTCACTCTGTCTGGAAACTCTGCCAAGTTACGAATTGTTAATGGGCACTTCTTGTAGTAGACCCTCACTGATACCAAAGCGATACAGGCGCCCACATCCTGAAAGGCAAGGTAAAAGCCTCTCTTTGTCAGGGATCCAATGTCCCGTACCTCAGTGTTTAATTTCATCACCCTGTCACCTACATCCACCTGGGTGAAGCTCTCATCAGCAGCAATCGTGTCGATTTTTATGTATTGACTTTCTTTAATGTACCACAAGTTGTTGTTGTTGGACTCATAGTAGTAGATGTTAAAGGTCTCCTTGCATGTTCCTGGGACACCTGGCAGGCTGTTGCAGTCTCTGAGAGTAAATTTAATCTCAATATAGATCCGATGGGCGCCATCACGAGGAATCCAACTAGTCCGCAGCCAATTGTTCTGATAGGCTTCCATGACATTACAGACCTGGTATGTTCGCATTGGAGTGTTACTCTCATCCATAACGCTGATTTCTTCCCACTGTAATCAAGAAATAGAGCAACAATAAGAGCCAGTAGTAGCTACAAATGCCAAACAACTATGCAGGGCTTCTGCTATCTTTTACAACATTGCACTGTCCCCTTGTTGGTGAGGATTGAGTGATTCTGGCAACAACAAACATTTTTTTGTACATTATAGGAAGTCTGTGTGATGGATGATGTCTCGGTCCCATATCGGGTTATAAGGTATTTCTATATTATATCTTTACTCATGAAATTTTATGTAGGTCAAGTATGGCAATTTAAATTGATTTCTGGCAAGGTTTTTTTTGCTCTTTGTGGGGCGGGGTGGGGCTATAGGAGATTAAGTGCACAATGCTGTCTGAAGTCACTGTGTGTTACATTGGAATAGAAATGATCCCCTGGCTCTGATATTTGGATGCCCCCATGGCTTTTGAATAGAAGCTAACCAAATTATGGATGCTTTGAAGGACAATGGTGACAATGTGACTGTACAGATATAGTGGTTGGCCTAGATTTTCTGCTGGAGTTATGCTGGACATACAATACATCTACTCTAGAATGAGCACATGTATTCCAATTGCATGCAAATGAGGAGAATACATTATTCAACATGTTTCCTATCATTTGCGCCCTAGCATTGCAAATATATCCCAGTGCAACTATAAAGCCTTCCACACCAGGAATAACATGTGGAACATTGTATTTTCTGTTTCATAAAGTTGGTAAAATGATCTTTGGAACAGTACATTGTGTAGCCCAGTACCTGAGTGCAAGAGAAAAAGCTGAAGTGTTTTCAAGCATCTACAGCCAAAAGTGCCAAGTGGACAATCCTAATCGACCCCACCATCTAATTGAGATAATTACCACACCATTCTTCCAATCATAAGTAAAATGATGGAAGGAGTCTTCAATAATCCAATGGCACCTACTCACCAATAAACTGCTCAACGCTCAGTTGGGGTTCCACCAGAAGCACTTGGCTCCGGACCTCATCGCAAACTTTATATCCAGACATAGACAGCTGGATGCTAGAGGAGAGTTAAGATTAGTTGCCTTCAACATCAAGGCAGTGTTTGACCGAGTGTGGGACCAAGGAGCCTTAGCAAAACTGAGGTCAATGGGGGTCAAATAGAAAACTCTTCAGAGGTTGGAGTTATATCTGACACAAAGAAAAATGATCATGGTTGTCGGAGGCCAATCACGGCAGTCCCAGGACATTATTGCAGGAGTTCCTCAAAGCTCAACCACCTTCAGCAGCTATATTTCTTAAGGCTAAAGGGATCAAGGGATATGGGGAGAAAGCAGGGACAGGGTACTGAATTTGGATGATCAGCCATGATCTCATTAAATGGCGGAACAGGCTCAAGGGGCTGAATGGCCTACTCCTGCTCCTATCTTCTATGTTTCTATGTTTCATCAATGACCTTCCCTCCATCAGAAGGTCAGGAGTGGGTGGTTGTTCACTGATGATTCCACAGTGTCCAGCTCCATTCACAACTCCTCCACTAAGGAAGTAGCCCATGCCAGCCTACAGCAGGACTTCACAACATCCAGGCTTGAGCTCACAAGTAGCAGGTAATATTTGTGCCATGTAAGTGCCAAGTAATGACTAGTCCAAAAACAGAAAGCCCAACCATCTCCCCAAACCTTCAGTAGCAGCACTATCACTGAATCCCCCACTATCAACATTTGGCAGTCACGATTGACCAGAAACTTAACTGAATCAGTCATATCAATGCTGTGGCTATAAGAGCAGGGCAGAAGCTGGATAATCTGCAATGAGTGGCTCAACTCCTGACCTCTCATAGCCTCGCCACCATCTAAAAGATTCAAGTCAGGAGTCTGATGGAGTACTGAACATTCACCTGGATGGGTACAGTCTCAACAACATTCAAGAAGCTGGACATCATCCAGGACAAAATAATTTTCTTGATTAGCGTCCCTGCCACTGGTCTCAGTATCCATCTCCCACCATCAGCACACTGTGGCACCAGTATGTAAATCTACAGGATGCACTGCAGCAATTCACCAAACTTGCATCAACAGCACCTCCCAGTCCCCGCAACCTCTATTAACAAGGGCAAGAGTAGCAATATTGTAGTGTATGTACCTTTAAGAGAGAACTACTTTTACAGCTCCTGTATACTGTAGTACCGGCAGTGACCACACCTGTATATAAGCCCTGAGCAGGCATCTGTACTGTTAGTTATTAGACTACCCTCATCCAGTAAACACCTGTTGATTGTTGATCTGCAGTCTCTACAGTCTCTGTCTATTCATTGAAGAACACCATACCTTAAGATTCACGGATTTAATAGTGGCGACGAGGTCGATTCGAACCTACCTGCAACTCTGCATTTCCTCCCAAGGATTCGCTCCTGGAGGACAGTGGAAGAAAGTCGAGGCCCGAAGCACGGGCGTCGACCACAAGCAACCGCCCAGTCATCCGGCAGAGAGTGAGCATCGCAGGGGAGGCTGTTGAGAGCTGGGCTTGGTTCTCCAGCCACGATGATCCAGCAACAGGCTGGCAACAGGTACAGAGCAGACCCTTCCTGGACAGCGGCGGCTGGAGCCAACCGATGGCACAGAAAAGGCCGAGCAGCGTCGGCGGGGTAAGAGAGAGGGTAAAGCGCACAGGGCGCAGCTGGGGGTTGAAGACCGAGCGGTGTCGACGGAAAACAAAAAGAGAGAGAGGGTAAAGCACAGCCGGGGTTCAGGACCGAGCAGCGGCAATGAGGGAGGCGCACAGGAAAATGCGTAGAGCGCAGCCAGGGCTCTAGGGCTGAGCAGCATCCGCGGGGGAAGAAAGGAAGCGCGGGAGATGCCATTTGAGCTGCGGAGAAGAAGGGAGAGTGCGGGAGACGCCATTTTAGCCAGTCTAACCACACCCAGGGATGCCGAAGAGTGGCAGTGTCACAGCGCTCAACAATGAAGTCGAAGATTGGGCGACATATGTGGAACGCATTGAGGTGTACTGCAAGGCGAATGAAGTGCCAGATGCCAGGAAAGCACTGGTTTTGTTGAATTCCATGGGTGCAAAAACGTATGGCTTACTGCGAAACCTAATAACCCCAGAGAAGCCAGTGGATAAGGATTTCGAAAACATAAGTGAAAATCCTACAGAACCACTTAAACCCCACACCGCTGCTGATAGCAGAAAGATTTAAGTTTCACAAAAGGAACCAGCATAAAGACGAAAGTAATGCTGAGTATTTAACGGAACTGTGCAAGCTATCGAAACACTGCCAGTTTGGAATGGGACTAGCAGATACGTTAAGGGACAAGTTTGTGTGTGGGCTTCAAAGGGAAGGAACCCAGAAACGGCTTCTATCAGAAAAGGATCTTACGCTGGACAAGGCTTTCAGCATGGCAGTATCACATGAAGCAGCCGCACGGGGCGCTGCAGAGATACAACGGAGACCGCAAGAATATGGCACCAATGAAATGTCATATGGAGCAGGGAAGTGTTATCGCTGCGGCAGAACAACACACGACCAGAAGGATTGTTGGTTCAAGGACCAAGTGTGCAGACAGTGTGGAAAAGCAGGACACATAGCAAGAGTCTGCAGGTCGGGGAAGAAAACCAGCAGCAAGAAATCTCCACAAGAGAAGTACAAAAAGGTACATAAGGTGACGGAGAGTAGTTCAGACGAACAGAAAAGTGATACAGACTCCGGAAGCAAGGAGCTGGGTTGTCTGAAACTACATAATGTAATCAAAATGGAGGATCACCAGACTATCTGGGTAACGCTCAAGATAGACGGAGTCCAAGTGAAAATGGAATTGGACACAGGATCAGCCCTAACAGTTATAAACCGAAGGGACTACAAGCGGCTATTCTCACATATACCCTTGAGAGCTACAGAGATTGTCTTGAAGACGTACACGGGGCAAAAAGTCTACCCCAAAGGAAAAATAAGGGTGAACGTGATATACAACGGCCAGGAAATACCAAAAATGGACCGATATGCATTGCCAGATGGAGGACCACCACTACTAGGACGTGAATTAGATTGGCATTCCATACAGGCACTGACGGTAGAGGCCAAAAAGGATGACGATGTCACACCTGGACGACTGTCAAAAATGCTAACTGACGCACAAGAAGTGTTCCAGGAGGGACTCGGAACACTAAAAGGCATAACAGCAACGATTAAAATAGAGGAAAATGCAAGCCCAAAGTTTTTTAAGGCCAGACCGGTGCCTTATGCGATCCGCCCAGCCGTCGAAGCAGAGCTGGAAGGGTTGGAATGTTCAGGAGTACTGTCCAAAGTGGATTGGAGCAAGTGGGCTACACCCATCATTCCTGTAATGAAGAGGTCGTTGAGTAATACGCCTGGGGAACCAAAGAAGGTTCGCATCTGTGGGGACATTAAGGTGACAGTGAACCCAGTCCTTCACATGGTACAATATCCGCTTCCGCGGATTGAAGATATTTTCGCCTCGCTATCTGGAGGAAAGCGCTTCACCAAGATTGATCTAGCCCAGGCGTACCTGCAAATGGAGGTAGAAGAAGCCTCGAAACAATACCTCACGATCAACACTCACAAAGGTCTCTACCAATACAACCGGCTGGTGTTCGGGGTAGCATCGGCTCCGGCTATTTGTCAAAGGGCAATGGAACAAGTCCTGCAAGGGATTCCAGGGACGCAGTGTTATTTGGACGACATCCTGGTCACGGGCGAAAATGACAGTGATCACCTCGCCAACCTGAAGCAGGTGCTCACTAGATTGAAGGGATATGGGCTATGAGCTAATTGCCACAAATGCGAGTTTTTCCAGAAGCAGATCTCGTATTGTGGCCATGTTATTGATGAAGTGGGGTTACATAAGTCCCCTGAAAAGATTGAGGCAGTAGTCAAGGCTCCAGCACCGGAAAATGTGTCACAACTGAGGTCGTTCCTCAGGCTGGTGAACTACTACCATAAGTTCTTACCAAATTTGTCTACAGTATTACACCCACTGAATACCCTACTGCAGATGGGGGTACCATGGAAGTGGAATGACGAATGTAAACGAGCTTTCCAGAAGTGCAAAGAATTGATCACATCAAAAGAGGTGTTGGCCCATTTCAACCCAGCACTACCAATTCGGTTGGCGTGTGATGCATCACCCTATGGTATTGGATCGGTGCTGTCGCACAAATTCCCAGACGGGTTGGAGAGGCCAGTAGCCTTTGCGTCTCGGTCACTAACCTCAGCCGAGCGCAACTACACCCAGATTGACAGGGAGGCCCTCAGCCTAGTATGGGGAGTAAAAAAGTTCAACCACTATCTGCACGGGCAGAAGTTCACCTTGCTGACTGACCACCAACCACTTGTCTCCATCTTTAATCCAAAGAAGGGCGTTCCGGTGATGACTGCGCAACGGCTACAAAGATGGTCCCTTTTTCTAGGGGCGAACCAATATGAAATAGAGTATAAGGGCACGAAACAGCATGGAAACGCTGATGGGCTATCACACCTGCCACTGCCTACTGCGGAGGAAGCACCAGCAGTGGACCCTGTCGAAATATTTTATTCGTCGATAATTGAACGCTTGCCAGTAACTAACGCGGATATAGAGAAGGAGACCCGAAATCATCCGACACTGTCTCGGGTATATGATTTGACGGTGAAGGGATGGCCAACACATGGCGACTCACTGTTGCCAGCATTCTCATCCAGAAGAGAACAGCTGTCAGTATGCCAGGGGACAGTGATGTGTGGATCCCAAGTGGTAATTCCACCCAAGTTAAGGGAGAGAGTGCTCAATGAGCTTCACGAAGGCCATCTGGGAGGGGTGAAAATGAAAAGCCTTGCTAGGGCTTATGTGTGGTGGCCGGGAATCGATCAACAAATCGAAGACCTAACAAAGAGCTGCTCAGGATGCCAGAAGGTCCAAAATGCACCACCACATGCCCCTCTACACCCATGGGAGTGGCCCTCATCTCCATGGCAATGGGTGCATATTGATTTTGCTGGTCTATTCATGGACTCAATGTTCTTAATAGCAGTGGATGCGCACTCGAAATGGCCTGAGGTGATCAAAATGTCCTCCACCACTATGGAGAAAACGATTGCAGTCCTACGGACCATATTTGCCAGGAACGGCTTCACAGAAAGAATCACAGAAACCCCACAGTGCAGATAGAGGCCATTTCAGCCCATCGAGCCTGCACCGACACATATCCCACCCGATCCCTGTAACCCCTACACCAACACATATCCCACCCTATCCCCGTAACCCCATGTATTTAATCCCTCCTAACACTAAGGGTCAATTTATCATAGCCAATCAACCTAACCCGCACATCTTTGGACTGTGGGAGGAAACCGGAGCACCCGGAGGAAACCCACGCAAACACGGGGAGAATGTGCAAACTCCACACAGACAGTCACCCGAGGCCGGATTCGAACCCTGATAACGGACCACAGTTTGTGTCCGAAGATTTTGGGAAATTTATGAGAAGGAATGGGGTAAGGCATTACACATCCGCCCCGTATCATCCAGCCACTAATGGATTGGCTGAGAGGTTCGTACAAACCTTTAAAAAGGCAGTAAGGGCCAGGGCAGCAAGGTGGCATAGTGGTTAGCACTGTTGCCTCACAGCGCCAGGGACCCGGGTTCGAATCCGGCCTCGGGTGACTGTCTGTGTGGAGTTTGCACATTCTCCCCGTGTTTGCGTGGGTTTCCTCCGGGTGCTCCGGTTTCCTCCCACAGTCCAAAGATGTGCGGGTTAGGTTGATTGGCTGTGATAAATTGACCCTTAGTGTTAGGGGGATTAAATACATGGGGTTACGGGGATCGGGTGGGATATGTGTCGGTGCAGGCTCGATGGGCCGAAATGGCCTCTATCTGCACTGTGGGGTTTCTGTGATTCTGTGATATGTACGATGACGACATTCCACTGCAGCATAAGGTGGACAATTTCATGTTAGCCTACAGAAATGCAACACATGCAGTTACCAACCAGACCCCGGTCATGATGTTCTTTAACCGAAGGTTGAGATCTCGTCTGGATTTGCTCAGACCAAATGTGCGAAGAAATGTTGAGAATAAGCAATTCCAGCACATCAATGAGAAGCCGACAAGGAGCTTCAATGTAGGACAACCAGTCTTGGCCCGCAACTACCGAACAGTGAAATGGCAACCCAGAACGATATGCACACGGCAAGGGCCACTAATGTACACAGTGGATGTCGGGGAGAACATTGTGAGACGCCATGTCAACCAGATCCTAGCGTCACAGGAGTGAGTCAACCCCATTTCTCACGTACCTGGTGATGAACCCGACATACCGGTAGCATCTACCCCAGAAACAGTAGCATCGGAAACTGATGAACTAACCGAAGACAGGGGGCCAGAATCGCCTCCGCACCAAGAACAAGACACTCAGGAAAGGCGCTATCCAGAAAGGATCAGGAAGCCGCCCCAAAGACTGAATCTATAAATGGACTATTTCAGTTAATGTGCATGTTAAAAGTGTTAACTGTTATTTGAATGTTATGGTACTGTTAATCTAAAAGGGGAGGAATTGTAGTGTATGTACCTTTAAGAGAGAACTACTTTTACAGCTCCTGTATACTGTAGTACCGGCAGTGACCACACCTGTATATAAGCCCTGAGCAGGCATCTGTACTGTTAGTTATTAGACTACCCTCATCCAGTAAACACCTGTTGATTGTTGATCTGCAGTCTCCGTCTATTTATTGAAGAACACCATACCTTAAGATTCACGGATTTAATAATTATCATGGGAACACCATCACCTCCAAAGTCCCCTCCAAGTTGACACTCATCTTGATTTGGACATATATCAACATTCCCTCATGTTTTGCATTCAGCTGGGCAAAATGTTTTTTTTTGTATTTTGAGGTCCCCTTTCAGATACCTCATTAAACTCATTCCTAACTACTAGCAAACAAATATTTCCAAAACTCAAACTCTCAAAGCCACTGGGAGATAGAAGTTCAACCACCGACTAATCTAGGCCACCTGCTAACGCAGTCATCTTAAACATGCTTTTTACTTTGGCACTTTAAACTGTTTCATGGAAAGCTCAAGTTTTTCTGTAACCTGTCGTCTTTTTTCCGAGTTACAAGTATAGGGGTCTTCCCTTAGATATTCCCTCAGGTACAGTGATGCGAGTCACTCCCATAAATGGCCTGAATGTCTTACATTTAAGAGTGTGCCTGCACTGGCCAATATTCAATTATACACTGCATAACCCAGGGGTTTAACAATAGGCCTGAACTGGATAGCCGTAGCTTTCGTATGTGGGCTTTTTCAATCGCTTTGAAGCTAGACCAAGAAAACACTAGGTAAGAAGTGCTAAGGTACTGATCACTAAGCTGGTTTATTTCACCAAGAGTGAATATAAAGCGCAACAGTTATGATCAGACAGTTCTATCTGTATAAGTTGAATTCATGTAATATTATAAAATAATGCACATGCCATGCCTTCCTACATTGGTGGGTGACCTTTAAACAAAAAAACTCCTAACCAATATTCCCTCTAATTTTTTTTTCGTGCACAGCCCCTTTAACTGGCTGCGCAGCCCATTTACATTTTCACGCATGTGTGGTTTCTTCCATGTAAAAGCCGGTGAGCAGCCTGTGTGAAACCTCCAGTCCACTGTGCAGCCGCGCAGCTTAGCGGGAACGTTGCTCCTAACTATTTTCCTGCATTCCAACCTTCTTGCAGCCTTTACCCAGCCAGGCTGACTGTCTGTGTCAATGGCCAGAATTTTCTTCAACTGGGCGGGTCCCATGCGGGCGGCTGCCATGGCGGGTTGTGAGCCCGTTGCTGGCTCCATCCCGCTCCACAGACCACTTTAAGTTAATGGGATCTATTAAGCCCACCCTGCGCTTTACCCATCCCAATTAAATGGAGCGGGTCTGGTGACGTCATTCATGACACGTTTTCAGCCGGGATCTTGAAAGGGGCCATGACTACATTACATTTGAACGTTAATTTAACACAGTGCTGTCAGTGCACTACAGCATTGGAGTGCTGCAAACACTGACAATGACTGCACAGAGGCAGAGGGCTGCACCCAGGTTCTCCGATGACTCCCTCCATATACTTATGGAGGGAGTCAGAGCACGCAGGGAGGTCCTCTTCCCTTCCAATGGGCGGAGGAGCCCGCCCCAAGAGGCCAAAACAGCCTGGTTGGAGTTTGCAGAGGAGGTCACCAGGAGGACCTAGGTGCAGTGCCACAAACGTTTCAGTGATCTCATTAGATCAGGAAGCGTGTGCACAAAGCCACACTCAACTTCATCCTGCTGTGCCTCTCATCGCATCCCCATCACACGGCCTTCCCAACCCTACTCCCGCAGATCCTTATTCACACCAACATACCTTGCATGTCCACCCATCCCTCCCTCTCTATCTACATTATCACATTCTCATCTCACTAGCCACCCCTCACACTCATCCTCATCCTACTGCAATCATACCAACTAACAACACACAAGGAGGCCACTTGGCTTTGGCTTGACTCCATCATAGTCTCCCTCTAAAGATGTAACCCATCCATTCCTTACACTTATTCCATCACTCACAGTCAACCTTCTCTTCTTTCCCTCCTTGCAGGAAAAGATAACCCAAAATAAGAGGGAGAGGGGGAGAACCGGCGGTGGCCCTCCATCATTTGCAAACCTTACAACAGCAGTGGAGACTGCCATAGAAATATCTGGAGTCGCCGAGCAGCTGGAGGTGGGAGATGGAGAGAGCGGGACATCTCAGTAACCTGGTGACAGCATTACATATCATACAGTTACACGGAGACTGATATCAGCAGCCACTGAATGGTCATCATGTGCATAATGGTATCTGTACCCATTATTCATATGACATATCTAACTCATCTCTTTACTCACCCACAGATCCATCAAGAGGCCCCCCACTGTCCAGCAGGAGGAAGCAGTCGACTCCTCAGAGGAGTCTCCAGCCTCAGAGCGTACCATCACCAGACATAAGCGCACCCAGCACCAGCGCAGATACGCACACCTGGGTGGGTCCCACGCGAGATAGAGTAATGTTGTCACCTGGTGTCTCACAACTCAAGTGAGCAAGAGCAGATGGTGGTGACAGGGACTGCAGTGGAGACTCATCACTGGAGGGCGCAGGACATTCCCAGCTGTGCTCAGCTGGATGCAGACGCTGAGCCTCAGGGGCCATGCAGAAAAAGGGCGATGCTGGAGATGCAGCAAGAAGTGCAGGGGGCTCTGACAGATTTTGCGAGCGCGATGTCAGCAAATGTTCAGAGAATGGAGGAGTCTGTCTCCAACATGAGTACCACCGTGTCGCAGGCGATGGCGACTGTAGGCTCCTCCATGAATATCATGGCCACTTACATGGAGCAGCTAATGCGGCACTCACAGGAGCACATGGTCTCTATGGAAAATAGATGGCTATCTATGGAGGATAGATGGTAGAGGCTCGTAGACCTCCTGTCTAGGAGGGATGTCAGCCTAGACATGGGTCCTCATGGCCCCACTAATGTGCAGCAAGGTGCTCACCAGCTCCTTGGCAGCAGGGAAGTGAGCAGGCTGCCTCTACCTCTGCTGAAGCCACAGGGCTCACATCTTGTAGAAGCATGCGGAAGAGAAAGATGACACACAGCTAGATTCACAAGGGTAGCCACTTGGGTGTTTATCCAATATTTGTGTAAAGTTTCTGTTAATGTGCTGTCAAACATAAAAATCTTTATTTTCAACACTATCCTGTCTTGGACACATTTGTGTGCACCTTTGGAAGTGGCTTAGTGAGTTGCAGTGAATGGTGAGACACAACGATACCTCCAGCAATGGTGGTGAGTTTGAAAGGAATGGCTTGGTCATTGCAGGAATGTGTTATGGTGTTGATGTGGGGTGATGCCAACCTGGCGCATCATGTGGCAGCCATATCTGTGTACAGCGTCAAGTGAAGTAAATCTGGCCATGATGAGGCCATCCTTGGCCTCCTGGGCAGCAATGTGGTCGGGTGCTGATGCCCTGTGTCCTGTGCAGCATCAGGTGATTGTGGAGAAGGTTGGTGGTGTTGTTGTTGGTGCTGCTGGTGTGCCTGGTGCTGCTGGTGTTGGGGCTCATCGTGGTCAGATTCTGAGGACCAAGGTGAGACAGTATAAATGGCACCCATGTTGATGGAATAGATGGCAGGTGAAGTGGAGATGACAGAAGCAATCTGTCAATGGTGAGAGAGGTTCTTCCAATGAGGTGACACTGGATGGAGACTTCGCTGGAAAGACTTGCAGCCTGCAGAATCTGTGCTGGGAAAGCAGTGAGAAACCACTTCTGCCTGAGGAAAGTGATCAGCTGTCAGGTGGGAGCTTTTAAAATACATTTGATGCCATCAAGTAATCAGCTGGAGCAATGGCCACTGAACTCTCACCTCAGGTTGACAAATGTGGTTCCTGAGCTGCGTGAATCCCGTGGCCATGCAGGGAAATTTAAAATGTAGGGGGAGAAAGACTCTTAACTGTCTGAAAACAAGATTATAATGATTTCAATTAGGTCGCCCGCCTCTGCCAGTCAGGTCATTGCCGCACCGGCAACGCGCCCGAGGGCGGGATGACGGTGGGTTCCCAAACTGCTCCCACTTTTTTCAAATTTCCCACATAATCCACCTCCATTCCTGCCCGCACAGACCCCAGAAAATTCTGTCCTCAGTCTCTATTATATTTTATCCCCCTCTGTCCACATTCAGAAAGTAACAGAGACTTCCCAACGCAGTGAGGTGTTTATTGATTGCTGAGACAAGCTAACAAGTTGCATCTTATTTACAATCTATGGGGAAACAACACCAATGCTAGATCATTAGCATTTTAACCATTTATCTTCTCAGTGCATTTTTTTAACTAATGTGATTATACTTTATTTTAGAACCCCAACATTTAAAAGTAACCTTTTCCCTGATTCTTTCTGTGGAAAGATAGTGAAAAGGTCCTGAAATGTGATAATGAGGTTAGGATAAATATAAGATGAACATTGCATACCAACAACAACAAATTGTATTTATATAGTGCCTTTAACGTAGTAAAACGTTCCAAGGTGCTTCACAGGAGTGTTACAAGAAAAAAATTTGACACCGAGCCACATAAGGAGAAATGAGGGCAGGTGACCAAAAGCTTGGTCAAAGAGGTAGGTTTTAAGGAGCATCTTAAAGGAGGAAAGAGAGGTAGTGAGGTGGAGAGGTTTAGGCAGGGAATTCTAGAGCTTAGGGCCTAGGCAACAGAAGGCACGGCCACCAAAGGTTGAGCGATTATAATCAGGGATGCTCAAAAGGGCAGAATTAGAGGAGCGCAGATATCTCGGGGGGGTTGTGGTGTTGAAGGAGATTACAGAGATAGGGAAGGGCGATGCCGTGGAGGGATTTGAAAACAACGATAAGAATTTTGAAATCGAGGCGTTGCTTATCCAGGAGCCAATGTATGTCAGCGAGCACAGGGGTGCGAGTTAGGACACGGGCAGCCGAGTTTTGGATGAACTCAAGTTTACGTAGGGTAGAATTTGGGAGGTCAGCCAGGAGTGCGTTGGAATAGTCAAGTCTAGAGGTAACAAAGCTATGGATGAGGGTTTCAGCAACGGATGAGCTGAGGCAAGGGCGGAGACGGGTGATGTTATGGAGTTGGAAATAGGCGGTCTTAGTTATGTTGCGGATATGTGGTCGGAAGCATACCAGTAGGTTTACTTTCATTAGAATTACCATATTGGCCAATGTTGACCATATAGAGATTTTTTTTTAAATTCCCATGAAAAGTTCAGCAAATTCTCTACAGCTAGCATTTACAGCACTGAATCCTTGAACTCAAGTGTTCTCTTTATTTGAAGTTGACCACCATATAATTTTGTAGTATGATTATGTAACCTCCACTAGCTTCCAACAAAAATTTTGTTTGTTTAGCTCACTGCATGTTCTAGCACGTTTATCTGAGTTAACAGGATATTTCTTCCCAACTGCAGTGCACTTTCTGTTCTCCAATAATAATAGTTATAACTGAGAGGCTGTCAGCAAGGAAATAAGACAAAGGTGTGAAAATAATAATGCTGTTTTCAAAAAGTATTTCAAAATTGGTCAGTACTTGAGCATAAATGCAACAGTTGCCAGGGAGAGGGATGGAGTCGATGATTAGGGAACGGAGTTTGTGGTGGGGACTGAAGATAATGGTGTTGGTCTTCCCAATGTTTAGGTTGAGGAAATTTCTACTCATGTAGTACTGGATGTTGGACAAGCAGTCTGACAATTTAGAGATGGTGGAGGGGTCGAGAGACATGGTGGTGAGGTAACGCTGGATGTCGTCATGTGGAAACTGACTCTGTGTTTTTGGATGATGTCACTGATGGGCAGCATGTAGATGAGAACAAAATGAAGGAGATGGTTTGGGAAGAGAACAATTGGGTCAACACAGTTAGGGAAATGCTGAATCCTGTTACAGAGAGGACTTATTGGGGTAGGCAGCCGGCTCCTTGCTTTTAAAGGGCTTGTTTTTACGTCCAATTTCTGATGAAGGCTCTACATCTGAAACGTTAACCTGTCTTTTCTCCTTCCAAATGCTGATGGCTTGCTGTGCATTTCCAGCATTTTTTAATTTTTGCTAAAACAATCAGCTCTTCTTTCCTTGGCCAAAAACTAATGCATGTGTCTTGCAGACCTACATTGTAATCACTGCGTGAGTCATGTACTTTTTTTAAGAGGTGAGGTAAGAAGGAAAGGAAGGGCCTCAAGATGTACATGGATTTTAAAATTTTGGCGAATGTAAATTCCCAACCTTGTGTTCAAATCCTTCCATAGCCTCACCCCTCCCTATCTCTGTAATCTCCTCCAGCCTTGCAAACATCCAAGAGCTGTGTCTCTCCAAATCTGGCCTCTTGTCTATCCCCCATTTCTTTCACCCCACTATTGCCGGCCGTGTCTGCAGCTCTGTCTAGGCCCTAAGCTCTGGTATTTCCTCCCTAAATCTCTCTGCCCCTCCAACGCTCCCTCCTCCATTAAGAGGCTCCTTGAAACCTACCTCTTTAACCAAACTTTTGGTCGCATATCCTAATGTCTCCTTCTTTGACTTGGTGTCAGGTTTTTGTCTGATCATGCTCCTGTGAAGCGCCTTGAGACGTTTATACTACGTTAAAGGTGCTATATAAATGCAAGTTGTAGTTGTTCTAGGAAACAACAGAAGGGAAGTTTCAGCAGTTTTTAAGCTGTCTGCAGAAGCCAAGCAGCCATTTTTTGGATAGAAATTATTTTCTTTGCAGTTTTTTATTCATCCTTTCCTTTGCTGAGACTCTCTTGATCCTATTTTGTTTTATGCTCAATTCAGCTGGCTAACAGATTCCTCTGGTGGGCAAGAAACATGAAATTAATCTATTGAGACCCTTAAACTGAACAGCTGAAGGTTTCAAGGAAACAGTAAGTGTTGTGTCCGTCAGTAGTACGACACAGACTGCAGGAGAAAGGTACAACAGGTGTTTACTCAACGTGGCTCACTCTGGAACTGAACTGTACAGATTACTACTCAGTGCTATATACAGGTGTGGTTGTGGTAAACCACTGTTTGTATTCCACTGTGTACATGTCTGTACATGCCTCGGCTGACTCCTCCCATGAGTCCAGGTATAAAGGTGACTGCTCCACAGTCCCTCTGTATTCTGGACTGGTCGACCACTCGAGGCACACCTTCATTCTCTTGTTAATAAAAGCCTGTTAGTTACTCGCTTAACCTAAGTCTTTTGAGTGATTGATAGCGCATCAATTTTATTAACAAGATTTTTTTTATAATGGAGAAGATCCTCACACCAGCATGCCTAGACTTAGACCATCGGGAGGCGGACGCATCCACCAAGTTTGCTCACTGGCTTAGGTGCTTTGAAAAATTCCTGATCGTCTCCGCTGCAATGGTCAAATCGGATGAGGACAAACTGGATGTCCTGACCTCCAAAGTGAACCACCGAGCGTACTCGGTCATCCAGGACGCGACCTCGTACACGGCTGCTATCAAGCTCCTCAAGGACCAGTACACGTGCCCAGTGAACGAGGTGTACGCCAGGCACCTCCTGGGGAGTCGTAAACAACAACCTGGGGAATCGACCGAGGAATACCTTCAGGCACTGTCTGTGCTTGGCCGGGCCTGTGGTTGTAAGGATGTAAAGGCCGCCGTGTACACAGAGGAACTTATCTGGGACGCTTTTGTAGCAGGCCACAGGTCCAATTACACCCGACAGCGACTGTTGGAGCAGAGTGACCTCGACCTCAACAAGGCCTCTGAACTCGCACTGTCATTGGACGCAGCCTACCGGGGCATGGATGCCTACTCCTCTGCACCGTGGACGCCGCGGGGAACGACAGCCTGGGACATGGTAGGACCGTCTCATAGCACCATGCCACTCCAGCCACATCCCAGCAATGGCCCAACTACCGCAGCAGTGTCCCAAGGCCAGAAATGCTACTTCTGTGGCCAGGCCAAACACCCCAGAGCACGCTGCCTGGCGAAAAATGCGATCTGCTCGGGCTGTGGGAAGAAGGGACACTACGCCAGCGTCTGCAGGGCCAAAGCCACCCCGAACCCCAGCAGCGCCGCGTGTGGGCCATGCGGGCTGCCATCTTGGGCCTCCCCAGCCATGTGCGAACCACCGGAACAGCAGCCATTTCGGACGCCTCCAGCCACATGGGGATCATGGACGCCGCCATCTTGGACGCCAGCCGGGACGCAGCAGGCCCCCAACACCGCCTCATCTGATACCCGCAACGACACACCGACCCCTACGCTGGCCTCCGTTACGCTGGACCAAGCGAGACTGCACCAACTGGCCCGGTCCACAATGGACATTAAGGTAAATGGTCACAAAACAATCTGCCTTTTTGACTCTGGGAGCACGGAGAGCTTCATCCACCCCGACACGGTGCGGCGTTGCTCTCTCCCAGTCCTGCCTGCGCACCAGCGGATTTCTGTGGCCTCTGAGTCCCAGTCGGCGGACATTGGCAGCTACTGCGTGGTGACACTCTTAGTAGACGGGACTGTGTACGATAATTTTAAACTTCTGGTCCTGCCCCACCTCTGCGCTGCCGTTCTACTGGGGTTAGATTTTCAGTGCCACCTTAAAAGTGTTACGATGGCGTACGGTGGACCCCTCCCCCCACTCACAGTCCGCAGCCAGCAGCTTCCAAATTGCCCGCCGCGCACCAGGTGCAACCTCTCCACACTCAGAGTCACCCCCCCCCCCACTGTTTGCTAACCTCAACCCCGACTGTAAGCCCATCGCCACAAAGGGCAGGCGATACAGTGCCGGGGACGGGGTTTTCATTAAAACCGAAGTGGAGCGGCTCCTGAAGGAGGGGATTATTGAGGGCAGCACCAGCCCCTGGCGAGCCCAGGTTGTGGTCGTTAAGACCGGCGAGAAGCAGCACCTGGTCATCGACTACAGCCAGACAATAAATCGCTACACCCTGCTGGACACTTACCCACTCCCCTGCATAGCTGATATGGTCAACCAGATCGCGCAGTACCGCGTCTTCTCGACCATTGACCTGAAATCAGCGTACCACCAGCTCCCTATCCGCCCTGAGGACCGCCAGTATACTGCCTTTGAGGCAAACGGCCACCTCTATCACTTCCTTAGGGTTCCCTTTGGCGTCACCAACGGGGTCTCCGTCTTCCAAAGGGAGATGGACCGGATGGTCGATCAAAATGCGTTGCAGGCCACTTTCCCATATCTGGACAATGTGACCATCTGCAGCCATGACTTGCAGGACCATGACGCAAACCTCGAAAAATTCCTCTGCACCGCCCAACTCCTGAACCTGACATATAACAACGAGAAGTGCATATTCCACACAACCCGCCTCACCATCCTTGGCTGTGTTGTGGAACACGGAGTCATCGGTCCCAACCCCGACCGGATGCGTCCCCTTATGGAACTCCCACTGCCCCACTGCCTCAAGGCCCTGAAGAGGTGCCTAGGGTTTTTCTCCTATTATGCCCAGTGGGTCCCCTACTATGCGGACAAGGCCCATCCGCTGATCAAGTCCACCTCTTTTCCCTTGACGGCAGAGGCCCGCTTAGCCTTCCACCATATCAAGGAAGACATTGCCAAAGCCACCATGCACGCAGTGGACGAATCCATCCCCTTCCAGGTGGAAAGCGACGCGTCCGACTTTGCCCTGGCTGCTACCCGTAATTAGGCGGGGAGACCCGTGGCCTTCTTTTCATGAACCCTCCAGGGCCCGGAGACCAGACACTCCGCTGTTGAGAAGGAGGCCCAGGTTATTGTGGAGGCTGTGCGTCATTGGAGGCACTACCTGGCCGGAAAACGATTTACCCTGCTCACTGACCAGCGTTCAGTTGCTTTTATGTTTAACAACAAGCAGAGGGGCAGAATCAAAAACGACAAGATCTTGAGGTGGAGAATCGAACTTTCCACCTACAATTACGAGATCTTGTACCGGCCCGGGAAGCTCAATGAACCCCCGGATGCTCTATCGCGTGGCACCTGCGCCAGCGTGCAGATCGATAGACTGCGGGCCCTCCACAATGACCTCTGCCACCCGGGGGTCACCAGGTTCTTCCACTTCATCAAGGCCCGCAACCTGCCTTACTCCATTGAGGAGGTCAGGACCATGGCCAGGAACTGCCAAGTCTGCGCTGAGTGCAAACCGCACTTTTATAGACCAGACAGGGCTCACCTGATAAAAGGCACTCGCCCCTTCGAGCGCCTGAGCGTTGATTTTAAAGGGCCTCTCCCCTCCTCCGACCGCAATGTGTACTTCCTCAACATTATTGATGAGTACTCCCGTTTCCCGTTCACCATCCCCTGCCCGGACATGACCAGTGCCACGGTCATTAAATGTCTGAACGACCACTTCACCCTGTTCGGTTTCCCCAGCTATATCCATAGCGACCGGGGCTCATCGTTTATGAGCGACGAACTCCGCCAGTACCTGCTCGCTAGGGGTATTGCCACAAGCAGGACCACCAGTTACAACCCCCGGGGGAACGGACAGGTGGAAAGAGAGAATGCGACAGTTTGGAAGGCCGCCCTGCTAGCTTTAAAGTCTAGGGGCCTTCTGACCTCCCGCTGGCAGGATGTGCTCCCCGATGCGCTCCACTCTATTCGGTCACTGCTCTGCACGGCCACTAATGCCACCCCTCATGAGAAAATGTTTGTCTTCCCAAGGAAGTCCACATCGGGGACATCGCTACCGCCATGGCTGACGTCCCCAGGGCCGGTCCAACTGAGAAGACACGTGAGGACCCATAAAACGGACCCCCTGGTCGAGAGGGTCGACCTCCTCCACGCCAACCCCCAGTATGCTTACATTGCGTACCCGGACGGGCGGGAGGACACAGTCTCCATACGAGACCTCGCACCCTCGGGGGCCCCAGTAACCCACTACCCACTACCACCCCCCCCCACGATCCAATATCCAATCCCAGCAGACGGCACGCCTGGGCCCCGCGACCCGCTCGACACCCACGAGGACTACACACCAGTGCCCCAGCATACGCGGGACTCAACGCCGGAAGCTTCACTACCCCTGCCGTCGCCACGTCGATCACAGCGGCAGACAAGACCTCCGGAGAGACTCCAATACACAAACTTTTAATACACTTCACCCCGCCGGACTCATTTTTAAACAAGGGGTGAATGTGGTAAACCACTGTTTGTATTCCACTGTGTACATGTCTGTACATGCCTCGGCTGACTCCTCCCACGAGTCCAGGTATAAAGGTGACTGCTCCACAGTCCCTCTGTATTCTGGACTGGTCGACCACTCGAGGCACACCTTCATTCTCTTGTTAATAAAAGCCTGTTAGTTACTCGCTTAACCTAAGTCTTTTGAGTGATTGATAGCGTATCAGTGGTCACTGCCAGTACTACAGTATACATGAGCTGTAAAAAGTAGTTCCCCCCTTAAAGGTATATATATTACAATTCCTCCAATTTTAGATTAACAGTACCATAACACTCATTTAACAATTAAATATCAAACTAATTACAATTAACACTTTTAACATACAACGTTAGCTGAAAATAGTCCATTTATATATTCAGTCTTTGGGGAGGCTTCCTGATCCTTTCTGGATAGCGCCTTTCCCGAGTGTCTCGATCTTGGTGCGGAGGCGATTCTGGCACCCTGTCGTCGGTTGGGTCATCAGCTTCCGATGCTACTGTTTCTGGGGTAGATGCGACCTGTACGTCGGGTTCCTCACCAGGTACATATGGGCGAGGCATGGGGTCGACTTGTTCCTGTGACTCTAGGATCTGGTCAGCATGGTGTCTCACGATGTTCTCCCCAACGTCCACTGTGTACATTAGTGGGCCCTGCCGTGTGCATATCGTTCCTGGCTGCCATTTTTCTGTTCGGTAGTCGCGGGCCAAGACTGGTTGCCCTACATTGAAGCTCCTTGTTGGCTTCTCATGGATATGCTGGAATTGCTTACTCTCAACATCTCTTCATACGTTTGGTCTGAGCAAATCCAGGTGAGATCTTAACCTTGGGTTGAAGAACATCATGGCCAGGGCCTGGTTGGTGACTGCATGTGTCGCATTCCGGTAGGCGAAGAGGAAATTGTCCACTTTATGCTGCAGCGGAATGTTGTCATTGTACATAGCCTTTATTGCCTTCTTAAGGGTTTGTACGAACCTCTCAGCCAATCCATTTGTGGCTGGATGATACGGGGCGGATGTGTAATGCCTTACCCCATTCTTCTGCATAAACCTCCGGAACTCTTCGGACACAAACTGTGGTCCGTTATCGGAGCAAATCTGTTCTGGCAAGCCGTTCCTGGCAAAAATGGTCCGTAGGACTGCAATAGTTTTCTCCGTGGTGGTGGAGGACATTTTGATGACCTCAGGCCATTTCGAGTGCGCATCCATGGCTATTAAAAACATTGAGTCCATGAATGGACCAGCAGAATCAATATGCACCCATTGCCATGGAGATGAGGGCCACTCCCATGGGTGTAGAGGGGCATGTGGTGGTGCATTTTGGACTTTCTGGCATCCTGAGCAGCTCTTGGTCAGGTCCTCGATTTGTATTTTTGGATTCCCGGCCACCACACATAAGCCCTGGCAAGGCTTTTCATTTTTACCCCTTCCAGATGACCCTCATGAAGCTCATTGAGCACTCTATCCCTTAACTTGGGTGGAATTACCACTTGGGATCCACACATCAAGGTCCCCCGGCACACTGACAGCGGTTCTCTCCTTGTCGAGAATGCTGGCAACAGTGAGTTGCCATGTGCTGGCCATCCCTTCACCGTCAAATCATATACCTGAGACAGTGTCGGGTCATTTCGGGTCTCCTTTTCTATACGAGCGTTAGTTACCGGTAGGTATTCAACTATAGTCGAATTAAGTATTTCGACAGGATCTACTGCTGGTGCTTCCTCCGCAGTAGGCAGTGGCAGGCGTGATAGCCCATCGGCATTTCCATGCTGTTTCGTGCCCTTATATTCAATCTCATAGTGGTGCGCCCCTAGAAAGAGTGACCATCTTTGTAGTCGTTGCGTAGTCATCACCGGAATGCCCTTCTTCAGATTAAAAATGGAGACAAGAGACTGGTGGTCAGTCAGCAAGGTGAATTTCTGCCCGTGCAGATAGTGATTGAACTTTTTCACTCCCCATACTAGGCTGAGGGCCTCCCTGTTAATCTGGGCGTAGTTACGCTCGGCTGAGGTTAGTGATCGTGACGCAAAGGCTATTGGCCTCTCTGAGCCGTCCGAGAATTTATGCGACAGCACCGCTCCAATGCCGTAGGGTGACGCATCACACGCCAACCGAATTGGTAGTGCTGGGTTGAAATGGGCCAATACCTCTTTCGATGTGATTAGTGTTTTGCTCTTCTGGAAAGCTCATTTACATTCGTCACTCCACTTCCATGGCACTCCAGTTTGCAGTAGGGTGTTCAGTGGGTGTAGTATTGTAGACAAATTTGGCAAGAACTTATGGTAGTAGTTTACCAGCCCGAGGAACGACCTCAGTTGTGACATGTTTTCCGGTGCTGGAGCCTTGACTACTGCCTCAATCTTTTCTGGGGACTTATGTAACCCCTCTTTATCGATATGGCCACAATACGAGATCTGTTTTTTAAAAAACTCGCATTTGTGGTGGTTAGCTCGGAGCCCATATTCCTTCAATCTAGTGAGCACCTGCTCCAGGTTGGCGAGGTGATCACTGTCATCTTCGCCCGTGACCAGGATGTCGTCCAAATAACACTGGGTCCCTGGGATCCCTTGCAGGACTTGTTCCATTGCCCTTTGCCAAATAGCCGGAGCTGATGCTACCCCGAATACCAGCCGGTTGCATTGGTAGAGACCTTTATGGGTGTTGATTGTGAGGTATTTTTTTGATGCTTCTTCTACCTCCATTTGCAGATACGCCTGGGCCAGATCAATCTTAGTGAAGCGTTTCCCTCTAGATAGTGAGGCGAAAATATCTTCAATCTGCGGAAGTGGATATTGCACGGTGTGAAGGACTGGGTTCACTGTTACCTTAAAGTCCCCACGGATGCGAACCTTCCTTGGTTCCCCAGGCGTGCTGCTCAACGACTTTTTCATCACAGGGACGATGGGTGTAGCCCACTCGCTCCAGTCTACCTTGGACAGTACTCCTGAACGTTCCAAACTCTCCAGCTCTGCTTCGACAGCTGGGCGGATCGCATAAGGTACCGGTCTGGCCGTAAAAAATTTTGGGCTTGCGTTTTCTTCGATTTTAATTGTTGCTGTCATGCCTTTTAGTGTTCCGAGTCCTTGCTGGAACACTTCTTGCGCGTCGGTTAGGATCTTTGACAGTCCCCCAGGTGTGACGTCGTCATCCTTTTTGGCAGCCACAGTCAGTGCTTGTACCCAGTAATGGTGGTCCTCCATCTTGCAATACATACAGGTCTAGTTTTGGTGTTTCCTTACCGTTATATATAACACTCACCCTTATTTTTCCTTTGGGGTAGACTTTTTGCCCCGTGTACGTCTTCAAAATAATTTTTGTGCCTCTCAAGGGTATGTGTGAGAATAGCCACTTGTAGTCCCGTCGGTTTATGACTGTTAGGGCTGATCCTGTGTCCAATTCCATTTTTACCTGGACTCCTGCTATCTTGAGAGTGACCCAAATGGTTCGGTGATCCTCCGTTTTGAACACATTATGTAGTTTCAGACAACTCAGCTCCCTGTTTTCGGAGTCGGTATCACTCTTTTGTTCATCTGAACTATTCTCCGTCACCTTATGTATCTTCTTGTACTTTTCTTTTGGAGATTTCTTATTGCTGGTTTTCTTTCCCGACCTGCAGACTCTTGCTATGTGTCCTACTTTTCCACACTGTCTGCACACTTTGTCTTTGAACCAGCAATCATTGTGGTCATTGTGCCACAGCGATAGCACTTCTCTGTTCTGTATGACATTTCGTTTGTGCCATATTCCTGCGGTCTCTGTTGTATCTCTGCAGCACCCTGTGCTGCTGCTTCATATGATACCGCAATGCTGAAAGCCTTGTCCAGCGTAAGGTCCTTTTCAGATAAAAGCCGTTTCTGGGTTCCTTCACTTTGAAGCCCACACACAAACTTGTCCCTTAAGGTATCTGCCAGTCCCGTTCCAAACTGGCAGTGTTTCAATAGTTTGCGCAGTTCTGTTAAATATTCAGCATTGCTTTCATCCTTATGCTGGTTCCGTTTGTGAAACTTGAATCTTTCTGCTATCAACAGCGGTGTGGGGTTTAAATGTTCCTGTAGTATCGTCACTATGTCTCCAAAACTCTTTTCCACTGGCTTCACTGAGGTTACTAGATTTCGTAATAAGCCATACGTCTTTGCACCCATTAAATTTAACAATACCGGCGCTTTCTTGTTATCTGACACCTCATTTGCCTTGCAGTATACCTCTATTCATTCGACATATGTAGTCCAATCTTCGACTTCATTGTCAAATGCGGTGATACTGCCACTCTTCGGGATTTTGGGTGTGGTTTAAAATGGCTTAAAATGGCGTCTCCCGCGCTTTCCTTCCTCCCCCGTTGCTGCCAACGCTGCTCTCGGCGGTCCTCGTGGCAGTGGCGGCGCTCTGTAGGTTTCACGCACTTCTCCTGCGCTGCTGCCAATGCCGCTCTCGGCGGTCCTCGTGGCAATGGCGGCGCCTCGCGGGTTTCTGCGCGTCTCTCTCCCTCTCCTCGACGCTGCTCGGCCCCTGAACACCGGCTGCACCCTGTGCGCTCTGCCCTCTCTCTCTCTCTCTCTCTCTCTCCCGTCGACGCTGCTCGGCCCTTTGCTGTGCCGCTCGGTCGGGCTCTTGCCCGCCGCTGTCCGGGAAGGGTCTGCGCACTACCTGTTGCCAGCCCTTTTCGCTGGATCACTGCGACTGGAAAGCCAAGCCTGGCTCTCAACAGCCTCCCCCGCAATTCTCGAGTCTCTGCTGGATGACTGGGCAGTTGCCCGTGGTCGACGCCCGTGTCTCTGGCCTTGACCTCCAATCTACTGGTCTCCAGGAACAAATCCCTGGGAGGTGATACAGAGTTGCAGGTAGGATCGAATTTGCCTTGTCGCCAATGTTGTGTCCGTCAGTAGTAAGACACAGACTGCAGGAGAACGGTACAACAGGTGTTTACTCAACGTGGCTCACTCTGGAACTGAACTGTACAGATTACTACACAGTGCTATCTGCAGGTGTGGTCACTGCCGGTACTACAGTATACATGAGCTGTAAAAATTAGTTACCCCCTTAAAGGTATATACATTACAGTAAGGGGTTTACCATTTTTCTTTCTAGGAAAAACGTTAAAATGGCAGAGACTGTAGAGTAAGCAGCATTTTATCCAGCACCAGTAGTGTGACCTTGAAGCAGAATAACACTGAGTACCAATTCAGTGTGGACTGTGCACTCTCACAGCTCAAAGCTGGCAGCAATTTATTACCTTGTGAAATGTGGGCCGGGTTGGCAGAAACTTCCCTTCACCTGTCAAATTGCTATCGGCTATTTTGGGAAAACACACAATTAACATTCTTTACTCTAGAGATCTTGGCTAGTGACAGTTGTGCTTGGTCAGTAAATGCTGATGTTTATGACCGATGCTTAATATATATTAATGCCAAGGTTCTTTATTTTTAATAAAGCAAATAATGGTTAGAAAGAAACTTGAGTGTTGAGGTCTGGATAATGAACAGTTCCGACTGGCCACAACACTTGCAAACAGAGAACTAGCAATAGCTGACCAGCAGCTTCAAAACAGCTGATATATCAATAAAAAGCTGGCAACACAAGCATGGCCCTGATTATAAGCCTGTGACATGTGAAAACAAATAGTTACATGGGCCTTGTAACTCAAACTGCAGGTGTACCCAACACTCCTTTACTTGCATTGGAGAGAATAATAAATACATGAAAACCTGAAGGAATGAAGAAATACAAATAGTGAAGGGACAAAATTGTTGGTGCATTTCTTGAGGGAGGGGGTGTCTGTGGGCATGCTTCCCTGAAAAATGATGGCTGTATTTACTAAAATAATGCATTCTGGTTCATTTTAAGCTCTTTTGTGATTTACAAATGATTGTTTTTAATCTAAAAAAAAGTGGCATTTGGATTTTTAGCATGCACCTTTTTTTTTATAGGCAAATCCAGGTAATTGCTTGTAAACTGTTGAGGTGAACTAGGGGGCAGTTACAACTGCTGGTAAATTTGAGGCTTCAGGTGAATGACTGGCTTTCTCTTTTATGGTCGTTCTGCATCTTGTAATAAAGGAATAGAATGATACGCTGATGACGAGGGATGGGAGGAGGCTCGTGTAGAGCATAAATGCCAGAATAGACCAGTGGGGCTGAATGGCCTGTTTCTGTGCTGTAGGTTCCATGTAGAAATGTGACGTCTGGTCTGGTGTGTGATGGACACACACTATGCAGGACCTTATGTCCAGTATAGATAAAATCCTAGAATAGTTTGCTAAAGCATGTCTGCTCCAAGGCATCAAATGTGAGGAGTTTTTAATGATGGTTTACAAACCAATCTTGGGCATTTTTGCCCTTTATCCAATGAGAACATTTGATATAACAAAGGAACAGGGAACAAGACGTTAAAAACTGTCTAACAGTAATGAAGATAAAGCTTGTGTTCTCACTGTTGTGCACCAGACGGCTGCAAGGGAATCCCCTGCAAAATATCCCCTCCAGTAAAACAGACACATGCATGCTTCTGCTGCAGACCCTGTAATTATGATTTTATTAATGTCCCTAACATCAGGTGTGTGCTGCTGTAAGTGCATATCATACATTCTCCTTATCGACAATGACGTTCCATTTAAAGTTATTTTTATTTTAATTTGAGGGATTTAGTCATATTTTCTTGTTCAAAAGTAGTGAATACTGTTTACAGCAATTGGGAAACGTGCTTGGACAAGTTACTGAGCTTGTGTGTTTCTGGGATGTGAAATAGCTCAATTAAAGTAAGAATCAGATTTAATGACTATATATCTCTATTAATGTTAATTCAGCTTCCTGTGAGATCAGACTCAATAACTGTGATATATAGTGCTATAAATTAATGTTCGATAAATTCTAAACACAAAGTTAAAGTTCAACATTCTGTGATTTTTTTATTTTTTATAAAGAGGGCTGAAGGTGTGACTCCAAGATTATGCTAGTCAGGTTCCCAGGTCGTTAAGTGACTTAAAGAAAGAAAGACTTGCATTTACATAGCGCCTTTCATGGCACTTTCAAAGCGCTTTATAGCCAATTAAGTACTTTTTGAAATGGAGTCACTGTTGTAATGTGGGAAACGCAGCAGCCAATTTGCACATAGCAAGCTCCCACAAATAACAATGTGATAATGACCAGATAATCTGTTTTTGTTATGTTGGTTGAGGGATAAATATTTGCCAGGACACCAGGGATAACTCCCCTGCTCTTCTTCGAAACAGTGCCATGGGATCTTTTATGTCCACCTGAGAGAGCAGACAGGACCTCGGTTTAACGTCTCATCCGAAAGACGGCACCTCCGGCAGTGCAGCACTCCCTCAGCACTGCACTGGAGTGTCAGCCTAGCTTTATGTGCTCAAGTCCCTGGAGTGGGACTTGAACCCACAATCTTCTGCCTCAGAGGCGAGTGTGCTACCAACTGAGCCACAGCTGACACCAGAGAAAGTTCAGTGTTTGTCCTTTAAATACGGGCATGAATTCTATATGTGAGGGTGGTCTAAATATCTCACGAGTGACTGGTGCGAGTGAGCAAGCTGTATTCTGAACACAAAATACCTTAAGTGTTCAATTTAGATTTAAAAAAAATATTGATTTTATTTTGGAGAAATCCATCTCTTCACTCCTTCCTCCCAGCTCCCCATTAGAAGCAGTTGAAGAATGTGTTCACAAAATCATTTGTTGCGACACAAGATGGAAATGATGCATTATGATTTTTATCTCAGTAAAAATGTATTCCACTGATTTCATGTGCACGCTGCAGCTTAAAGTCACGGTCACCCTAACTAGCTGCATATTATAGGCAGACATGTTTTTGAGATAAAACCGAATCTAAAAGCTTTTCTTTTAGGATGTCGCCATTTTTGGAACCAGAAAGTGAACAATTGTTTCACCAGCAAATGAGCATCAGGAGATAACCAAGATGCAGAGATTTTAAAACCCATCTCAAATATTACTGATTCAATCAAAGGGGTGAAGAAAGAAATCCACAATCTGAAGTATAGGTTACAAATTAATGAGTAGCATGACTTCATAAATGTTCTCGTTAACGCTAACAGTATTATTATTAGTATGCAAAATCTGAAATGCAAACAGAAAATGCTGGAAATACTCAATAGGTCAGGCCGCATCTGTGGAGAGAGAAATAGAGTTAATGGGGTCGATTTTGTGGAACCTGTCGGGAAGAAGGCGGGACTTCCCCTTTCGGGTTTCTGACCCGCCTACTTCAACGTCCGGCCAATCCGTGCGATTTTCCCTTGATTGACCTTGTTGAGCCCCGCCCAGCGGGCTCAGCAGGCCAATTAAGGGACACCCGGCAACAGGTGACGTCACAGACTGAAATTTCATCCGTCAAGATTTCTGACAGATGAAATATCAGCGTTTTACAGCTGTTTGAAGCTGTCAAACACTGACAGTTTGATTTCTAAGATGAGTCCTTCTGCGCAGACTCATTTAGAAATCTCAGCAGCACTAAAAGCTGAAGGCTGTCACTTTTGACAGATCGCAGCCGTTCAGCTTTCAGTTCCAGCTGAGTGCTGCGCTCCCGACGGCTACAGGAAGAAAGGCTGTGAAGGTAAGTAAAAGTTCTTTACACACTTTAGACACACCAAACACACTTACCTTTCCACTCATGCACCCATCACTCACCTGAGCGCCAACATCGCGACCCCTCCAACTCCTTCAACCCGACGGCCCACGTGCTCTAACCTGGCGTGGTTTGGAGCCGTCGGGAAACCCACACGAAACCCCTCAAAATGGGGATTAGGCTAAAAACTGCCTGTTAACTACCTGTTAACAGGCAGTTAATTGGCACTAATCCCTTCCCGCCTGGTTTCGGCGGGTCCCAGTGCAGGGCAGGTACCCGCCGCCCCTGAAACTTATGTGGGGCGGGGTTTTGGGCGGGATGGTGTCGGGACCCACAAAGTCGGGATTTTCCCCCCCCCACACGCCTGAAACCCTGCCTGACGGCTCCCCGAAAATCCAGCCCAATGTTTCTGGTCAGAACTGGAAAAAGTTAGAGATGTAACAGATTTTTAAGCAAGTGCAGGGGCAGGGAAAGGGAGGAGGGGAGGAAGGAACAAAAGGGAAGGTCTGTGGTAGGGTGGAAGGCAGGAGAGAGGCAGGAGAGATTAAAAGACAAAAGGGATGATGGTGCAAGGCGAAAGGAGATGGTAATGGGACAAGTAAAGGAATAAAAAATGGGTCGAGAACAGATGTAAATGGGAATCATCAACAGCTGCCTTCTGAAAAAATAGGGGCAGAGGTTATGGTCTGAAATTCTTGAACTCGATGTTGAGTCTAATCGTAAGTGTCTAATCGTAAGATGAGGTGCTGTTCAAATGAAGCTCAACATAAAGGGAATCAAGGGATATGGGGATAGTGCAGGAAAGTGGAGTTGAGGTAGAAGATCAGCCATGGTCTTACTGAATGGCGGAGCAGGCTCAAGGGGCCGAATGGCCCACTCCTGCTCCTATTTCTTCTGTTCTTATCTTTTGTTTCTTTACTTGTCCCATTACCATCTCCCTTTGCTTTGTACTATCATACCTTTTGTCATTTAATCTCTCCTGCCTTCCACCCTATCACAGACCTTCCCTTTTGTTCTCTCCTCCCCTCCCCCTCCCCCGCCCCGTTCCCTGCTTGAATCCTGTTACACCGCCAGCTTTTTCCAGTTCTGACAAAAGGTCATCGACCTGAAACATTAACTCTGTTTCTCTCTCCACAGATGCTACCTGATTGCGGAGTATTTCCAGCATTTTCTGTTGTTATTTCAGATTTCCAGCATCTGCAGTATTTTGCTATTGTATTACCGCTTGATATTTAGTTTTGCTAAAGTCAATGGAACTGAATATCAGGCGGGGAGTATAACAGGCAGCATTTACGATACAGCCCGTTTTGCACTAGATGCATTTCTACCTCCGTGTGTCAAGATAGGTAAGTGTAGGATTAATTTGTTCTTTACCAAGCCTGGTAAGCGGGGAGTGATTTATGGTACCAGATTTTGTGAATCTTGAGAGCATTAGGAAGAAATGCCGCTTTTTTGAATCTTAGTATGTAGAATGAGATATGTCAGCAGACACATGGTAGCACGATCGGTATTTTAAACCTATGGTATTGCCTATGGCTTGTCTGCTGCAGAGAGTGATCTGCAGCCCTATTTGGAGTCCTGCTGAGAAGCTATTGGTAACAGAATTTTTTTTTAAATTGCGTTACAAGTGAAGCAGGACTAAGCATTCTCTCAGGAATGCCGATGCGTAGTTCAAGGTCAGAAGGGAGACATACTCCACTGTGGACATAGTAGTGCAGAACAGAGTCCATGGTTGGTTATGATAAATTGACATGTTCTGTGAAATAAAACATAAGTGCTCTAGAATGCATGGAATATTTTACATGGTATAATGGGGGGTGAGGGGGGTGGGTGTGGGAGGAGGGAGAATTGTTACTTGTATCAAGCAAGTACCAGAGATGGCTTCAAAAATTAGTTTGCAGCCAATATGAGTCCAGTTTAATTCTGTGGTCAGCTCCAATACATTTCTCTTTGGGAAGCCCCCAATGAATTCCTTTCAGTGGCTAGAAAAGAATGTTTGATGGATGTCTCAACGCTACACTTGAGCATTCCCACAATCATAAAACTCAAATGATGGGTTCCTTGTGGCAAAACGGCAATGCAAGTATGAAGCAACTAAGACCTCAGCTACAACACTTAACTGAAGCTGCCCTCTAAAGATCAATATATGGCAAATGCAGCTTCTGGAGGCGAAGATAATCTCAATTCAATTCTGCTGTAATGCTCTAGGCTGCAATCCTAATATTGTTCCATTTCATGGAGCGGGCAAGAGGAATTTGTTAATCCGTGAAAGGTGAGCAGGAGGAAAAGGAACAATGAAATTACACAAATCCAAAGTGATTTTTTTTTTGAGATTCCATAGCCCACTTCCCTCCTCCCCATTTAACTTTGCAGTGATCAGTTACTAAAATATTAGTTAGACAACTAAATTTCAAAAGTTAGAAATCTCATTGTTTTCACATGCGAACAAATGTACACAGATAACCCAGAGAAAGCTTTTCCAAAATCAATCAGATCACAACAAGGCAAAAGTTGTTTAAGATAGGTTAAGCTTCTATATGCTGTTTGAGGTTTAGTCTCGGAGAATGTGATTGAACAAACATGCTATGATCATGCAATTTAAATTACATGCAAAAGTTCAATGAGTAGTCAGTTGAATAAATGCCAAGGAGAAATACTGAATTTCTACAACTACTCAATTAAAAATACGAACATACAAAAATGATGGCCAGGAAACGATCTACTGGTTCATCTAGCCTGTCCCACACAGTTGTGATCCATAAAGCTCCTCACCTGCCATAAAGAAAATTTAGTCCTTTCATTATTTTATAAACCTTGATCAAATCACCCCTAAGTCTACATTTCTCTAAAGAATAGAGACCAAGCTTGTTGAGCCTATCTGGGTAACTAAGGTGTTTTAAATTGAGAATTAATCTTGGGGCCCTCCTCTGCACCCTTTCCAAAGCTTCAATATCCCCCACCATATGAAGAGACTAAAACTGGGTACAATATTCTAACTGAGACATAACCAAGGTCTTGTAAATGGACAAAATCTAGCACCATATCTTGCGTGACCTTTATCCCTTTACCCAACCGTGTCACCAATGTGAACCAAAAGAGCATAAGGTCAAGGCCCTGTGCTGTGCTAAACACTTAACCAGTTACTTGCCATACATATAAAGTTGGTACAAAGAGGGTACAATGTTTGGGAAGAGCAGACCTATAGAGTGCCATCGCAGCTGTTAGCTGAAAAGTTAGAGCAATGCACTCCACCTTCAGTGATGGTGTTGTACCAAAAACAGATTTATTGGTTCTTAATTTTGCAATATCATGGGCTTTGAACTCAAATACATCCACAGCCATAGCCTGTGTAATGTGGAAGCCAGCAGAATATGAGGATGAATTTTGTGGCTGGCTTCTACTAGTTTTTAGACTGCCAGAGATGAAGAACAGTAAACAGACAGCCAAAAAGATTATTCACTCAGTACACTCCAAAGTCAACATATGCGGTTAGCTTTTGTTTACAAGTAACGTTGAAACATCCAGATCCAGGTGCTTCATCCCAGCAAACCCCCTGCTGCTCAGTTGTCTTACTGCCAGAGACTTTCTGTTCCTGAGTTATTGAAAACACACAAAGCAAAGGGGGAACATTGTTGTTAATGTGCTTTAGATTTGGATGCTGAAGGGAGAAGCTTAGACTGAAAACTACAGTACTAGCTGAGTACTACTGTGCAACTGGTGCTGCACTTGTCAGCCTCCGATGCCTACTCATCTAAAGGGATGTATTGCGATGGCTCTGCATTGTGTCTGTGGATCCATTGCAACAAAACTCGCAGTGGAAGCCAGCCAAGCATCTTGCCTTTGAATTTGGAGACCATGTAGCAAGGTTTTTTGAAGTGAGGGAAATTATACCAAACTAGCCTGCTTACATACTTTCATACTGTTTTTGGAGAAGGAAAGCAAAGGGATAGTCTACACTGAAAGACTATTACTTTTCCTTTGATACGAGTTACACAAGCAATTCTGGACTGATGGTGGTTACTACATAATGGATCCTGAAGCATTGACGTCAATTATGGGTTTATGTGGCCATTTAGGCCTGAGCAAGATGCCATTCAGATAATGTCAACCGATAGTTTGGACTGAAGAGAAATCCCTTTTTTTGAACTCTTGTGGGCAAGATGCAATTTACCATGTGCATTTTATTCTGTGAATAAAAACGGGTATGGTCCAATCAAAAACATAAGTTATAAACAAGTGTTGATTAATCAACCCAAATTAAAACAAAGCTTTGCAACAACCACAGAGAGGGCCCAATTTGTAAACTGTAGCACTGGACACAGTAGCCTCTTTGTTAGCTAAAAGTTTTGTGCCTTTGTGTTATCATGCAAGCATGGTCCTAATTAATATGCAAATAAGGGGTAATTATGCAAAAAGAGTAGTATCTGTGTTATTCCCACACCTACACCAAGCAGTGGGTATTGGCTGTCGGAAATTGTAGCACTACAGTTTCCCACATGTTCAGTTTCAAGGCACCTGTAAAATATCACTGACTTGGCTCAAAACTAATTGATCCAGATTCCATCAAACTTACGCTGGTACCTGGTCTGTTGTCAAATTTGGGATAAGAGTGTAAAGTCGCAATCAGTGTAATGCTACAAACAGCAGCCCAGAATGTCACAGTTTGCTTCCCAGACTGATGTCAGCTGAGGAGGCAACTGGACAGTAGAACACTCTTCAGTGGCCCAGCGCTAGCGAAAGAAAGCATTTATATCACTACTTTCACGACCTCTGGAAATCCCAAAGCATTTTACAGTCAATGGAGTGTAGTCACTGTTGTAATGCAGGAAACGCGGCAGCCAATTTATGCAGAGAAAGCTCCCAAAAGCGGCAATGTGATAATGACTAGATAATCTGTTTTAGTAGTACAGGAAACTCTTTGGTATCCGGCACTGACGGGACCGGGATGGTGCCAGTTGATTAAAAATTCCGGATGACGGAGAGGGTTATCGACCGAGGCTATTTTTAACAAACAAAAATTTAAAAAATCAAGAAATGTGCAGTATACAGTAATTGGGTACTCACCTACAGAATGTTGTGTTAAATGGATGGTGGAAGATGCTTGATTAAGTACAGTACTGCCAGTTGAGCGTAATCCGTAACTCTTCAATTACTTAACAGTAAAACAAAACTTATAAAGTAAAGAGAAAAATGGCGGAGTGGGAGAGACTACCGGCAGCGCGGGAGAGTCCGACTCCTGTTATTGAGGTGTTCAGACTTCCGACAGCGCCAAGAAGCCAAGTAGTGGCAGTTTGGAGAACTACCCCCACTGACTAACTCGGCCACCGCGGGAGACTCGGACTCGGACTCGACAACATTTCCGGTTATTGAAGTGTTGTTTTCGGAGTATGAATTTGCCGGTTAATAGAGAATTCCAGATATTTAGGTGCCGTTTAAACGAGAGTTTCCTGTATTGGCTGAGGGATTAAATATTGGCCAGAACATCGGGGAGAGCTCCCCTGTTCTTCTTCAAATAGTGTCATGGGATCTTTTACGTCTACTTGAGAGGGCAGATGGGGCCTCAGTTTAGTGACTCATCAGAAAGACACCACCTCTGACAGTGCGGCGCTCACTCAGTACTGCACTGGTGTGTCAGCCTAGATTTTGTGCTCAAGTCTCTGGAGTGGGACGTGAACCCACAACCTTCTGACTCAGAGGTGAGAATGCCACCAACTGAGCCACAGCTGACACTAAACAAATTTGTTGATTGTCACTCCTCACATCTATCCAGTGACATGTGCTGAAAGTGTATGTGCATAAAAGTCCGGTGAGAACAGAATTGGACTCAGCCATGAGATCCTCCCTGATTGAATAGCCTGCCAATATTTATTGTCTATCTCACAAATGAGGAAAGATCACTTGGTTGAGGTAATGAAGACAAAAGCTAAAATGGTCGCAATAACCTATCTGGATTGTCAGTCTCTTGAAACGTCAATAGTGATGTAATATAACCATTATAGCACTGACCCGTGTGCATCACCAGGTGAAAGGAAACATTGTAAGTTCAAAACTTGAAGTCTGTTAAATTGCTATAATTGTGCAAAGTGGTTGAAGCTCATTCAGGATGCAGCTGGATTTGTCAGTGTCCTTGCCAGTCCCAGCAGACGCAGGAGTTCATTAACTTTCACTTTTTGAAAAGCCTCTTAATGACCCAGAATAATCAACTGCATTTTTTTGGGTAGTGGGAAGCAAAAAAAAAGGGATTTCCGTAATTGCTTTGTTACCCTTTCTAGAAAAGAGGGCTGATTTCTCTCAGTTCTGCAAGGAGGAATAATGCCATTGTAACAAGACAGGGATAAATGACTGGAGGGAAAATAAGTCGTGAAAATTAGTTTAAAAAAAATGTCATTCTTCGGCACTGGTCTGCCATTTGGCAAGAAATCAAAATAAAACATACTCTGCACACCCAGGAAACAATGTTTAATGACACTGGTGGCGGGGGGTGGGGTAGGGCAGCTTGGTAAGTGAGGCGGGGAGGGGTGTGGGTCAGCCTCGGTCTCTGAGTGAGGGGCAGGGGGAGCCTCACTCTCTGAGTTAGGTGGCCCAGCTTGCTAAGTGAGAGAGGTGGGGAGCCTCGTTCTCAGAGGGGAACAAAACTATATAATATTTTACAAAAGCTATTTGGCGCTTTGATTCAAGTTTTCATTTTGTTGAGTGCAGTGTGACTGGTACACTGCTGCATCTGAGCTGTGGTATTGAATTTTGCAGAGTCTACAATTTTGCTTTGTTTAAGGAAAACTATCTCCAATTTTATGTATATGCTTGCGTTCCTGGATTTCCCCAGCCTCGCTGATGCCATTTTAATGCAACCTTGACATTCTCTATTCCTGTGGAAACTGAGCAACTCTGCAATGAATCTATATTTAATTTTGCTGTCCAAGGAGCTTCACTTTGATTAAGCCAGTTAGTCATCACCCATAATGATTCCAGCCACATGAATATCATTTTTGTTCCTTGTCTAAAAGTAAATTGAAAATATTAAAATCATAACCCTGTTTGGTGTGTCAAATGTCTTCTATATGTAAGTCCTTAAGTGGCCAGCTGAGGGTGTTCATTAAGGTGTCAGCCGTGGCTCAGTGGCAGCACTCTCGTCTCTGAGTCAGAAGGATGTGAGGTCAAGGCCTACTCCAGAGACTTGAGCACATAATCTAGGTTGGCATTTCTGTGCAGTACTGAGGGAGTGCTGCACTGTCGGAGGGGCCATCTTTCGGATGAGCCGTTAAACCGAGGCCACGTCTGTAAGCAGAGCCGTTCTCTCCGGTGCCCTAGGCAAACATTTATCCCTCAACCAACATCACTAAAACAGCTGATCTTGTCATTTATTTCACTGCTGTTTGTGGGAGCTTGCTGTGCGCATATTGATTGCCACGTTTTCTACATTACAACAGTGACTACACTTCAAAATTGGCTGTAAAGCGCTTTGGGACGTCCCAAGGTTGTGAAAGGCACTTTATAAATGTAAGTCTTCCTTCTTAGATATATATATATATAAATGCGGTGTCAACCTGGGAAAGATGCAACACAGGACTACATGCATGCTAAAAAGCGAAAGCAGCATGCTATAGACAGGGCTAAGTGATCCCACAATCAACGGATCAGATCAAAAATCTGCAGTCCTGCCACATCCAGTCGTGAATGATGGTGGACCATTAAACAACTAACAGGAGGAGGAGGCTCCATGAATATCCTCATGATCAATGATGGTGGAGCCCAGCACGTGAATGCAAAAGACAAAGCTGAAGCATTTGCTACCATCTTCAGCCAGAAGTGCCGAGCGGATGATCCATATCGGCCTCCTCCTGAAGTCCCCACTGTTGTGTATGTACCTTTAAGGGAATAACTGGTCTTAGACTGCAGTACCGGCAGTGACCACCCCTGTATAAAAGGCCCTAGCAGCCTTCTGTATTTTCAGTCTGACGCTGCCTCCTGTTCAGTAAAGTACCTGTTAAACTGTTCTCCCGAAGTCCGTGTATTATTGAGGCGCGAACTTTACAGTGGCGACGAGTAAGTTCGAACTCACCTGCAGTGTGGCATCATCTCACGGGGATCTCGCCTGAAAGGAAGGTCCTGGAAGGTCGTAGTCTGAGCAACGGGCGTCGACCGAGGGCAACCGCCCAAAGAATCCATCGGTGTTCGGAGAATTGCGGGAGAGACTGTGGTTCCAGCGAATCATGCTGGTAGCAGGTAGCGCGCTGACCCTTCTGGACTGCGGCGGGCTCAAGCTCGATCGAGCAGCTCTACAAAACGGGCCACGCAGCGTCGTCGGGAAAAGAAAACAAGAGAGAGAGGGTGGAGCGCACAGGGCGCGGTCGGTGCTCAAGAACAGGACAGCAGAGAGAAACTAAACGGGGGGGAAGGAAAGCGAGACGCGTCGAAGCTGCGGGTCGCCGCCATTACCCCGTAGAACGCTAGGAGCAGCGTGGCAGTAAGGGGAAGAAGCAAAAGCGCGGGAGGCGCCATTTTATCCCGTTGGGGAAGAAGCAAAAGCGCGGGAGGCACCATTTTATTCCATTGGGGAAGAAGCAAAAGCGCGGGAGGCGCCATTTTAAATCGCCCAAGATGCCGAAAAGTGGCAGTATCACTGCTTTCGACAACGAGGTAGAAGACTGGACCATGTATGTGGAAAGAATTGAAGTGTACTGCAAGGCAAATGAGGTGGCCGATGGAAAGAGGGCATCGGTATTATTAAATCTGATGGGTGTGAGTACGTACGGCCTATTGCGGAATTTAATTACCCCAGCTAAACCAATGGAGAAAAGTTTTGAGGAGATTGTTCATATCTTACAGGAACACCTAAGCCCTACACCACTGCTGATAGCAGAAAGATTCAAGTTCCATAAAAGAAACCAGCACAAAGATGAGAGCAATGCTGACTATCTTACAGTTCAGAGCAGGACTGGCAGACACCTTACGGGATAAGTTTGTCTGCGGGCTCCAGAGTGAAGGAACCCAGAAACGACTACTTTCAAAAAAGGACCTGACGCTAGAGCAGGCTTTCAGCGTGGCAGTATCCTACGAAGCAGCAGCACGGGGAGCTGCGGAAATACAACAGAAACCAGAAGAATACAGCGCTAACGAAATGGCGTATGGAGCCGAAAAGTGCTATCGCTGCGGCAGAACAACCCATGAGCAGAAGGACTGCTGGTTTAAAGACAAAATATGCAGGCAATGCGGGAAAATGGGACATATAGCAAGAGTCTGCAGGTCGGGAAAGAAGACCAACACGACAAGAACTACTAAGGAACAGTACAGGAAAGTAAAGAAACTGACAGATAGTAGTTCAGAAGATCAGGAGAGTGATAAGGACTCCGGGAGCAGGCGACTAAGTTGTTTAAAGTTACACAACGTGATCGCAAAGGAAGATCACCGAACCATTTGGGTCACCCTCATGATAGCAGGGTCCCCAGTAAAGATGGAATTGGACATAGGATCAGCCCTAACTGTCATGAATCGACGAGACTATGAGCAGCTATTCTCACACATACCCTTAAAGGACACGTCCATTGTATTGAAGACATACACGGGGCAAAAGGTCTACCCCAGAGGAAAAATAAGGGTGCCAGTTGAATATAACGGAAAGGAAACACAGAAACTATACATGTATATACTACGAGATGGAGGACCACCATTATTGGGACGTGAATGGATCCGAAAACTACAATTGGATTGGCATTCCATTCTGGCACTAACTGTGACTGACAAAAAAGATGATGACGTCGCACCTGCATGTCTGTCACAAATTCTATCTGACGCGGAAGAGGTGTTCAACAAGGACTTGGGACTCTAAAAGGAGTAAAGGCAACCATAAAGATTGAGGATAACGCAACCCCAAAATTTTTCAAGGCCAGACCAGTGCCATATACGCGATACGCCCAGCTGTGGAAGCTGAACTGGAGAGTCTGGAGCGTTTGGGGATGCTGTCTAAGGTGGACTGGAGCGAGTGGGCCACACCCATCATTCCTGTAATGAAGAAAGCTTTGAGCACCACGCCTGGGGAGCCAAGGAAGGTTCGCATCTGTGGGGACTTTACACCCACCACCTCAGAAGCCAGTCTTCAGCCAATTTGATTCACTCCACATGATATCAAGAAACGGCTGAGCGCACTAGATACAGCAAAGACTATGGGCAGGATTTTCATTGGGCCGTGGAGGCGGGATTGGAGGCGTGTGGGGGTTAAAATCCTGAAATTGGGGGGCACGAACCCATCCCGCCCCAACCCGCCTCCATGCCAGTTTCAAAGGAGGCGGGTACCCGACCTGCACTGTGACCCGCCTCCCCGAGGCGGGAAGGGGATTAGTGCCAATTAACTGCCTGTTAACAGGCAGTTTTTAGCCTAATCCCTACTTTCATTCTTGAAGTGTGGGATTCCCGAAGGCTCCAAACCACGCCAAGTTAGCGAGGCAGGCCGTCAGGCTGAAGGGCTTGGAGGGGTTGAGATGTCCAGTGTTCAGGTGAGTGATGGGTGCATGAGTGCAGAGGTAAGTGTATTTGTTGTGTTTAAAGAAGTTTTACTTACCTTTACAGCCTTCCTTCCTTCAGGTCTCGGGAGTCCCTCATCTCACCAGCACAGAAAGCAGAATGGCCGCGATCTGTCAAAAATTGCAGCATTCAGCTTTCTGTTCCGGAGAGATCTCTAAATCATCCTGAGAGGAAGGAATTAACTTGGAGTAAAGATTGTCAGTGTTTGACAGCTTCAAACATCTGTGAAACGCTGATATTTCATCTGTCAAAAGGTCTTGACAGATGATATATCAATCTGTGACGTCACCTGTTGCCGGGTGGCCCTTAATTGGCCTGCTGAGCCCGCTGGGTGGACTCAACATGGTCAATCAAGTCAAAATCGCGTGGGTTGGCCGGAACTCGATGGAGGCAGGACTACAACCCCGAAAGTTGTAGTCCCGCCTCCTACCTGCCTCCTCAATGAATATCCAGCCCGACAACATCCCGGCTGTCGTGCTGAAGACTTGTGCTCCAGAACTAGCCGCGCCTCTAGTCAAGCTGTTCCAGTACAGCTACAACACTGGCATCTATCCGACAATGTGGAAAACTGCCCAGGTATGTCCTGTGCACAAAAAGCAGGACAAATCCAATCTGGCCAATTACCACCCCATCAGTCTACTCTCAATCATCAGCAAAGTGATGGAAGGTGTAGCTGACAGTGTTATCAAGCAGCACTTAGTCACCAATAACCTGCTCACTGATGCTCAGTTTGGGTTCCGCCAGGACCACTCGGCTCCAGACCTCATTACAGCCTTGGTCCAAACATGGACAAAAGAGTTGAATTCCAGAGGTGAGGCGAGAGTGACTGCCCTTGACATCAAGGCAGCATTTGACCGAGTGTGGCATCAAGGAGCCCCAGTAAAACTCAAGTCAATGGGAATCGGGGGGCAAAACTCTCCACTGGCTGGAGTCATACCTAGCACAAAGGAAGATGGCTTTTGGTGGTTGGAGGTCAATTATCACCGCCCCAGGACATCGCTGCAGGAGTTCCTCGGAGCAGCGTCCTAGGTCCAACCATCTTCAGTTGCTTCATCAATGACCTTCCCTCCATTACAATGTCACAAGTGGGGATGTTCACTGACGACTGCAGTGCCATTCGCAACTCCTCAGAAGCAGTCCATGCCCGCATGCAGCATGACTTGGATGACATTCAAGTGTGGGCTGATAAGTGGCAGGTAACATTCGCACAACACAAGTGCCAGGCAATGACTATCTCCAACAAGTGAGCGTGTAACCACCGCCCCTTGACATTCAATGGCATTACTATCACCTAATCCCCCACTATTAACATCCTGGGGGTCAACATTGACTAGAAACATAACTGGACCAGCCACATAAATACTGTGGCAACAAGAGCAGGTCAGAGGCTGGGTATTCTGCGGTGAGTGTCTCACCTCCTGACTCCCCAAAGTCTTTCCACCATCTACAAATCACAAGTCAGGAGTGCTATGGAATACTCTCCACCTGCCTGGATGAGTGCAGCTCCAACAACACTCAAGAAGCTCGACAACATCCAAGACACAGCAGCCAGCTTGATTGGCACCCCATCCACCACCTTAAACATTCACTCTCTCCGCCACCAGCGCATCGTGGCTGCAGTGTGTACCATCTACAAGATGCACTGCAGCAACTCACAAACCCGCGACCTCTTCCACCTAGAAGAACAAGGGCAGCAGGAGCATGGGAACACTACCACGTCCAAGTTCCCCTCCAAGTCACACACCATCCTGCCTTGGGAGTATATTGCCGTTCCTTCATCGTCGCTGGGTCAAAATCCTGGAACTCCCTCCCTAACAGCACTGTGGAAGTACCTTCACCACACGGACTGCAGCAGTTCAAGAAGGTGGTTCACCACCACCTTCTCAAGGGCAACTTGGGATGGGCAATAAATGCTGGTCTTGCCAGCGACGCCCACATCCCATGAACGAATAAAAATATATATACATTGCTCGAGGAAGGATTTAGCTGAACTTCATTCAAGATCGCTCAGCTCAGAAGCAGGAGCTTCCAAAAAAACCTCCTCTGAAGCACAGGATGGCAGAGTCGGTCCCATTCACAACTGTGTGCAAGTATAATACTTCAGTAACCGTACTGCGGTGTGCAACAGGGGCTCAGTTATATAGAGGGGGTGGTAATTCCCCTCTTCATTTTAGTGAAAAAGTTGTTGTAAATACAAATTGGAATTTCTCTTTTGGTAGTCATGCTGACTTTTCTTTCGTTAAAATTATCAATGGGAGAAAATTCACTCAGTTGGAATCAAAATATGAGCAACAAATATTTGTTACAAGCTGTAAGGCCTTTATTGTATATCATACTTGTACCCAGCATCTCAATGTTTCTGTGAGTTGAGTTTCCAAGAGCTGCATTTTAAGAATCGGACCCCATTGTTACCGAAAGTCATGGCAGTGGCGCCCCTATACGGAGGAACTGAGATCTGTGCCTCCAGCAGTGCTTTTCTGACATGTCTCTGTTGCAAATCATAGGATCGCTGTAACATCTCATTGCTGTAATTGTTTAAGAGCCCTGACATTCACAAATAGATTGGCGTCATTGACCCTGGGCTAGAGAGGAGGGAACTCAGAGAGGGTGACTGCTCCTCATTGCTGTCTCGTGACCCCTGGCTAAAGAGGCACATGTGTGGATGTTGGATGTGGACATGAGCAGGTTCAGCGGTATTGCCTCAGTCAAATAGCCTGCTGACAGCGCAGTAGATTTTCAACTTGTCATCCAGGCGTAAAACTGTCATTCTGGATCAGCTATCCCTTATAGAGGCAGCCCGATTTTCAATGAAAATCAGACAGTTTCTATAGCGGCACGTTCAAAATATAAATTCTTGCCGTCTAGATTCATGCGTGAGGAATGACAACTTGGTGAGTTCTGGAGAGTGGCCAACATCTGTGGAAATGCATCACAGTAAGGATTCTGCACCTTCATGAGACGAGAGGTAAAAATCGGAGATGGGAAATTAATTTCCCTCCACACCTCACTGTAAACCTCTTGTTTGAAGCCAGTGTTCCTATCAGTCAAAAATCTCAAATTTATTTCTAGAACAATTTATAAGATATAAATAGAATCATAGAATAGTACAGCACAGAAGGCGGCCATTTGGCCCATTGAGTCTGCACCGGCTCTTTTGAAGAGCAATCCAATTAGTCCCACTCCCCCGCTCTTTCCTGTCATCCCGGTAATTTTTTCTCCTTCAAGTATTTATCCAATTCCCCTTTGAAGGCTACTATTGAGTCTGTATCCACCACCCTATCAGGCATTGCATTCCAAATCCTAACCACTCGTTGCATTAAAAAGTCGCCTCTGGTTCTTTTGCCAATCACCTTAAAGCTGTGCCCTTAGAATATTTTTTTAGTATAATATATTTTGAAAAAAGATGCTTCATGCCTATATTTAATCCTTTATTTTCCTGTTGCCAAAACAATCACTGATGTGCTGGTAAAACTTCTGACATATGCGCACTTTCAGTCTTTACCAATGAATTCTTAAGTGATCCCAACATTTAGTTGTTGCTAACTGAGAAACTCTGGGAGCTTGGCTCCTCTCCTTGAAGTCTGGACAAACATCTTGCGTTTCGAATTAGTCACACAGACAATTATAGCAATCTGAGTCATTGGAGCCTCACGATTGCAACACTTTCTGTTTTGCTGCTCCAGGAAGGTAATTTTTTAATATATATATTCTTGGGAATGTGAGGCTTGTGAGGCCACATTTATTGCCCATCCCTAGTTGCCTTGAACATAGCGAATGACTCCTTCCCTCTCCCTGGCAACTGTGTGAGGCTGAACCAGACCATTCTCAACCTTGGTGTTATAGTTGAGCTTCTGACCACATATCCACGCCATCACCAAGACCGCCCACTTCCACCTCCGTAACATCACCCAACTCTGCCCCTGCCTCAGCTCATCTGCTGCTGAAACCCTCATACATGCCTTTGTTACCTCTAGACTTGACTATTCACATGGTCCCCTGGCCGGCCTCCCATCTTCCACACTCCATAAACTTGAGCTCATCCAAAACTCTGCTGCCCCGTATCCTAACTCACACCAAGTCCCGTTCACCCATCACCCCCTGTACTCACTGCCCCGTGTCCTAACTCACACCAAGTCCCGTTCATCCATCACCCCCTGTACTCACTGCCCCGTGTCCTAACTCACACCAAGTCCCATTCATCCATCACCCCCTGTACTCACTGCCCCGTGTCCTAACTCACACCAAGTCCCGTTCACCCATCACCCCTGTGCTCACTGCCCCGTGTCCTAACTCACACCAAGTCCCGTTCACCCATCACCCCCTGTACTCACTGCCCCGTGTCCTAACTCACACCAAGTCCCGTTCACCCATCAACCCCTGTGCTCACTGCCCCGTGTCCTAACTCACACCAAGTCCCGTTCACCCATCAACCCCTGTGCTCACTGCTCGTGTCCTAACTCACACCAAGTCCCGTTCACCCATCAGCCCTGTGCTTGCTGATCTACATTGGCTCCTGGTCTGGCAACGCCTCAATTTTAAAATTCTCATCCTTGTTTTCAAATTCCTCTATGGCCTCATCCCTTCCTATCTCTGTAATCTCCTCCAGTCTTACAACCTTCTCTACGTTCTACCAATTCTGGCCTCTTGCACATCCATTATTTTAATTGCTCCACTATTGGCAGCTGTGCTTTCAGCTGCCTAGGCCATAAGCACTGGAATTCCCTCCCTAAACCTCTCCGCCTCTCTCTCCTCCTTTAAGACGCTCCTTATAACCTACCTCTTTGATCCAGCATTTGGTCATCTGTCCTAATATCTCCTTATGTGACTCGGTGTCAAATTTTGTTTGATAACGCTCCTGTAAAGTGCCTTGGGACGTTTTACTACGTTTAAGGCGCTATATAAATACAAGTTGTTGTTGTAGATCGAAGAAGGTCAAAATATTTTGCTGAATTACTGTCAATTTAGGGGAGGGGCAGTCTAGAAGTTTGGTTACACCAGGTGTCAATCAAGCATTTGGACTGGTCACGTGGAGGATGAACGGCAACACTGACTGGTTGGGCCGAACATCCTGTTTCTGTGTTGTAGTTCTATGTAAAGACAGCCAATGTTTGGGTGGGATTGATCTTAGCGATACATAGCATGATTACCCCAAAGGCCTGTGAAGTAAGTTTCTTCTTTATATTTCCCACTTGAATCTACATTGCAATTAGATTTCTTTTTACATTTTTTGCACTATTTTAGTTCATATTGGTTTGGAGCTTTCATATTAAACCCCATCCGAATCTAGATTTTAGTGTTAGCGAACAATGTCCATTTGACAAGCAGACCCAGGTCTGTGTTCAAATAGAAGACTTTTGTTGATAACAACAGAAAATGCTGGAAAAACTCAGCAGGTCAGGCAACATCCGTGGAGAGAAATTTGAGTTGACGTTTCGGGTCGAACCCTTCTTCATAATGGACTCCTTTACACTCTTTGGGCTAGAAATTTAACTCGGGCGGTGACGCTAAACGGGCGGGATCGGATGGGCCGCCCGTTATACGCAGCGCCCGATACTCAGTTCTATTGCAGTCAATGGAATTAAATATCCGGCACTGTGTACAATGAGTGGCCGATCCGATACCGCCCGAAATGAATTTCTAGGCCTTTATCTTTTTCTTCCCTCCCACCCCCCCGCACCCCCCCCTCCCCGCTTGCCCCTCGCCCCCAATAAAAGTTGGAAATGACTGGTTTGGACAGGTCAAGTCACCAGGGCAGAGAAAACAGAGAATTGAGAAGGAGATTTGCAATGAATAATACCTCACAGCAAATAAAACTGGAAGGCCTGTGTTCCTGGATACGCAGTGTCAGTGTGGGTATGGGGGAAAATTAAACTGACTGGTAAATGTGACAAAAGTGACAAAATCATTATTGTTACAGGTATGTCCCTTCAGAAGGTAATTGGTATTATTATAAGTGACTATTTTTTGTTGTAGAACTCCACATAAATCATGTCTACTGTCTTTACAGTGTTATTGAAGGGGGTCTTCATTTCAATTATTCTTCCTGAGAAAGGGCAACTTCCGAAGCATGGGTTCAGAAGAGATGTTAACAAACTGCTTGGTAGATCCCACTTCTCATATAAACACTCTGCTCAATAACACTGCTTCCTGCCAGATTTTACTTGCATTTGGAGTCATTCAGCCTTTTGATCTAGTTTGTTTTTAAGTATCTAATTTATTCTTCCATTCCCCCTCTCCCACTCAAACATAAAAAAGTCAATCTGAAACACAAGGATAATTCTTGAAGATCTTGGCTGCTATTTTTTTCCAAGTCATATGATTATGAACTAACCTTCATTCCTTCAGGATGGTTTAGATTGAGTGCATAATGCCACACTGATCTCTAATTTTACTTGGCAATTTGGATATTTAACTGTGTCTCCTAAAAGTAAATAACTTTTGAAATTGTCTGTAGAACTGAAATTCTAAGTGTGTAAACTGAACGAAGTATAGCACACATTTAAACCATGTTCTAATTACAATCAGAACTAATGAGAGCTGACTGCCGAGCATTAATGAGGGGAGCTCTATTTTCTTTAGCATCGTCTTAAGTGTAATACTCTGCCAGTCAGTGTGGAAAACTTGACCTCCACTGTCATTTCAAGTTGTATTCCACAGATCAGATAAGCACATCCTAATTGTAAAAGAACAGAATTACGTGCATTTACACTGTGCCTTCTTACATCTCTATGCACTTCACATACAATTAATTACTTAAGGCGCATTGACTTATATATGCAAATGAGGGTACCATTTTGTGCACAGCAAGATCCCACAAAAAGCAATGTTTTTGGTGGCGTTGGTTCAGGAAGAGAGCGCTCCTTGCTCTTCTCTGAACAGTGCCACATGCTCCTCAAAGTCCATCTGAATCACTTGACACAGACGGATGGAATCACTGTTTAATGACTCATCTAAAAGGTGGCACATACAACAATGCAGCACTTCCTCAGCACTGCACTTGAGTGCCAAGTCCCGAAGGGGGAGATGAACCCACAACTTCGTGGTGAGCGTGCCACCGACTAGGCCAAGCTGACCCTCCATGAAGTCAAATAGTAAGTATCCCCATTAAATTATTCCGGTTTACAATCGTAGGCACCAGAAAGAAGAGCATAAGAAAACAAATCAAGGATAAGAAAAGACCAGTCAACCGATCTACTTCAACTTCAGTTGTTCAATCCAAAGTAGATTTTTTTTAATATGCACACCTTTAGAGTAGGAAGACGTGTGCAAAATGTGTTATATAAATGGCAGGAGGGTCTGACCTGCAATGTTAATAAGTTTTGTCATAGGCTGTGTTCGCTGCAGTGTGCTTACTATAATTAACCTCAGCACTGAGGGAGAGGAGAATAACAGACACACATGGGTAATAGAGGGGGGGGGGCGGTGGTGAAGAGAGAGAGAGAGCGCGAGAGAGAGAGAGAGTCTTCTATCGACATTATGAGGATAATTTTCACTGTCAGAAGAATTTATTAATTGAAATCAATAGGAATGAAAATCAGGCAGTTTCTATAAAAGGCGGGCGATCCGCCCCATTAGTTTACCACCCAAGCAGTGAAGGTGAAAATTACTCCCTATAAAATCAAGATTGAGGAGCTTGGTAACACTGATGAATGAGGTAAGTGAATCTTGTTTGAATATGATTGGGGACACTGTTGTAGAAGATCTCACATGGAAATTAGCTATACTGTATTTGGATTTTTTTTTACGATCTGCCATCTGTGAAACTGTATCACTCTGATCTTGCTGGAGAAACTCATTGTGATTGCACAATGCTCCCAAATGGACAAATTTGAGATGCTTACAAATTAGCTGTAGACTGCCCAGTTCAAGCGACTCCAGATCACACTCCTGTCTAACTCTCTCTGTAAAGATTTCAGGCGACAAAAATCTTTCTAAAAGTAGAAAGAAGTACTGGGTTTCTTCATTCTCCCGCTCCTCCCCCACAACCAAAATCCTGCAACTTTAAACCCTCACGTCTGACCTGTAAGGAGAGAAGCCCTTTTTGACGCAATTTTCAAGCTGGACATTAAAACCTGCTGAGCTGTGGCAAAGCAGCAAAACCAAATGGTGCTATCAAAAAGGAACAGGAACAAAGACATTGTGTAGCTAAAGGAGACATCTGTGTAAACAATGAGGAATTAGGCCTTGATGAGATAACACAGAACTCAATGGGCCTCTTCAATAAACAATCCTTATCAGAAAGTTTGCCAGCTAGACGGTTGAGATTTGCATGAGCTATCCAGCCAATCAACTGTTACTGTGGTCTTCACGTGATGGAATTTTTTTACTGAAAGGAGGTTTAAGTAAGACGGACAGTATTGTGGCGTACCGATCACAGAGCGGACACAATCCGCTTTCCGGTCCGTAGACTATAAATCAGGCGTCATGCCTTTAAGAAGGATGACACCTTTAAGAAACTCGATCTGCAACATAGTTAAGCCCAGAGCGGGGGAGGAGCAGTTGAAGCTGTGCACTGATGAAAGAGAGTTGTACCTTGTGTAGTCTCTGACTCCATTTTGTGTTCAGCATGCAGCCTCAACAATTAAACCTTTTCTGTTGTACCTCTCCAAGTTCAGCATTTTTTGCTAGGAGTACGTAGATTCCTACATTGGTGACCCCAATGCTCAGGATGACTCCTAAGCGTAACCATGGCTGACACAAATGCAGTTTCTGTGAAGCTGCCGGAGTTCTGGGAGAACCTGGCCACCGCCTGGTTCCTTCAAGCCGAATCGCAATTCCGACTCCGTGGCATCACCGCCGACGCAACGATGTACGACTACCTCCTCACCTCCCTGGGCAGCTCCACAATCATGAAAGTCTCAAGGCCGCGCTCATTAAAAAATTCACAGCCTCCCAATTCGTGCGCAACTGCCACCTCCTCAACCTCCCGGGCCTCGGTGACTCCACGCCGTCAGACTTGCTCTCACACATGCTTGCTCTGACCGACGAGAAACCGCCCGGCTCCCTCTTCCGCACGCTCTTTATCCGCCAACTACCTCCCAGCATCCGCCTGGCGATTGTGGCGTCCAGCCTCACGGACCTCGAGGCCCTGGCCGACGAAGCCGATAAGCTCCTGTCCGCCAGCTCCAACCACGCCGTCACCCCCGACCTGGCCTCCGCAGCGTCGGCGCGCGCTCCACCCTCTATCACGCGGCCACACAGCTCGGCCACGAGGACCCCCAGGCCCCCACGTCCCCCAAGCCCTCCGACCCAGGGCTACTGCTACTTCCATACCCGGTTCGGCGCATGGGCACGCCGCTGCAGCCATCCCTGCACATTTCCAACCGCCCCCACACCGGCCTACACGATGGCCGTGGGGCAAGCAGGCGCGCTGCTGTACGTTATGGACAGCGCCTCCGGACGCTGTTTCCTATGCGACACGGGCGCGCAGCATCATCCCCGCGTCCGCCCTCGAGATCCAGCGAGGCGGCCGCGGCCCTGTGCTGGCTGCCACCAACGGCACCGACATCTGGACGTACGGCACCCGCACCGTCACCATCGACCTCGCAGGCCGCCGCTACCACTGGGAGTTTATCACCGCCAAGGTGCTCTCCCCGCTCCTCGGTGCAGATTTCCTGTGCGCCCACGGCCTGTTGGTCAACATGCCTCGGCACCGCCTCGTGGACATGAACACCATGTCACCTGTCCTGGGCACCATGGCCCCCCCCAACCCGCCAAAATGGCGTGGCAGTGCCGCACCCGCTCAACGGACGACTACTCAGCACTCCTGGCTGAGTTCCCAGCCCTCACCAACCCGACCTTCTCCGCGAAGGTTGCCAAGCACGGGGTAGAACGCTTCATCCCCACCACAGGCCCACCGGTGTATGCCCACGCCTGCAGGCTGGACCCGGCCAAGCTGGAGATCACGCGGGCCGAGTTCGCCACAATGGAACAGCTCGGCATCATCCGCCGCTCCAACAGCCCCTGGGCCTCCCCACTCCACATCGTCACCAAACCCGACGGGGGATGGCGCCCCTGCGGGGACTACCGGTGCCTAAACAACGCCACCACGCCGGATCGGTATCCCATACCGCACATTCAAGACTTCTTGGCTAGACTGGCCGGCCGCTCAGTCTTCTCCAAAGTCGACCTGGTGCGCGGTTACCATCAGGTGCCAGTCCACCCCACGGACGTTCCCAAGACGGCCATAATCACCCTTTTTGGGCTATTCGAGTTCCTCCGAATGCTCTTCGGCCTCAAAAACGCGGCCCAGGCCTTCCAGCGGCTCATGGACTAGGTCCTCCGGGACCTGAAGTTCCTCTTTGTCTACCTGGATGACATCCTGGTAGCTAGTTCCTCCAAGCAGGAACACATCGAGCACCTCCGCACCCTGTTCCAGCGGCTCAGTGAGCACGGGCTCATCATCAGCCCAGCCAAGTGCCAATTCGGCCTCAGCAGGATCGAATTCCTCGGCCACCACATCACGCAGGACAGAGCCATTCCCCTGCCCGCCAAGGTGCAAGCCGTCCAGCAGTTCCCCCGGCCTACCACCATCAAAGGCCTCCAGGAGTTCTTGGGGATGATCAACTTTTACAACCGCTTCATTCCCGGAGCGGCCTCCCTCATGTGGCCCCTATACAAAGCCCTCCGGGGTAAGAAAGACAGAATGGTGATCGAGTGGTCGGCGGACATGTTGACTGCTTTCGACTCGACCAAAAAGGCGCTCGCCGACGCCACCATGCTCGCTCACCCACAGCCCAACGCCAGGGTGGCCCTCACCACGGACACCTCTGACCACGCGGTCGGCGCCATGTACGAACAGTGGGTCGACGGGGCCTGGCACCCGCTGGCCTTTTTCAGCCGCCAACTGCGCCCCCCGGAGGCCAAATACAGCACCTTTGACCGCGAGCTCCTCGCACTGTACCTGGCAGTCCACCATTTTAGATTTCTTCTGGAGGGCCGCCCCTTCACCGCGTTTGTCGACCACAAACCCCTGACATTCGCGATGGCAAAATCTGCGGACCCGTGGTCAGCCAGGCAACAACGCCAGCTCGCCGCGGTGTCCGAATTCACCACGGACATCCGGCACGTCTCCGGGCGAGACAACGTGGTGGCCGACTGCCTATCCCACCCCGCCATCCATGGCGCCCACCTGGCAGTGGACTATGCTCAACTGGCAGCGGAGCAACGCACCGACCCTGATCTGCTCTCCGCGCCCACAACCCTCCCAGGGCTGCGACTGACCGACGTCGCCTGCGGCCCGTCCGCCGTCACAGTCAAATGCGACACCTCCTTGGCGCAACCCCGCCCCATAGTCCTGGCGTCCTGGCGAAAACGGGTGTTCGACATCGTCCACGGCCTCTCACACCCCGGCACCTGTGCGTCCATTAGACTGGTGGCCAACCGATTTGTCTGGCGCGGCCTGCGCAAAGATGTGCGCGTCTGGTCCAGATCCTGCATAGCTTGCCAGCGTGCCAAAATCCACCAACATGTCAAAGCCCCACTCGAGGAGTTCACCGTGCCAGAAAGAAGGTTCGAACACGTCCACATCGACCTCGTTGGCCCCCTGCCGCCATCACAAGGTCACACGCACCTGCTGACAATCGTGGACCATACCACCCGCTGGCCCGAGGCCATTCCACTGACGTCCACCACCACCGCCGACATCGCGAGGGCGTTCATCGGTACCTGGGTCGCTCGGTTCGGCGTCCCCTCCGACATGACGTTGGATAGGGGCCCGCAGTTCACCTCTGATCTGTGGGCTGCCATCGCCCGAAACCTCGGGGTGGCCATTCACCACACCACGGCTTACCACCCCCAAGCCAACGGACTGTGCGAGCAATTCCATGGGTCCATGAAGGCGTCCCTCCGCGCCAGCCTCGAGGACGAGGCTTGGATCGACCGCCTCCCGTGGATGCTACTCGGCCTACGCTCCGCGGTCAAGGAAGACCTGCAAGCCTCAGTGACGGAACTCGTGTACGGCCAGCCGCTGCGCGTACCTGGAGAGTTCCTGCCCACCGCCATGACCCCCTGGTCGGCTGACCAGCAACGCCACGCTTTCGCCAACCGAGCACAACAGTTAGCTCCGGTACCCACCGGCCGGCACGGCAAACCAGCAACCCGCGTACCACCTAGCCTGCACATGGCCAAATTTGTTTTCGTGCGCCATGACGCCCACCGAGGACCTCTACGGCCCCCATACGATGGACCCTACAAGGTACTCCAGACGGGGAACAAGTTCTTCCTCCTCGAAGTGGGCGGCAAAACTGACAAGGTGTCGGTCGACTGGCTCAAGCTGGCGCACCTAGAGCCCGACGAACCCGTTCAAGTGGGCCAACCCCCACCGCGGGGCAGACCGCCTAAGAGCCCGACGCGTCCGACCGCCCCGCTCCCGACACCAACCGCCAAGAGCCGTTCCGGCCGTGCCATCAAGCCACCACGCCGGTTCGTACACTCCCTACTAGCAGACTCTTGGGGGAGCTGTGTGGCGTACCTATCACAGAACGGACACAATCCGCTTTCCGGTCCGTAGACTATAAATCAGGTGTCATGCCTTTAAGAAGGATGACACCTTTAAGAAACTCGATCTGCAACATAGTTAAGCCCAGAGTGGGGGAGGAGCAGTCGAAGCTGTGCACTGATGAAAGAGAGTTGTACCTTGTGTAGTCTCTAACTCCATTTTGTGTTCAGCATGCAGCCTCAACAATTAAACCTTTTCTGTTGAACCTCTCCGAGTTCAGTATTTTTTGCTAGGAGTACGTAGACTCCTACAGTATCATGCGGGCTTTAACTTTTAAATAAAAGCCGTGCTATATTATTTGTTATCATGATCTAAGGCTATCATCGATAGGTCAATGAGGCCTTGGCGATGAAACATCCTGTCCACCATTGAAAGGAAAAGATATAAAAGAAGCTGTTATGGTAACTTCATTACTGTAGTCGAGGGGTCGGAAGGAGAGCTGCAGTCAACAAGGAGGGAACCCGACCGATCGTCGAAAGGAGAGGGCTGCAATCAACAGGAGTTGGCCACTTCAGGGTGATTGTATGACCATTTACTTAGAACATATTTGGGCATTGTATTGCTAGAGCATTTTTATTGCTAAGAGTAGAGTAAGAAGGGCATAGTATTGCCATTTAAAGCTAAGCGTTTTTTTTCTCTTCTTTTTCCTTTAATAAACAACCTTATTTAACTTAAAAGCTTTTTGGTGATTCATTAATTATTTCCCTTGTAATTTGCGGGTCAAAGCGAACTACAAGCCTGTGAATAGGACAGCGAGGCTTACAGACCCTTTGATGGATCAATAGGTAAAGGTACCTCCCATCACTACCACTTCAGTTCCTTATAGCAAAGGATGTAATACTGTCCTAACACATCTGAATAGACAATTTACAGAGGTAATTTGAGAGAGCAAAGCAGTTCCAGTCACAATATCATCACACCAATTTTCAAACATGTTATTTTATAGGACATACTGTATAGATAGTTAATTAACTAGTGTCAAAGCAACAGGATTCGAAGTAGATTGTATGGAGTAGATTTGACAGTTATGCCCATACTGGGCTACTTATTCAAAGGAATGGAATGCAGTGTACTCACCCCTTCAGGAGGATATGCCACCCAGCCCAAGTCTCCAGGAGCTGACATAGAGTCCAAGAGGGTAACTAAACAATAAGAAAAGCAACTGTAAGTCTTTGTAGTGAGAAACAGTACCTTTGAGGGAAGATCATCATTAATCTGCCCCAAACTCTTCGGAGAATTGAAATTTAGCATGTGGTCAGACCTGGTCAAAATGAAGAAAATTCCCTTGATTTCAAGTTCCAATAAACTTAAAACTAATGTTGAAAATATGCGGAATTTGTATATGCTGAGCTGGAAAGCTGGAACATTGTTGAGTTTTCCCACTTTCTGCTGAATGGGGAAACTACAATACTAGTTGCTGGATTCAACCAATACTTAAACTAACTTGTGGTCCACTGAACTTGCTGGTTGGTACATCACAACTAGTAATGCATAGACAACAAGGAATCTTTGTTTTAAAGTTCTTTCCCAGGTTAGGAAATTTGGGTTCTTGGAACGTTCTAGTTGTACCCTGTTAAGTCTGTGTGTTATAGTGAGAATTACTACACAGACCACAAGAGTAAATTCAACAGGTCTTTACTGGTTGGAGGTCGGACTATACTGAATACAATATTATTACACTGTGCTTATATACCGGTGTGGTCACCACCGGTATTACGTATACAGCAGCCAAAGAAAGTAGTACCTTTCTTAAGGTGGACCAGGCTTAAGTTCTCTTAAGGTGGAACAGGTTACATACACCACAATCCTCCCTTTTTAGCTTAACAGTCATATCCCCAAATAAACATAACATATATACATATATAACTTCAGGTATAACAGTTCAAAGGTTCAGTCTCTCAGGAGGCTTTCTGATTCGGCTTGGATAACGCCTTTCAGTGGTCTCTGATTCTTGTTGTTGAGGTGCCTCCTCTAGTTGGTTGCCAATGTATTGGGTGTCATCATCATCAAATACATTCTCGGCCGAAGTAGATGCTTCAGGTTCATGAATGTCTTCCACAGCTGTCTCTGTCACAACCATGGGTTCGACCCTTGCTCTCGACTCTACCAGTTGATCCGCATGACGCCTTATCACATTATGACCAATATCTACGGTGTACATCAGAGGTCCTTGTCTGGCCCGGATTGTTCCGGACTGCCATTTGTCGTTTCCATAGCCCCTTGCCATCACTGGTTGTCCTACGTCGAAAGTTCGAGTGGTCTTGCTGTTAATATGCCGAAACTGTTTGTTTTCCACTTCCCTCTGCACATTTGGTTTTAACAAGTCCAACTTGGACCGCAACCTCCTGTTATAAAACATCATAGCAGGACTTTGGTTAGTCACGGCATTATCGGCGTTTCTATATGACATCAGGAACTTATCGACCTTGTGTTGCAGCGGAATCTGATCATCATTCATGGCCTTAATAGCCTTTTTGAATGTCTGGACAAATCTTTCAGCCAACCCGTTTGTCGCCAGATGATATGGGGCAGAGGTATAATGTTTAACTCCATTCTTCTTTAAGAATTGTTGGAATTCTTCCGATACAAACTGTGGTCCGTTGTCCGAACAGATCTGTTCTGGCAATCCGTTCCTTGCGAATATTGTTCTTAACACCGCAATTGTCTTTTCTGAAGTAGTGGTATTCATCTTGATGACTTCTGGCCATTTGGAATGTGCGTCCACCGCGATTAGGAATATGGAGTCCATGAATGGACCAGCAAAGTCAATGTGTACGCGTTGCCATGGGGCTGAAGGTCATTCCCATGGGTGTAGCAGTGCTATCGGAGGTGCATTTTGCACTTTTTGACACCCAGCGCAGCTTTTCGTTAACTCCTCAATCTGTTGGTCAATACCCGGCCACCATACGTAAGCCCTAGCAAGACTTTTCATTTTAACTCCCCCCAGATGACCTTCATGTAGTTCTTTTAAAACTCTTTCCCTTAACTTGGGAGGAATAATCACTCTTGTCCCGTACATCAAAGTACCATGGCAGACGGACAGCTGGTCTCGCCTTGCCGAGAATGCCGGTAACAGAGGATCAGCCCGTGTTGGCCATCCTTTCACTGTCACCTCGTAGACTCTGGACAGTGTTGGGTCATTCCTGGTTTCTCTTTCAATACTTGCGTTGGTGACAGGTAAACACTCGATAATGGTCGAATGAAATAACTCAACAGGGTCAACTTCCATCGTGTCTTCATCTTCAGGTAGTGGCAGGCGCGACAGGCCATCAGCATTGCCATGCTGTTTCGTACCTTTGAATTCTATCTGATATTGATGTGCCCCTAAGAAAAGAGACCATCTCTGGAGACGCTGTGCTGTCATCACCGAAACACCCTTCTTAGGGTTAAAAATGGACACCAATGGTTGATGGTCCGTCAGAAGTGTGAATTTTTGTCTCTTTCAGTCTGTTGAGCACCAGTTCCAAGTTAGCGAGATGCTGTTCATCACCGTCACCTGTGATCAGAATGTCGTCCAGGTAACATTGTGTGCCTGGAATTCCCTGTAATACCTGCTCCATGGCCCTCTGCCAAATTGCTGGAGCCGATGCCACACCAAAAACCAGCCTATTGTACCGGTACAACCCTCGATACGTGTTGATCGTGAGGTATTGGCGTGACTCTTCTTCAACCTCCATCTGCAAGTACGCCTGCGCCAGGTCTATCTTGGTGAAGCATTTCCCGCCAGACAGTGAAGCGAAAATATCCTCAATCCGTGGAAGCGGATACTGCACCGTGTGAAGCACCGGATTAACGGTGATCTTGAAATCTCCACAGATGCGAACCTTCCCTGGATCTCCTGGCTTATTGTTCGCAGGACGTTTCATAACGGGAACAATGGGCGTAGCCCACTCACTCCAATCTACTTTAGACAGTACCCCTGAACGTTCTAGCGCTTCCAGCTCCGCTTCAACCGCAGGTCGTATTGCATAGAGTACCGGTCTGGCTTTAAAACATTTTGGTTGTGCATGTTCAGCAATCTTGATGTTTGCCGTAATTCCTCTCAGTGTTCCCAGTCCCGGCTGGAACACCTCTTTAGCCTCATCCAATATTCTGGACAATTGTTTAGGTTTGACAGCTGTTTCCCCGGAATCTACCGTTAGTGCTTTCAAGGAGTGCCAGTCCATATTCATTTTCCTAATCCACTCCCGTCCTAGTAGTGGTGGACCTCCTTCAGGTAGCACATATAAGTCCATTACTTGGCTTCCTTCGCCCTTGTGGACCACTTCTACCTCTATTTTTCCGATGGGGTACACTCTTTGCCCCGTGCACATTTTCAATATAATCTCCGTATCCTGTAAGGGAATATGCTGGAATAACCTTCTGTAATCTTTCTTATTCATGACCGTCAATGCCGATCCAGTGTCCAATTCCATTTTTACTTGGACTCCTGCTATCTTAAGAGTGACCCAAATTGTCTGGAGGTCTGTATCCTTACCAACGTTGTGTATTCATAAGCTATCCAGTTCATTACTGCTAGCATCTGAATCTGACTTCTGTTCAGTCAAACTGTTCTTTGTCACCTTGTGTACCTTTGCATATTTTCCTTGCGGTGACTTTTTATTGCTGGTCTTCTTTCCTGACCGGCATACTTTAGCTATGTGGCCAAACCTGCCACACGTTCTGCATTCTCGGTTTTTAAACCAACACTGGTTCTGATCATGCGTTGTCTTTCCACAACGATAACATTTGACAGAACTCAAACCCAATTTGTTTGTACCGAGTTCCGGTGGCCGTAGCTGCATTACTGCCGTGCCCCTCGCTGCGGCCTCGTGTGCTGCTGCCATAGTGACCGCCTTCTCGAGAGACAGCTCATTCTCCTCGAGCAGTCGCCTTTGTGTATCCTGTTTAAATAAACCACACACAAATCTATCTCGAAGTGCCTCTGTCAGTCCCGTTCCAAACTGACAATATTTTGCTAGCTTACGTAATTCCATCAAATATTCAGCATTGCTTTCATTTTGCCGCTGTCTTCTATCGTAAAATTTAAATCGTTCCGCTAGCATCAGCGGCGTGGGACTAAGATGATTTTTTAGGACAGTAACAATCTGTTCGAACGTCTTATCAGCCGGTTCATCTGGTGATAACAGGTGTTTCAATTGCCCGTATGTCTTCGCACCCATTAAGTTTAGTAATGTTAGTGCTTTATCTGCCTCAGGAATTTTATTTGCCCTACAATAGTTTTGTATGCGTTCTACATACATAGCCCAGTCTTCTATATCACTGTCGAAGGCATTAATGTTCCCATGTTTAGGCATCGTAGCAATTTATCGTATTTTTAATGTTATCTAAGATGGCGGCTTCCCGCTCTTGCCGTCATCCTCCGCCCACAAAATGGCGGTTTTCCCGCGCTTGGCGGTCTTCACCCGTCCCCCGATGCTGTCTCCGCTTCACCGCGGCTCTCGCGCCTTCAGTTTCCCCAGACGCTGCGCCTTTAGCCCGAATGCGGCCCTTATCTCCGGTCGCGATCGATGTCCCGCGCTGCGCCGCTCGCTCGAAAGCGGCCCGGCCCTTATCTCTGGTCGCGATCGACCTCACCGCCCTTATTCCTCCGTCTTCCCAGCCCCGTCTGTACAGCCAACGCGGTTGACTTTCTGTCGCGTCGCTGCCCGGCTTACCCACCACGAGGTAGTAGAAGAAGCTGACAGTCGCTGATGGAGGCTTCGAGGTCAGGATGTCTTCTGCACTCCGGTTGCTCGATGCCTGCTGCTCGACGTGTCTTTCCCGTAGGTGATGAGGGTGGAAACCTCTCTTCGACGTCCTGTCTGTGGACGAAGTCGCCGTGGAAATTACTGCAGCAGGGTAAGAATCGGACTCGTCGCCACTGTTAAGTCTGTGTGTTATAGTGAGAATTACTACACAGACCACAAGAGTAAATTCAACAGGTCTTTACTGGTTGGAGGTCGGACTATACTGAATACAATATTATTACACTGTGCTTATATACCGGTGTGGTCACCACCGGTATTACGTATACAGCAGCCAAAGAAAGTAGTACCTTTCTTAAGGTAGACCAGGCTTAAGTTCTCTTAAGGTGGAACAGGTTACATACACCACATACTCACTACAGGAAAGCACAGTAAGTCAGAAAATCTGCATGTGGTGACATTTACATTGTTCAACAGATAGCCACATGTTCCATCTGCACACGTGCAATTCTGAATGGCCTTTTCTGTTACCCAGTTTCAGGCTAAGCTGAAACCAAGCCCCTGTAAACTACATGTGTATCGTATTAACAACACATTAGAAAAAATCAAATCAAATCAACTTTTATTGTCATTGTTAGTGCACAAGTGCAGTACAATGAAATGTAGGCTTGCGGCTCCTGAGAGTGTACATTTAGATTAAGACATTTAAACATTCAACATACATTTGGCTTGTAATACATTAACATAAACATAACCATAATAAAGTGCATTGGCAGATGTGCAGGCTTTAGAGTTTATTTGTGGAGTTCAGTAGGATGACAGCCCTGGGAAAGAAGCTGTTCCTAAATCTGGTCGTACGTAAATCTCATTACCAGCCAATAAGTTGAATAGATCTGGGTCAATTTGGATTGGCTTGTTCCACTATAATCATTGTTGCAGGTTAAGCTGTTCGGGGCACAGCGTTGAAATCTATTATTAGCAATATACTGTATATGGCCAAATAATGGTCTGACTCATTAATTAAACATTCTAGGTCAATACTTCATTTAACCACAGCAGACTGTGCATGGTTGAACAAAATTTAAAGATCTCACTTGGCTGGGCAGGGCACATTAAATCTTGACAATGACTGGTAATGAGATTTGTATTAAAGAATGAACATTAATTCAACGTCTCCATTTATATTTACTGAACCCACTGGCTTTAAAGTTGATGCGTTGTTAATACGATACAAATATAATTTACAGGGCCTTGGCTTTAGATTAGCCTGAAACTGGGAGCAAGCGGAAGCCAAACGCAAACAGCGGAAGGAGCGCACGTCAACCTGAGCACCCCACCCACCCGCCCCTTCAACCACTGTCTGCCCCACCTGTGACAGAGACTGTAGGTCCTGCATTGGAATCATCAGTCACCTGAGAACTCATTTTTAATGTGGAAGCATGTCATCCTCGGTTCCGAGGGACTGCCTAAGAAGCACAGCAAAGGGGCATTCAGAATTGTGCATGTGCCTTTGGAACATGCGGTATCTGTAGCAATGTAAGTATCATCTCACATGGACTGTCCTTGCCTGCAATGTGTGCAACGACAACATTCCAAGAACCCAAAATTCTTAACCCGAGAATAGGAACATAGGGCTAGCTAGACGAAAAAAGACCACCCTCCATCTAGTTTACAAAAATTCTGACCAAAGCATAGATTTCTTAGCGAATGACTTGCTCGGTATAAGAATTAATTTCCCCCACCCTGTTACTTACCAGTGCAACATGAGTTCTAGTAAATGAAGACCTTGGGGTCAATAATAAACATAGTGCTTTTATAAATTGGTACAGGATTCATTTAAACTTCACACATTTGAGTGGTTGCATCACCTGGCAGCAAAATATAACAGATAATTATGGTGTAACGTAATGAAAGCAAACTATAGTTCAGCACTAGAAAGAGGCTTTTGTTAATAGCATTCAAGCACCTCCGAATAACTATTAACTGACACACTGTTTGGCTGCGCCGTGATAAATGTGTCTGAGCTGAGCAGCGTTACCTCATGCAGTCACACCATGGTGAGTTAGCACTTGATACACCTGCACTTCATGTCCACAGGGCTTTCAATTATAAGCTAAGACAGAGATGATTTTCTCCATTTTTGTTTAAACAAATCACCAGTCAGCAGTCTAATTTTCAAGAGATTAAACCATTTGTATCTGTCTCACCATTTTATTCCAATAACATCAAAATTATGCTGCAAGCGTTTCTCACTTGTTACCAAGGTGAAAGAAAACATCGAGTTGGAACGGCTGAAATGAGTTACACAATCCATACCATAAAACTACACAATTCCTCACCAACCTCCATCTATGTCCTCCCCCTTTTTAAGCCTGTATAATTAGCCATTCAATAAGGAACTCTTGGAGTTGTATTTGGAGAGGGGATGATTTAGTGGGAGAAAGACAATTAACAGATATGGAAATAAAAAGAAAGTTTCTCTCACACAGACAGGATCCACAATATTCAGATGCTGCCTGACCTGCTGAGTATTTCCAGCATTTTCTGTTTTTATCAGATGCTGCCTGATCTGCTGGGTATTTCCAGCATTTTCTGTTTTTACCCCTTTCCCTGCCACTACACTTGCTTAAAAACCTGTTCCATCTCCAACTTTTTCCAGTTCTGACGAAGGGTCATCAACCTGAAACGCTAACTTTGTTTCTTTTCTCTCTCCACAGATGCTGCCTGACCTGCTGAGTATCTCCAGCATTTTCTGTTTTTATTTCAGATTTCCAGCATCCGCAGTATTTTGCTTTTGTACAATATTTATATTATATGCTCCCTTAAGCTTTACACCTAGCAGTTCAATTACAGATCTTTCTTTTCTAATCTTGGGTAGTGAGGTTGGGGTGAGCTTTTGAGCTACATAACACTCGGTGAAGTATTCTCTTCCTTTCCCCTGTGCTACTGTGAAGTGCCATAGGATGTTTTCTACATTAAAAGCGCTGTAGAAATGTAAATTATAACAAAACAGGTCTGTCACAGGTAATGGGTGGATCCATTTGAGACAACTTTCAAGTATGCAGAAAAAACATGTTGCAACAATGGCTTAAATGTGATTTCCCCTTCTCCCCCCACCACTCGTAGGTTATTAGTACCAATCTGCTGAATAAGCCTGGTGACACTAGTGTGACTCTTGTGGAAGTGTCAGCTTGTGTACTTCTACAGTATTCTCAACCCTCCACAAACTCTGCTTTGCTCCAACTCTGGCCTCTTACCCACCCCCCCCATCCTTTGCCCCACCATTGGCAGCTGTGTCTTCAGCCATCTAGGCCCTAAGCGCTGGAATTCCCTATTTAAAACCTCTCTGCCTCTCCACCTTTCTCTTGTCCTTTAAGGCCCTTCTTAAAATTTGCCTCTTTGACCAAGCTTTTAGTTAACCTTCTTTGACTTGTCAATTTTTGTCTGATTATGCTTCTGTAAGGCATGTTTTCCTACGCTACATAAATGCAAGTTGTTGCAGTCTGAGTAAGCTTCACTGTACAGTACACAGTAGATGTGCCATTTATACATAGAAGGCAAACTGTTGGTTAGAAGCATATGTCAATGTTAGACAAATGCTTGTTCCTCCTATGTCATCTTCCTAAACCAGGCTACTCCAGTGGGTATCCAAATGTGAATTATACAGGGGGGGGAAAGATTTGGTTGCTTTGCGCAAAGCAACTAGCGCCCTGGCGCGGAGCTGCCAACGCCTCCTGCGAAATTCAGCGGGAGGTTAGCAGCGGCGGTAACCATTAGCGCCCCGCGGTGCTGCGCCGCCAGTGATGACATCATCGCCGTGCGCAGCGCCCCGCTCGCGCCCCAGCCGCGATCTTCGGTAGCCCCCCTGACTTACCGCCGGACGCAATGTTCGACGGGGTCAGGGGGCCCTACCTGCGGCGGGGGCGGCGCTAATTAAAGGCGAGGTGCTGGGCGGCCATTTTTGCTGCTGGCTGCCTGCCAGCACCAACCCCCGTTGCCATCCCCGGCCTCCTGACCAACCCCCCCGCTGAGTGCCGGCTGCGCTCCGTGAGCCCGGCACTTCTCTTGAGTGCCGGGCTCTTTTGCCGGCACTCTGATCCCTGCTGGCCCAGCTGGGCCTAGGGTCGCGCTGCGCACGGCCCCTCCCCTTTAAGAAGGGGAGGAAGGCCTGCAGTGCCGCAGCACGTAGCGCCACGATATTCCCTCGCAGCACCCCAAGATGGAGGTTGGGTGCTTCTAGTAGCGCCGCGCTTCCCTCTTGGGGCACTACCAATGAATTTTGGTCACGGGGGTGCTAATTGTTTTGGGTGTAGCGCCCCGGTGAAGTTAGTGCCCCAAAGGGATTGACAACTGAGAAATTCGAGTTGCACAGTAATACATAAGAACATAAGAAATAGGAGCAGGAATAGGCCACTTGGCCCCTCGAGCCTGCTCTGCCATTCAATAAGATCATGGCTGATCTTGGGCTCAAAGCCACTTCCCTGCCTGCTCTCCATAACCCTTCATTCCCTTATCTTGCAAAAATCTGTCTATCTCCACCTTAAATGTATTTAATGACCCAGCCTCCATGGCTCTCTGGGGTAGAGAATTCCACAGATTTACAACCCTCTGAGAGAAGAAATTCCTCCTCATCTCAGTTCTAAAAGAACGACCCTTTATTCTGAAACTGTGCCCCCGAGTTCTAGATTTCCCCACGAGGGGAAACACCCTCTCTGCATCTACCTTGTTGAGTCCCCTCAGTATCTTATATGTTTCAATAAGATCACCTCTCATTCTTCTAAATTCCAATGAGTATAGGCCCAACCTGCTCAACCTTTCTTCATAAGTCAACCCCCTCACCTCAGGAATCAACCGAGTGAACTGCCTCCAATACAAGTATATCCTTCCTGATCTCAATAGCACAGGAACTATCCTATATCTTAGATCTGGGGAGTTTGTGCCTTTTGTCTTCATGGTATGAACCATAAGCCTTGGGGGGAGGGTGGAGGAGGGACAAATATGAAACTTAAAACAATATTCCTATTCATTTGCATATATCTCAAATTGCTAATACTAACTAAATATATTGAACGATTAGTGAGGCTCAAACAGGCACTGTTGAACATGTAGCGAAGCATTTACTATCCCCACCCCACTGATTCTGTTACCATAGCTACCATTCCTAAATCCAAACAATACTGGCTGTACAGATAATTTTCAAACTTCTGTGTGCATGACCCGCTGCAAAGGCTGACACATCTGTCCTAACTTCTGTAAAAGAGTCCTAATTGCCAAAACAAGGAAAGTGTCATCACTGCAGACCACATTTGGTTATTAATATCCAGCAACAAAAATAACATGCCAGGTATAACATTAACAAATTCAGAAATCTGATGACACAACGCTCTGACCTCCAGCACCTGTTGCAATTTCCTTGGCGGGACCCCAGTTTGATAACTCATGGGTCACTGTGCAGGTAGAGTTCATTTAGCAAGCTGCACCTCTTATTCAGCCCACAGCATAGAATTCCCATTCCCCACAGCAGGCTGCCCTTTACAGACATGGAGTTATCCAATTAGAGATAATTAGTGTTGGATTTATATGGGGGTTTTCACTGGGGAGTGAATTGAAACTGCCCAAACTCATTTCACTTAGGATCTGTGAAGCTGCTGCCAGACAGCTGAGAATTGAATTCAATCGATTTGGGTTGCATTTTAAAGTCAGTCCCAGAAGCAAAAAGATGATGTCCAAATCCACCGTTTGCAAAGCTGTCACTATCAGGTCAATATAAGTGTGACATTTATGTTCGGTATGAATGGTAAAATATAAGGTACATACAATGTGGTTCTGTGATTATTTTTTAACATGGCTCAGTGGCAGTACTCTCACCTCTGAGTCAGATGGTGGGTTTAAGCTCCATTGCAGGACTTGAGGAAATAATCTAGGCTGGCACTTCAGTGTAGTACTGAGGGAGTGTTGCACTGTCTGAGGTGCCTCAATCATATAGCTTTAAAACGAGGCCCGGTTTCTCTTCTCGGGTAGACGTAAAAGAGCCCATGGTACTATTTAAAGAAGAGCAAGTGGGTTCTCCTCGAGTCCTGGTCAATATTTATCCCTCAACCAACATCATCAAAACAGGTTAGCTGGTGAGTTGCTGTTTGTAGCACCTTGTACACAAATTTGGGACATTGAGGTTGTGAAAGGTACTATATGAATACAAGTTAATTCTTTTTTTAAGTAACATACTGTGGCGGAGCCACTAAGGGACTCCAATCAATTGTATACAATTCCCTTTAATAATATGTTGGCTACAGCCTGAGTCTGTATCTTTGTTTTCATTGTTTACATGTACAGAGCGCGATCACTTTAATAGCGCGGGTAAACGCGATGACGTCACGCCGTTCATCACGTGATCCCCCACCGGCGGGAAAAACGTCATGACGTCAGCCACGGGACCGCCCAAGCAGTCCTCATGGAGCCTCCGAACTGACTGGACCTATATTCGATGTTCTCCTGTTGTTATTCGTTAAACTCTGTTAGCTTTCATTAAACCTCGTTTATTTGATCGCCTGAGTGGACCTCAGTCTTTTGGATAGGAACTAGACATTCTTACATTGGTGACCCCGACTTTTGCGAACGGTTTTCGCAAACAAGTTACTGAACATGGAATCGAATGCCATTGCTTTGAAGCTACCACAGTTCTAGGAGCAACAGCCAGCCGTGTGGTTCGTCCAGGCTGAAGCCCAGTTCGCAATCAGGAACATCATTGCGAATCAGACCCGTTACTATCACGTGGTCTCCTCCGTTGACAGCGCCACAGCCTCGTGGATCATCAGCCTGCTTGGTAATCCACCAGAAGATCGCAAGTATGATACGATAAAGGCGTGGTTGTTACAGGTCTTCGGACTCACGAAGTCGGAGCGCGCCCGCCGGCTGCTCAATATGCCCGCCCTCGGGGACACCAAGCCGTCCGAGCTCATGAGCCAAATGCTCACGCTCCTGGGCTCCGAACTGGAATGCTTCCTCTTCAGGGAGCTATTCTTCAGCCAGCTACCAGAGCAAGTTCAGGCTGCCCTAGCCAGGTCGGAAGTCACCGACTGCGCAGGGCTGGCTGCCGATGCGGACAAGATCTTCGCGGTGACACAGCAGTACTGCGCTGCCACGAGGCGCCCATCCCCCACAGATGCTGCTCCAGCCCCTCAGCCTGCGGGGTTGTGCTTCTACCACGCCCGTTTTGGCGTGAAAGCAAGATGCTGTCGCCCTCCCTGCAGTTTATTGCTCAAAAAAAAAGCAGCCACCCTGTCGAAAGAGGACCGGTTAAAACGACCGCCCCGCGGCTGCGATGGCAATCGGTAATTCAGGAAAACTCCTCTTCATCAACGACTCCCTATCTGGTCGACATTTCCTTTGCGACACCGGGGCGCAGTGTAGCATTCTACCCGCATCAAACCTTGATCTACAAGTTGGGGGGCACGGCCCCTCCCTCCAGGCGGCTAATGGCGGGGCCATTCAGACCTTCGGAAGCCGGCGGGTCCAGGTGTGCTTCGGCGGCCAGCGGTTTTACTGGGGTTTCATCACAGCCAAAGTCTCTCAAGCCATCCTCGGGGCGGATTTTTTGTGCGCCAACGGCCTCCTGGTGGATGTACGACACTGCCAGTTGATCAATGCGGCCACTTTTCACTCCATCCCGTGCTACCGCGGTAACACCGTGGCGCGCACTGTCTCCTGCACATCCCCACCTCCGGATGACTTCACTCGCCTCCTCGGAGATTTCCCAGACCTGACCAGACCCACTTTCTCTTCCACGGCCACAAAACATGGTGTCGAACATCACATCACCACTACTGGCTCCCCGGTCTACGCACAGGCCCGGCGCCTCGAACCTGGCAAGCTCGCGGCTGCGAAAGCGGAGTTCGACACGATGGAGCGGCTAGGGATTATTCGCCGGTCGAATAGTCCCTGGTCTTCGCCTCTCCACATTGTTCCGAAACCTGGTGGCAGATGGCGGCCTTGCGGCCACTACTCCTGATCGGTACCCGATCCCTCATATTCAGGATTTCTCTGCACATTTGGCGGGAAATACCATTTTTTCAAAAGTCGACCTTGTCCGTGGCTACCACCAAGTCCCCGTACACCCGCAAAACGTCCCGAAAACTGCAGTCATCACCCCATTCAGCCTGTTTGAATTTCTGCGGATGCCGTTTGGATTGAAGAACGCTGCACAGGCTTTCCAGCGCTTGATGGACTCCGTGCTTCGGGACCTCAAGTTTCTATTCGTCTACCTTGACGACATCCTCATCGACAGCCCTAATAAAGAGGAGCACATCTGCTATTTGCGCACCCTCTTTAGGCGCCTCAGTCAACACGGCTTGATCATCAACCCGGCCAAGTGCCAGTTCGGCCTGCAGCAGATTGATTTTTTAGGCCATTGCATCATATCGGACGGCGCAATTCCCCTGCAAACGAAGGTGGAGGCAGTTACTTCGTTCCCGCGCCCGCAGTCCATCAAGGCCCTGCAGGAGTTCCTCGGGATGGTAAATTTTTATCACTGGTTCATCCCTAATGCAGTTATGCTCATGCAGCCCTTGTACGAGGCCCTCAAGGACAAGTCCGGCAAGGATCCGATCAGCTGGACGGTCGACATGGACCGGGCGTTCGTCGACACAAAAGGCGCTTTAGCCAACGCAACCATGCTGGCACACCCGCTGCCAGGTGCCACCATCGCCCTTACCACCGATGCATCAGACTACGCCATCGGCGCAGTGCAGGAACAGTGGGTGCATGGGACGTGGCAACCGCTGGGGTTTTTCAGCCGTCAACTACGGCAAAATGAACGAAAGTACAGCACGTTCGACCGGGAGTTGCTGGCCCTTTTTCTGGCCATCCGCCATTTCCGGTTCTTGCTAGAGGGACGTCCGTTCACGGCTTTTGTGGACCATAAGCCACTAACGTTTGCTATGGCCAAGACCACTGAACCGTGGTCAGCTCGGCAACAACGTCAGTTGACGTTTATCTCAGAATTCACCACTGACATTCAGCAGGTGTCCAGTAAGGACAACCTGGTGGCGGATTGCCTCTCCCGCGCGACCGTCCATGCAGTCCAGCTCGGCATTGACTATGCCCTCATGGCTGCGGATCAAGCCTCGGATCCAGAGGTCCAATCTTACAGAACCAACCCCTCTAACCTCCAAGCGGCCGATGTTAAATTCCATGCCGCGGGCACAACGCTACTCTGCGACATCTCCGTAGGAGATCCTCGCCCTATCGTCCCAGTCGCCTGGTGCTGAAAAGTTTTTGACGCCATCCACAGGTTGTCGCACCCTGGCATGAAGGCCCCGCAATGGTTGATGTCGTCCAAATTCGTGTGGTGGGGCATGCACATGGATGTTCGCAACTGGGCCAACACCTGCGTGGTCTGCCAAAATGCCAAGGTGCAGCGTCACGTCAAGGCTCCATTGGCCACCTTCGCCATTCCGGAACGTAGGTTTGATCATGTGCATGTGGACCTGGTGGGGCCACTTCCGCCTTCTCACGGGTTTACTCAACTTCTTACAATGATGGACCGCACCACTTGCTGGCTGGAGGCGGTTCCTCTGTCTTCCACAATTTCCGCAGACGTCGCCAGGGCATTCATCTCCTCTTGGGTTGCCCACTTCGGGGTACCGGGAGACATCTCGTCCGATCGTGGGCCGCAGTTTTCTTCGGAGCTCTGGAACGCTGTGGCTCAGGGGCTTGGCGTCAAGCTACATCGCACCACTGCCTACCATCCACAGGCGAACGGCCTGTGCGAACGATTACACAGGTCGCTCAAAGCCGCACAGCGAGCCAGCCTTCAAGGCGCGGGCTGGGTGGACAGGCTTCCATGGGTCCCTTTGGGTCTTCGTACGGCACCTAAAGAAGATCTTCAATCATCCTCGGCGGAGCTCGTATATGGCCAGCCACTACGTGTACCAGGAGATTTCCTTCCGTCTCCAACAGAGCCATGGTCCGCGTCCCAGTAGCTCATCAGCCACCAGGAGGCAGCCAGAAGTTTCGCTCCAGTGCCTACGTCGCATCATGGCTTGCAGAGCTCCCACGTCCCAGCTGAGCTGAAGAACGCCAACTATGTGTTTATCCGCCACGACGTTCATCGGGACCCGCTCAAACCCCCTTACACTGGTCCTTTCCGTGTGGTAGAGCCGGGAGACAAATCTTTTTCGGTTGATGTAGGAGGTAAACCGGACCACATTTCGGTTGCCCGGTTGAAGCCGGCTCACTTGGACCTTGACCGCCCAGTCTAGATCGCACAGCCGCCGAAACGTGGCCGACCGCCCACAGTCACCATGCCAGATCAAACGCAACCGCCAGCCAGCTCGCCCGTCGTCCATCAACTTCCACTTCAAGGCTACAGAAGTCGATCTGACAGGCTTGTCAGGCCTCCTCGCCATTTTACTTTTGCTATTAAAGACAATTCTGGGGGGGCGCATGTGGCGGAGCCACTAAGGGACTCCAATCAATTGTATATAATTCCCTTTAATAATATGTTGGCTACAGCCTGAGTCTGTATCTTTGTTTTCACTGTTTACATGTACAGAGCGCGATCACTTTAATAGCGCGGGTAAACGCGATGACGTCACGCCGTTCACCACGTGATCCCCCACCGGTGGGAAAAACGTGATGATGTCATGACGTCAGCCACGGGACCGCCCTAGCAGTCCTCGTGGAGCCTCCGAACTGACTAGACCTATATTCGATGTTCCCCTGTTGTTATTCGTTAAACTCTGTTAGCTTTCATTAAACCTCGTTTATTTGATCGCCTGAGTGGACCTCAGTCTTTTGGATAGGAACGAGACATTCCTACAATACATCAAAACAAATCATAATTTTAAACCAAAACAAGTGAGACTCACTCCTGAAGATTAACACTTTGCATGTCTATGGTTGATTTTTATCCCTGACTCTCTTTCTCCTCCCTCCCATGCTATTGTTGCATTTAGTTGCTTCGAGGCAGTATCACTGCAGTGATTGCCTACTGCATTTCATTACATACAGCATCTGATGGCCTTTTTTTTTCTTTATCTGTCCTGTATATTCACACTAGCTTCCTCATGGACTGAAGAAAATAGACTGTTGGGTCTCAGACAGAGACACCAATTTCGTACTTTAAGGCGATTCTCAAAATGGTAGTAAACCATGTGGAGAGAGGCAGTGAGCATGATGTACTGGAGGGAATAGAAGGCATCCTCTGCATGATTAAGAGTTTATGTTAGTAGCTTCTTCAACAATCTAGTCGGCTAAAGGTACTTTCCTTTATACCACATATCAAATAGTCCCAGTCAGTGCTGAGTTAGTTGTAGCACTTAATATACAGATCAAATGGTCCCAGTTTGAGTCCCTATTCTGCGCTGAGTTAGTTGCTCTTATCTAGGAAAGCAGTTGAGGTGCTGCAATGACCTTAGCACCCCTGAATTAGACAAAAAAAAGAGCGAGGGTTCCATTCCTGATTCCTATCCAGCGAATCCTGCTGGAAACTGCTCATATGCGGATGTTGGATGGAAACAGGATTGGGCTCGACATGATGTCATTTCTAGTCACATAAATTCTCATTGCCTACCCTCACAGGTGAAGAAGGGGCAGAGAGATTCTGCCATTTATAGAACTGAGCCCCAACAAGAGCCAGTGTTCTCAGAAGAGGGGAGAAAACTGGCACAGTCTCTACACATGCTGTATGAAATACCCATTTTTTTTGTTGTTGGCATTCTCCCTCCTCTGAAGATGTGGGGCAGGATTTTCATTGGGCCATGGAGGCAGGATTGGAGGCGTGCGGGGGGTTAAAATCCCGAAATCGGGGGTCCCGACCTCATCCCGCCTCCATGCCAGTTTCAAAGGAGGCGGGTGCCCGCCCCGCACTGGGACCCGCCTCCCGAGGCGGGAAGGGGATTAGTGCTAGGTAGTTAACAGGCAGTTTTTAGCCTAATCCCTATTTTTAATGTTGGAGTGAGGGATTCCCGATGGCTCCAAACCACGCCAAGTTAGAGGAGGCAGACCGTCGGGATGAAGGGCTTGAAGGGGTCGAGATGCCTGGTGTTCAGGTGAGTGATGGGTGCATGAGTGCAAAGGTAAGTGTGTTTGGTGTGTGTAAAGTGTTTAAATAAGTTTTACTTACATGTACTTACCTTTACAGCCTTCCTTCCTTCAGGTCTCGGGAGTCCCTCATCTCACCGGCACAGAAAGCAGAATGGCTGCGAGCTGTCAAAAATTGCAGCATTCAGCTTTCTGTTCCGGGGAGATCTCTAAATCATCCGGAGAGGAAGGAATTAACTTGGAGTACAGATTGTCAGTGTTTGACAGCTTCAAACAGCTGTGAAACGCTGATATTTCATCTGTCAAAAGGTCTTGACAGATGAAATATCAATCTATGACATCACCTGTTGCCGGGTGGCCCTTAATTGGCCTGCTGAGCCCGCTGGGTGGGCTCAACAAGGTCAATCAAGTCTAAATCGCGTGGGTTGGCTAGAACTTGATGGAGGCGGGACTACAACCCCGAAAGTTGTAGTCCCGCCTCCTACCCGACTTCTCAATGAAAATCCAGCCCATTGCCTCCACAAGCAGCAGTTGCCCTTGCCCAAGTGATCATTCCACACAGGGCAATCCACCAGAGGGATTGGGGGGGGAGGTCGGGGGGGAGTATCATAGCAAAGCCCAATCTTACCCTCAGCTGATATCCATATACACACACAGGAATTTCCAACAGGATCAGGAGCCCGGATCCTGACTGATTTCATTTTCTTCTCCTTAGTCCAATACAGCAGAGCTAAGACCAGTTGTAACACCCCCATACTGCCACTCCAGATGTGATCAGCCAATTCAGCACAGAGCCGGGATCAAAGCTTGGATTTTTTTGATTTGTGTGGCTGAACTAAATCACTGGATAAACTCACTGAACTATTCAGGGAGATTGTCTTTCTCCATTTTTAACCAGCTTCACGACCCACCCATAACTGGGTTACTACATGATACAGCAAGTCGTTGATGCTTCTGTACTAATCTGGGGTTTTCACTGCTCCTCGTTATCCTATAGCCCCAGTTCTGGTTTTGTCAAGTTGGTGTTATCTGTGTACAAAACTGAGAAACAAGTAGTATTGTTGATTGGAAACATTGAAGTGATTTTTAGGGGTCAGGGGAGTCAGGGATAAGCAAGGACAGGTGATCTGTGTTTAACCGATGTTGAAGAAGATCTGCACTGGCAGTATTTATGGTTCCTGCACCAGTCTGAGTGCATCCATTGGCACTGGTCCAAGCATCTCGGCATATCTCACAATACAGACATTAGACACCCTCCATAATGCAGTCTTTAGAAGACGTACAGAAAGCACATTACAGTTCGGGATGGGAGTTATTAAATACAGTATTTCTATTCATAAGGGGGCCATTTTAAAGAAGAGCATGTATCAGAGTTCAGCATACATCAAAGAATGAATGAGAGATTACTGCACTTTGGGGCGAATCACACTAGCTGAACAAGTGACCTACTTCATCTACAGAGCTGTTCCTGAATCTCATTTTAAAATTGGTACGTTAGATTCGGGAAATTGTGTTCTCGTTTTACAGAGTAATGTGCATAATTGAAAGAACTTAACTTCTTCATTGCATCTTGAAGAAGCAATGGTCAATTATAATGTTAAGGCTATGAGATGGTAGATAGTTCAGCGGGAAGTTGCACTGTGTAATGTGATACTGAGCCATTCATCTGACTCCAGCCTCTTGTGCATACCACCTCCTTTTGACCCACCATTGGCAGCCATGCCTTCAGCTGCCTAGGTCCCACTCCCTGGCATTTGCTCCCTAAACTCCTCTGCCTCATTGCCTCCCTCTCTTCCTTTAAGACCCTCCTTGAAAGCCACCGCTTTGACCACGCTTTTTGATCACCCCTCCCAATTTCTCCCGCTTTGGCTTGTTGTCCATTTGTTCTCACTCCTCTGTGAAGCACCCTTGGGTGTCTTTCCCACACTATATAAATGTAAGTTGTTGTCAAAAATGTAACTATCACTTATATAGTGTCTGGCACTACCCAAGGTCATTTTGTGAAGAGAGGAAAGAGAAAGATCCCTCCTAATGCCCTTGTGGGTTAAGGCATTGCCTAAGTGTAACAGTAGGTCATACAGACCAGAGGTCCCAGGATTAATTCCCGTTGTGTGCTGTGTTAGATGATCTCTGCAGCAGGGATACTACAACTGGCCTTCAGGGCCCCGAGGGTAAGAAGGGGGGAAAGGTAAGCCAGAGTTCCTGCTCCTGGTTACTGTCCAGTGACTGCTGTTAAAAAGTGAATAGGTGGCGAGAATAGGATCAGGCTCATCTGTGATGTCCTCCACAATCCTATGGTACGCTGGCGCTGTCCGGGCTATCACACGAAGAATAGCCCCACTTGGGCAAAGTACGGGAAAGCTGCTATGGCATGTACTCGCAAGAGTCATTACTTTCGGGGTGGTGGGGGGGGGGTGTAGCTGACAAAATAAAAGGAAGAGGTCAATGAAAGCCTCGCCTACAGTCACAGCACGACTTTGCACTACAATGTCCCAGTACATGCAACCGCACAAAGATTGGCTGTTGACAGTGGCTGCCCTTCCGCTCCACCTGATGTAGCCAGGACAGAACTCAAATTTGTGAACAGTTACAGATGGTTGAATATTCAAGTGCAGGATGGTGCTTATGTTCTGGTGACTGGCCTTTACAAATGATATTAATTCTGTTCAGTGCGGCAATGGCTGAACAGCGCCCGCTTATTTTGTTCCAAATTTATGGTTTGCAAGATGCAACGGGGAGGAGAAAGGGGAAGTCAGTGTACATGTATTCAGCTTGCATCAAGTAAATCTTTTTCATTATCAGCAACAACAAAAAAATCCAGCATCCTTTGTTTCCAGAGAACAGGACAAAGGGGCTAGGATACTTGCCACTCCACTGCACAGAAACCTAGGGCTGAAATTCAGCCCGCATCTCTTGCTTCCCATCCCTATGTATTTAAAAAAAATTATTACTCCTCTCCATTCTGCTCACTCATTTCTCTTTTGCAGCCGAATTTACTTGCTCTTTCATGAGCTTCCTTCAGGTTTTATGCAGGCAGAGATCTACAGAAGGGAAGCAGCATAGAGGGACCACGTGGCAAGCAGCATCTCTGTGAAATCTAGGACACATGGAAAGAGTAATGACAGAAAACAAATTTCCAACTCTTTCCCTCTTCTCTCCACATTCAATCCTTCCTACCCCTCTCTATAAAGATCTTCTTTTGACGCAACAATCAAGTCAACTCATGTTATTACCGGTAAAGTGTTACAAGTTTGAAAATCAGTATGTTCACCTGTAACGTGTCAATATTTCATCACTGGTTATCTGCCAGGGCCATTTACTTCTGTGAACCTATTCATTATCTTCTCCATTATCCATATGAATGACAGAAATACCGCATTTAACATCTCGGCTGACACTCCAGTGTGGTACTAAAGGAGTGCTGCCCTGTCAGAGGTGCCGTCTTTCGGACTTAAAAGATCCCATGGCACTATTTCGAAGAAGAGCAGGTGAGTTCTCCCCAGTGTCCTGGCCAATATTTATCCCTCAACCAACATCACTAAAACAGATTATCTGGTCATTATCACATTGCTGTTTGTGGGACCTTGCTGAGCGTAAAAATTGTCTGCCGAGTGTCCTACATTACAACAGTGACTACAATTCAAATGGCTGTAAAGCGCTTTGGGACGTCCTTAGGTTGTGAAAGGCACTATATAAATGTAAGTCTTTCTTTCTATAGGTGGCTGATGTATAAAATTGACTGATCCATTCATTCCATAAATGTGCTGGCCTAATTATGCCATACAGATGAGTGCTGAGTGTCCCAATGGCTTAGTTGTGTAAATGCACCCTGTGTGCTGATGAGCCACGCAGACCATTAAGATGCCAGGTTTGATTACTGATCTGTGCTGAATTACCTTGTCTCAGCCAAGGAAGCAGTGGAGCCGATACAACTAGCATCAGTCTCCCTGGGATCAGGAGGAAGAAAAGCCACGATTTCTACTTCTAATCCCTATCCAGTAATTCCTGCTGTACCGTGTACATCAAGTGAGAGCAGATGGGCTTGGACTGTGATCCATGGTCTAGCTGCCTGCTGTTGCTCACTGTATAGGCTCACATGCAGACTGGCCACTTGGAAGAGGCACAGGAAGATTGTTGGCAACTGTGAAAGCAAACTCCTACATGAGTCCATGTTTCCGGGAGAGGAGGGGAAAACATTGGGGTTTTAAAAATGTTACGGAATTACAGTCTAGTGACTGGAAACTTAACCATTAACCAGTTGTCATGCTTTGTAGTAACGGACCCAAAATGGTGCTTTGCTTTTAACATGTTAGGTACTAAATGAGACGGATGGGCTGAATACTGAGAGTGTCTGAATGAGCTGGAAGTGGTCCCCTCCTGGGTCACTTATCTTTATCAGAGTGCAGGGCACAGGCATTGTTTGACCTATCAAAAGCATTGGCTTTTCTTTACATGCATACTTAAAGCTGCGGAGTGGCACTGTTCTTGTGAAATGATGCATCTCCAATATATCAGTAGACACTGACACGGTTGAACATAAACAGCTCCCGAGCACCATTCACTGTGAAGCGTAATGACAGGAATGTACAGTTTACTTTCTCACATCACTGACCTTGACTCTCTTCACCCTAAGATTCACATGAGCCCATGGGGGCAGCGCAGCAATCAGTATTGTTCATGCACAATTTATGGACATCAAATCAGAAGCTACAGTTAAAAAAAAAGTTGTACCTGATACCTTGCTGCTTGTAGGAACAGGAGGAGACCATTCAGCCCCTGGAGCCTGTTCCACCATTCAGTTAGATCATGGCTGACTTGCTCTGTACCAAATGTTAGCTGATCTCAGCTAGGGCACTACAATTGGCTTTAGCATCCTTGGCTTTGAGCTTGGAGCAGGAGGAAGACAGAAATCCGCTCGGCTTCCCGCTTATGAATGCAGTCTACTGACCCCTGCTGGAATATGTGGACATAGGACGGGGTCATTGTTGGGCTTGACTGTGATAGCCGACCAGCTGAACCTGTGAACAGCATCCCCCGGGGTGATAGAGCAGAGAGCTATCTGCTGGAGAACAGGATCCCAGCAGGAGTCACCATCTTCAGGTTGGGGGGGGGGGGGGTGGCGAGAGAGAAAGAAAGACTTGCATTTATATAGCGCCTTTTACGACCACCGGACGTCCCAAAGCGTTTTATAGCCAATGAAGTAGTTTTGAAGTGTGTAGTTACTGTTGTAATGTAGGGGCGGGCGGGGTAAGTGGAGAAGATTGAGGAAGGAGGAAATTTGAACTTCTTCACAGGTGGCATAAGAGACACAATGTTTTGACAATCAGTTCTTTTTGGTCCAAAAGAACAAAATCGTGGGGCTCTGTAACTTTAAGAGGACACTGTCCCACACTGTGTGCGCTGGTCTCTATCACCCGTTCAAACTACATGACTTTCTTAAACAAAACAGCTTTCTTACAAAAATAGTTTGCATAAAAGGTTCAAAGTTTCCAAATCTGTGAGAAAAGCATTAAATGTTCTTTATATATTTTCCCAATTGGAAAAAAACAGGCGCTGTTGCTTGGAAAGAGAGAGAAAAATCAAATCATGTTGGAACTCCCTAATTAAGAAGTCTGCGGAAAGGATTGAAAGCAGCGGCGGCAGAACCAGAGGCGAGAAAGATCGCCACCTTGTGTCTGCCGATGAGTTGTGCAGCCTGGGTGGTGGCGAGGAGAGGTGGGAACACACAGAGTGGATGATTGATCAGTCAGCGGAGCCAAGTGCGTGTGTCCTGCCAGGTACAAAGTCGAAACATAAGGCTTCTGATCTCATAAAACACTTCGGGACTAATAAGCAATTTTCACTGGACGCATCATAAAATTATTAATAACTCTGCTGCATGCATGTAAAAAAAATCATATACTGACCTAAATCTATCTAATAATGGAAATCTAAATGCACTGTCGCCACTGAGCACAAGCCTAATCGTTAACAAGATCCCAGGTGAGGCTATTAAATAGTATCTATCGCAACAGAACCGTGTGGGTAAATATTATTTGATTATCGCTTCACTCAAGGGAAATGACCCAAAGCCAATTGTCGCTGCCCCCTTACCCCATCCTCAAGGCTATTTCCTACCAGATTCTGCTAAACTTTCAGGTCCACCAGCAAATTATTAACATTGCAGGCGAGCCTAATAGTCTAGTTTACATCTGTATCGATAAGGAAAGGTGAGGCAGGGAGAATTTACCGCATGATCTCTTAAAGCTATCGGATCTAATGACATGTTTGCAGCCCATGTTTCAAACCCCTTCGCAATTCCTTCCCATACGGTGAACATGCAGAAAATGTACCGGCGATTATGGGGAGGTGTTGTGTCTCAACTCATCACAAAGCATTTCAAATCCCGTGCCATTAACTTTTTTTCTTTCTTTCGATGCAACGATCGCCTGAAGTGAGACTCACCCTCGTTGGCTGGGTAAGTCCTGGCGGCATCGCTGCTGAGGATGAAGTGGAGTGTGTGGAGCAAGGGGTAAATCCATCGGTGGAGAGCCATTTTAGTCCGCCAGAGCCTGCATCCCTTCTTTAAAGTTACTGAGTGGTAATAGAGAGAGAGAGAGATGGGAGCCGAGAGGCTGCGGAAGGAGGCACTAGCAGCGTCTCCGCTGTCAATCACACAGCAGCGAACAGCGCTGCCTCACTCAGCCCCCACCTTAAAGGGACAACACCCCCCCCCTCTCTCTCAGCAACGCTTTAAGAGCCACGCTAGCATTAGAGCGACCTTCGAATTGTAGAAATGTGGCTGTATGCATTTAAGGTAGATGAGAGAGAGAAGACGAGGACAGAGTGATACGGTGAGATGAAGTGAGGAGCACAAACACAGCACAGACCTGTTGGGCCAATGGTTTGTTTTTGTGCCGTAACTTCTATGTATTTATCTTGTTAGCTCAAATTCAGTAGTTTCTTTAATAAATAGAGGTCCTCATTTCCAATCTGTCTTATGTTTTTGTTTTCCATATCTGTGCCTGCGCTCTGCCGGTGTGACAATCAAATGTGGATCGTTCTATTGCACAAACTTTACAATAACTTTAATACAACAATGTTAAAAAAACGAGAAATAGCAACATCATGTCCTCTTAAGTTCATTTTTTACAAATGTAAGGACTGGCATTTTTTTGTGAGAGGATTTGTTTTGTTTGAACCTTTGAAAATATTGAAGAAGTGACATTACAATGATTGCGTTTTAAAAAAAAAAATCTGCAAGGAAATGTCATTCCGGGAGTAACTGACAGGTTGTTAAAGAGGCGCATCCTCCAGGTTGAACATAAGCACCGGATTTATCTTGAAAATGAACAGTGTTCCTTTAAGGACTATCGCGATGCTCTTGTTTTGCATGTGTGAGGTTCCCTGTTCTGACTGACTTGTAACTACCCTGCTCGAACCTTTCCTGCGCTGCTCAGCTAATGAACTCCAATACTGGGCTCCGCTGACTGGTGGCAACCCTTAAAGGCGCATCTACTCTGTAAACCATCCTTAAAGCAGCCTGGCAGCGTCTGCCCGGAAAATCGATTAACTTAAATCACGGCTTCCATTGAAACACAGGAAAGCACTTTGGGTGCATCCTTAAAGTCAAACCTAATGTCAGTATTATCACCGTAACAATGACAGCCCTTGCTATTTTAATATTGTATTAAAGGTAGGCGTTGTGTGTAATAATTCGTCCTTTCACACTCAAGAGAGGTGGTAATGATCTTTTCACTGTTTTAAATGCACACTGGCTCCGGCGGTGAGTGCAGCCTGTCGGAAAGGACGCGGTTGTAACATCGCCTCCAGTACGTTGCTCTGGGGGGAGAGGTGCTGTGCTTCGCGGCAACACTATCAAATGTGCACTTGTCGTGTCGCCGGCGCTGTAATCTGGGCTGTGCAGGATAACAATCCGTCACTCCCACAGCACGGTACCCGGTGACCTTGAGGTTAGTGCTGGTAAACCAAAGCCACAACTCCTCTTTGCATTTAGGAGAGAAAGATGACAGGGTAGATGCGTTGCGGCTCGCCTTCTATAATTTCAACAACAAAATCTTCAATTCAAAATTAAGTTCTTTCAAAGAGCCGACACAGACAGGATGGGCCGAATGGCCTCCTGTGCCGTATGATTCTATGAAGTCAAAGCTTTGAGGCAAACCTCAGTCTCTACCGACCAGGAAGTAAATGGTAAATATGTTCAAGACATCCACCAATGATCTACAGCAATAATGGATCACCGATTGAAGCCCTGGGGATTTACTGTGTCTTTTATATTTGGTGCAAATTGATATTTGCAATTGCAGCACGTGTCCATAGCCCCAGGGTTTGGGGGCAGCACCGGCTGGAGTTGGCTGGGAGGAGGAGGGGGGGAAGGCTCCATTCAGTTCACTGGCCGAGGACAACGCCAAATTGTAAATAACAGACCCGAGGATTAAACCCTGCAGAGAGGAGAGAGAAAAACCAACACGAGCATTCCAATTAAGACCCGGAATGGTTTGTCACGTTGCAGCAACTTTAGAAAGGAGTTGGTCGATCCTCATTAAAAATAGTAACTGGAGAATGTTTCAGATCTTTTGTGTGAGAGTGTGGCGACACGCCACCGCGGTATCTCAACAAGAGTACAATTGTCCTCAACGCCTCAATCGCTTCCTTTTGTGATGTATTGCCACGCATTGTCGTGTTTACTTTTCGCAGTGGCCAGTGTGATTGAGACACACTCAGAATTAAAGGTAAGAGGTGTTGGCAGACCTAAGTAAATATGTTGAAACTACTTCAATAAATAAAACTGACATTTAAATTACACCAGTTTAAATTACACCAGTTAGCAGCCTTTAAAAAATCTTGGATTTTTCTTGCACGGCGCGGAATAATTTGAGAAAATAGCTTCGCTTTCAGACTGCCTGAAGATTCAGGCTGTGTGCTCTCCGAGACACCTGAAACTCGCCCCTATTAAAACTGCTCCAGTGAAAAAGCTTAGGCGCAGTGCTTATTTTTTTTATCGATTCAATTATTATCTTAAAAAAACAAGTGGGTGTGATTGAGACAGTTAATTCAATTAAAAAATAACTGGATGCAGTAGCAAGACGTGAGGCATGGGACACAAGAGGCAAACTCCACCTCGGTGTTAAAAGTTGGACTCCACTCTGCGAATGTGTCAGCTTCAAGGGTCTCCATACCAAGTCTGAAACGTGAAGTGGTGGAGCTACATCTTGGAGCAAATATATAGACTGCATTATTCTTAAAGGTTCAGTGAAATGATTAATGTTGCACTTCTCTTTCTAATAATCTTTTTGTTTTAAGTGTGCAATATCACTGTTGGGCAGCAAAACATGTCTACATTTTGCTCCCAGTATCAGCATCATAGAATCTTACCGCACAGAAGGAGGCCATTCAGCCATTTGAAAGAGCGCTCCAATTAGTCCCACACCTCTGCTCTTTCCCCACAGCCCTGCAGATGTTTCCTTTTCAAGTATTATATCCCATTACCTTGTGAAACTTACAAAAAGAAAATACTGTAGATGCTGGAAATCTGAAATAAAAACAGAAAATGCTGGAGATACTCAGCAGGTCAGGCAGCATCTGTGAAGAGAGAAACAGAGTTAACGTTTCAGGTTGATGACCTTTCGTCAGAACTGGAAAAAAGCAGGAAATGGAACAGATTTTTAAGCAAGTGTGGGGGCTGGGAAATGGGGGAGGGGATGAAAGAACAAAAGGGAAGGTCTGTGATAGGATAGAAGGCAGAAGAGGTTAAGAGACATTAAGAGATATTCAAGGCAAAAGGGGATGGTAATGGGACAGGTTAAGAAACAAAGGATGGCTCTAGATGAAGTGTAAATTGTGCTGGCAGAATGAAAGACAGCTGCCCTGTGGGGGAGAAGAACAGAAGGCGCAAACAAAAAAGTGTGGATAAACAATATATATATGATAGGGGCTGAGGTTATGATCTGAAATTGTTGATCTCTGTGTTGAGTCCAGAAGGCTGTAAAGTGCCTAATCGAAAGATGAGGTGCTGTTCCTCGAGCTTTCACTGAGCTTCCATGGAACAATGCAAGAGGCCGAGGACAATGAGGTCTGAGTGGGAGTGGAGCAGAGAATTAAAGTAACAGGAGACCAGAAACTCAGGGTCCCCCTTACGGACCTTGTGAAACTTACTACTTAATCTGCCTCCATCACTCATGCATTCCAGTGCATCACTCATGCAAGTCCAACACCGCCTTCAGTGTGCCAGTGCAGCCTTCGGTCACCTGAGGAAGAGAGTGTTTGAAGACCAGGACCTCAAACCCGGCACTAAGCTCATGGTCTACAGGGCAGCAGTGATACCCGCCCTGCTGTATGCCTCAGAGACATGGACCATGTACAGCAGGCACCTCAAAGCACTGGAGAGGTACCACCAATGCTGCCTCCGCTGTAACATTTGCATATTGATTTATCATTGGCCCGCAGGCATCTGTAAGGAATACCTATTGCATTCACATGTGATCACATGCTGAGTTGTCATTGGCCTGCAGGCATCTGTAAGGACTGCTATTGTTTAGACGACCCAGGGGTCCTGCCTCCATCTTGTCCACATGGTGCTGTACTGATATGAGTAAGCACAGACCTGATGCTTCATTAAAAGAGTTTAAACTGTAATACTCCGTTGTCCTGCAGTTTATTATTTTTGTACAAAGTGTGCAAAACAAGACATGGTGTCAGAACAGGGATTTGAAATGGACATCGTTGGAGCTCCCTTACCCCGAATCAATTGGGAATCTTTGAATTTACCTAGAGAATGGAGCAAGTTAAAGCAACATGTGGAATTAATGTTCTCGGGTCCGTTGAAAAGAAGAGAGGAAGAAAAAGGGAGAGACATTTTTAACACATGGTCTCTCACCGCGAATGAAGCAAAGGTACTGAAAAGTTATTTTGATCGTTTTGAAGTATATGTGATGCGCAAGACAAATACGATATTCGCTAGGTACAAGTTTCAGGAGAAAGTATAAAGAGCTAGTGAGTCGTTTGAACAGTTCGTGACTGAGTTAAAACTGCTGGTAAAAGACTGTGAATATGCAGATAAAGATGAGATGGTCAGAGACCGCAACATGTTTGGAATACATTCAGCTAAAGTGAGAGAGAAACTTTTGAATGTTGGGTCCGGGCTAACGCTGGACAAAGCTATAGACATAGCTAGATCGCACGAGATAGCCCAAGCACAGTTGAAAACCATAACCGGCACCATGAGCAGTTCACGTGAACGGACAGTGCACGCAGTTAATAGATACACACCAAAGAACACTGCCCAGAGAGCGTGTTTCAGAACAGAAAGAACAGCGAGAGTTCTAAAAATGGGCGACACAGACATAAAACGCTTCAAAAACTGTGGATATTGTAGAAACAACTGGCATGCAGAAAAGGAGTACTGCCCTGCCAAAGGAAGGCAATGTACTAAATGTGGTAAATGGAACCACTTTGCTAAAGTTTGCAAGACTGTTTTTGGAAAAGCAGTACACACAGTGAGTGACAGCCAAATGCCAGATAGAAAGCCAAATGCAGAGGAACTGTTTATTGATTCTGTGTCACAGAAAAAACAGATTTCACAGACTGAGCAAGCTTATGCCGATATTGAGATAGGAAAACAGGGCAAAGAGCTTAAGTTTAAACTAGACACTGGATCTCAGGTTAATGTAATTCCTCTGAGTGAGTATCACAGCTTGAAGGATGAGTGTGAGCTACAGCCCACCTCACGCAGACTGACCGGCTATGGAGGTGAGCAGCTCATTGTAAAAGGCACATGCGTGATGAAATGCAAGTACAAAGAAAGTAACATGATGCTGGACTTTTACATTATTGACACTCAAGCACCTCCAGTGCTAGGTCTAAAGGCATGTTTAGACATGGACCTCATCAAGCTAGTGCTATCATTAACAGCACCAGTTGAGAAGCAGACAGTCATGGAGAAGTTTGCTGACATTTTCAAAGGAACCAGACTATTCCCAGGTGAATGCACTATTCACCTTGACCCAGCAGCAACCCCTGTGGTTTGCCCACCAAGAAGGATACCCCTTGCTCTACGTAGTTGCCTGAAGGATGAGCTGCAGAGCATGGAGAATACAGAAATCATCGTCCAGGAAACAGAACCGACAGAGTGGGTCAACGCATTAGTAGTGGTTGAGAAACCACGTACAGGCAAGCTCAGAGTCTGTCTTGACCCCAGAGATTTGAACAAGGCTATCAAACACCCTCACTACCCTCTACCAACGCTAGATGACATCACACCCAAGCTAGTGGGAGCACGTTACTTCAGTGTAATGGACGCAAGATCAGGATACTGGAATATCAACCTCACGGAAGAGTAATCTAAGCTAACAACGTTCAACACACCATTTGGACGCTACCGATTTCTGCGTTTACCATTTGGTGTTATCTCAGCTCAGGATGAATTCCAGCGGAAGATCGCCGAAACCTATGAAGGCCTCGACAGAGTAGTCGCAATCATAGACGACATCCTCATCTATGACAGGAATAGAGAGGAACATGACAGGAACCTCCGTGCAATGCTACAAAGATCATGGGAGAAAGGTATCCGGCTCAACCCCGAGAAAAGCATAATCGGATCCACCGAGATCAGTTATTTCGGGCATCGCCTCTCAACTGATGGCATTAAGCCGGATCCAGAGAAAACCTCCGCCATCAAGAAGATGGAGCCGCCAAAGAACCACGCAGAGCTAGAGACAGTACTAGGCACGGTTAACTACTTAGCTAAGTTTGCCCCGAGACTCTCCGAAATCAACGCACCCATGCTTCAGTTGCTCAAACAATCCAATGAGTTCTTGTGGGACAAACAACATGACACAGCATTTCAGAAAATGAAAGACCTAATCACCAGAGAACCAGGACTGGTTCTTGCCTACTTCGACCCCAACAAAGAGCTCAGACTACAAGTGGACGCGTCAAAGTATGGACTAGGTGCAGTATTACTGCAAGAAAGAAAGCCCATCGGCTACGCTTCCAGATCTCTCTCATTCCAGATCTCTCACAGACAGTGAAATCAACTATGCTCAAATTGAGAAAGAGCTATATGCAATTCTGTTCGGATGTAAGCGTTTCCACCAGTACGTCTATGGCCGACAAGTCATTGTGGAACCCAACCACAAGCCCCTTGAGTCAATCATGAGGAAACCACTAGCCGCAGCCCCACTAAGGCTGCAGAGAATGATCCTTCAGCTACAGAAGTATGACTTCACAATCATTCACCGTCCAGGCAAAGACATTCCTGTCGCAGACACGCTCTCCAGAAAGTTTCTTAGCTACCAGGACAGCAGCCTCAGTTAAGGCATTGATGTGCAGGTGCACATGGTGTACAACAGCTTACCTGTGAGTGACTCAAAACTGAAGGAGATCCGAGCAGAAACAGAGAAAGATGCACAACTCACACTGCTGAGCAAAGTCATACATGAAGGATGGCCTGAGGAAAGGAGGAAATTCCCTCAGAGCATATCTGAATTCTGGAACCACAGAGACGAACTGTCACAAATCAACAGAATCGTCTTCAAAGGGGAGAAAATCATCATTCCTACCAGTCTCAGAGAAGAGATGTTGACAAAAATTCATGCTGGACATATGGGTATGGAAAAATGCAAACAAAGAGCACGTGACATTATGTTTTGGCCCGGAATGTGCAAACACATTGAGGACATTGTCGGAAAATGTTCCATTTGTCTAGAACGCCGCCCATCAAATGTCAAAGAGCCCATGATACCTCACCGTATCCCAGACAGGCCCTGGCAGGTTGTCAGCTGCAAGCAAGTGCATGCAAAATGTGTACAGAGACAGCAACACCAAAAGAGATACTATGACAGGTCAGCTAGACTACTGCCGCTGCTGCACAATGGAGAATCCGTCAGAATCCAGGAGCATGACTACTGGAAGCCAGCAGTCGTCATCCAGCCAGCTGACACTGAGCGATCATATCACGTCCGCACTCCAGAAGGACAGGTGTACCGCCGCAATCACAGGCACCTCCTGAACACCAAGGAACAACACCGTCATTCCGACGAGAGGATCAGTTCAACAGAGTGTGATGAACAGAGCAATACACAAAACACATCATACTTACCTGAACCTAAACCTGAACCAGAATTGTTGACCAATTCAGGAGCATGCTCAGTTCCATACCACATAAGGTCGGGATGAGAGGTCAAGCCTAGAGTTATCCTTGACTTGTGAACTGTCAAAGGGTGTAGGCGGATCGCTGCCCTAAAAAAAAATCTACATTGTTATTTAAACGTTGAGATGTTTTCAGCTCTAGTTAAATGTTGAGTTTACTTATATGTTGATGCTAGAGAACATTATGTAGAAGAAAGGTTCGAAAGTAATGCATAACATTTTTCTTTTAAAAGAAAGGGGATGTAACATTTGCATATTGATTTATCATTGGCCTGCAGGCATCTGTAAGGAATACCTATTATATTCACGTGATCACATGCTGAGTTGTCATTGGCCTGCAGGCATCTGTAAGGACTGCTATTGTTTAGAAGACCCAGGCGTCCTGTCTCCATCTTGTCCACACGATGCTGTACTGATATGAGTGAGCGCAGACCTGATGCTTCATTAAAAGAGTTTAAACTGTAATACTCCATTGTCCTGCAATTTAGGCGCACCAACGTCCGTGTTCTTGCTCAGGCCAACATTCCCAGCATCGAAGCTTTGACCACGCTCAATCAGCTCCGATGGACGGGTCACATTGTCCGCATGCCCGATACGAGACTCCCAAAACAAGCGCTCTACTCGGAGCTCCGGCACATCAAGAGAGCCCCAGGCGGGCAGAGGAAATGCTTCAAGGACACCCTCAAAGCCTCCTTGAAAAAGTGTAACATCCCCACCGATACCTGGGAATCCCTGGCCCAAGACCGCACAAAGTGGAGGAGAAGCATCCAGGAAGACGCCGAACACCTCGAGTCTCTTCGCCGGGAGCAAGTGGAAGCCAAGCACAGGCAGCGCAAGGAGCGCACATCAACCCAAGCACCCCACCCACCCGCCCCTTCAACCACCGTCTGTCCCACCTGTGACAGAGACTGGAGGTCCCGCATTGGACTCATCAGTCACCTGCGAACTCATTTTTAATGTGGAAGCAAGTCATCCTCAGTTCCAAGGGACTGCCTAAGAAGGAAGAAGATTCCAGTGCATGCACTTACTAGAGCCGGAGTTTATTCCCTAATTATTTTGCCCTTCTTCCCATTATTCTCCCTTCATGAGCAGATGGTTCTAAATCACGCTGGGGCACTGTACCACAGGCATCGGCAGCCCTCCCATACCTGGCTTAAGTGGCAATTCTTCTTGTCTGAGCCTAGACAGCATGTAAACAGATTATTTGGTATGGGGATGAGTCACATAGTGCAGTTTGATCCTTTCTTCATCAGATGCCCTCTTGCATTCTCCAACAGGTGTCACCAGATAGCAATGGGTTGGAAGTGAGTAACCCGCTGGTTTTTAATATTTTTTTCACCCCCCCCTCCCCCTAACCCCCTCCCTTCCAGCCCCAACTCAGGGATGCTGAGCCAATTGTAGTGCCCTTAGGCTGCCTTGGGTGAGATCAGCTAACTCACCACAGACCAAGGACTTCCTTGCTCAGTACCACACCGTGCAGTGCTTCAACAGCTAAGCCATAGTCGAACATCTGGAGGGTAAAATTGGTCTTGGGCGGTAACGCAAAATGGACGACAGCGAATCGGCAGCCCGTTTTTAACCCGCACGATTTTCCTTTCCTCTGAAGTGCAATGGAAACAAAGTCCAGCAAATCCATTGGTGGCCGTGCCTTCAGCTGCCGAGGCCCTAAGCTCTGGAATTCCCTCCCTAAATCTCTCCACCTCTCTACCTCTCCTCCTTTAAGGTGCTCCTTAAAACCTACCTCTTTGACAAGTTGTTTGCCCTAACATCTCCTTATATGGCTCAGTGTAAAAATTTTTTTTTTATATAACACTCCTGTGAAGCGCCTTGGGACATTTTATTACATTAAAGGTGCTGTATAAATATAAGTTGTTATTGCCCAAAAGCAATTTCACTCCCCTGAAATGTTTCTTTTTCCCAGGCCATGCACCATCTGTGCTAGAAAGGTGTGCCAGCTGCTCCAATGTATCCATTGATGTTTCCCTGAGCCAGCTGCCAGGATGGACATGACAAGCCTTGGGCCAACCTTCATCTGATTATCCCTCTTTCACAGTGGGGCGCTATTTGGTTTCCGCTTGACACTGTCCCATAGTGACACCAGTGAGATTGGGAACTCAGCAGGGTGCGAGATTGAGTCTGCTTCCCAGTACCTCATTTTGCTACACAATAGTGCTTACTGTTATAGCATGCGTTGATCTTATTAAACTGAAACAGTCCTTGTCTTTACATCAGTGCACATTGCCCCTAACAAAGATACTGAACTACATTTAGCTTTAAACTGAGACTTGCTAAAGAAGGAAAAAAAATGAAGGTAGTTTGGACTTCATGCCCTCTTTACACATCTGTTCAAGATGCACACTGCTGGTGACACAGCCACCGTAGTGTTACACCGATAGTAACAGGTGGATACTGGAGTTTAATGAACAATAATTCAATCTGTTATTGAAATACAAGTCGTTAATTTGATATGGCTACTTGTTTTGTTCACCAGATGAAAACAGGGGAGGAAGGTCATTTGGTCCAGCTTATTTTCATCCACCAGAAAAGAAACAAAGCTCCCAGATCCACCATCACAGCAGCCCTCTGGCTCTTGAATAACTGTTAAGTTTGTTGTCTGCACTGCCCAATGTAATAATTACTTTTGTATGAGGATAAGTTTAGGCTTTCACCAATTTGAATCTGTGCCCACATATCCAGCTGTCATAGGAACAGGAGTAGGCCATTCAGCCCCTCGAGCCTGTTCCGCTTTAATCAGATCGTGGCTGAACTCCATTTACCCGCCTTTCATCTATATCCCTATCCTTCCTAACAATAGTCTATCTCAGTATTGATCATTTCAAATGATCCAGCATACACAGCATTTTGGGGAGAGAATTCCAGATTTCTGCTATCCTTTGTGCTTCCTGATTTCACTCCTAAATGGCCTATTTCTAATTTTAAGATTGTGCCCCCTTGTTCTGGAATCCCTCACGTGGCTTGTCCTGAAATAATGCTCTAGGTTTACCATTAAATATATTCTACATCCTGCTATAAAATCCCCATAATCATTTTTCTAGGCTAAAGTGCACCGTTTTCTCTAAGATTCCTGAGTTTAAATCAGGAAATAGAGGCGCATATAACAAGGGTAATACAGTAATCATGGGGGACTTTAACTACGTATAGACTGGGCAACCCAAATTTGCAGTAATAGTGTGGAGGACCAATTCATGAAATGTATACAAGATAGTTTTCTAGATCAGTATGTTGAGGAACCATCTAGGGAACAGCCTATTTTAGATCTAGTATTGTGCAATGAGAAAGGGTTAATTAATAACCTTGTAGTAAAGGGGCCCTTAGGGAAGAGTGACCATAATATGATAGAATTTTATATTAAGTTTGGAAGTTATTTAGTTAAATCCAAAACTATGGTCTTAAATCTAAATGAAGCAAACTATGTAGGTATGAGGGGTGAGTTGGCTAAGGTAGATTGGGAAACTACATTAAAAGGTATGATGGTAGAAAAGCAATGGCTAGCATTTAAAGAATTACTACATAATTTACAACAAATATACACTCCTGTAAGGCACAAAAACCCCACAGGAAAAGTGGTCCAACTGTGGCTAACAACAGAAGTTAAAGATAATATTAGATAAAAGGAAGAGGCTTATAATGTTGCCAAAAAGAGCAGTATGCCTGAGGATTGGGAAGATTTTAGGATTCAGCAAAGGAGGACCAAGAAATTGATAAAGAAAGGGAAAATAGAATATTAGAGTAAACTAATGAGAGACATAAAAACAGACTGTAAAAGCTTCTATAGATATGTTAAAAGGAAAAGATTAATGAAAGTAAATTGGGTCCCTTACAGGCTGAGTCAGGAGAAATTATAATGGGGAATTAGGGAAATGGCAGCGGAATTAAACGAATACTTTGGGGGTGATTTTGCCAATGGGGGCACGTTGGAGGCGGGACTGCTGCTTGTCGGGTTTCAGTCCCGCCTCCATTGACTTGTGGCCAACCCACGCTACTTTCCCTTGATTGACCTTGTTAAGCCTGCCCAGTGGGCTCAGCAGGCCAATTAAGGGGAAGCCGGTTAAATAGAATATCAGCGTATGATGTTTCATCTGTCAAAAATGTTTGACAGATGAATTGTCATCGTTTGACAGCTCTGTGAAGCAACATTCCCTGTAGTTTGAGTCCTTGTAGTCAAGACTCATCGAACCTCTTTTATGAGCAGAAATCAGAAGGCTGTCGGAGAATGCAGCAGCCATTCTGTCATCTCTGCCGTGGAGATGCCGGAGTCTCCGCTTCCCCAACTGTTGAAGCCTGCAGGAAGAAACAAAGGTAAACATTTTCTATCACTTTTCGCTCACCTCACATACTTACCTCTCCACAGTTGCACCCATCACTTACCTCCACAGCGCACTTTTGCACCCCTCCACCCCCGCAGACCCACTGCTCACCTCGGTGACCCTGGCGGAGTTTCCCGACATCGGGAAGCCCGCGCCTCTGGTGGAAAAATGGGGATAATCCTTTTAACAGCCTGTTAACAGGTAGTTAAGTGGCTGTAATCCCCTTCCCACCTCCAGGAGACGGGACCCGGCACGGGTCGGCTACCCACCTCCTGGGAAGATGGCACAGAGGTGGGTTGGGGGCGGGATGGGTACCTGCCCCCAGATTCTGCCATTTTCCCAGCAGTCCCACCTCCCCAGGGCTGGCAAAATCCAGCGCTTTGTGCCTGTCTTCACGGAAGAAGATGCAAAAAACCTCCAGGAAATAGTAGAGAACCAAGGATCTAGTGAGAATGAGGAACTGAAAGAAATTAGTAGGAGTAAAAACAAGTATTGGAGAAATTTAAGGGACTGAAAGCCGATAAATCCCCTGGACCTGATGGCCGACATCCTAGTGTTTCGAAAGAGGTGGCTATAGAGATAGTGGATGCATTAGTTGTCTTCCAAAATTCCATAGATTCTAGAACGGTTCCCGTGGATTGGAAGGTAGCAAATGTAACCCCACTATTTAAGAAAGGAGGGAGAGAGAAAACGGGGAACTACAGACCAGTTAGCCTGACATCAGTAGTAGGGAAAATGCTAGAATCTATTATTAAGGATGTTCATGGGGTTGGGGGTAATATATTAGCATGGATTGAGGATTGGTTAATGGACAGAAAACAGAGAGTAGGAATAAACGGGTAATTTTCGGGTTGGCAGGCTGTAACTAGTGGAGTGTCGCAAGGATCAGTGCTTGGGCCTCAGCTATTCACAATCTATGTCAATGATTTGGATGAGCGGATCAAATGTAATATATCCAAGTTTGCTGATGATACAAAGCTGGGTAGGAATGTAAGTTGTGAGGTGGACACAAAGCGGCTTCAAGTGGATATAGACAGGCTAAGTGAGTGGGCAAGAACATGGCAAATGGAATATAATGTGGAGAAATGTGAAGTTATCCACTTTGGTAGGAAAAATAGAAAAGCAGAGTATTTTTTAAATGGTGAGAGATTGGGAAATGTTGGTGTTCAGAGGAACCTGGGTGTCCTTGTACACGAATCATTGAAAGTTAACATGCAGGTACAACAAGCAATTAAGAAAGCAAATAGTATGTTGGCTTTTATTACAAGAGGATTTGAGTATAACAGTAAAGATGACTTACTGCAATTATATAGGGCCCTGGTGAGACCACACCTGGAGTATTGTGTACAGTTTTGGTCTCCTTACCTAAGGAAGGATATACTTGCCATAGAGGGAGTGCAACGAAGGTTCACCAGACTGATTCCTGGGATGGGGGGATTGTCCTATGAGGAGAGATTGGGTAGACTAGGCCTATATTCTCTGGAGTTTAGACAAATGAGAGGTGATCTCATTGAAACACACAAAATTCTTACAGGGCTTGACAGGGTAGATGCAGGGAGGATGTTTCCCCTGGCTGGGGAGTCTAGATCCAGGGGTCACAATCTCAGAATAGGGGGTCGGCCATTTAGAACATGAAATGCGGAGAAATTTCTTCACTCAGAGGGTGGTGAATCTTTGGAATTCTCTACCCCAGAGAGCTATGGAGGCTCAGTCGTTGAGTATATTCAAGACAGAGATCGATAGATTTTTGGATATTAAGGGTTTCAAGGGATATGGGGATAGTGCAGGAAAGTGGAAATGAGGTAGAAGATCAGCCATGATCTTATTGAATGGCAGAGCAGACTCGAGGGGCTGAATGGCCTACTCCTGCTCCTAGTTCTTATGTTCTTATGAATAGCTCAGTCCTCTCGACAGTGGTAATCAACCTTGTGGCTCTTTTCTGCACTGGCTTCAGGACTTCATTATTTCCCTTTGGGTCATGAACTAGTCCAAATTGTTGCATAACAGTCGAGGCATTTAATTTTTAATTGACTGCCACTGAGTGGAAGGTCTAGGCAGAGAAGGTAAATGGTCAGACATCTCAGGATGCTTTGCACACCTCCCAACAATCCATTTAAGCCGGACAGAGGACTGGGGACACAGATTGCAACATGGAGGAAATGAATTGTAGAGGAGGTTACAAGCACATATGAACGAAGGGTAAGGAAAGGCCGAGACCGCACAACCTCATGCATTGCCCTGCCCAACAGCGAGTACTGCCACCTCCTGGGGTGGTGACTAAATTAGCATATGCAATGGATAAAATGGCAAAGTTGACTTCCTTCTCGATGTCAAATGCTGTCATAATGTGAGAAGGTACAAAGTATAGGGGTAAATTTGTTAGACTGTGCTTGTTAGACTTGTCAGGCCCTTGAGATAATGAGGGGGACATTATAGCCAAGAATCATTTTTTGGCATTTTCTGCCAGTCTTGTGCTGTGCCTCCTGTTTCATCTGATCAGCTCCTACTGTCTTTGTCTGAACTTCAGTTTGTGGAATCCTTGCCCTCCAAGTCATAATAAATATACTGGAGAGGTTTTCCAGGGGGCTGGGGGGGGGGGGTGGGTGGGGGTGGTGCTTTGTGGGGGGTGGTAAGAGTGCAAGTCAGAGCTGGTAATCTACTTTGCCCGACAGTTTAGCACCTCCCGTAAGCATCTAGTTTGGCACTTGCTGCGAATACACCGACCACCACACCAAAAGCAGACTTGTGTGTGCTCGGCTTTGACAGCGCACAGCCTTTAGCTGGATTCTGCTGGTGTATTTGGAGCAGGTGACAGATGGAAATCTGTTATATACACATCAGCTGTCAATATCTAGAGCACAATCACTATATTCTATTGTCAGGACAGTCGGAGGAAGACATTTCTGCTTTGCAAGTCCACTGTTCAGTCGAGTGCAGCTCCATCAGCGAAAGACGATGTCCAAGGAAAGTGCAGAAATCATTCTCTTTTGCATCAATCATTTCCTCATTGCTCTGGATGACAAACTCAGTGCCAAAAAGGTATTGCATTACATTGTGCTTATCATTCATAATGGGTGTCCCTGCTAGAGGCTGATGTGCAGTTTGGTACATGACAGTTTCCGTTCTTAAGAGGAAAACAGGAAGGTGGAACATCTTAGTGTTCTGGTTGGCATACAGTCTATTTCATAATCGTATTGAAAATCATTACAATCGATGCTGAGTGGACTGGACAGACCCATTAGTTCCCCTCCTCTCAAATAAAGGACATTGGTGGAAGATAAGAGGGATGTTCAGAGAGGCACGCGCTAGGAACTTGTTGGTTCATGATTTGATTGAAATTGTTTTAATGATTCGTTTTTTTTTTAAATGACATTTTAGGGTTTCTGGAGAAATTTGTGATACTGCTCACACTGTGCTAATAAGGTCTAAAATATCACCACAGTCAGATTGCAGGATTTTATGCTCATTATTTAATAAATCTACTTCAATAGAATTAGATACGGCTAGAAGAAATCCAATGGAAGAGATGTTAAAAATTAAATCAGCAATTTCAAAAGATTTGTAAAATGTATATGCTGAATATGTTCCCTGTCTTTATTCATGTATCAGAATACACACATTATTTTAATGCTAGGGAACGTGCCATAAAGTAAAATACATAGTTGCATTTATGTTTCCTTTATAAAATTAATAGATATTTTTGGAGTACAGTGACTGCTGTTTGGGCAAAAAAAAAGTGGCTACTCTATGTAAGTAATGAATGGCCTATTCTTTCTTTTGATGGTGTTTGAGAGAGGAAATACAGAATGGACCCAAAGTTCTTGATTTTGTTTTTGGACTCCTCAGAGCATCTGTAAACATAGATGAATAGTCATTAGCATTTTGTACCAACATTGCACCACTCTTTAACTCAGCCTTGGTAAAAATGGGCAAAAATTGTTATATCAGCACTTTGAATGTACATACAGATATATGAAAGTGACAAACAGGAAAAGGCCAGCTGGTCTATCGAGCCTGTCCCATAGGGTCACATTGCAAATAAACATCATGACCCCCAATGCTCCCCACCCACCAACAGCCTGACAGAAGCAAAAGAATACCTAGGTCAATTCATGGTGTGGAGATGCCAGTGTTGGACTGGGGTGGACAAATGTAAGAAGTCACACAACACCAGGTTATAGTCCAACAGTTTTATTTGAAATCACAAGCTTTCAGAGCGCTGCTCCTTCATCAGGTGAAGTGGAGAGATGCCTATCGACACAGATTATATAGTCAGAGAATAATGCCAGATGATTACAGGTAATCTTTCTAACTGCCCTTTATCACACCTCGGCGGATAAAACTGTTGGACTATAACCTGGTGTTGTGTGACTTCTTACATAGGTCAATTCAGGTTTTAAAAAAATTCTGGGAAATTCCTCTCCAACCTCCCGAAGGCGATCAAATCGAGTTCCAGGAGACCACAGTGACCATGAGGCACATCACCTAACATCTCATCTACCTTTTGTACGCAGTAACAACAGCCTCAGCCAGAACCTCGTCTGAACGTTTGTAGCCAACCCAAACTCACCGCACTGTGGTTTATTTAAATCGGGAACAATAGGTTTAAGTGAGCACATTGTAGTTCAGGAGGGAGAGGGGAAAGACTGCTATGTAATGGGGAAATTTGTGTTGTATTTTAAGATGGTAGCACATTTGTAGGCTTTCTCTTGCAATCAGTTTGCCAATGCCATTAAATCACTGTCAGAATTAGTCCACAAAAGACAATCTTGGAGGGGAGGAACAATTTAAAAGCAACACGATCTCTCCAAGTGTCCCGAATAAAGTTATGAGAAATGCTCTGTTTACATGTCTAGCTCCTACCTGCATGGGTCCTAGCTATGCCTGCCTTTTTGTGGGATATGTGGAGCACTCTTTGTTCCAGTCCTACTCGGGTCCCCTCCCTCACCTCTTTTTCCGGTACATTGATGACTGTATCGGTGCCGTCTCCTGCTCTCGCCCTGAACTAGAAAATTTCATTCACTTTGCTTCCAATTTCCACCCGTCCCTCACCTTCACATGGCCCATCTCCAACTCTTCCCTTCCCTTCCTATTCTTCTCCGTCTCCATCTCTGGGGATAGGTTATTGACAAACATTCACTACAAGCCCACTGACTCCCACAGCTACCTGGACTACATTTCCTCCCACCCCGCCTCCTGTAAGGACCTCTATTCCATTCTCCCAGTTTCTCCGTCTCCGCCGCATCTGCTCTGACGATGCCACCTTCCATACCAGTGCTTCCGACATGTCTTCCTTTTTCCTCAACCAAGGATTCCTCTCTACTGTGGTTGACACGGCCCTCGCCCGTGTCCATTCTATCTCCCGCACTTCTGCCCTCACCCCTGCCCCTCCCTCCCGGAACCACGATAGAGTTCCCCTTGTCCTCACCTTTCACCCCACCAGCCTCCACATTCAATGGATCATCCTCCGCCATTTCCGCCACCTCCAGCGTGATCCCACCACCAAACGTATCTTCCCCTCACCTCCCCTTTCAGCATTCCATAGGGACCGCTCCCTCCGTGACTTTCTAGTCCACTTCTCTACCACCCCCAGCACCCCTTCCCCTTCGCCCAGCACCTTCCCGTGCAAGTGCAGGAGATGCAACACCTGCCTTTATACCTCCCCCCTTCCCACTGTCCAGGGCCCCAAACACCCCTTCTAGGTGAAACAGTGATTTACTTCCTGCAATTTAGTATACTGTATTCGCTGCTCATGATGTGGTCTCCTCTACATTGGGGAGACCAAACGCAGATTGGGTGACTGCTTTGCGGAACACCTCCGTTCAGTCCATAAGGGGGACCCCGAGCTCCCGGTGGCCTGTCACTTTAATTCACCACTCAATTCCCACTCGGACCTCACCGTCCTCGGCCTCTTGCATTATTCCACGAAAGCTCAGCGTAAGCTCAAGGAACAGCACCTCATCTTTCGATTAGGCACTCTACAGCCCTCTGGACTCAACATAGGGTTCAACAATTTCAGATCATAACCTCGGCCCCTATCATATATATATATATTAGCTGGAGTGCCCGGCGGTGCTGAGGCTTTTTCGAGGGCATGTTGTTGTTGGAAGAGAGAGAGTGACTGGGGGGGAAGAGAGAGAGCGACTGGGGGGGGAAGAGAGAGCGCGACTGGGGGGGAAGAGAGAGCGTGACTGGGGGGGAAGAGAGAGCACGACTGGGGGGGAAGAGAGAGCGACTGGGGGGGAAAAAGAGGGAGCAACTGGGGGGAAGAGAGAGCGCGACTGGGGGGGAAGAGAGAGCGTGACTGGGGGGGGAAGAGAGAGCATGACTGGGGGGAAGAGAGAGCGCGACTGGGGGGAAGGGGGGGAAAGGGGGGGAAGGGGGGAAGGGGGGAGAGAGAGTGTGACGGAGGGGAGGGGGTAGGAAGGGGAGGGGGAGGGAGGAGGGGGAGGAAGGGGAGGGGAGGGGGTAGGAAGGGGAGGGGGAGGGAGGAGGGGAGGAAGGGGAGAGGGGGGGAGGAAGGACGGGAGGGGGGTAGGAAGGGGAGGGGGAGAGGAGGGGGAGGAGGGGAGGGGGTGAGGAGGGGGAGGAGGGGAGGGGAGGGGGAGAGGAGGGGGAGGGGGGAGGGGTGGGGAGGTGGGGCAAGGAGGGGGAGGGGAGGGGGAGAGGGGAGTGGGAGAGGAGGGGAGGGGGAGAGGGGAGGGGTGGGGGAAGGAGGGGGGAGAAAGGGGGGGGGATCCAGCAGACCCTCTCCCCTCTGCCGGCGATGGTTCCGCTGAGCTCCGTGCCGCCCCACGCACTGACATGCCGAGCACAGCGCCCTGGTGAGCCCGAGCCGGGGCCGGGCCTGAGACGGCCGATTGTGGCTGGCCGGGCCCGGTTGCCTTGGTAATCCTCCTCCCCTCTCCAACTCCCGATCTCCGGGACCGGGCCTGGGCCTGAGCGGCTTGAGACGGCCGATTGCGGCTGGCGAGCCCGGTTGCCGGGGTAACCCTCTCTGCTCCCCCACCCCTCCCGAGCCCCGCCCCCCCCGAATGAAGCGCGAGGAGCTTGCAGTGAGCCCAGCCAGCCTTTACCAAGATGGCTGGCCGCTGGTTCGGAATCGGGCCCAGCGGGGGGGTGAGGGGTGGGAGGAGCTGGCCACAAAACAATTGCCTAGGGTCCAGCATGGCTGGCAACAGACGCCCAGGCTTCGAGGCCTATCTGCAAAAATGGGGAAAGTAGAAAAATTAATGAGATTAGATAAAAGATTTAGAAAGGAATTAACTTTTTTTAAAACAATATGGCCTAGAAATTCAGTGGCCTGCGCCACCAGTTTGCGCCCAAAGAGGGCACTCAGTGGCTTTAGCGCCACTGGCCACACCTACTGCGATATTTAGCGGGGCGCTAATGGTGGCGTTAGCCTGTAGCGCTGCGCCGCCACTGATGACGCCATCGGTGTGCACAGCGCCCCGCTCCCGCCCCGATGACCATATTTGGTCGCGCCCGCCTCTTCAGCGCCAGCCACAAATAGCGACCGGTTCACAGGGGCCTACCTGTGGCGGTAGTGGCGCTAGTTAAGGTGGAGGTGCGGCCGGCCGCTTTTTCGGCGGCCGCCTGCCAGCACCTCCGTCCCCGGCCTCCTAAACCCCCCACCCCCCGCGGCATTGCCGGCTGTTTCCCGAGAGCCCGGCACTTCTCCTTGGTGCCGGGCTCATTTGCCGGCACTCGCGAGCAGGGATCGCGCTGTTGCAGGCACCTCCCCCTTAACAGTGGGAGGAAGGCCTGCAGTACCACAGCGTGCCGTGCCGCAGCGTGTGGCGCTGCGGCCCTTAGCGCGCCGATATTCAGTTTCAGCACCCCAAGCGGGGCGCGGGGAGCCTCGATTAGCGGCCCGCTTCCATTTGGGGCGCAGAAACTGAATATCCGGATGGCACAAGTGGCTCCGCTCGCAGCGGTAATTCCGGCGCCCAGGCGAGCTTGGCGCCCCAAACGGCGCCCAACTGAATTTTTAGCCCTCAGTGTTTTAAAAGCAATTTTTTTTTAAAGCTGCAGAAAGCAGGAAAAAGAAATGAAAAGTTTGGAATCAAGATGGCGGCGACTCACCTCGGTTCAGAACGATAAGGCCCGCCCACACACGCACCGATTGGTCGACCGTCAGGTCACCGAAGCGTAGGATTGGTCAATCGTCTCGTCACTCGACTCTAGGAGGGCCCGCCCGCACGTGCCAGGAACCCGCCCCCGCCACGCAGCGATTGGTCGACCGTCGGGTCGCTCGACCATACGATTGGTCGACCTCGACGTCACTCAATGCTAATGAGCAGATAATGAGCGGAATTTTGAACATTTTTTGGATACCGCGGGTGCAATTTTTGTCTCGCCGAAACGTAAATGCGCTTACGACCGTTCTGGAATTGTAAGCTTTCTTTTGATGTAACGCACGTTTAGGTACACGCTATAACTTTAGAGTGTATAGTCGGACAGACACACCGAAGGACAGACAGATAGACAGACAGACAGACAGACCTATCCTACTAGCTGAAGTGCCCGGCGGTGCCGAGGCTTTTTCGAGGGCATGTTGTTGTTGGAAGAGAGAGAGAGGGCGACTGGGGGGAAGAGAGAGAGCGACTGGGGGGAAGAGAGAGAGCGACTGGGGGGAAGAGAGGGAGGGGAGGGGGGAGGGGGAGGGGAGGGGAGGGCGGTGGGGAGGGGAGGAGAGGGCGGGGGGAGTGGAGGGGGAGGGCAGAGGGGACGGGAGGGAGGAGGGAGGACGGGAGGGCGGGGGGGAGGGAGGGGAGGAGGGAGGAGGAGAGAGGAGGGGGGGAGAGGAGGGAGGGGGGAGGGGAGGGGAAGGGGAGAGTCCCCAAGCCCCCTGATCCCCGTCCCCCCAAACTCCCGAGCCCCCTGATCTCCACCCCCCGAACTCCCGAGGTTGGCCCCCCCACCCCCGAGGCTCGCCCCCCCAACCCCCGAGGCTCGCCCCCCCCAACCCCCGAGGCTCGCCCCCCCAACCCCGAGGCTCGCCCCCCCCCACCAACCAAGCACCGAACTCCGGAGGCGCGATCTTCCGAGCACCGGCCTCCCGAGCTGGCTTCAAGATTGCGGCTGTGCAAGACGGCCGGCGGGCCCGATTGCCAGGGTAACCCTTGACGCTCACCAAGCCCCGCCCCCCGGCCGAGCCAGAGAGAGAGATGCCGCGTCTCAGCTGCTCCTGCTGCGCGCGCACCCTTTAGTAAGGTAGCGGCGCTGGGCTGAGGCCCGCCCCTCCAGCCTTCGAGTGGGGCCGGGAGGTGCCTAGCTCGGGCATGGGTGCGGAGGAGAGGCCGAGGCTTCGAGGCCTACCTGGAAAAACGGGGAAAGGTAGGAAAATTAATGAGATTAGATAAGTTAATGACTTTCTAAATCATTTTTTTAAAAAACAATATGTGTTTTAAAAGCAACGTTTTTTTTAAAGACGCAGAAAGCGGGAAAAAGAAAGGAAAAGTTTGGAATCAAGATGGTGGCGACTCACCTCGGTTCAGAACGATAAGGCCCGCCCACACACGCACCGATTGGCCCGGCGGCACACGCCAGCAACCCGGTGTACGATTGGTCGAGCTCGAGGTCACTCTGTCGCTAATGAGCGGATAATGAGATGCTAATGAGCGGAATGTTAAGGTTTTTCGGATACCGCGGGCGCGATTTTAGCCCGGCCGAAACGTAAATACGCTTAAAACCGTTTTGGAAAGGTAAGCTTTCTTTCGACGTAACGCACGCGTAGGTACGCCCTGTAACTTTCGAGCACATAGCCGCCCAGACGCACACCTGCAGACAGACAGACAGACAGAAGGACAGACAGAAGGACCGATTTATATATATAGACTAGCTGAAGTGCCTGGCGGTGCCGAGGCTTTTTCGAGGGCATGTTGTTGTTGGAAGAGAGAGAGAGAGCGCGACTGGGGGGGGGGGAGAGAGAGAGAGCGTGACTGGGGAGGAAGAGAGAGAGCGACTGGGGGGAAGAGAGAGAGAGCGCGGGTGGGGGGAAGAGAGGGCGGGGGGGAGGGCGGGGTGGGAGGGCGGGGAGGGGGGGAAGGGAGGGGGCGGGGGGGGAGGGCGGGGGAGGGGGTGGGGGGAAAGGGAGGGCGGGGGAAGGGAGGGCGGGGGAAGAGGGGGAGGGAGGAAGGGAGGGCTTGAGGCTGAGAGACGGCCACGCCCGGTTGCCCGGGTAACCCTGCCGCGCCGCCCCGCCCCACACTCTCGAGAGCCCCGCTCTTGAAGCCCCAGCCGCCCCGCCCCGCTCTCCGAGCCCGCCCCGCACTCCCGAGAGCCCCGCTCTCCAAGCCCCAGCCGGCCCGCACTCCCGTTGCCGGGGTAACCCCGCTCACCAAGGCCGAGATCCACACTCTCGAGAGCCCCACCCCCCCCCGCCCGAGCCCAGCACGGAACAGAGTCTCACCTGCTCCTGCTGCGTGCGCACCCTGACCCTCGTGGCTGATGCCGTTGCCCCAGGTAACGTGACACCTGGGGGGCGGGGGGTGTGTGAGGAGCTTAGCAGCCGCCCAGTTACCTAGCTCGGGCCTGGCTGGGCAAGAAAGGCCCAGGCTTTCAGGCCTAAGAAAAAAACAGGCAAAGGTAGGAAAAAGAATGTTCAGGTTAGATAAAATATTTACAAATGAGTGATTTATTTTAAAAGAATTTAATAAATTGAATTTTATTTTGCTGAAAATGTATATTTGAAAAGAAAGATGCAGAAAGCAGGAAAAAGAATGGAAGCAAGATGGCGGCTACTCACCTCGGTTCAGAACGATAAGGCCCGCCCACACACGCACCAATTGGCCCGGCGGCACACGCCAGCAACCCGGCGTACGATTGGTCGAGCTCGAGGTCACTCTGTCGCTAATGAGCGGATAATGAGATGCTAATGAGCGGAATGTTAAGGTTTTTCGGATACCGCGGGCGCGATTTTAGCCTGGCCGAAACGTAAATACGCTTAAAACCGTTTTGGAAAGGTAAGCTTTCTTTCGACGTAACGCACGCGTAGGTACGCCCTGTAACTTTTGAGTGCATAGCCGCCCAGACGCGCACCTGCAGACAGACAGAAGGACAGACAGACAGAAGGACAGACAGAAGGACCGATTTATATATATAGATGGACAGATATATTTTTATCAACAATTTTGTTTGTGCCTTTTTTCTTCCCTCCCACATGGCAGCTGTCCTTTATTCTGCCAGCACAATTTACACTTCATCTAGAGCCATTCTTTGTTCCTTAACCTGTCTCATTACCACCTCCTCTTGCCTTGAATATCTCTTAATGTCTCTTAATCGCTCCTGCTTTCTATCCTATCACAGACCTTCCCTTTTGTTCTTTCATCCCTCCCCCTTTTCCCAGCCTAACTTGCTTTAAAATCTATTTCATTTCCTGCTTTTTTCCAGCTCTGACAAAAGGTCTTCGACCTGAAACGTTATTTCTGTTTCTCTCTCCACGGATGCTGCCTGGCCTGCTGAGTTTTTCCAGCATTTTCTTTTGTTATTCCTGTAAATTAAGCTGCTTTTAAATTGGCTGTAAAATCATAGAACCTTACAGCACAGAAGGAGGCCATTCTTATCATCGTGCCTGTGCCGGCTCTTTGCCGGAGCCCTTAGTCCCACTCCCCTGTTCTTGTCCATCTCCCTTTCAAATATATATCCAATTCCCTTTTGAAAGTTACTATTGAATCTGCTTCCACCACCCTTTCAGGCAGTGCATTCCAGATCACAACAACTCACTGTGTAAAAATAATTCTCCTCATCTCACCTATGGCTCTTTTGACAATTACCTTAAATCTATGGCCTCTGGTTACTGACCCTTCAGCCAGTGGAAACAGTTTCTCTTTATTTACTCTATCAAAACCCTTCATGATTTTTAAGTTAGGAACTCTAAGAGAACTGTACCTGTGAACCTGCTTCCAGGGTTTACACTGCTAAATCCAGCTCCTTAATCCCACTGGAAGAATCGTAGACCCAGTTTTTGTGGGTCTGCTTTTGGGATAAGGGAGTATCAGTGGTAGTATCAATGTCAGGAGTTGGCTTGCAGACATTTTTCTTTCTCAGAATCCGAGCCAATATTAAAGCAGCTTTACTATTACATGCAGATTGCACTATTAATTCCAGGAGATAATGGGAATGAACTGAATGATGGCCTATGTGTTTTTAGTGACATTGACATGTAGTACATGCTGGTACACCACAGAAAATCCATGTTTACAGCTGCTCTGAGGATTCCTAAAATAGAAGAATAAGCATTGGTGCAAAGTGAGGAAGGGCAGGGAAGAAGTCACGTTTTGCTGGTTAAGATCGTGAACAATGACTATCACAGCACAGTCAAATTAAAACATCAACATCTTAAGCTTAACAAACAGGAATATTCATTTTTGAAAAATTAAAACTTCTGAGGAAGTAGCGTGTAGCCCATGTGCAACATCTTACCATTCTTCATATTCCAGAAGAAATTTGTTCCGATATGGTAACGTATACAGACTACATACCATGGAAGGATATTGCAGCTT